>NC_136686.1:23963047-25163047 GCF_903797595.1 Erithacus rubecula | reverse complement strand
GAGGCTTTACTGTACCTGATTAGTTGAGCTAGAAGGATTTCCAATGATGTTAGGAACCAACCAAAGAGTTATTTATTGGTGATTAGGGAACACATATCAGCCTACATGTGAAAATCACAGTAATTAGACAGTTCAGAGGAGTTAAAAATAATTTCCAGCAAATCATATCAAAACTGAAGTAAAAAGTGAGGGAAATTTCGGGTCAAAGGTGTTTAACTGAGAATGATAGTGCTGTTACTTCATTTTTTAAATGGGCTTCTTAGAGTAAAGAAGATAATAGTAGGATTTTAATCTGATTAGTGGGAATATCTTGTTAACAATCTTGTCTAATTACTCTGCAGTTAGTTATAAATGTAAGAGTTAAAACTTTGACAAGAAGGTTATCTCCTTCCAGTTTATACTATTTACCTAGAAAGAAAACTCTTTGAGGAGAACCATAAATATTTACTTAAATTTTTTAGCAAGCATGTTTTCTTTCTAAGCACAGACCTGTGACTGCTTGCAGAGTAGAGGAAAATTATTTTCCTGAAAACAGAGAGAACAATTTCTCTCAAGAAGCAAAAATAAATTTTGATTTCTCACTTCCTCTCTAAGTATTTTAATCACATCAAAAGCAAACTCTTTCATACCATGATATATCTGGGGGAGGGAGTGGAGCAGGTGAGGGGTAATCAATAAATTCATTTTGAGAAGAACTGAATGTTAACAAAGCATATTAAGAACACTACTAGGTTGTCCCTCTCTGCATGCCTTCTAACCAATTTTTGAAAACTCCTGCTGGGAGCTATTTACTCATTTGTCTTGATAAGGCAATGCAATACATTTACAAAACAATTCATTAAATACACATAGAATTGTCAGGTCAAAATGGGAGAGAGATAATCTATTTAGCTACTCTCATGTTTGGGTTATTGCTGAGCATTTCAGGTGGTAATTTGAGATTTGGACACCTATGGCCTTTAATAAGTCAGCCTCATGATTTTGTTACTTCTTGAAATATAACTTCTGAAATCGTGTGTCAATACACTGGGTAATTTTAAAATAAAATAGTAAAGATATTTACTAGAAAGTAAAAAGTATATAAAACATAAAAAGTAAATTTTACAACATGGGAAATAAACTTGATGGCACAGGGATGAATGTGAGAAGCAGCAGGAAGGAGGAACACACCTTTAGCTGTTAGAGAGGAGCAAAACACCCTTATATTTGGGCATTCCTTTGGCACACTCTCTAAACAAGATTATGAATCAGACTAATGCCAGACAAGATAAGTAGTTATATTTCTGTGAAATCTGGCAGAGAATTCTCAGAATCCAAAGGTGCTTATTTTAAGAAACTAATTTCATGAAAGTATTTACAAAGGGATGGGCCTCATCCTTTCTAGGAGAAATGTTATGCTTTTTGATGCTATGAGGATGTTGTATTTCCATTATCACTTTTTTTTTGGTAAATTTTAGTTTCCTTTTGCTGGGTCAATGTGAAAATACTGAACCTTTATCTTCACCAACCATAAGCACAGCCCAGAAGGAAAACTGTTGCCAGAGAAAGGCATTTGTCCTCCAGCTTCCCACAGCAGCCCACTAGCTTTTGGTCAACTGGCCCTACCAAACTCCAACAGAAAGGCTGAAAAAGTGTGCACGGTTCCCATGTTAGATTTTATAGCAGGTTAAGGCTGCACTTGGAATTTTGGCAATTTGTAAGTAAAGGTGATTATATTTTGGAAGGGCCATAAGGTTTCAAGAAGAGTCTAAATTTGTATAAAATAGTTTGGGGTTTTTTCTGTTTTGTTTTCTTCTGTTTTGTTTTGTTTTTTGCCTAGAAATTGAACATAAAACAAATCCCATCCTTTTCCTATAGAAACTTGGATCACTTTGAATGTGTGATGGGTTCCAGAAGTCAGAGACATTGTGTACAAATGTATGCATTACTGCTTCGCACAGCAGTGCTGAGAGACTGTACACAGTGGTTAGTTCCAGAGAAGTCACGCTGCATTCTTTCTCTAGTTAATGGAAAGAGATGAGCTGTTCCAGAGGGGCAATTCAGAACATCTGAGAGTTTCTGAATTGTCATCTGAAATAACTTCTTCCTATTAACCTCTTTCTATCCCTCTTCCTAGGAGCCTCCTATTTTGCTGTGGAGAGAATGCACAAAAATAAAATTAGTCTTTGGCTCTGTCCTCTTTCTCCCTGGCAGAAGACCCCCTTCATTCCTCTCCTCCCTCCTTCCTTCCCTCCCTCCATCCCTCCCTCCCTCCCTCCCTCCCTCCCTCCCTCCCTCCCTCCCACCTTTTCTTCCTTCATTTTTTTTTCTTGGCCTGTCATGTACCTTTGTCCAAACTTGCATACACATCCTGTAACTTATTTTTCTACGGATAATTGGTGCAAAATTCAAATTTACCAGACATTCTGACTTCTTTCACTTAATCAACAAAACAAATATCACACCTTCCCAGATTTTACCTGTCATAATTAAAACTGATCCAGGAATTTTCCTGTGAAATAACATTTGTTGAAAGATGTTGATTGACTAAAGCCAAAATTTTTATGAAGTTACTCAGTTCTGGGATGAGATAGCTGATGACAACTACTCCAACAGGAATGGATCATGGCTATAGCAGCCCTATAAGGATTGCAGCAGCTCAGCACAAAGCTGTGAAAATGTTTGGACTCTAGCAGCTCCTACATTTACTCATTTGTTCTATCTGCATTTTCTACAAATAAAACTGATAATTGGATTCTGCACATTCATGACTGGTTGTTTCACAAACTCAAAATAAAAAGTTTCATTAACTAGCAGCAAAGCTGCTCCTTCAGTCTGTGGGAGACCCAACTTCAAGTTCTACCTCTAAATTAGAGAGGCCATAACACAATTTATATGAATGGTTTGGTTATTCAGTGGTTTCTCTTCTTGCGGAGGTGTGAGAAATTTCAGAAACATCAGTTTCAGTTATACAGAGTGCAACCAAATTCTCTTAAACCACATTTAAATATGAGAGAGCCTGACTTTCACCAGCAACTTAAAATTGTAGGGTCTGATGTTCCAAAACCTCTACTATTTTTTCTTTCATGCAAAACAATGTTCAGATGCACTTCAGTTTTTTACTGGCCCTTTTCCCAAAGTAGGCAATGAGAGGCAGGTCTCCAAGGAAAAAGAGAATTGAGCAAATTATTTCACATTATACCATTTCTAATTTGTTCTAAGTGAAAATTATTGACAACAGGATCTCAAGTTGATAAGAAAATTCTGTATCACTTTATGACAGAAGCATTTTGAGGGGGGGAGAAAGGAAATTTTTTATGGAGCAATGATGTCTCTCTTATCAAAGCTATGCAAAATATTATGGTTGCTAATGATATTCAGTATGATCAGCACATGTCAGAACACAACTGTGTCAGACAAGTGAAACGTCCCTTTTTGGTATAACAGCACTTCTGAAGGATTTTCAAGTTTCAGAATTTTTTACTATGTAAATATAGTAACAAAATATTTATGTGACAAGCCAGATATGTTTCTGTTTTTCATCAGTCTTTTGCCTTAAAAATGGTTTAACTAAATGCCACTTATGAAAATAATTCATGAGCTGGGTATTTCAAAGCAGTTGACATTTGATTATCCTCTTCAACATATTTCACAGGCATATAGTTAGAGGTGTTGGTTCTCATGAGCTGAAACAAAGGAAAACACATTGTAGTGTAGCCCAAAGACCATATCCACAAAAGATGTAAATAGCAAAATTTGGAAGTAAACACTTTTCAAAACCCTCTAAATCTCTTTTCAGTTATTGCCCAATTCCTAAGGCATTAAAATACTAAGGACACTTAGATTTTGCAAATAAGGAACTTGAAGTTCAGCCTCTGGATATGACCAGGAGTGGTGTATTTCACCTGCTGCCAGACATGTGTCTCATGTCTAAAACTAGTCAGAATTCAGACAGGACACAGGTCTTCTCCCTTTTGTGTTCTATAGGCAACCTCACTGCACCCCAATGGATCCAAGGACGAATAACTTCAGGATGGTTTGGGATAGAAGAGTAAAAATCTCCTCCTTTTACTGTGAAATGTGATCCACAAGCAATTCTTAAGCCTTTTGTAGCCAAAAATTACATGAGAAAACTGGTGCTCTATGTTCCATCTATGATCATCCCAGAGTGGCTATCTCTGAATTTTCCTTTCCTGTACTCTGCTGCCTCCTACTCCTTTCCCTCACTGCTCTGTAAATTTAGCTATTCTACATTTTCATCTTCTGCAGTTTCAGAGGTTTGGGTTGTACCTACCATCTGGGTGAAAAATGTGATTATTATATGCTCAGGAATTAGGTTTCTCATTATCACCATTTAAGCTGCTCCACTTCAGAAGGTAGTATTAAACATCCATAAAAAAGAATGTAAGAAAGCATGAGATCCTCAGGGAATTCACCTCGGAAGGAGAACTGGACTCCTAAGTCTGCTGGAATTAATATTTTATTTTTTATTTCTTCATTTTTCTCTGATTCAGTGAATACTTCACTGCAAAACCAAACACCTTTCTTGAGAAAATCACAGCCAAGGGTACTTCTCAGAAAAGATTCAGCCAAGGCTTGTCATGTCATTTCTGATATAGTAAATGGAGAGTTGTTTCTGAGTATCCACAAGCAAAGATGTTGTGGAGTCTTCCTCACTGGAGATCCTGAAGCACCATCTGGAAACAACTCTGTGCCATACAGTCCAGGATGGAGGTTGGAACACACGACCCACTGTGGTCACTTCCAACCTTATCCATTCTGTGATTCTGTGTTTCTCTGGTTCTGCAGCCCTGCCCCTGTTCCCCCCTGTGACTGTCCCTGCAGGTGCTACACAAGGCCAAAACCCATGCACCAGCTAGGGAGACTGTACACAGCTCCAGGTGCTAAGGAATTAGACAGCAGGTCACAATAATTTCTGCCTTACCTTTGTTTCCCAACTGGTCCTCATTTAAGGATAGTGTGGTTTTCAGATACACTGCCAAATAAAACCTCAAAGTAGTTGCATTTTCAATAAACACAACAGAGGGATCAATCAGAAATATTTGTGTAAAAAACAAGGTGAAGAGATTGAAGACAATAGAAAAGTGAGGTACGCGATGTCATAAAGCTGCTTGTGTTGGCCATTTTGACTACTGTCAGTGAAGCAGGTCAGGAAATCTTTGCTTCCCAATCAGTAGTGTCATGCCAAAGCCACTCCTACTCTTCCTAACTTCTGCTGCAAACTGCATTATTCAAAAATTTTATCAGGCATGGGAATAGAACTAAGGCACAAGACTCATCACCACAAAGAACAATTTGCTTTCTGATGGAAACAAAAGGGTAATTGTCTCTATTGAGAATCCAGTATGATGAACACCTAATAATATATTATTATTTAACAATACCCAGGTGTGCATTTAAGTAGAAGAATGGTACGTAGATTATTTCATACACAATGTTCTTTTATTACTTTTCTGCTGTTGCAAGAAACTGTTCTATAAAATTTATGCTAAATATCACTTTTTCAGTTTTTATTGCACCCTAGAGAAGTTAGTTTAATCATTAGTACATGAGGGAATTTTTAGAATGAAACTGAATCTGTTTAAGGAAAGATGAGATCAAAAGATATTCACTAGAGACAATTAGGAATAAGAAAGATGCTTATGCCCTATTGGCTTAATTAATGGCATGCTCCAGTAAAATTATTTCTTAAAAATAAATAATACTAACAAATTAATAGGCTGTGGAGGGCTTCAAAGTGAGATTATAAAATAGGAGCCTTGTTGGAATGTGAGCCATTATTGAACAGAAGCCAATTTTTATTACAAAGGGATTTATTGGAATAGCTAAAACTCATAAATGGAAGACAGCAAAACAGGCCTGAATGTATGACAAATAACAATAAAACTCTGATTCTCCTTATGATGTTGAAAAAACTTGTTTTCCAAAATCTTTTTCAGTATATAGATTAACTGACCCCTGTAAAGTTGCTAAACCTTTTTAATTGCTATATATTTTATGTTCACTTTAAAGGATAAGAGATTTTGAATCAAATCCAAAATATTTGCATTTTTTTTAATTGACCAGTTGCAGTTGACCTAACAGTTAACTACTTAAAAATTTAATAAATTTGATATAATTTATGCTAAAGTCAAATTTGGATTATAACAGCCAAAAAAAAGGTTGATATTAAAAAAAAAATTAATCAAAATGAAGAATATAAAACTGCTTATTCAACATCAATTTGCTAGAGTGTTTAGTAGAGTCCAATAAAGTCTTTTTGACACTGATTTCCCATTTAGTCCATGTCCTTTAATGTTTAAATCAGGGTTCTGAGAACAAGAATCTACTATCACCTATTTGTTATTAGACATTACAGTCTATGTGTATATAAATCCTTACAAAATGCAGGTGATAGTCTGTACTTATCAAGTTGCTTGCTCTTTCAGTCCTCAAATTAAGTTTGCATACTGCTTCAAAATACACTCAAGGGCAGTGTGTGTGTGTGTGTGTGAAAGATCTGAAATATTACATTAAATGGATTCATTTAGTGAAAAGCCACTTTTTTCCAACCCATGTTTTTACTGATGATTGGGAAAAGAAATAGTGTAGTTCTCTAACACTTGGATGATTTTGTCAGGTCTTCAAAATATTTGCCATTCATGCAGATATTTTGTAATACATTCTTCTTTTACTAAAGCAGTGTAAACCCATTTTTGTACCAATTGGCCGACTACAGCTAATATAAATTAAAAAAGAACATAAAGCACATGATCAAATCAAGATAATAGTTCTATATTCTGACTCAGGAACAAAGCTGCTTCTAAGTCAAGACTAATCCTTATGTCTCTTGTTAATTTTGCACCTTCTTGACTGTACTTCTTTTTATTATATTTGTTTTTGTCTCTGCAAACATTTTATATTAATCCTTAGCAGTATCAGTTAGAATCTACTTTCCATGCTCTCCCTTCTTATTTTCAAGCTGACTGAAACTAGATCAGACCATGACAATCTTCCAGTCTGTGTGTGACAAGTGACATAACCCTGTATCACATAAATGCAAATTTTGTGTTTTGTAACAAGATTGTGGCTGAGGAGCAGCTGAGATAAAGGCTGCCAGAGCTGGCTGGGATTGTGCTTTTTGGTGCCACCTCTTCTAGGAAGGAACAGGGAAGTGGAGTTTGCTCTTCTCCTGAGGTAGGCTGAGCATAGCATAGGTGCAGAGAATGCCTTCAACAGCAGCACAGGGCAAGCAGCCAAAGACATAAAAGGAGAATGAAGCATGAAGATAAACAGAAGTTTTGTTCTGGTAGGAGCAAGGGACCTTCATGAAGGAACTTCCAAAGTTAAGACTGAGAAAAAAAGGAAGCAGGATACACAGAATGAACTTTGTGGAGTTTGTGGAAACCCAGAAAGCTACTGTAAATTGCTGAACAGAATAGCAAAGCTGAAGAAAATTGTGTTCTTGCAAGAGCACAAGTGATAAGGTTCTTGTTTGTTTAAACATCTGATTACAGTGTCCTTTGCCCAGGAGGTGTGAGATTTTCCTTTTTCTTAACAACCTTGTGCATGCTTCATATTTTGTAACGTAGTACAAAAAAAACCAAATTTCAGACATTGGTTATATCTTTTTTCTGTCCTTGTGTAAAGAGAAGGACTAGAAAATTCTCCCTCAAGGTTTTTATGAATTAAGAATATTTTCATAACATATATGGCAACCAAGTCCAAAAAACCCCCCTGTGTAATTATTCATCATCTGAAGGATCTTAGAGCTCAGTAAAGACACAAGACTAAGTTTTTCTAAACAAGCAGCAAAGAGGGAAGGAAAGAATCATTGGAGTCTTGAAATTTGTTTTGGTGTTCTTTTTGCAGTAAAATGAAACTGTGAAACCTCCAGGTACAATTTAGGATTCCAACAAGCACAAAACACTTTAACACTAAACACAAAACACTTAACCACAAAACTGAAGTGCTGCTGAGCCAGGTCCTTAGCTCCCACAGATGATCTACAATCACAAAAGTTTCTAAGCCAATGAGCTTGGAACAAAGAACTGCAGGGAAAAGAACTGACTGTCTAGAAAGTTCCTCTCTTTGTTGTCTATGACTCTGCATTAGGTGGCGTGCATAGATTTAATTTGCAGATTAAATTGTTTTGAAGGAAAATCAAATAATTTGTGTATTCTCTAGAAGTAGTTTGGTGGAAAAAATTTACAGCATTCATATGATATCTGTAATGAAGCAAGATATACCAATGAGTATTTGGGAGTATAATAATTATATTCTACCCTTTAACTCTTGTAACTCTATCAGTGCACTTTCATGGAAAATATATCTTTGCCATTCATGCCACCACAGCATAAATAACATGTATTTTACATCTGTATCTATGTTTCCTGGGGTGCTGAGATACTGCCTGGCTTTAGTCTGTACTTTTTTGAAAGTCATTAAAAAATTATTAGAAAAACATTGCATGACTTTCTGATAAGTTTTACTAGCACAGTAGTATGACTGAGTAATACACAAATTCCTGCATTTAGAAGGGGATAGCTAACTAAAATGTTGGATAAATAATATATTAAAAATATAAATAATATATAAAATGTTTTAACTTGCATATGACTTTTAGTTAGATTATGCTTTTCTTTCAAGTCAGTGAACTATAAAGAAATTACTTCCTGAAAGATATTGTAGCTGAATATCTTCCCTATGTTTTGCATGTTCTTACAGAAATATATGAAAATAGATGATAATGGAAGAAAAGACCCATTGGAAAATCTCTTCTCAAAGTTTGATTAACTTTGGAAGCAGTTGGGATTTCAGCTGCTGTTTGCCCATCAAAGGTGTCTTGTAAACCAATGATTCATATTGTGACATTTTAACTACATAAATAAACTTTCACTTCTGAATGGTTTTGCATCTCTTCTAGAGTCTTTTGTTCCACAGCATTCTAAAGAAATTTAGAATGATATGAGCAGATTAAATTTATTTGTGGTACACATATGTTATTGCTCCTATGAAGAAATTGCCATTTTAATGCATGTTAGGAATGCTTAAAAGATCTTTGTGGTCTTTTCACAGTGGTGTTACTTTAGGTTTGCTGACATTGATGGAAAGATTTAGTAATTGATAATTAACGACAAGATCCTTTGTATATGCAAAACAAAAAATGTTGCTAATTGCACTATCTGTTTATGTTATACAATTCCACCAGTAACAAATCACCAGCTTCTTTGTATCTTGCAGGTCTTTGTAGCTTGCTTAAAATATAAACTAACCTTTCAAGTACTGCTATCATCATATATTCTCCAGTATCTTATTTTCATTTTTTAACATCTAATAGAGTTACATTTTAACTTGACCATTGGTTCTCTTAAATGAAAATATGAACTTCTCATCACTAGTCTAGATGCAACTCCATTGTGCTGTAAAATGTAATCTTAAATATTTATTTATAAGGATTAAAAGTGTGATTCAGTTTCTTAGTTTTGTTATGAAGTATGCACATAGATTTGTGCACAAATATGAATAACCTTCATTTTTCAACTCTATCTTTGAGTTCAGCATGCATCCACAAAATAAGCTCTTACATGGTTTGCATCAATGTTTTATGTATTCAAATATTTCTAGAACAGATTGAAAAACTCCTTCTTGCAAAACAAGAAACCGTAAGTAACTTTAGTTAAAGATCCATCTATATCTTTAGCACTTAAACTGGAAATGTTTAGTCCTAATATATGCATTTTAATCACCTTTTCTAGTATTTCTGTAGGCATATAAAAGTCAAAAGAAATCATGGTAATTTTCTGCATTCTAAATACACAGAACTGTAGTTTTTTTTCACAAGCTGTAAATTACAGACAAAAGGAAAAAAAAACAACAAAATACTGGTTGGTATAAACAAGAAAATTAAGGTTCTGCCAGAACATTGTTCCTGTTTTAAACTTCCTCCCCTGCCTGTCATAATGCTAGAAGACATTTTTCAAAGAATTTGAAACAATGTTGAAAATAACTCAAACTAAGATGGTTTGACATGCACAATCTGAGAATCATAGAATGACTGAGATTGGAAAGGACTTCTGGAGGTCATCTTGTCCAATCCCCCTGTTCAAGCAGGGGCAGCCAAAGCAGGTTTCCCAGGACCACTCCAGTTTTCTATAGCCCCAAGGATGGAAGCTCCATAACATCTCTGGGCCAAGGGATCCAGTGATTGATCACCTGCACAGTAAACACAAAGTGTTCTTTTGTCTTTGACAGTGTCAAAAGCCTTGCTAAATTTGTGATAAGCAACATTCAGTGCTCTTCAGCTATCAAACCAGTCATCTCATTACAGAAGTCTATCATATTGGTCAGGCATAATTTCTTCTTTATGATTGTATGATGGTGTGCTGTAATTCGGTTAAATGTGTTTATTTTTATCCTGAATTCTAAAAAAGCACACTTCTGTTCTCCTCAGTTTAGCCAAAATTTGAAATGACACAGTCTATATGAAACAAATGTTGACCAATTGTTGATTAAGTGATGTTTTTAAGCATGCTGGCTATTGTTTTCAGCTGCAAATCAACATTAATGAAAACCTAATTATCAGGGGAAAAAGTACTTAAATTTAGATTCCGTGGCAGCTAACAGTGCTCAGTGAAGGTCTGCATTAAACTAATCTTCTGGGAGTTTTCCTTTTTGCTTCAAGGCTGTGTGAAATATGTGGTAAAAATTTCATAACAATATACATGAAAAGATGTGGACTGAAATTTCTGCAAGGACTTCAACCAAATTATTATCAAAATTTTCATATTCAGTCTTCATAGTACTTTGTAGGATTACATTTCTGCCAACATTCAAGCTCTGTTGAAATGGGGATTATATAACAAATAAATATTTTTTTAAATTAATCTGTCAAATGAGTCTCATTAACAGAGAGTCTCATCATAGTAATTACTTAAGAACCAGGCATTAGAACATTTAGCATCTAAAAGAGCTCATTATATTCAAATGTTGTGAAAGTATCTTTGAATATAATTTTATCTCCTTATTTATTTTTGACAAGATAGAAATAGTAGAAAACAGTATATAATAAAAGAATAACAAGTAAATACTGGAAAGAAAAATTAATAAATGAGATTTCTAGCATTTTGTTATCTTTTTATGCAACAGGTTCTAATACCAAAGGTAAATCATCTGTTTGCTAGATTTTATCATTTTGAAATGCCTCAAGAAATTATAACTATGGGGATCACACTGATTGATATCTCTTGCAATATCCCTGCTGTGACATTTGATAATATAATGTCTTTGATCATGTACTTGTCATATGCATACACTTTTTGCAGTAGGTTCACAAAAGTTGTGTCAGGAATTTTCCTCTTTCAAACATGAAGGAAGCAAATAAACAATGAATAGAATATATAGCAAGGCTATTTTACAGCCTGTGGCTTCATTGATACCAGAAGAGACTGCAAGTATCTAGAAGAATCAAAACTAAGTTTTGGGGTAAATCCCAACCCTTGCTGATCAGATTTAAAAGTGTGTTTTCTAGCATCAATAAAATTTTATGTAAATTCTCTCATGAGTAAAGCTAGCTAGTCCCAATACAGAAAACACCACTGAATTGATTAGATGTGAGATTTATTACTTAAAGCTACCAGCAGTACTGTCTCCTGTGATCACCAGGTAACATATGTGAGTTCAAACCACTGTGCAGATGAGCTGCTACATATTTTAAGGGTTTCTCAATAGTAATGCTCATCATTACTGCATTTACTCCACTAGTCACTCCTAAACTTAATAAAAATTATAGGGTAGTGTTGAAATCCCTTCTACTCTTTTTTTAAAGTAAAGCTAGAAGTAAGTTACAGGATGCACTTCAGTGGAAAAGTAACTGTTTTTCCTTCTTCAATGACTGTGGGAAGGTGGCTTTTCAAAAACACCAATCAAATGGAAAGCCAAGTTTCTTTTTCCCTGTCTCAGCCTTTGAAATACCTGCCTGAATTCAGTGGATTACCTCAAGTAATACAGAGCACATCTCTAGAGGAAAGGAAAAAATTGCTTTAGCCTGTAAGACCTTGCTGCTGTCTGGGAAGTTAGCCAGTGAGAGATAGGTTATTATGAATTTTGGTATTTTTAATGGGTGATTGATTTTGCTTTCACTGTTATCTGAGACTTGTAATGGTCTTAACATTCATAGTGAGGAATTATATTTCAGTAAATGGTTTGAGGGAGGTGCCTCACATGGCAGCCTATTTTCTTAGAAAGTCTTCTACAAAGAACAAAATAAACTCCAAAATCACTGACTTCTTTGAACAACAGAGTTTGCTAGGGAGACAGGAAGTTTAAGTGACTAAGTTGCTAAACAAATGACATTAGAATCTGAGGAGATGTTTCTAATAGTCGATGACAGAATAAAATATTTGGTATACAAAATAAAATTTTTGGTATACAAAATACTTTGCATACATGAAAGGGGATTTGGAGATTAAGAATCCTGCTACACAGGTCCTCTTGTCAAAGCCACTGGGATGTAAGCTCAGAGGTAGAAGTGGAAGTTTCTATTAAGAAATTTCCTACTATGTATGAAATACAGTTTTCAGGATAGCTTAACTAAGGCATAGTTCAGTGTTGTTCAGAAAAGTGAGATATGAAAGTGCATTTTATCTTTCCTCCATTTTCTTGGAGAGAGTGGGGGATATTTTTGTATATGCTGTCTAAAGTAAGAAGATATATTTAAAATCTTTCTAAACTCTATGAGTTTCCTTTTGCATTCATGTGCCTTTATAGGGTTAATCATGTGAAAGGATAGTTTACTTAAGAAGAAGTCTAGAGGAAGTGTGGTCAAGCTAATACTGTCTTAGAGAGACTGATTTCGAGAGGGAGTATTAGTCAGAGTATTTCCAGAGATTTTAGTAGGACTGTTAGCAAAATTCCAAGGAATTCAGGGACATCAACTCAGAGGATACTGTTGGGTTAAGAATAATTTTTTGAATCATCTCAATGGCCTTTATGATAAAAAGCTTGTGTTGATCAAAAGGAAAGAACTAAAATGATAATTCAAAGATAGTATCCTTAATCTGTTTCTCAGTTCTTTTTGCAACTCTTTTTCGTTCCACCTTAGCCCTCTCTTCTTTCTCATGAGAAGTAGCTGCTTGTATGACTATATAAAAGCTTCTGTCCAGACCATGACAGTCTTTACTTTTCCTCTTATTTTATCTCCTTTATTCTTAGAAGGTCAGTTCTTACCAACATTCAGTGCAGTAAGGCCAACCTGGGGTTTCCACAACTACTCACAAAAACAATTTCTTGTTTCCCTTTAAATTCCTCTTTAGAACTCCTCTTTACATTTATGCCTACATCACCACTCATTTGTCAGTGATTTCATATCTCTACTCTCCTGTTTATGGGCACTGCTTTCAGAAGCTGCCAATATTTTTCTCTGTATTTATACAGCATTTAAACAGTCAGTACTGCTCTGTCAGTAGTGCTCATGAGTCATGTGCTATTGAACTAATCAGTTATAACTTTGTTAGTCTAGCTCTAGAGGTTTGGAGACAGGATTTGAGCAAGTAGATGGTGTGCAGCTGAACATGACACATTAAAATATCCAGTGGAAGGAACAGCAAATGTGGTTAAAGGGCTGGTGACAATTGGTGATTGCTACAAGAAAGCTATTTCCTTCTAGCCTTTTATTGCTGTAATTTATGAGTCTGTTTATCTAAGATAGTAAGGGGCAAACCCTATCAAGATTTATACCCCAAAGTAAAGCTGCATGCAATTAGTCCCATCAACATCAAATATCTTGGTTACTTATCGTTAAAATATATCAGAAAAGGAAAACAATTATGTTCATGCAATCAAAATATCCCTTTCATATGTACTTGGAAATGTTTTCCTCAATTATTAAGAAACAAAAGTAAATAAAGAGAAATAACAGCAACTGATTTATAGATTAATTTATGATCTAATGATTGGTGGGAACATCTTCATGTTTTGCTCCAGATGGGTTTTGTCTTAAGTGAGGGATCAAAACTCAGATACAGATAAGTACACTTAACAGAAGTATTTAGCTGTGGTTGCATATATGACCCACAGCATTTGCCATTCCAGGAGTGATATGTCATGGATCATATTCTCACAAAGTTCTTTACTATACCTTGTTCACTGCTTATGACAATCAGTTTATTCCTTCAAATTCTTGTTATAAGAATTAAAAACATGTGGCTTTAATTAAATACTGATTTTTTTCTCACCACAGCAAATTAGCTTGGGCAGAACCCACACTGATGTGTCCAAGTTTTGAATTGCATCTCACTGCTTTGGAACATCTGTTTGCACTTGACCACATTATGTTGCCAGAAACATGATCAAATTAACTGTGGAACCAGGGCCAGACCCTCTAAGTTGCTGTAAGCACCTATTTTTTTCTAACTGCTAAGAAATGTAGAATACTTATGGTAGAAATAACCTAAGATTCCATCTTTTGCTGTGGTTCATATTTATTTGAAAAACTGAAAACAAACACAGTTTAGTACCACCTTCATTTGGCTTTTCCTATGGCTGGAGTCTGCACCTGGGATAGGGCAACTTTGGAAGAACAGACAGACAAGGGAATCAGAGGCTGGAGAGGAGAGCTTGGACAGGGACCTGGGGCTCCTGGTCAATGGCAAGCTGAACAAGAGCCAGCAGTTCCCTGGAGCCAGGAGGCACCAGACAACCTGGGGTGTCCTGGGGGCATCAGGCACAGCATGGCCAGCCAAGCAAGGGAGGGGATTGTCCCCTCTGCTCTGAGCTGGGGCAGCCTCACCTCAAGTGCTGGGGGCAGTTCTGGGTGCCACAATATAAATCAGACATTCAACTATTAGAGAGTGTCCAAAGGAGGGACATGAGGGTGATGAGAGGCCTTGAGGCAAAGCCCTTTGAGGAGCAGCTGAGGTCACTCGGTCTGTTCAGCCTGGAGGAGGCTGAGAGGAGATCTCACTGCAGTCACAGCTTCCTCACAAGGGGAAGAGGAGGGGCAGACACTGATCTCTTCTGTGTGGCAGGACACAAGGAAGTAGTGTGAAGCTGTGTCAGGGGAGGTTTAGGTTGGATAACAGGGAGGGATTCTTCCCCCAGAGGTGTTTGGGCACTGGAACAGGCTCCCCAGAAAAGAAGTCACAGCACCAGCCCTGACAGAGCTCCAGAAGGGTTCGGACAACAGCCTCAGGCACAGGGTGTGACTCTTAGGGTGTCCTGTGCAAGGACAGGAGTTGGGCTTTGAGGATCCCTGTGGGTGCCTTCCAACTCAGGATATTCTATGATTCTATGACATATTGTCCATCTCTGTCTCAGACTGAACACGATCATATCCTGACAGAAGAACAATTTTAGGCAAGAAAAAACCCAACAAAAATGTCCTTCCTAGGAATAGAGGACATTAAAATAGGATATTGTCTATTTACCATTTAATTTATATCATTTTTTCTGAAGATTATTCCTTTTTAAAAGTCAAATAATGTAGTTATAATTAAGTTCAACAAACTAAATCAATCTATCCGTGCTTTTGTATGCAAACTTTCTACATGACTAGCAGGTAATGAGATTATACTCAAAAGTAGGAACAATCATTTAAACTTGGTCTATCAGTTCAGCAATTATTTTTGCTGTATTGTAAAAATATTTTGGCCAGAATATCTAAGCTGACAACTAACAGTAACTAAGCAATTAGGGACATCTGTTCTTCTGTGCTCCTGAAATCTGTTTTATAAATAGATTTGCAATACGTTATTTTTCTTTAATAAAGTACGGATCCTGTAAATCTTACTTGATATCAAATCCTTAAGAATCAAATCTGACAATATAAACTATAATTTAACCCTTTTAATGCATTCTTACTTTTATAGGAAAGTCTCATCTTTTGAAATGTTGTCTTTGCATATAAATACAGGCCTGCTTTGTAAAATATGTCCCATTAGTGGAACCCTGCATTGACATTCTTTCTGTTCACAACAAAGTAGTTAGGGTTATGTTTTTGCATGAGTACTGTGTAAAAATGAAAATGTGAATTTAAAGGGATAATCTACTGAGTAGTTCACTAGGGCAATTTACTATTATATACGTGATATTTTACAAAAAAAAAAACCAAAAAAAAACCAAACCCCAAACCATGCAGCATTATTTCTTACCTTCAACAAAGCCCTGCTTTGGGCAGATCACTGTTTTCATGTCTTAGAGATCGAGGTCTTTACTGGGAGCATGGAATTTACTATTCAGTTTTCTGTGACCACTCTGCTTAATCTCATTCTCTAAACACAATAGCTTCCCTATATAAACACTAAAATGTACATCTAATTTATGACTACTTGTGGACTTGGAACTTATTGAATTTATGGCGTAGAAGAGTAAAGTCTGTTGTCATCTCTGTGGATCAAAGCATTTTTTTGTTAGTAGGATGAACTCAGGGAGGACTGCTCATGACAAAATTGTACCTTGAGCAAGTCCTCTGAAAATGAAAAGATGAAGCAGAACTCAGGGATAAGGCAAAAGGAGATGTCAGAATCAAAACTAATATGTTCTAACTTTCCATATGCAGATCACAATGATGTAGAAGAAAATTTGTTTGCTTTCATAGCAGTTTTATGCTGATAGCTGCACATTTTTCTTGTTTCCTATATATACAATCCATGTTGTCAAGGCTTCCCATACTTTCAAAGTGACAGGGTGAATTCAGTGTTCTACATTTTAGTAGAGGTATTATAGTGCTGGCAGTACTAATGGTACTATTTCCAAATAAATAACTGACAATCACAAGAATATCAAAAAGAGTTTTCAGGCTTTTCCTCCTCATGAATTTGTTACTACAGCATATTTTCCCATATGTCTAACTCCACAGATGTCTATATTTTATAATACAGAGCCATTTTTAGTCAATGTATCATCCTGATCCTATCATCATTACTGCACAAGAATGAAAAATTCAACACCTTAAGAAAAACACAAATTTCTTCTTCACCAGGTTAGGCAAATTTTTAATTTCATCGGGAATTTTTTTAAGGCTTAGTGACATCAAAATTTTCTCAGATGCAAAATGGTTCAGCTGATGAAGGTGTGACAACTATTGCCAGCTTAAGATCCAGCCCTCAGGAGGGCTTTATAATCCCCAAAACAAAAGCATTTCCTCTAGTCCTGACAGCTGAAATCAGGGTCTGAAATATTCCTCCTTTTGTAATTCTGAAAAGGCTGATGTAAAAGGCATGTATCCTTTCTTGCTGGCAATCCCTGTAAAATAAAATCACCAGTTTTTAAAACTGTGGAACATATTACTGTATAAAGCACATGGAAGTGAATGCATGCCATGTCTATGGTGTTTAACTTTTAAACACGCATGGCTGCACCCACCAAAGCTGATCATCCTGAAGTTGGACCAGTAACACAGGCAACAGGATAACTAATGCTACTTTTACTAATAAGGTTTTAGGAAAGAGCCATCTGTCTGAAGAAAAACAAAAGGCAGATTTATGACGAATTTCTTAAGAGGTTGGTCAGACTTCAAGCTTCTGGAAGAGACACATAAGCTGTCACAGAAAATAAATGGAAACACTGATGAACACCCGGCATCTCATTACAAAGCAATGTGTGCACATAAATATATATATATATATATGTATAAACCAAAAGATACTTACATTGCATTACTTAAACTGTCTAAACTACAAAACATTTTGCATTGTACTGCAAAAGTACTCTGGAATAGCTTTGCAATTGTTGGTAAATACAAGGAAACCTCATGCAGAAAACCTTACTGCATTTTTAATAGGAGTTGCACAGGCTGGTAAAATATGTCCTACCATATCTATCAGCTATCATCAAACCACAGCTACCACATGTCCCCTAACCTCTGGCATATTAGGTATTATTCCCTGCACATTTTCACTTCAAAATCTGCCCCATCTGGTGCACAAGGTTTGAAACTGAAGTTTTCTTTGTCTGCTCTAACTCATCTCCTGTTATGGTAAATGGGGAATATTTTCTTCACATTAATCATGCTTAATACAAGGATAACATGTAGTAACCTTTCACAAGGTTTCAATGTGAAAACAATGGCTTCTTAATAGCTCACTTTTTCAATATGCAAATTTCAAAATCAAACATTTCACATCAAACTAAAACAGGTTCATTTTTTTACACTATTCAGAGGTCTAACTGGCTTTCAAAATTTTTTTTCTTCTATGTTGCATTTTACTAACTGATTTGAACTCTCCGCTGTCTTTTGAGCTGGGACAGAAATGGCAAGAAAGTGCTACAGTATTTTACATGTCAGAAACAACTTTGCCATTGTGTGGCTTTAGATGTAGCTTGTTTGTTTTATCTGCTGTTCTTCATGTTCTCTGTTCTCTGTTCTTTTGCAATAACTCAAAGCATTCAATGCCTCAAACTGTGTATATATATATATATATATGTATATATGTATGCATATATACTGCTTCTTGTGGGGTCTATAAATTACAAATAAAAATATTTGACCATACTAAGTGATTCTATCTAAGCCCTGTCTTTGGGTGAAACCATTTAATCTTATTTTAGCCTTATGTGATTTTGAGTAGTTCTTACATAAGGCATGAATAATAAATTCTTGTTTTTATAAACTTTTCTGGATCTAAATGCTGCTTCATCAGCCAGATGCTTTCTGTCTTGGATGCAATCTTCAGAAAAACATCCATAAAAATATTTTGCAAGGGTGTCAATTATGTGTTTATACAGTAATATTTACAGAGAATAAAATAACTAACAGGGAATTTGGGTGTGTATCCTGCCTTGTTTTGTTTTTTTTTCCCAAGCTTCTTATCACATAAGGAACATATGAAATATCTATGTGATTGCCCTTTCATTTTATTTAATCTGTATGTTAGTAATTTAAATTTACTGTTTAACTATTTCCTCACTTCATCTTCAGCTAGATCTCTTATAATTTTTTTTTTTATTGCTATTACTAAGAGATTTCATCTTTCTTTGTGAATAGCTGCAGGGTGCTCTGTACCATATCCTTTTTTCCTTACTTTAACAGAACAAAAAGAGCAAGTTTTCACAGATGTTTCCACAGTTTTTCTCAGGATAAATTAATTGACAAAAATAAGTAGGGATTAGTAATGCTGATCTTTTCTGCAGTAACATTTGTACTTGGATCAAATACAAAAGATTGTCCTTTAACTACAGATATTTCAAAATGCTGTATTTCAGACTATGGGAAAATTTCTCAGTCTTCAAGTTTCAGTTTTTGTGTTTCATTCTGGCTGCATAATGATTTAGGGAAGTTATATTCAATAGTTCTGCAAAATATCCTGCATTTGATATTATCTATCCATATTGCTAAGTAGGAAAGAAATGTTTCATTGAATGACATAAAAATCTGTATCTCAGATGAAAATTCCTAATTTTGCTCTGTGATAGCTCTCAAAAAGCAGAGATGTCCTTCAGCTCAAGCATTTTTCACTGGGCTACTCTGTTAGCATATCAGTAGGGCATAATACAGCCTTTGCATCAGACAGGGCTTAAAGGTCTGCTGCAAGTTTTCTCTAGTGACAGAAGAAGATCCCAGCAAGGAGGAAGATACAGTCAAATGCTTTACTTGGCTATAAATAAAGGATTGAAAAAGCAGTTCTCCATTCTTGACAGATCCATTGATTTCTTGAATTTTTGGCAGGTTTGTTATGGCAGATGTGCTCAGTAAAATTTAGGGTATGCTCATAGCTGCTTACAGATTTTTGGAAACTGCTGTTTCTGCTAAGTTATTCAGTTAAGAAGTGGAAACCCACATTTTATAATAAAACTTGATGACATCTGTCACAGCTTGATTGCTTGTGTTGAGGTAGTAACTTAAGTCCTTTCATATGAATAAATAACAGTGTGATAGTTTATGTGTAATGCTGCCATCTACCCAAAGGCTCAAATCAGTTTTCAATCAAGTCTTGAAACAAAAAAAGGCTACAAATAGGTATAAAGCCAAACCTTTTCACTATGAGAACAGCCAAACTTGGGAACAGGTTTCCCAGAGAAGCTTGTGTAGTCTCATTCTTTGAGATTTTCAACTTAGAGCTCAACAATGTGGTCTGACCCTGCTTTAGAAGGACTTTTTGAGGTGCTTTCCAACCTGAACTTGCCTATGATATTGTAAAAACTATTTTGCTCCTGATTTAGGAACATCAGTGTATTATTGTTGCTCTATAAAATAAAACTGCACATCATCTTAATCAGATATTGGCTAACAGGACACATCCAGTGAAGTACTCTATAATTTTAACTATTGAAATTTTAGCTTTCAGGTTTAATATGAAAATAAATTTTCAAAAACTTATAAAAAACTTGGGAGACTTTCCCCCTAATCTATAATTCTTAAACTTAGGCAACAGAAATTAAATTTCTTGAGATATGATAGGGAAGTAGGATAAGGATTCTTCTACTGATAGTCTAGTTTTGGTTTACAATTTTATACTTTTCAGAGATAATCCAAAGAAATAAATGATCGTTATTCCTTTGCTCATAGTTAGTAATTCAATATTCTAAGAACATGAATTAATCAGAGAAAGATAAGATCAGAGTGTAAGAGTGGCCATGAATGCAAAATAAACCAAACATGTTCACATGACTTGAGACATCTCCAGAAACAAGACTGGATTCTGACACAGCAGAGTAACAGAGAAAGGAGAGGAAATTTTGTTTTTCTTGAAGAACATTTTTAGTAGCAACAGTGGTAAAAAGGCTCTACTGAAATTCCTAAATATATTGTGTAAGTCTCTAAAAGGAAGGGTATAAAAATATTTTATAGCACTTCTTCAGAAATAGAAACTGCAGAGCACAATGTATACCATAATTTGTAGTCATTCTGCTTTCATGGACCATCTCTACCTGCAAATTGCCCAAAGTTATCATCAACATGAGAATTAAATACAAAGTTTTACAGAACTGGCATTGAAAGACTAGAATTTTGGGTGGATTCCAGGAGGTTAAATGAATTTTTGGTGTCAAGGAATCAAGCACTAGTTTAGTAATCATCAAGTGACCAAAACTTCCCTCTAGAGACTGAATTTCTCAAAAAACAATGGAGTCCATTAAAATGTACTGAAATGTGGAAAAAAAAAAAAAAAAGACTAGGACTTTTGGAGAAAATTACTTCAGTTCATGTGAAAAGTAAATTGGACTTATCCAAGATTATTACTTCTGATAAAGACAGAACAAAAGAGAAATATATACCAAGAATTCACAATATTTATCTCCTTAATTTTTCATATTTTAACTATAAAATAAAGAGGAATAAGACAGTTATCATTATACTTGACTACCTTGAGGCAAATTCTCTTTATAACCCTAAAACTGGGTAATTTCTGAGCATTCATGTGGAAGTAAACTTGCTCTGCTGAGTTAAAAAAATATATTTTCAATGTCAGTAGTAATTCAGAATCTATTTTGTGGCTATGTGGCCAATGTAGATAACTGTTTATTAGATTTTATAGGGATCCTCAGGCACATAATATTTATTGCAAACTCCATCTGTGGTTACCTTTTGTTGTGCTTGGCTGGCAACAGATACATCTAACATTAGTATCTTACATTAGCATCTAACAGTAGCTTTCAGAAGTTACTGCACAGCCTCAAAAAGAACGGAAAAAAAGGAAGAAAATATCCAGTTTCTATCAAATTGACCTCATTACCAAGAGTCTGGCAAATGCAATAATTTTTCTGGGCATGCCCATAGGTAGGCTACACAGAAGTACACTGGACTTCAGGGTTTAAATATAATACAATTAAATAAAAATACTAATTCTTGTCCTGATAAGCAGTGAGATGAGCTGGAGCTGGGAACAAGCACTAAATCTTTCAACAGCCAAAGTCCCTACAAACTGCTTCATGCAACAGATGTATTCTAAAAGTGGAGGTGTGAAAAGCATATTTCCAGTATCCTTTAAAGGAAAACAGACAGCCTAACACAAACACCCCATGTAGGAATGATTCAGATCAGAAGTATTCCTTGTCTCAGAGCCCATACTGCTCTTTGGGGGCAACAGCCCATAAGGTAAACGATGCTATAACCATCATTATTTGCAATCACATGGAGAAATTCCAAGATGAGGCAAAGACACTGATTATAGTGTCCAGGTGGACTGATCCATTTGCACGTGGTCACCCCAGCTGTAAAGGACAGGTGATATTTTAAATTATTCTGTTGTCTTACAGAGCACCAACAAGACGAGTGTTCTAGGAGGTGTGTTATTTCCATGGAGTACACAGAATGCTCTCAGCCTGCAGGTTTATGGAGGCTGCCTGCACTGTGGGCTGCTGTGCCTCATGGTGCACTCTCTGTGCTGATGCAAGGAGCTGCTCCTCATCACCCTGCCAGACACAGTGGGGGAACCAGAACTACCAGGTACCCTCGACATGCACATCGCTGTAAACTTGCCATGAGTTCAGCTGGTGCCAAGGCATAAGCAGACTTGTTGGTCTGCAGCAAGAACAGAATAAAACAACATGTGATGGCATGACTCGTTAGAAAAAAAACCAGCTGAATTTAAGAGGTTTTAGAAAAAGTTATGCCTGTCCCACAATTCTTCTCCTCACTATCCCCAGCAAGCTGTTTTTCTCTTTTTGGTGCTTTCTCTTTCTGGCCTCTGTTGTGCTCAAACAACCCAGAGTGCTGAAGCTGCTTCACCTGGGATAGGACTCAGAAGAGACCTGTGCTAGAGGAGTGCTGGTGAGTGGCTTAGCCAAGTCATGGCTGGTGGGGACCATGTTGATCTGGCACCAGGCTGACTCCTTGGTTTTACTGAGCCTTGCCACATCACTGTGTGCCCACCAGATGTTTTCTGGACCTGATCCTGACCCACAGGTTAAATTCCAGGCTTGACTTCAGACCTACTTCCTCCCAGTACTATGGATGGTTCTGGTGGTCAGTCTTGACTGCCATTCCTGTGTCAGATATGCTCCCTGCTGCTCCAGGTGAAGCCCTGCTCTTTCCAGCCCTCATCCTAGAGGGTGCAGCTGGCCTGGTGGCCCAGGCATATTTTATTTGCCAGTGTGAATTTTGATATACAGTGCCTGTGTTGACAGGTTGTCAGCCCCCCCAGCTCCAGCACTGGTGCTCAGGGCAATTCCTCAAGGAAATATTCTCTAAGGAGGGACCCTTGGGCTCTCTCTCTGTCAGTGCCATCAAACCAGTTGGGGACACCAGTGAGTGTCCCAGGTGTCACACCAGGTTCTGTGCTAGCAGTAGTTTGGGAAAAGTTTCAAAGCTGGTTTTAGTGTCTTGGATTTGATTTGGGATTGGATTGTCTTGGGTTTTGTTTTGTTTTTGGTTTGGGGTTTTTTTTGTTTGTTTTTGTTTTGGGTTTTTTTTGTTTTTGTTTTTGTTTTTTTGACTCAGAGGTTTTGTGAGGACTTTTGTCAATCTGTTCTGATTTTAAAAAGGAGCTCATGACATTGCTGATGGATCTGGCCAATGTCAAAGCTTGACATCCAGTCTTCCTCTAGCAGGCTGGTTTTGATTCTCAGTGCTGCAAGAGGCTGGTACACCTGCTGTAGTCCTGTAGTCACATTTAAGAAAACACTTCCATGGCATAAGCACAAGGAGGAGAGTGGGAAGAAACACTCTGGTATAGAGGCATCATCTAGAGCTTGCCGTGCATATAAGCATATATTCTCAGCCACTGACACAATGCTTGACTAAAAGGTCTAACAGGTGAATTTTATGAGCAATTGCAGGTCTATAAGAAGCCTAAGCTTGTTTGTCTGAGAGTTGGGTAAAAAAATAAACTTAAAATGCAAATGTTGGAATGAACAAGCCGTGCTAACTTATATAATCCTATCATGCATCATTTGCAGATCTGCCCAGACAAAGCTTTCTTTGTATAATAGGCATCTGCTTCAAGAATGGTCCATGACAAGCCCCCTGAGAATTCTTGGTAATTGCACTAAAGGCTGCATTTATAAGCACATACTAAAATACCAAGCAAGATTTTGTATCATTTAAGGTACTTTTTTTTTATTAACTACTTTCATCATTCAAAAGTGAATTGCTTCTTTGGTAATTCATCTGTAAGTCTTTCATGTAATCAGCTATTTGCAAAATGATTCATTTTATGGGAGATTGTAATTTGTGGATTTAAGCAGCCGAATGTTGTGTGATGAGTTATGAAAATTCTGAACTTAACATCTGATGCCTGTAAGATGAACAATTGTCTTTACAGGAAACTGGAGGATAAGAAAAAAAACCAGCTCATTACAACATAAATGCTAGTTGCAATGTTTTGATGCATAACTGCCCTTGCACTGAGAGTTGTTTCAGATACCTTAACAAAAAGAACAAAAAACATTTAAATTTAAGCTCATCCATGTGCCTCCTTCTCCTCCTCATCTTTGTCCCTCTCCCTTGCATTCACATGCACACATGCACGTCTTTGCATCCTGTTTCCTCACTGCTGTGGCTGCCTAAGTCATTATTTCCACATGCAGCACATTGAGGAGGTGCTAGCAGCCACTCAGCAGGCAGCTCCCGAGAGAGTTCTGCATCCTGAGAAAAAGAGACCACATTTCACCACCTTGGTATGCTATGTGTTACATGACTCCAGCTGAATCCTAGGAAACTGGACATGGCAGCCACCTGAACACAACACTGTTTTGGGAAAATTACAGCTTGAGTACTGTGGAAACGCCGATACTCCCCTATGACAAACACTCTTGAAAAATTGAGAGATTGGAAAAATCCTTGAAAGCATTTAATAGCTGCAGACAGAGCATAATAGCTCTTTGATCTTGTGTATGATGGGAAGAGCACCACTGGGAGCTTAATGCCATCATTTTATGCAAATGTCATGGAAGGAGACTCCATGTAGTTAAATTGTTCCATCTCAAATGCAACATTTATGAAAGCCATCACTTCTTCATTAACCTCCAGGTGGATACAATAGATCATTATATAATAGAAATTAAATCTAAATGTTATCTTTGAGATTGGAGAACTAGAAGATACTTTAATTAAAAAGAGAAGTGTCTGTGATATATATAAGCCCTTTTGCAAAAAAGCTGCTGTTGAGAAATGCTGACTGTAACTAACAAGGCAAACCCTATAATATGATAAGAAAAGCCCCATATGAAGCAACTGAAAATTCACAAAGACAAACCACACTCATTGTAAGAAAAAGAAAAAAATGGGATACAACTTGCATTTGTGCAATCTTATTGTGGCTGAGATTGGCAAAGATATTTTACAAAATGGGCTCTGCAAACAAATTATTTTTGAAAACGTTGTTATCAATGTTTACAGATGATGCCTTTATAATAAAGAATAGGATTACTCTTACCTGATCTTGAAAACAAAATAAGAGCAGTACTGACTTCTGATGCTGCTCTAAATTCGGGGTGGGGGGGGGTTGTCTTCTTATTTTTTCCCTATAAACTTCAAAGGTATTTTATTTTATTTATTAATAAATATTTTTTTTTTGTGGTTTTGTGTTCACTTGGTTATAACTTTCTGGTCTTTAATGGGGTGAGTGAGTGAGTTTTAAAACTCCATGGAAACAACAATGACCATCTGAAAAAAACTGTATCTTTTATCTTCCAGCAAATAATTTCACAGTACAGAAAACATTTTTACTGCACATGCACACACACAAAAAAAATTAGGATCCACAGGTAGAGAGTCTAATGGAGATAATACATCACAGAAATCACAGAACCAAGAATGTATCTCTGTATTTATTGAAATAAATTCCATCAGAAATAAAAATGAAAGTTAACTAGAGAGAAAGACATGTAAGCTAGAAAACACATAATGAGAAATTTGAAGATAAGAAATTTACTCAGACTTGGTTGCTAGTAAAAATAAATTAATAATTTAAATCAATTTATGCATAAAACCCCTTGGCTGGTTAAAAAACAACTGAAATCATAACATTTTTGATTCATTCCTATGCAGCCAAAACCAAAGCCAATTAAAATATAACAGTTAAGGGTCAATTCTTATCCTGGACACAAAATTACTAGATTTTTTTCTCTTGTTCTTGCTGTTATGAAGTACTAGTTTTGACTTATTTACTAAATTTCAAAAGTGAAGTGGATGTCATTGAAGTGTAAGATTTCTACTTTAAGCACAAGGATTTGACAGCTATAGGTGGCAACTCACTGTTAATTCCAATATGGATTGATCCTGCACTTTTAATGGCAAGCAGCATAGTGAATGCAGCAATTCAACAACTGAGAGCCACTTGTTAGAGCCTGTTAGAGCAGAGATTTGATCATATTGCAGATAAGTGCCATTAGCATTCAGAAATAAAGCTTTGATAAATTTGTCATGCTGCTTCCAGTGGAAAGTCTAAGGGTTTTGTTTATTTGGTCACTTATTTTTGCACTAACAGTAGTAGTAAATGCAGTAAATATTGTACATTAGCAAATATAGAAATGAGGCACCACAGTAGATGATAAGGATTTGTGAACTGAACCCCGCTCCAGTGGGTTAATGACCTACAAAACCTCATTCCCATGATTTATGACACATATGTCAGTGTTACCCCCAGCACTAGAATTAACCAGCTCTGCTCATGAGCCATTCTGTAGGAGCCCCAGCTCCTGCACTGTCTCTCTCCTAGTTTTGGATTATGGGAGGTGACCCCTGGCCATTCATATCCCATTGCACTGATACTGTAAGAACGGTGGTGTGCTGCACTGATTTCCTTTTTCCTTGTGTGCCAGAGCACATCAGAGCACAGTAAAACCCTTCCTTGGCTCTCCTTCAGAAACCTTTCCTAAAAAGGAAAGAAAAATATATCTCTCCTCTGCCCAACTTCAGTTTTTTTTACTAAGCTGGTGTGATTTTGATAGCTCTACTGCTCTGATAAATTTGGTTGCAATTACACAGTAAGTTCAAAAGCTATTGAGAGAGTATATGCAAGAGATAAATATGCCATCTCCATCATGTAACTGAAATTATATCTGCCAAATCAAATGCACTGGGAAAAAATAGGCTATATTAGGAAAAAAATAATCCAATCAGTTTTAAAAAGTTTGTAACAGAAAATATAGTTGATTAATCAATTTTAGCAAGACTTAAAAAGACAGGTGAAAGATCAAGTAAGCTTCTCATAAAATAAGTAACAGGCAGCACGCATTTTTCTATTTACTACCCATTATTAAAAATGCTTGTGAAAAGCATACAGTTGCTTTTGTAAGAATGTATATTCTCTTAGGATTTTTTTGTTTTAATTTTCTCAAACCAAAAAGCTGATTTATTACAGAAAGACCTGAGATTATTCCTTTTTTGCATAATGCTGACAAGCACAGTATGCTTGCTAAGGTAATGCCTAATTAAAATTCAGTTAGAGAGCCAGCCCTGGTAATGCTGGCACACTGTTACAGCAGATGTTTCTTACTCTAGCATAGCTGAAATGGCTCTTAACTATATCCTAGAAATGAAGAGCACAAGGGGCAAAACTTGAC
Organism: Erithacus rubecula; assembly: GCF_903797595.1. Taxonomy (NCBI): domain Eukaryota; kingdom Metazoa; phylum Chordata; class Aves; order Passeriformes; family Muscicapidae; genus Erithacus; species Erithacus rubecula. The sequence goes on along the minus strand of NC_136686.1, from coordinate 25,135,627 downwards.
AAGGATATGGCATTGTGATTCATAAGAATTGGACATCATAGAAAGACAGAATGGAATTGTCTCCTCAGATCAGGGAGGTCTTTTGTCATGGACTGACTTTGTTCTCACACTCTTTGATGAGAAAACCTTTTCATACTGTTTTTGATAGTTTTCCCTGCATCTTCTTTTAAATACTTCATGTTATTTCACACATCAAGGCTGTATACTTCTTGTTCTGTTCTCAAAACCATACAGTTTGGTACCATTTTTAGCCCCGAACCCTGGTCCAACAATGGGTTGAAATATTTCATGGGACATAGATCAAGGTTCAGATTTTCCCAAGGGTAATCCTGCTATCCATTGATGCACTATCACTTCTGTGACTTGAGCTAGAAGTTCTGCCTACTGCCTCCCTTTTTCAGGAGGACACATCCTACAACTCTGAGTGACTCTCAGGTCTGATCAGGAATTCCTGGTATCCTTTCCAGGGCACAGGACAGCAGCTACTGTGTTTCTATACTGCTTACCACAATGGAACTCTATTCTTGGATGTCCCTGGGATGCCACCCTGATAGAAATGATAGTATCCTTTTCTGCTTTCTGATTATCTGAATTTCTCCAAGAAATTCTGAATACTGATGGCATTACAGACAAAAAAGCCAAAACTTTCTTTGAGTTTTATTTCTTGACATGCTTCTCAAAATTAAATTACTGCCTTAGTCATACTAGTCATGCATTATATTGATTTTCACAGGGTTTCTTTGCAGATCCACCAAGAAAGGAAGTACAGAGAAGATTCATTATAGCTTGCATTCTTTCAGTCTTTAAGTAAAGGGAGGAGCAGTCATATGAGTAACTACTGGTAAATATTATCTTACCTTCCTCACATTAAAATATCTTTCATCTAGAACCTGAACAAGACGTATCAAATTACTGCATTGTAAATAATCGCTTTCCACTCATCACTCAAAGTGCTTCTTCCTCTATTAGTCATTTTCTTTCCTTATAAAATGTATAATTAACTACCCAAGATGAAATACAGAGCCATTCCAAGTTCTGAGCAATGGCAAGTTCTGAGTTTTATGTGAACCTAGTGTGTTGTCAAAACTCAATAGGATTTTCTCTGTTTTTCTCCTTAGTTTTCCTAAACTGAAATGCAAACAGTTGTAATATTGAATAGTCAATGAAAATTGGTTTATTTTTGATTTGCAGGAGCCATATGTCAATCCCTTGAAATTACTAGATTTTAACATGGGTTGCTATCCTTAACAGAGCTGACTACAAGCTGTGGGCTCAAAACACCATTTTAAAACACATTTGAAGAGATAGTTTTTTCTATGTTTCTATGTAAATACCAAGGAGAAAGAGAAGTGCTCAAGTTTGTGCTGGGTTTTATGAGTATGATGTAAGTTGATAATTCCTAACTTGAATACAAATCCCCGTCACATGTTCTTTCAAACAAAGGAAGTGTAGAATCATAGGAATGTGACTGCTGTGGACATGGTTGCATGGGGTTGTGCTGATGTATGTCTACAAAGAAAAGGGAAAGAAGTAAAAAAACTTCTTACAAAAAAAAAACAAAACCCAAAAACCCACAAAACAAAAAAACAAAACCAAAAGAAAAAAAAAAAACAAACCTAAAAGTACCTTGGGAAAGAAAAAGCCTTAAAAAAACATTAGAAAGTAATTTTTGTTTCCTATACCCATAGCAGAATTCACAACACTATTTATCACCAAGATTCCGATACCTGGTTAAAAGAATTCATAAAGCCAACTAATGTGGGAGGACATGGACATCTACAATTGCTAAAGCACCTGAGAGGTAGAATTGCACAGGAACAGATAAAACTCAAGAGGTTTCAGGCAGAAAACAACTTGTAAGTATGACATATGTATTCTTCAGCCCTGCCATATTCATCAGAGTCCTGACATGGCTTCTGTTGATGCTCTCAGAGCACTGGCACAGCCAAGTGCTACTGGTGGTTTGGGAGACAAGTCCCAGGGTCTCATCTTCCATTCCCATGAGGTCGAGAACAATGTTTTGTCATGGATTGGGGGGCAAGACAACATGCTACACTCTGCAGAGCCCAGAACCATCAGGATTTCCTGACTTGAACAGGCATGAGGGGAGAAGCTCTGAGTGAGGTAGAGCTCTTTTAGTGCTGTACATATGACATTTTACCATTATGATTAGAAGCTGATTATGGCTTGGTTTTAACCTGGCAGTGTTGAAGCTCCAAATGTGCCTGGGCAAGCCTGGGGACTAAACTGATTTTGGATTCTTTTAGCTGTGATATCTATTATCTAGAAGTTAGGCTTGATATGCTAGCTTTAGTTTATAGTGACAAAAAAAGATTGAATTGTCTAGAATCATAAAATAAGATAAGGTATACAAGAGTATAAACACAGAGTGGTACCAGGGACACTAAACTAAACAGAAATCACAATGGTCAGTCATTGGTCATGACAGACATAAAATCTTGCTAAACCAGTTCAGACTTACAAAGACTACAGAAAGACAAGCAACTGGAATTATGAAAATAACTGAGAACAAATTAAGGGAATACTTGCAAAGTCATTGAGAAAATGGATAAACATAAATACAAGTGGACCCCCAAAAGAACAAGGAAAGGACCCCTTCTACTTTTTCCAGAAGCATCAAACTCTTTATGGTTTCAAAGTGGGGACATAGACAACTTGCTAGCACCCTTTCCTATCTCCTCTGCCTGAGAAAGATTGTACCACAACCTTAACCACCTTGAAGGAGACTGGAGAGTGAACAAAACACCAAAGTAGAGACTACAAGTTTTTGTGTGGGTGTGTAACATAGCTGGGTTACAGAGATGTTCTCATATCCATTTGGACTGTGAATGGTAGCATTGTCTTACTATTATGTAACTCTTTGTTTTATTTTGGTTGGACTATCAAATTAGACCTACCAAAAAATCATAGCTCCATATACATATCTATATAATGAGTTTTCTTCTGGCAATAAGATTTGGAGCGTTGCAATGTGCATGCAGGTTCCAAATTCATACATTAATAATAGCTCCCTCTTCTCTATTCATCAGAAAACTTCCACAGCAGCAAAGCTCAGTCACCAACCACCAGGGAAGGGGAGCACCACGTGCCTGCACTGCAACTTGAGCCAACACAAGACAGGAAGTGGAAGCACGCAGCCAAGGGCAGAGAGAGGGAAAACGTTGTTATTTTCCAGTGCTTTCTCATTGTATAAGCTCACCAGACTTTTCCCTTCCTAAATCATGCATGCATTCAAGTGCAACTGTGAACATTTACATCTACTATGTGGAAATTTTAAATTCTTAAACAAATATGTAGGCCTACGAGTATTTTATCTAAAATTTCTATCTCCTGTCAGTAGTTGACCTGATTAATCAGATAGACTGGAAAAGCACAAAAATACAGTGAAAAAAAAGGGTGACAATCTAAAATCAAACATATCAGAAAACAATAATGATCAGCTATCATATGTAAGTGCTGCAATCAGGGCTTTTTTGTGTTCACTTGAATTATGGTAGCTTGGTGTGTCCAAGTTTTGAATGTGAATCCAATGTGTCTCATAATCAAAACCACAACCAAAATTTCTCAAATAACAAATAGAAGGTATCATATGTAGTGTGAAAAAGATGCACTGCCAGTTCTGACCCTCAGTTCCTCTTCGTTAAAATGTGTTACTGGCTCCAAAGATATACTCCAATGCACCCACCATCCCTGCTGTAAAGCCCCATAGCACATCAGCCTTTCAACTCTACATGCTCTGCCTCAGCTCTGTTGAGCACATAATCGATGGCATTTGGTGGGATCACAGACATTGCGCCCAGCCCAGAACTCTGGATTTAAGTTCTTCTTTCTATGTGTGATAAGCTGCCATGGTTCAGAGCTTTGATGAAAAAACTAATGACTACCTATAATAACTAATTACACGCAGACATAAAAAGAAATCGTTTTTGAAGCAGTTCTTCACCTTTGTTAATTGTTTTGAATCTGCAATGGATTTAATTTCTTCTTTTCAGGCTCGCTCACAAGAGAGTAACCTTGGCAGTTAAAAGTTTTTCAGTAGGTTTTCCACACTCTTCAGTCAGGTCTGTAAAGTAATCTGGTACCACTCAAAATATATTATCTTTATCTTTGCCTTACATTATGCCTTTCTCTTATTTACATTCTCCAGGTAAAGAAGCATTCAGTATGTTGGAACAGTTCGAAATGCTTCAGTTACTCCTTTTCAGAATATAGGCAGGAGAGATTTACAGGAAAACCCAAGCAAACAAACAACAAACAAAAAGTATTACACAAAAAACCAAGAGTATTCTGTCAGGTAAGTGCCAGCAAGGTACAGAACCAAGCACAATGCCACAATCTGTGCAAGGCACCCAGCTCCTGTCATTTACACTCAGAGGTATGCTGAAATGCAGAGTACTGAGCTGCACATTGCAAGAAATACTGCTGTGAACAGTAGTCTGAAAGACAGGCAATAGCTTTGTTTCTGTGAATCTTTATTCCTGCTTATATAAAGCTAGAATGGGCTGGAATCTGTGGTGATACAAAACTATGAGATTTCTGGAGGTAGTAGAAAACACAGGAAAAGGCAACCAGGCACATGTAGGGCATTGATATTCATGGTTTGCCTCATATCTTGTACAATGGCTTTCTCTCAGTTAATGCAAAACAGATTACTGTCTCAGGAGGTGACAGAGGAATCAAACTGTCTTGCAGGAGCAGAAATAAATGGCCTAAGACAGGGAGGGGAAGGAAGCCATAATCTGGCATTACTTGTGGAACTGCTGGGCTGGGGAAGCATCCATTGCTTTAATTTCCCTTACCATCCTGGCCTTCTAATGAATAACAGCTTATTGAATATCTGGGGCTCTGCACACATCCAATTGTTTTAAATTACGCCTTCATTTTTAGCCAAAAGGAGAAATTAACAAGTTTAATTAAAGCGAGATTTATTGCTTTGCATTTATTTATTTTCAAAGAAACAATTAGACATTATATATATATATGCATGTGTATGTGTATTATGTATCTGTGATATATATATATATATAATATGTAAAATACTTATAAATATATGTGTGCAAATACATAGTCAACACAGCAATGCATTATGGGCATTGCATATAAATATATTTGTGTGAGCATATGTTTGTGTGAGCATATGTTTGTGTGTGTAACAGTATTGTGTACATATTAGATACATATTTATTTTACATATATATTCTTTAGTTTGTTGACTTTCCCATTTTGCACTTTGACAGGATTCTTGCACATGAAATTATCAAAATTTTCTGCCATTGGGCTCTCCTGATTTATTTTAAAGTACTACAATCTCTAGCTGAAGACCTAGCCAGTCTCCAAAATTGAAGCTAAATAAATTACTAGTAGCACTTTTTTAGCACTGACATGTTTTCCTGCCAGAAATAAATGTTTATAACTTTCAGATTTGTTAGTTTGATTGCAAAACAACTTGGAAAGGCAGTAAACTCCTTTTGTAAACAAGAATTAGCATGGAAAAGCTCATTACTGCTAATGTTATCTAAACCTTACACTATTGAAGTCCTTTGAAACCATTCTGAGATACCACCTTTGACAAGAGATCACCTGCATACACTCAGACAATCTGAAAACTGTGTTGTCAGTACAATATTTATCCTAACATAATCTGTCAACAAGAGTGTTTGTTCACCCAAGAAAAATTAGAAATATTTCTAAGAAATCCAGACAAATTCAAAGGGAATGCCAAATCCACAAATATAAGATAGAAGAAACTAAAAGTTTCAGGTATCATGATTAATATGTCCTCTGTCTTTGGAATGTTTTGGGATTTTTTACTAACTACTTAAAGATGTTTATTGCAAATCTTGCTAACTATATTTCAGCATTCATCTTTTCTATGTAGCTACTTGATCATACTGACCATTAAAGCTTCCCAGTGTGCAATTTGTCCCTAAGACTTCTTACAAAGCAGGAGAAAAGCTTATGTGGACAGAAGATGTTATTATGGGAATTAAAAATAGCTGGTTTTGACTAAAAAGTAAGCCAAAATGAGTGGTCATTCTAACAGATGATCCCTGAAGGTACACACTGCAAGAAAAGTATTATGTAGTGAGAAATATGTTCTGAAGTGTCATATACATGGATATCTTGTCATTATGGGTGACTTTTCTGAACTAAAATAAATCTCTGCTATTGAACACTTCCTCTATTCATTGTTTCCTGACATGAATGCAACAGGAGTCTCTTCCTGCTTCTCTGTAAACAGAGACATAAGAGGAGCAGCATCCTACCAAAACCAGTTTGAAAGAATATTTTAAAATCATTCCTCTTTAGTGTACTTTGAAAAATTACACAGATACAGTATTTTTTTATTTTATTTCTGTAATTATTTTTTCCTACAAATTAATGAATTACATTCAGGTGACCATGTAACAGTTTGGGGCAGGGGGCAATGGCATGACATTCCTAATGTGCAAGGTCTAGTGATGTGTCTAAGATGTCCAAGGAGTTTCAGTGTTTCTAGTTTATGCATTATGTACATCCATGATTTAAGGCAAAAGAGAAAAGAATATCATACAGAGATCTAACAGTATAAAACCTGGTCTCTTATCTCCAAATAATCAACTTAAATATAGCTTATCTAAGTTTTGCAAGCAATAGGCAATATGTGAACAAAAAACAATCAACAGGAATAAGAGACTAACAATATATGCTCACATTATGCAGTCACCACATTTTTATGATATTTTCTTTACATTATAAATCATCTACTTAAAAAAAAAATTGTGAGGAAAATATTTTTCTTAATGAATAATACAACATGTGCTTTTATTTTTTCTATCCCGGGAACTCAGTTTTAACACGGGTGATGCAGAAGTGCATATTTATCAACAAAAACCCATTGCTGACAAAGTCTCTTGTTACTTGTACCAGCAATTGCTGTTTGAATGGCAGGGCTAGCCCACTGTAGCACACCTGTAACCAAACCCAAAGATCTAGCATAGGGGGAGTGACTTAATTAAATATGACACAATTCTATTTCATTTATCTCCTGAGAGCTGTTTTAATAAAACACCAATGTCTGCAATACTGTCTGTCCCAGACATCCTATTTTCAAAGTGAAGTTATAAAGATTGTTTGTAGCAGCACATCTTCACTTGCCAGACCAGCATAGCACCAACAACAGCTCTTATGTAATAATACAGAGCTTCAAGGCCTTTTGAAATTGCTCAGTTAGCCTCTGACATACCTTATTCTGCCTTTTGGACTTGAGAAACTTCTTGTTCTAAGTATTGCTGAGGGATAGAAAAAGTAATTTCTTGTAACAGTACCATGGCATGCTATTTACATGTCTTAAATTGATGTTTCTTTCCAGAAAAATGTGCAGAATAAATGTTCTTTTCCCTCACCAATAGGGAGCATGGCAGTAAATCCTTTCCATTATGAATCTAACTAGGGTGGATGTATAACAGCACCTGTAATATTTCAATGTCTGATAATCATTGACTCCTACCATCTTTAGCACCTGCAGTTTTCTTCTGAAACACAATATTATACAAGTAATTTTGAAGTCTTATCTGTCTGTTTCTTTTTATTCTTCTTTAATTCCCAGTTCTTGTGTATTATGTCAGTGGCTAATAGCATGTTAATCTGTGCTCTCCCATAGCAACCATGCTAAATATGGATCTGTGTCTGATGGCATTCTTTTTCAGCATGCATTTTATTAGTCTGAATATTTTTTTTTGTCGGCCTATGACACTGGGTTATAAGAACTAACAGCTACATATCTAAATCCAGATTTCTTTGTAAATTGCCTAAATCATGCCCACATCTCTCAACAGAATCCTGTGAATATAACATGGCAGAAAAAAACAGAAACTGAAACAAATCATCTACTGCTTCTCTAACAGGAGGAAAATAATTTAAATAAATGAATAATTTAGTGAATTTGAACCTGTTTATACATATTTGCTTTATTTACTCACAGTCTGGTGTACATAGAAAGGACAAAATTCCCTCAATGTTTCTGGTTTTAGGGATGAAAACACTGAAAGTTGGGATAAAAAGAGGAATATGGCATGCAGAGAGACTTTAAAAGCTTGCAACCTCCCTTCACCACAAACCAAGAATGCTTAGTGCTGTGTATTAACTGGTGTGCAGAGAAGGCCAGATTTTCTAAAAGTAACTGAAGAGTTGTTATCTTGAAAGTGTCAAGCAAACCACTCCAGTGAACTTTTATCTTCTTCTGTCTTGCACAGGGGTCTGTTTGGAAGGCTCTTCTGGAAAACTGTCCTGTGAAGAAGAGAGTTCTAGAAATGCTGGTGACTTTCAGGGATCACCTCCTACAGGACCAAGAAAGATCAGTCTTGATGAGTAAGAAATCAGGTAAGGGGGGCAAGAGGCCTTCATAGATACCCAAGTAACCTTTAAAAATCTCAACTTGAAAAGCAGACACTCAAGAAATGGAAGCACAAAAATAATATGAAAACACTGTCCAGCTGTGCAGAGATAGTGTTAGAAAATGCCCAGCTGGAGCTGAATCTGGTAAGGGGCATAGAGGGCAACATGAAAGGCTTCTACAGACAGATAACCAGTAGAGTCAGACAAGGAAAAACAGACCTACAGCTGACATGGGTGGGACACCTGGTGACAAAAAAAACATGGAACAGGCTGAGGTATGCAATGTTTTCTTTGGCCTAGTCTTTACTAGTTAGACCAACCTTCAGCAATCCAAATTTCCCGAGACAAGTGAGAAGATCAGGAACAAAAACCATTTACCCTTGGTGGAGGAACAACAGTTTTAGGGGGTGCTCAAATAAACAGCACATCCTTGAGTCCATTGAGTCTGGTGGGATGCACACACAAATCCTGTGAGAACTGGCAGATGTCACTGTGAGGCCACTTTTCATTATCTTTGAAAGGTCATGGCAATTGGAAGAGATTCCTGAAGACTGGAAAAATACAAATGTTTCTTCAGGAAAGGCAACAAGAGGGACTTGGATCTGTAGGCTGGACAGTCTCAATCCCTGTCTAGGTGCATGATGGAAGTAAATCCTCCCTGCTTTCCAATTTGTTCTTAGGGATCAGATTATAAACCATTCAACACTACAAATCCAATCACATTCAGTAAGATCCCAGATGCACCCAAGAGTGTGGGTTATACTATATATGTCTGTTCTCATTCATGATCACAGATTCACAAATAGTATGGTTTACCAATTCAACACTTTGAGTCTGCTGAGTTCAACAGGAACTTTCATGAACACAGATACACAAATAGCACGAGCAACAGATTTTAGATCCTTTTAGACTGATGGTGATAAATTCACTAGACTTGCAAGCTATAAATGTATAGTGCTGTGTACAAGTGCTCCTGAGTATAGCCTGATGTGGTTGGACGTGCAAATCTTACCAAAAGGTGTCCTAGATTTGGGGAAGAGGGATGAGAAAGCCCACCAGCTTGGCTGTGAGGTGGTCATATTTTCATCTTCTGTCCCTTAGGATTTCCAATTCCAATGTATACTTTTGGGAGAGTGAAGGTGAGATTGTAGTCAAATATAATGTTACTGCCATCATAAATGTTGGAAAGATTAGAAACAGAAATATTACAATGGCTGTGGCTGTTGTGTAAGTGTGGAACAGAAGTGTGACATGTTAGTGTCACTGACTCTTCCAGCTGGCTGATTACATTACAAGGATTGCCCAATCTCCACCTGGTAACCTCTCAGGCCCCCTGCATGCCATCAGTCCATGGGTATCCTATCACCACATATCACATGGCTGTAGGCCCCATTCTTACAAGGCTCTGGAGTGCCTGCCTCCATTTTACAACATGCTGCTGGAAAAATTACCTTTGTACTTTGTTCACTTTAATTTTTTGCAAGGTTTTGAGAGTTTGTGTCTGCAACATGCATTTACTTCTACCCATTTTTAAACAGCAGCAATTGGTTTATAATCAGATTCACACAGACTTAGTTAAAGGCATGAAAATTTCTCATATGCATGAGTTATCTGTTCAAACCAACTATACATATATATACATATATATACTTGGACGTATTTCAAGTAGGAGTAATACAACCAAGTCCTAATAAACAATATATAAAGAAGATTAATATGTTCTTTTCCATTTTTTCAAAGGTCTTCTTGTTCAACACAGATAGAAGCATTTTCAGAGAAGGTTTCAAAGCACAATAATAAATACCTTAGGATTAAATATACTTTCAAATTTCATTAGTGTTCAAAGTTCCTAAATCTCTACATTTGCTCCTAATCCTTTAGAAGAGAGCTATATCTCTCCATGGAAGTACCTGTGGAGAACTAAATTTCATACTCCTCTCTGACTGAGAATTTGAACCTTTTTTGTAAGTTTTCATTTTCTCAGTCTTTATCTTCACTGCGTGTCTGTGGAGAAACATTGCTCAACAACATATGCAAGATGCTGGGTTAAGTAACAAAACTGAATAAAAATTTTCAAGAATAGTCAGTCTCATGGACAGTCTCCTCACCAGTAAAGGCAGACACACTGTTGGTAATTTCAGCTGTGCTGTGGTCAACACGTGTCCTCTCTTAATTTCTTTCAGATCCCTTTTGTCTTTATTAAGGGGTTCTCTGGGAGACATTTTTAAACTATTTAGTTGTTCTGGACCTCTGAACCACAGTGAGGATATCCTTCTGACAATACCATATACCTTGATGCATGGCCAGTCCAATTACAGCAGCTCTTTTCCTTTGCACTACAATATATCTCTTTAAATGTGTTATTCACCAATGTACATATTTCACATGCTCCTTTAGGAGAAATGTGCATATTTCATCTTCTATTGTTTTAATCTTTAAATATACCAATTACTCAAGCTGCTGTATTCATTCACTCATTATGATTTCCATAGTTTGAAAGTTTTTTTTTTTTTATTTTAAGAATTAGTTCCAAGTCTTGCAGCAATCCTCCCCTCTCTAAATTTATCTACAGTGCCAGATGCCAAGAAAAATAAAAACAGGAGAAACTAAGTCTCTCTGGGAGAGATTGCCTATCTAAAGGTGTGGTGGGTGGATATCTACTCCACAGTGGTCCTGCCTGGGCTGCAGGGGCACAGCTGCCTCACCATGGCTTTCACCACAGGCTGCAGGGGAATCTCTGCTCCAGTGTCTGGAGCACCTCCTCCTCCTCCATCCACAGTGACCTTGCTGTCTGCTGGGCTGTTTCTCTCAAACAGTTTCCCTTTTTTCTTTCATCTGATGTTGCAGCATGTTTTTACCCCCTCTTTGGAATGCTATCACGAAGATGCTCCCGGCATTTCTGACTGGATCAGCTTTGGACAGCTGGCTGCATCTGGCTCTGCCCGTGGGAGCAGCTTCTGACATCTCCTCCTTGCAGCTCCCCCACCATCAAAACCTTGTCACATAAACCCAACATTTTGGCACAATCCAGCACCTGAATGTCTAGTCACTTCAGATCTCAGCTAGGGTATGCCCTGTTAACTCACAAACAAGGGTCCCACCTTGAAAGTATTTGTACTTGGTCAGATACAAGTCATAATTTTTTCTTCCATAATCCTTGGTGACTACTCCTTGGTTCTGCCAAATCTATCATACTGAAATAATTATGTCTTCTACTGAGTTAACTGAAACTTTGTAAACTCAGTGTTACACGACAGTCAAAACTTATGCTGCCTCTTTCAGCTGGCCAGCCATGATCTGTTGAATATCTCTTGCAACTTCCAATAAAATCAGTGTTGATGTTTAAGTCTTAATATGCCATGATTCATTAAAATTACTCCTTTTTTGTTCTTAAAAAAAAGTTTCTGTATCTATTTTCACAGTTCACAAACATTTATACACACATAAAATATATATATATATAAATATTTCTGTCCATATAAATAAATAAACACATATATAAAACCAGATTATGCTTCACTAGGAGAAAAGTTTTAACTCAAGATAATTATAATATATATGTATATGTATATATATTTATATATATATACATATGCTGAATTAGTTCTTGCTTAGCCTTAAGCTCTTTAGAAATTGAATACATTTTAAAAGCAGTGTTAAGTATATGGTTAAAGTATGAAATAAGTGTGTGAATTAAATCACACATCCCAGACAAATTCTAACTCAGTCAATTATCTTCTATTTCACCTTCTATTTAGCTCCATCTTTTTATGCCTGAGCGAATGATTATGGAAAAGGTAAAGAAGTATTTGCAAAGTTAATTGTAAACACGTCTTAAAGGATAAAAATAGAATTAAAATTGTAAGGTACAAAAGGGGGCTGTCATAATATTGCAAAGACAAATTAATTTCCAGTGATTACTAAATTTTAAGAGCATCCCTTTGCAACCCAATGATGATATTTGAACAGAGCTGCATATAGGTGGACAAAATATAAAGATGACCCTTTGATGCAGTTAGACATGAAAGACCTACTTATCCAACAATTCAAATGGGTTTAATTCTCTGACCAGCTTAAACTGAAATTGGAAGTGACAACAGGGACATGTTTTGTGTTTATAGAACAAAGGCAATGTTAACTTTTAGAACAGAGAACAAGGTACTGACTGCACTAACTGCGTCTTTAAAGATGCCAGACAATTCTAGGAAGTTTATCAAAAGCATCCATTTTTAAAGAACAATAATATACAGAACATCAAAGAAAAAAATCTTGCCAAGATTTTAATTAACTTCTGGAAATAATGAAACCTGCATTTAATTCAGATATTTTTAATTTGCCTGTTGGTCTGGTATTGCACCTAACAAATATATTCACATATATACACTTGCCTGTGTAACTGCTTCTGCATAAGTAATGCAGCCATGGCATATGTGTTTTCAAAATGCCTACCATCTCCATTATTTGGATTAATTTTCACATGAGAGCTATTGTTGCTTTTCAGCTGTCCCATACATAGAAATTTGTTCTTTAAAGGGAGAATCATTAGAAATGTTTCAATTTCTGCAATTAGTCTATTTTCCATTCTCTAAAAAGTTGTGCTTTCCTGTTGACACTAATGTGATTATGCTAACAAAGCTTCTAGACACCTCTGTGAAAGATAATTAGTGTTCTATTTGACATAATCAAAGAATGATGAATCATAGAGTGGTCTGTGCGACTTGATGACAGGTCACTTGTAGTTGTATGACTTTAGCACAGAACATTGAGGGGAAAAAATTATTTTTCTTGAACTGAAGTTTAGAAGATTGTTAACTCTAAAATTCAAACAGACACAAGGACAGTAATGTTTATTCACTAAATTTTACCTCATTGAGGTGAACTGCAGGCTTTGATCCCTTCTCAAATAACATCTGTCTGATAGAACTTTAGACTAGAAGATTTAATTGCTTTGACATATCTCACCTGCACATTGCTTCTCATATTCAAAACATATCATACCTACCATCCACTTCTCATACCAGCTTCCCATTACAAAAACCAACCATCAGTAACATGCAGAGGTTCAGAGAATCCTAGAATGGCTTGGACTGAAAAAGACCTTAAATGTAATCTATTTCCAGCCCCTCTGCCATGGGTGGGGACACCTTCCACTAGACCAGGTTACTCAAAGCCCCATCCAACCTGGTCTTGGACACTGTGGAGAATGGGGATCCATGGCATCTCCAGACTGAAGAACCCCAATTCTCTCATCCTGTCTTTGTAGGAGAGGTTCTCCAGCCTTTTGATCATCTTCATGGCTCTCCTCTGCACTTGACCAACAGATCCATGTCCTCCTTATGCTGAGGGTCTGAGACCTGGACACCATTCCAGGCAGGGGCTCATAAGAGCAGAGAAGAAGGGGAGAATTATCTGCCTTGACCTACTGATCACTAATACTAGTTCTACTACTTAGTAGTAACACTATTCCAAAAACATGGCTGTCATATTAAGTTCTGTTTCATTTGTCTGTTTTTTTTCTGAGTGAAACAGAGCTTTAATTTTGTTTAAAGACTGACCCAGTAACCAAATTATAAACCAGTACAACAAATAACTACAGGTTAATACAAGTATTAAATGGTCATTTATTAAATTAAATATTAATTTAATTTAATTAATGTTTTCTAAGAAGAGGATCAAATTGTAATTCTTAGGCAAAGTTCATTTAAAAACCAAATATTTTGAAGGGGAAAAGATAAAGCTTTCATCAGCAGAGCTAATGCACTCAGACTCAGACATGGCTGTGTATTTTCATCCATCAAATACTATGTAAAATCTTTCACAATAACACCTATGTAGAAAACAGTGATAAACCTTTAAGTTTTCAAATTCTTCATTTCATGGGATCATATTACTTTTGGTCTAGTCTTGTTTTTTTAAAAAACAAAGTCTTAATTTTTCTTTGCCTGGAAAACATATAAACAAACAGAAGAACTGTAATGTGCCTTCATGCAGAAACATTTGTTATTGTAAAGGACAGTGCATGTTTTCTTAAAAAGACTAATAAAGTCCTCTGAAGGCAAGAGATAAGAATTTAATTGTGTCAGAAACAGGAATTCATTTCCTTTCTTAAAATTTACCCAATAATATGTAAAGTGGATATAAGTTTTTAAAGGATTTTCAAATTATTTTGTTTTGGTAATGATTAGTGAAACTCCTTAAAAGAATTTATTTTCTCACATCTCTTCCATATTATTTACATTTATTCTGCTCTCGTAATATTCATTAAGCTGGCACTTTAATGTTAAAAGGTAATTTAAAGGTTGTGCTTCCTCTCATCTGCACAGCAACCTATGACTTTTTTTTGTGTCAATAAAGGAATATGTCAGAGTGCAGATTTTCCAAAAAAAGTCATATATCTTCTCTGTGTTCAGGAGAATGGAGCCCATGTGATAGCTGTCCTATAATTTCAAATTAATTCAGAATACTGTTCAGAAAAACATGTGCAACATTTTTTAAAAGTATTGATAATTTACAGCATAGGATTCTTTTAAAAGAAGTAATCACATACAATTCTGATTAAATCCATTATATTTCATGTGATTACTTCTTTTTCCAGCACACCAAGTCATTAATACAGGAGCAACAGGCAAGAATAAGGTAAAATACATAGGAAATAAAAGGAAAAATAAAATCACAGGACCCTAAAATAAGAAATTGTGTCCCTGTATTTAATGTAGTACAACGTTTAAGACCAGAAATATATATCTCTTTTTTGTTTCAAAGCATGGAAAAGCAAAATGTATCTTTCATTTTCTAAAAATAAGAAACTGCCATGAACTGCAGAGCTAACATGTAATGCAAAGCAGTCTCATCTCTGTTGCCAATCTGCTCATCTCTGGAAGGTCGTTGTGTGCAAGCCCACTGCAGTCAGCTGTAAGAATTTAGTCTCAACTTATTTGAAGTACTGAAGTTCCCACATTTTCTGAGTGAACAAAATTATTAATCTGAAATATTGTTCATTATGCAGCCACAGTGCCAGTCTTTGGCCCAGCTTATGCTTAGTGAGAGTTTTTATGCACGTTCTGTAATTATGGCTTACAGGAAGTAGCTCTCATTAGAATTACATAGCAGATTACCACTTTATTTTTTTATCCAGGCCTAATTAATAATTTTTTAAAATAAGCACTCTTCAGTGACCTTTCTATGAATCAGATGAATTTCTGATTCCTTTAGAACATAAAATTCAGAGAAATTGGTTAGTTTTGTAATAGTACTTTTCTTTAAAATTTCCTAGAAACTAACTTATCCTAACAGTCTTAAGACAATTTAGTGATAATGTGCTGCATTAATGGACTCCTTATTGACAGCTGATTGTGAAATGTGATTTCTAATCCCCTTTCCACTGATTGCTTCTGATGAAATACTGAAGCATTTCCTAGAAGCAAGCATTGATCTAGTTCATGGTAAGTGAATGCATTGACCAGTGGAATCACCACAATTCAACTAAAACTGTCACACAGGACAAGCAATGCAAGATAGACATTCTTTTCCTCAGCCATCTGATCCCTCAGTTTGCAGGCCCTAATGTTTTAAATCTTCCAGGGCTGAAATTTAGGTTTGTTGGTGAAAGGGGGAAAGGCCATGGCAGGTTAAAGTCTAGCTGGAGTGAGGATGTCCACATGTTGGCCATAGTACTAGAGCAGAGCAAGCCACCAAAATAAGCTGGCTCTGTGCTGGCTTGAAGACTGGAGGAAATGGCATATTTATTCCTCTTTGTGACTTGCACACAGACACAATCCTTGGAACATGACCTCAAAACAAGGATCTTGAATTAACATCTGTGCAATGTTTAATATTATTTGGTACTTGACTGAGAATTTTTGTTTGCATCCTTCATATCAGATGACAGTGGAACGCTGAATTAATCTGCTTAACTTTAACTTTTTTTTAAATTTTGAACATTACTTTCTGATATCAGAAAATTAGGCCTGCTGGACTCCCATCATTAATTTAGATTTTACAGAGAAATTATTTTGTTTCCTTAAAAAAATGATCATCTTGCAAAAAATACTTGTCATGGTTAAAAGCACAATGAAATGCTGCCAGGAAAAATCAGGCAATTTAGGTTATAAAATAATAATAAGATAGATTATAAGAATATAGTTTATATTATAAGGTATAGAGAGTTCATGGCATTGAGAAAGTTGTCTAAACTCTATCTGAAATTTTCGATCAGTAAGATAGATTTGACTTATATACAAACCACAAAAACGTAATTGGATGAAATGCATAATTACTGCTATTGTTATTAACTTAAGGATTTTCAGTTAGAACTTCTGATCTGTATTTCAGTCAGAGCACAAAGTCTATTAACAGAACATTAGGAAATGTTTTGTAATAAATGTACATACTATATTCAGATTCTGTTTAGCATCAATATAAATTGCATAGTTTGATTTAATGGGCTGTGCAGGAAGGTCACCTTATCTCAAAAGTCTGTCAAAGTCACTGTCTATTTGAAGTAGAAATTATTAGCTTCAGTCAATAATAATCAATACACCTAATATATGTTGCAAAAGTTTTAAAACTGCACAGAATTAAAACTGTACAGAACACAGAGAACAGAGTAGAAATCCAGATGGATGACTTCTGATGTTTGTTATACTTTGTTCAGTGACAAAAACCTAAATATATTAAATAAATAAAAGTTCAAAGATATTGAAAAGTACTTCTGGAAATTAAAACAGACCAGAACATTTAAGACAGAAGCAGAATTAAATGAAATATACCACATCTGGAATTGGTAGAAAAAGTAAGATCTGAAAACAAAATCATGCATTTGCTCAACTAAGACATAGGATTCTCACAAAAAAAAAAAAAATCAAATTACAGTTAGGTAAAAGAAAGGTTGCTCTATATAGAAGCTGAGATAGGATAAGCATAGACAAAGAAATGGACATTTTTCAAATTCATAAAATAAAATCTTTTGAAGAATGAAACTGAAGTTCTATAATTTCTGAATTTCTACTGAAAGAGGGTAGAAATACATGGCTAAAGTGACTCAAAATATAAATATTTATTAAAAAAGAGCTTCATCTGCAAAGCTTGGGATTTCACATCTGTTGGGAGATGAATCAAAACAAATCCTGTCATGCTCTAAGTGTTTCCTGTAAAAGTGCAGTATGAGCCAGGTTTTCTGTTGCAAATAGCATCACTATGTGCTGTGTATGAGCTTCCTCTCATGTCCTCCTTATCAGAAACTGCCATAGAAAGAGACATTTTGCTGATAAGCACCAGGTAATTTTGTCCCCCAAATTAGTACAAATGCACAGCCTACAGGAAAAGAAAAAGCATGCCATAAAAAAATCAAAAACAACAAACAAAAAAAGCACAACCAAAAAAAAAAAAACACAGCAAGAACAAAAGCCTTACCTACACAGATTTAAGAGATGCAGCACAAAGACAGGTAAGCTACAGACACCTCTTAAAAATAGCTACCTTGCTAATAAAAATAATTTTTAAAAGAAACAATCTAAATAGATGCTATGAAATTGGAGCACAGAAGAAAACTTCCCAAGTTCTTAGTTATCACTTCTATGATATTTTCTGATTTTCCAATTCAGAGAGATATTCCAATAGATATTACAGTTTCAGGATGTTAGAACAAAAATTATTCTGATGTCCTACAAAAAAAGAGAAGACCAAAGTTTATTACTCCAAAACTTATAGAAAATCTTGCTTAAGTGCAGCAATTAAAAGGTTGGAGTACTGAAAGCTAACTTCACTCTTGTTTAACAATTATTGACAGAAAAATTAAAATTAATATCTCTAATTGGTAGCAGTTCTAAGTTGAACATTGTATCACTAATAAGTAAGCCTCAGTAAATTTAGTATGTTCCAGATGCTCCATTAAACTAAACTTTTGATTTTTGGTACTGTACCAAGGCTTTTTTCTTCCTTTCTGTTGCTTTGCTACTGCTTTAGTTTGCTAATGAAGACTGATCTCAGAGCTGAAACAGCATGAGAAAAAATTGTGTAGTGCAGAAAATTGGAAATCAGGAAGCAAAACCAGATGAATTACTCATCTTCCTCCAAGATCTCACAGAAGATGGAAGAGGTTTCTCGACTTAGTTGTACACAGCTAATAGCCTTCAATGTTTTTCAGGTTTTGAAACTGTAATCAGAATAAGCTTTAGTGTATTCTTGACTTCAGTTTTCCTAATACAAAATCCTCCAATTCATTGCTCTTATTTTTTTATTGTTTTGTTTTGCAGTGGGATTTAATAAATTATCCCTAATGTTAATGTTCAGCTTTATTTGCTTCAATGATGATCTTTTAAATCTGTTGGGAGGTAATACTAATAACAAATTTCTTTGGACCAAGAAATAAATGTATTTTAATGTAAAAGAACGTTAGTCTTTCTTTGTTTACCTTTGTCTTAGTGATAATTAATTAGAGTACCTAAGTATCTTCCTATATTTGCATATCAACCACTAATTTTCACGTAAAATAGGCATTAGGCTTGCATTGCACAAAGTTTTACATTTAAGTACTTGTAAATAAATATAGTAACATCAATTTGAAGAGAGGGATAATCAAATACTGGTAAATGCAATGATCTTTGACTCAGTACTTAGATAGTACTGCTGGATACTAAGGGTTAATTTCAGAATAAACTGGGCCATAGTTTCTTGTGACTACTAAAATCCAAACATCATTAACAGAACAAGAGAAGTTATGCATCAGTTTGCTACCCACACTTGCAGACAGGAATTTGTTTATCCATTTAGCCCTGGTTTCTGAAATGGAAATATTTCCCAAATATTTCTTAATCCTTACTATCTACATAATTGATGCTTTTTTTCTTCTTCTTTTATTTTAATTTTTTTTTCAGATTTGGGTCACAATGAATCACTGTATTGACAGATAGATAGATAGATAGATAGATAGATAGATAGATAGATAGATAGATAGATAGATAGATAGATAGATAGAATCATAGCATACTTAACACTGATTACTGGGGTTTTTCAGACTAACAGGCTTTAGAGGAAGAAGGTATAATTCAAAACAAATTAATGAACCTTTTACAAAGACAGTAAGTATTTTCATCTGCAAGCAGAAGGTGGGCTGGACATTACCAAGATACCATGTAAAATACTTCAGTCATGAATGCTTTACTGCACAGTAGTGAGAACCAGTGTGCACCGAGAAGCACATGTGCCTTCAAACTACACTTCAAAATACCTTTAGAATTCAGATTTATAACTAAAGGCTCTCTCTCAATGAAGGCAAAAAATATTCACACACGGTATTTCTAATAAACATACAATGCCTCTGTAGACTGGGATTCTGCTTTGACAGAATTTGTTTACTTTTTGAAAATACTTTCCAGTAAATTGGAAGATTTTGTCCCTGACTCTCCTCCTATGTTCTTGGCTACCTCACTGCTAAGAGAATTAGCAAATCTCCTAAGAAGATCTAATTTACAAGGTCATTTACAAGATTACTCACAAGGTCAATTACCAGGTCATTACAAGATTGGTGGCCCTGATGCTTCCAGCAGTGCAGCTTTTCTCAACCTGCTGCTCATCCACCAAACATCCTGGCAGATTTTCCCTGTCCCAAAGAGACTGCTATGTCAACATTGCCTGGAATTAATTGAATCTTCAAAAGTTCATTTGAGCAATACACAATAAAGCTCTATAAATTAACTTTTAAAACAATGCTTTACTTAAGAATATTTATTATCCAGGATACTGTTAAATCACTCAAATATGACTCTTAGGAGTAGCATAAATAATTTTCCTATGACCCTTGATATAATTAACTCCCATTTTAATCATAAATTTTCTGAAGCATGGGAGTAATTATGAAACCATTTATATACAAACATATCTTTTAAATGGGAATATTTGTTACAATTGAGATTATTTATTTTTATTTACCGATTTTTCTAAATTACTTTTCCTAAGATTATCTGCAATTATGATGGCAGTGGTCCAGTAAGAATGTTGGTGTCTTGGGATTGAAATAGTGTTTTAAAACCATCCTTTAGAATACATGCATTTTATCCATTCTCTGAGCTAGAAACACACCAAGAAAGACCAGTGGTCATTGACACTACAGAGATTTCTTTGGAATTTCATTATTTGATCCTTAGTTTCATCGTGAGTCGAAAATTTCTATCTCTGAAAATCCATTGAAGTAAAAGTCACAACCACTTCATTCTCAGGTTTTAAAGTGTTCAATGCAAGTTACATACAATAAGTACATGGAATTTAGTTCTGCTCAGAATATACAGATAATTTGGACTTCATACCATTCACTAGCCAGCATTTCAAGGATAAGTTTACTGGAAAAGATTCTGTCAAAATTTTCATGGAGGGCAGTATTTCATACAAATTTTTTTAATATATTTTTGACCTTAAAAGCAAAGAATTTTTATTTTAGTCATATAAAATAAAGAAAAAATAAAGTCATGAAAAAATAAAGAAAACCAAAGGTCAGATCTTCAGTGTATTCTTCTGATCTTTCAAAAAAAAGCCTGGAGTTTATTCCAACGACTTGAGATCTTATAGACCTATTAGAAAAATGGTCTGGTAGACAATCAGAAGTTTTGACCTCTATTAATGCAAAATAAAAGCTAAATCTCCAGTAAGGTCAAATAAACATAGGGATATGTTTATCAAGTCTAAAATACTCTGAGAGTTTAACATTTTTCATATTGTTGAATACCTGCTATTAGCAGCATTAATTAATAACAGGCTAACTGTAAAAAATTAATAATCAACAGATTTTCAGGATTCACCTTTCCGGTCGCTTTGAAAACTATTCCTCAGATTCTCAGTGTGTTAGGTTTGATTTGTGATATGTGTCTTCTAATACACAGAAAACTATATAAATTACTATTAAAGGCTTTACAAATACTCTCCTTTTATAGTATTGCTGTCGTCAAAGATCCCACATCCTGAAGTACAGGTCTACAACATTTGTGATTAGCTTTATCAAAATTATATTCTCTCTACCACATTACCTATGCTTTTTAAAATCTCATGACAAATTTAATATTTAAGTAGGATTTTACATCAAAGTTAAATGAATTAATTGCTGACAGTAATATTCAAGTGTCTGCATAGTCAGAATGTAATAAACCCACAAAAATTTCTTGGGAGTTAATGTGTTTTTTCATGTATGTAATTCATTAGAGACTAAAAAATCCAAACAAATAATATGATTTAAGAGCAGAACTGTTTATATTTAACCCCAGGACCTCCTTTTCTTTCAAGCCTTCTTGCTCTAGATCCCACACTGTTTTCACTTATCTCTCTGTGTGACATACTTACACAGATTACCTGATAATGTGTGTAAAAGTTTCTATTATTAAAGGAGTTATTCTACTACAGCATTATTTTCAAATTTAATTACTCAAGAGGAATAAAAGAGCAACCAAATTATAAGTAGAAGCACAATTTCCATTTTTAATGTTTTCAATGTGTTTACATAGTAAAATAATCTGTGGGAATAGCTGTGATCATGACTTAAGAAATCTTTTTGGAGATACTATTTGAATAGGGAATACAATGAAAATTCCACATTCATTATACAAAATTCAACTTAAAGTCATATCTTGCACAACACATCTACTGAAATATTAGGACAACATTTTTCATAGTTTATTTACTTACTAATTTCAGAGATATGGCAGGCTGACAATACTATAACCAATACTTTTATTGGCTTTCATTACTGTATTGTGAGAAAAAGTCAGGGTGTGAATCTGTAATGTGTTAATAGATTGGAAACTGCCACCTTCAGCCTGGTGCTACACTCCTTTCATTTGCTGTGGGTTGAAGACATGGGCACAATTGTGATGCAGTGAATACTCTGCAAAAACTTCTTTGGTCACACTAGATTGCCTGCTTCAGTCAAACAATAGCTTAGCCATGTAGCCAATACAAATCTTTCTGAAAACTAAAATTCCTGCAGGATCTGATCAAATTTTTGCTTTTTGCCTTAAAAGGAAAGGATAAAGAAAAGGAAGATAAACTAGTAGAGCTTTGAAAAATAACATACAGGCATAGAATCTCCTAAGAAACTCATTAAAATGTATGAATAATTATTTGGGAAAACAGCCAGAAAATTTTTAAGTACATATACATTATATAATATCTACTTGACAATATTATATACCAATACGTAATAATATATGTAGGTGTATAGAAATATTGCATATATGTAATATGTATGTATATATATGTATAATTTCCCCTCTTCCTGACCCCCACTAATTTTTTCAATATATTGTTTGAATTACATTCCAATCATATTTTGGAAGTAAAAATGACTCAACAGGTTAATGAGAGTTCCTTTTGCCTGGTAATTATTTGCCCTATTATCATTACCCTTGTATAATCTTTAACATTTCACATTGATGCTAACCTTAATAAAATGATTATGGCTGTGATATCTAATCCATCTCTTTCTCTATCTAATATGTTCTTCTATAATTATAGAACACAAGATCTTCTTCACAAATTTTTTCCTGGATTAATTGAGTATGTCTTCTACATTATGAGATAACTTACAAGCATTGATTCAAATAGACAGTTTTCCCAAAAAGAAAATTAGAGCAAAACAGTTTTTATTCAGTAGATTCACAGTACAGAACAAAGAAACAAAAAAACATACTCTGGAATAGAAGTGACATGAGAAGGAGGAAACACTATTTCCACAACTAGCCTCATTTATTCCACATTGGGGAAAATCTAATCAAGATTCTTTTCATCTATGAAATATATCTGGAGTCTGAGTTCAAAACAGAATAATTAAGCACTTAGTTGTCATAGGTCAGAACTCAGAGATATTCAAAAAGCAAAACCCTTAAAGTTTTCCACTAGATTGCTTAAAATCTACTTTTTTTTCCCCTTTAGAAAATGATGTCATTCCAGCCAGAGGAAAAAAAAACCAAAAAAACAATCCACACAAACAAGCTCTTCTCTATGAATACAGGAGAGAATTAAAAAACAAACAAACCAAAACTGTCCTTTTCAATAAAGACGAGATAAAGCAGTATGAAAGATGATGCAAGTTCTCAGATGTAATGTGAATAGGTCCAGTGTCAGGGGGATTCCCGACTCCTAACATTTTGTGTCCTAATGAAGAACTAAATCCCTATTGCTCTCAATGGAATATTCTCAGGCAGAGAGTATGAGAAGCTTGCCTCGGAATGTAGCCCCTCTGCAGACTGAGGCCAGAGTCAAATTAAGAGGCTACACTTATACCCCAAACTTCTGCATGCAAAGAAAACCTGTGCTAACAGTTGCTAGACAAAAAAAAAAAAAAAAAAAAAAAAAAAAAAAAAAAAAAAAAAAAAAAAAAAAAAAAAAAAAAAAACCCAACCAACTCCCCAAACAAAATGAAACCCCAAAACCCAACCAAAGAAAGAAACAAACACAGCCCCAAACCATAAAAAAATTAAATGTATTTTTCTTGGCTTATGTTTTGGGCAAAACTGAATCTTCCCAATGCATTTTAAAGATGGCAAAGGGAGTAAGTGTCCATAGGAACACGAGCTCATGTGTTCCACCTCCTGAAGGCTGAGAACTGAGCACCTGGGTGCCTTTAATGGCTTGGGAACACACAAGCACGTGGTGACAGCAGCTTCACCCCACAAGATCTCGACAAGCAGGAGCCGAGGGTGCTGGTGAGGTGTGTGCACCAGGAAACCTCTGCAGGGCAGCAGAGCAGGGGCACTGAGAGCTGGCACTTCAGCCTTGCATCCCTCACCCCAGACATTTGAGCACCTCACGGGTCTAGCACATGAATGTACAGAATTGTTCAGAAACAGGTGAAGACACGCATCTTCTAAGAAATAAAAGTTTTGAAGGCAGCCAAGGCTTTCTGGAAAGATTGCAAGTAAGAGAAGAATATGATCCTTAAGGGAGGAAAAAAGTGGGAAAAGATATAATATCATAGTAAACACACACAAAAAAAGCCTCTTTGAATTGTTAGATTAACTGGCTTTGTGTAATGTAAAGCCTCAAATGAAGCTGTATTTACTTTTAAGAGTTTGTTGAATAGGGATGGATGGCAAAGTGCCTGTATCCTTTTTTAAAGAACAGACACACAAGGATTTGGTCTAGCACAGCAGGTAGAGACACAGAGGGACCTGTACCCAGAGGAAGCTCTGGGGAATAGGTTTTTATACACCAAGAAGTCACCAAGGGGTGAATATTGGGACATATTCCTAGGTTTTAGATTAAATTTCTGCTGTTCAGGAAGATCATTTTAAATTAGGCACAACATTTTATATTTAAGGATACATTTTCTATGTTCTTCAGGATTGTCATTCCTGACTTCTGAACTTAGACTTCTTTTCACTGCTCTTTTTCTTCTTCTGTTTATTTTGGTTTTGAAATTTAACAAATTGCTTCAGAAACCATTTTTTCCCATATTTATTGAATAACAGAATACAGTATATTCTACTACTGCATTGAAATTATTTTTTACCTTAGCTAGTTAAAATGTTTCTGGGAAACAATTCTATGCCTATAATTTACCTTTCATATACACATAAAGTCAGAATTGTATATTATACTAAAAAATGAAAATATCATCCAGTACTAACAATATACTTTAATTTTGTTCAAAATTTACGACCAGTTTTCCATCATCATATTGATGCTATTATTGTTATTATAATTTTTAATAATACTGCTATTATTTAGAATAAATACCTTTTATTGTATAAATGTAGCAAACTGGCCTACCAGGTAGAGGGCATGGAAGCAAAAAAATGAATGCAGAGAACTGAACATTCTTCCCTACCTTTACAATACTGGATTAGTAGATAAATAGACAAGTACTCCAATGTTTTGTAAGGCTTTCACTACCATCTCAAATACATATAAAAAAAGCAATTATTTGCATCTTCAGAAAGAGTGAATTCTACTGCACATTTTCAGTTAACTTCATGTATTAATCCATGAATTGCACACACATAACTGTGGACTTGTACATCAAGGGATTTATCTTAACATCATTGACTTGGTTCCTTAAAAGGTCATTTTTTCAGCCTGTAGTGAGAGCATCTCAGTACAAAGGAGCAAGATGGCAAAATAATTCCAGAAGAAAATAAACATGCAAGTTTAGACAACTTTTCATTGCTACATTCAGATTTCAGTAAATCATAACCACTGAAAACAAGACATTTTAATGTGATCTATTTCTGTATTGTTCTGTGCAAAATGATTTCACATGTCAAATACATCAGCTTGCAATAGGCATTGCTGCTTTCACAAGAGTACCTCCAATTTAAACATATGCTCTAAAATAAACAGAGGATAGGATGCAAATTCCTATCATTTCTTAGCTCAGAGTGTTTTAAGGAAGCACAAAATTAGAATAAACTTCCTGGATCACAAAATTTACTTCTTTATTATTACAGGTAGCATTTAATGAATTCACTTTCAAAACTATTCATAGTCTAAGCTTAAAATAACTTTTTTTCCTCCCCCCACCATTCTCCTTCAAAGATAGTCCCAAAAGGCATTGTTCCAGTAGACTGGGTCTTTTGCCTCATTTCCAGTTTGAGTGTATTTATAATTGTTTTCTCCCTTTTTGTTCTTGTACAAACATTGGCTTTTAGCCTAAATGGCAATATTTCTTCCAGTTTTAACTCTCCTACTGAGTATCTTAACAAAGACATGCCCTTTTGACTTGTTTAGCCTCAGATAACAAGTTCTGGCTCTTTGTAGAGAAGACATTCCTCCTGCTTTACTTATCCATCTAGCAGAGATTTTGTGTAACTATTTTAGTTTTAATTTACTGATCTCTGATATAGGCAATCAAAACTAAGAAAGCATTTCAGATAAGCATGACCAGTGTCTTTATTTCTACTGGAATTGCCTTTTCAACACAGTCATATCATTTTCTGGCTAAATAAATTCACTAATTTGCAATACTGCTGTTATGTAGGACAGTGAAGTATATTTCATTTTATTTCTTTGCTAACTTTCAACAGAAGTGGGATACCAGTAGCTGGGCTGTGATGACCCACCCTTTAAGGGAAGGGTGCATCACTCTAAATTATATGTTACTGAATTTAATCTGATTTCTATTAGTCCAGTTAAATAAGTGATTTTTATACAATAACACCCTGTATTGACAATGCTTATTTATTTGTATCATCAACAAATACAATCAGAATTTTTATTGTATTTCTACCACAGTCACGACTGTCTTACTAAAGTCATGACTGCAGTATTAAAGAACTTCAGTGCCAAGTTATTTTAGAAACATCATTAGTAACTACTGTGCTACCAGATATTGCAAACTGTCTGTTGCTCTCTCCCTGTTGGAAAGCTTATATCAATCTTCCAGCAATTCCATTAATTCTTGTCATTTGAAGTTTAGCTATTAGCTTCTCCTGAGCTGAATTTCAGAAAGATTGTATCGAGTGTTTTATTCATCTGTTAAATCAGCCAAAAAATAGCATCTCAATTTACATAGATTGAGAACCTTATGGTATTTTACTTCCACCTTTTTCTGTGGTGCATTGAATTGCCTTAGTATATCTGTGCATAAAATCTGCCTTTTGCAGATCTAGACATGGATTACAGCCATTTAATTCCATTTAATCTTAAATAAATTTAAATATTTTTCTTTCCTTTTTGTATTTTTTTTCATGAAAGCCCAGTTTTGATATGTTGGGGTTTCTACAGAGACCTGGCTCCCTTGGATACACTGCAGAATTCCTTCTCAGCCAGCCACACCAAATGAAACCACAGTCTATGTAACCCACTTTCAGTATCTGAATGCAAATGATTAGAAAAAGTGTAAATGATATTAATCTAGTGTATAGTCAAGCATCCAGTAATCAGTGGAGTATACATGTCTTGACTCACTGGTAGTACTTTTGTGTGCAAAAATCTTACTCATTTTTTCTCTTAAGCCTTTCCAGTCACTTTCTTCTTTCTGCAATATTCCAAATATGGTCTTCACAGCACTTTCACTATTTGGTGCTATTGTATGTGCATGAGCTTCAAGATCTATGCATAATCATCTTGAATTAAAACTAAAAAAAAAATCGATATGGAATTTGACTGCAACATTTAAAAGCAAATTAGTTTTTTTTTTCTTTAATTATGCAGCTGCAGAAGAGCAATAAATTCTTCAGAAGAAAATCACAGGCTTTGAGGAAGGTTAACAAGCAATATCTTGAAGGCTGTCATATTTCAGAAGAATTAAGAAGCTTTGTAAGACCCTAGATGCCTTTTTGCTTGTCCCAAATATATAATGAAAATGCCATTTTTATTTATTTCCAAGTTTAGATCATCACATTCTTCCATGATGATAAGCTTCTCAGGTCAGAGGCCACATCTTACAGTGGTGTTATTTAGAGCACTGCAATTTATCCTGTAACATGGAGAACATGGATTGTTGCTTAAGATTTATAGTTACTGGCCTAAGGTATACAAAAGCTGCTACCAGTACTGTGAGAAAAACATTTTGTAAGTAGCTGAATGCAGGACAAAAACATAGAACAATTCTGGCTAGTTTTGTCTTCATCCATAGATTGATACAATCACGATCTCCTGCCAATCGTGTTCTAGTTTAGCCTGTTGAATGAACTCTCTGTTTAACATTTTAATGAGAGACTTACCAAGAGGTGAAATACAAAGATAGCAGCCTTCACCTCTGAAGTGATAATGAACAGCAGATAACAGCAGTTTGAACATTTGCTGACCTTGGAAGCAGGAGCTCCCACCTTCTTTCTCAAAACCCTGCCAGATCATGAGCAAAATAATTCCAATCACAATGCACAACAGCAAAAATCAGCCACAGGGTGCTATGCTGTATGTATTACACAACTATACTGATTTATTTATGTGAGTCTCTACTTTTAGTTGGTCATTTATGTGATTTATGTAGCTGCCTCACAATGGGTTACTTGGTCATCAGTTCCTGTAGGTATTTTTCTACATTGCTTTTCCAAGGACAATAAGTTTTGAATAACAACAAAAGTTTTGAATAATAATGCAAAAGGAACACTTTTCATAGTGAATGTTGAAATAACTGTATTCCACTTATTTTTATCAATGACATATATGAAATTTATATACATATATAAATACATATATTCATATGTATTTAATCAAAAGTAAAGAGCGGAACAACAAAGAAGATTATTAGTTATATATATACATACATACATACATATATATATATATGTAGACTTTAATCCTTCAGTTAGCTCCTCTTTTCAGCTCTCTGTAGTGGAACACTGGCATTGTGAGAAAGTACCACTGCCACAGAAACAAGAAAAGACAAAAGAACAAATAAAAGAGAACCTAAAGACATTAAAAACAATACAGAGACTGTACTACTGAAATTCAATCTCACCCTCAATCCCTTTATGCAAATTCATCTAGATGAAGAGGGAACAGCGTAAATACTAAAAATAGCTTTTAGGCTCTGAAGATTGAGATTGCCAGTAATTGATGAGTTAAAAGTTTACTTTATTTCCTCATAAGCCAGAAGGTTCCTCAGACACTCAGACACAAAACAGCCCAAGATAACAGTGTTTGTCATTTTGTTACTAATTTTTAAACTAAGCCCTCATATTTGCTTTCTTGCATTTCAATTGCTTTCTGTTTTCTGTGGTTTTCTGCTTTATACTCAGTTTTATACTCAGAATTTTTTTAAAAGTTGTCCTTTAGGGGAAAAGGTTTTGCAGTAAGTAAAATAATAAAAATATAAAGGAAGTCAATGGAAAAAAGGATTCTTTATAGTACAAGATAAATAACTGCAGATAATTGAAAAATCTTTGAAAAATCTTTATGCATCTTTGTAATCTCAGTAGTGCTTTTATTTTTATGCAATACATCTTCTTTTTTTTTTTTTTTTTTTTTTTTTTTGTGTCAAATATATAATTTTTGAGGTGCATTGATCAGAAGGAAAAAACACCCTAAACACAGTTATACTTATCATGCAAATTAGCTCCTTTACAATACCTGTTAAGCTGTCTGAAGGATTATCTTTAGAATGCTAAATTTAAACTTAAACTTTGACTATATTCACCCAAGTAAGGGGCAGAAATACAGTGTGAATTATACAAATAATAGCGTTACAGATCATACTGTAACTTCATGAAAACCCTCTCAATAAATATATCTAAAAAAGTAGTACAGAATTCAGCTCTTTTATGTTTTTGCCCAGTATTTTGAATTTCATGAGATTTAAGCTGTCACATTTCTTTCCACTCTTTTTATTTATTCATTTGTAGTTATTTATACTGGAAAATTGATAAATATATACACATAGAGTTGAAGAAAACCCAGCATTCCATACCTATTTAAAATTCCAAGGGGTAGAAAGTGTTCAGAAGCTCGCTTTAAGCTTCTTTTATCAACAGAGAAAAGAATTGCTGTATCTTGCAAACTGAGATAATCATCCATAATGCCTGACATTCCTGCAGATGAAACGAGCAGTGCACCCAAAAAACCAAACAAGTTTGATTATTCAGCTTGAGACTGAGGAGCAGCACCAACTAATGCCCCATTCTGTCACTAATGCTCCCATTGTCACATCTCCTTCCAGCTCTGGTTCCGGGGAGTCGGCGCTACAGACTGTGCTCGGATGATGCTCACGTACAATGAAGTGTAGGGCTGGGTTAACAACTGCAAATGAAATCAAGGTGAGCACATGTTCTTGCTGGTATTTTAAAAAACAAGATTTATGACTTCTACTTTTGGTAAGACATCCTGTAATTGTTGTATTTTCCTCCTCCACCTACTCTCATTGTGAGCAGATGAATACTCATGTAATTAAAAATACCTTGCCATGCCTATTTAAAAAGACAATACTCTGATAATTACACGTAAGGAACAAGCATATATGCTAAATAGGCGTAGGATATCTGAACAACATGCTTTATTCCAAAGCTTTATTCCAATTCTTAGAGTACTCTGTGGAGCCCTTAAAGGCTTCACATTCACTACAGTTCCAAAATTCATAGCCTCATATAAATCTTGTAAGTTGTATCACCCTCCAAAACAGTATCAAATACTCCAAATGGCCTGCTACAGTGACCTATGAGTAACTAAAATTTTGGCAAGTATATATACATTTTTCTACAATGCCAAGGCGTAGTCTTGCATGCAACACCCCACCAAGCCAAGTTTTTAATTTCTTGGTTTCTGTCCATAACCACGAAACACTAAGATCACCCATGCAAACAGGTAACCCCTAAATTTGCTGCAATGTCACTGCCTCTGTATGGATATTTAGCAAAAGACATTTATAGCTCTGTAAGCATTGGAGAAAACACAAGCTGAACAAGGATTTTTTATTCCCTTTTATTTGGGAGTGTCTTTCGTATATGTGTGTAAAAATGTAGCAGGTAACAGTTGCTTGCATTATGCTGGAGTAATAACATAATAATAATAATTTTATTCTAAACAGAATTCATTAGTTGATAGTCAATGGTATCCATAAAGTCCAATTCTCTTTCAGCAATCTTTTAAACTATGAATATGCCACAGAACGTTAAATGTGTTTTTCTGGGATGTTTTCCTAGCCCAGGAAAATTATGCAGTTTATTATGTTGTTCCCAAACCAGGATAATTATGCATAGAGTTCTCTGATTTTTTTTTTCCCCTGTTTTGGTTTGGTTTTGTCACTGTTGCTTTTTGTTAGTTGATATGTGTATGTGATTTCCTCTGGCTGTTTATGTAAGGGACATAGTTTGTGGACAGGCACTAGACTGTAGAAAGCAGTTTTAAAATTTTTCTAAGAATATTTACTGCACTAGCAATCACTCAGTGCTATAAAAATGTCATATCTATCTAAGATAGTTTAAAACAGAAAGTAGCATTGTAATATTTGTAACATACTAAGCTAAGTTATTTTGATTTCAAGAAAAGTCTTAAGTTTTTATAAGCTCTGCTGGAAGTTTAGGGGACAGGTTCTTCTTGCAGTAGCTGAAATACAGCACCGACTGCTGTATTTTTGCATGGAAAGAAAGTGAGGTGAAGGGTGGGTGGGAGATGTCTTGCAGCCTTCCCATTGTCAAGGTTTCTAAGCAAAGCAGGATTCCTAGGCTCAAAGTGGAAGCATAGTTTTGGTTACATGGCAGCAGCTGAAGCAGGACTTTCCTGGAGTAGCAGGTTTTGCTGCAATTCTGGTCATTGTGCCAGGCACAAGTGAATTACAGAATTTGCAAGGAAAAGTCAATCCATGTATACTCACCCAAACCAGGACCCTTCCTGAAGCTTGCAATGCAAAGCTTGTGAGAGACTGGGATGGGCTGAAAACTTCCCAGAATTGTTTTGATCTTCATTGAGTGTTTCCATTAGAAAGTTCAGGAAGGCACAGATGCCTGCATTTTTAGCCCAAAGTCCACACCCCTGAAAGTAGGCATGTGAGGCACAGCTAGGTCCTGCAAAAGCCTCCTCTGGCAAGAAAGTGGCAGCTGAATGAAGAGCTGTCTGCCTTCAGGTTAGTCTCCAATTGTACACTGTCCCTCTGCAACTGCACAACCTCTGGGTGTCCAAGTGTCTCAACTATATGCATGCATATCCATTAATCCCTATGTTTATGAGTCTATGTATATACCCACCTGCAAAAGATCCAAAACTATAATCTGACAAATGCATGCATCTGTACTGAATTCATGCGCACAAATATGTGTAATACTTAAAATGCTTGCTCTGCAGCTCAATGTGCAATTTATGTGTGGATGCAAAGATGAAATAAGACATCCATTTCACTTTTTCAGCAACCACAGCAATTGCAGTGTATGATTAGAAAGCTACCAATTATTTTATTATGCCTGTCCCACTCCTAGAAATTCCTACTTCTTGCACATTTAGTGAAATTAGGGAATTCTGAAAAGGGATGAATGATATTCATGGTACTTTGCACATGATGATGGCAGTGAGAGAAAAGATGGCTTGAACTGGAAAGGGAAAAATACCTGTTGATTATTCTGTTTTACCGGCAAGCAGAAAATGCCAATTTTATTCTCTTTTTGATAGTTTTCCCATGTGCAAATGTTATTTTCATAGTTTTTCACAAGCTATGTCACTTCAATTTACGGAACAATTTTTCTTGTGAAAGTCCAATTTTAAAATGGCTGACCCATCATGACAGGATAAATACAATTTGTTAGTCAGAATACTTGTTTTTACTAACATTTCTTTGAGAGAGATAAAGGGGGAATAGAGCTTGAGAACAGACTGGAAGACATCCAGCAACCTTCAGATTATATCCATCTGATGATTTTAGTTAAACCTGATGGCACTTCTTAGCATCAACAAAGCTAACAGTTCTTGACAGTACCTAAAGAACTATTTGGGTGGTCAAGATGAGACATGACAGAGGCTCAGATGCAGAGACTGAGACCATGTCTTTAGTCCCCTCTAATTTTCACACCAAGTAAAAATGGTGTGTGTGGCAATGGCAATAATAGGAGCTCTTCATACAGAAGAGAGGAGAATCCTGACCTTCTCTATCAGAATACTTTTACATACTACTTAGTTCCTGCCATTTTCAAATGAATGCTCCTTCATCTTGCACAGAACAATGGCTAATCCTTTTGTCCAACAAAGATTTGGATGTAGACTTAATATGGAAGTTAAAGTTTCTATAAAAGTCAACATACTTGCTATTTTAGGTGCAAGTATCTGAGTTATTCACAGACAAGTGATTTTCAAGGTGTGGTCAATAGATTCCTGTGAGCACTTCTTCACAAGTAGCACTTAAATATTCTTTTGTATGACAAACAGCTGCATACCATATACTTGTTCCTGTCAGGCACTTATAAATCATGTTTTTTTAAACATAGCCCCCCCCCCCCACACTCATTACTATGCAAGCAAAGGTCTTTTCAAGGAAGCCCTTTGCCCATTTAAAATCTCTCCCACAGAGATAATTATTACATCTTACAGCTGGATTACTGCCTGAGGCAGAAAGTTGAGCAGGTACGGAAAGGATTAAGTTTGAACGGTAGAATTGTTATGGAATACTTCCACATCATGAAATAAGACAAAACATGAAGAGTAAGGGTTAGATTTAATGATCAGTGAAAATTACGACTGAACTCAGCTCTTACACTTCTTTTCTTTCTGAGAATTAAGGAAAACATCAGGTTTAGGTAATCGGTAGCATATTTGAACAAAAATAAATGCATTGCACAAGGATAAAAGCAATACTGAACTTGCAGATATTTTTTGTTTCCTGTAAGAAATTAAAATGATGCACTAGTGAAAAAGTGTAAATGGGAATATTTTAGTAGTCAAAATAAATATTTAATAAAAACCACATACCCAAGACAAAGTATCAAAACAATAGAACAGTATTTGAAAGGATACTACCTACATTGCCTTGCATTAAACATGACTAAATTCAGTGATTTAATTATTATCGCATTGCCTTGAGCAAACATTGCGTATATTAGTGTTGTAAAAAGTCATGAGAATAGAAATACTGTTGCAATGACAGAAATAGTAAAACCAGATTGCTATAAACAAGGAAGAATTTACTACACCAAGGAGTCAATCCACAGCCATTGATACAAAGTCAACAAAATGGACTACTGCATAGCATACGGTACCAAAGTGCATTTTTCAGCATTCAATGAACTGGGGAAGAAACCACCCTTTTTAATACAATTTTTAAAAACAATCAGATGATTGACAGGTGAAGAAACCCCACACAT
The DNA here is from genome assembly GCF_903797595.1 of Erithacus rubecula. Lineage (NCBI taxonomy): Eukaryota > Metazoa > Chordata > Aves > Passeriformes > Muscicapidae > Erithacus > Erithacus rubecula. The sequence goes on along the minus strand of NC_136686.1, from coordinate 25,101,527 downwards.
TTCCTTGAAAATAAAAAGCAGAGTCTAAAGATCTTAAGAGCACTGTAAGATTTCTTACCAGATAAAAGAGTACAAACCATTAGCATTGTAAAAGAGAACACCTAAAAGTTAATATATCATTCCATATTTAGATTGCAACTAAAAATTGTAAGTGCGTTGTTGCATCCTCCTATACTACATCCAGTGGCATTCTGATGACTTTGTTAAGTTCTAGAAACAAATAATGCAAAGAAAAACTTTTTCTTGTACAGTAGTGGTCTAGAAAAAATTCAGTTGATGTGTAAACTGAAATGTAGATAATGAGAATAAAAACAGATTTGTTGGGGGAAAGGAGTGTCTGGCTTATCCCAGTAATTCACCATTCAGTTCTTCCACTGAGTCTTTGAAAGTAGCATTACTTAATATCCCTGACTACCAACGGATTTTATGAGTGCTATTTTCTCACTATTAACAATTCTGCATTGAAGATTTTTCTCAACCCTTCATCCTTCAATTCCCACCCATCCCTCCATCATATTTAAAAGTTGTGGTTTTCTCACATAGAGCATTGTAATGCCTTTTGCTGCCTGATAAGTGATATGCAGTCAACATTATTTCTATTTTTGAAGCACTGAGAACACTTTCCAGTTGGCTTACAAATTAAACAATAATTAAAAATAGTATTCTCCCCTTTTTCTTTTGTTACATGGTAAAGACTATTCACCATTTAATATACGTTCAATTTCTTCTAGTCTTTTCAATGCAGCAACTCTCTTTTTCTCAATGTCTTTGATTTCTTTTGTAGATTTTTTTGGAGTCTCTTTGTCCACACTGCTTTTCTCTGTTGCTTTCTTATTTTTTGAGTGCTCTTTATTATCAACTGTTGATTGGGTGGCTGCCTTCTCACTTTTTGCCTCTTTCAAATTCTGAAACGATTTTTTTTTTGCTTCTGTAGCTGCAGTCCCATCTGATGGAAGTGATGACTGTTCCATAGTACCGAGTGATGCAATTTTACTTCTAACTATGTTTAGATGACGCTGAATATACTCTTCATGAGGTGCCAGTGCTAGTGTTTCAACCAGACATTTTTCTGCCTTTATTAAATCTTTTTCTTCAAAATAAACCACACAAAGATTATGCTTTCCTTGTACATTGTTGGGATCCAGTTGCAAAATTTTTTCAAAACATTTTTTTGCTCCAACAATATCCTTCTTTTGGTTCATAAGGATATCTCCTTTCAAAATCAGACCTTTGGTATGATCAGGGTAATATCTCAGTAGGTCTTCCAAGATAGGCAAAGCCATCAATTCTTTTCCTGTCTGAGAATAAAGCAGGGCCAAATTGAACAAAGCACTTCGGAAGTTTGGCTGTAACCTTATAGCTTTCTTCATCCATGCCTCTGCTTCCATGTCTTTTTTGTCATCCATTGCTAGCATACCCAGATTGAAATATCCATTTGAATCCTGAGGTTCTTCTTTCACATAATGTAGCAGCCTTTGTTTAGCTTCAGGTCTAAGTCGAGCATCACCTAAGTGACAGAAAATGCATTTAATTCTCAAAGTATCATGGAGCATTTATTCTAAGGATTTTTAGACTGCAAAATGCTGATCTTTATACAAAAATTCAACTGTGAAAGGGAAAGGGTTTAAAATGCTACTTTTTTATCATGACTGTGTAACAGCAAAAGCAAATGTTATCTATCTTCTTTATAGATAAAACTACATACAGTTGACTTCTAGCCAAAGTCAGCATCATTACTCTATCAGCTGTTGAATGATATTTGGGTTTGGTATAATAGATACAAGAGGTTTCTCTACAAGCTTAAGAGAAATTATTTTCATGCACAGTTGAACAAATGGAATGCAAAGCAGACATCAATTCTGACAAAAGAGCTTTTACAGAGGCAAACTTTGAGTGGAAGTTCTCATTATATTAAAGATGGATTGAAAGAGTTTAGACATAGAGCACATAGGGCGACTTCTAATGTAGTCAGGCTAAGCTATCTTCTAACACTAAAGCAATAAAACCTGTAACCCCAATTTTTCAATCTGCATCAAAGTTTTAAAAAGACTTAGCAAAACAATTTTATCTGACGATACCAGGATTAGCTAGACATGCTTGTGGTCTGTGCTATTTTACTGAATAATACAGTGAACATATTTTAGTAATGAATTCCAGACACAGACTTACTGAAGGATAGGGGAACTGCTTTCATCTGCCCTCTTTCCCTCCCTGAAACAATGTTGCACCTTCTAGTATGAATAAGCGAGTACTAAATAGTTAATACTTCTGCTTGAAATTCTACAGATAAGGAACACGGCATGTCTTGAACTACATAACTTAAAATGTGAGAAGAGATAGAAAATTATCAAGTATCCTCAGCTTCAATCAACTCTGTTCTTTCTTAGGTAAGAGAAATGGATTTGTAAAGGATTCTAAAAGCCTGACTGAAAGCTCACACAGTCTTATACATCTGTATGCAAACTCTGAGATAAGGTGCTGACTTAGAAAGGCCATGGAATACAGAAGACATTGTTGAGAGAGAGATTGAACTAGAAACAAGTTTCAAACCATGGCCTTGCAAAAATACCAGATATTTTTAAGAATTAGAACTGTGAAATGATGCATTGTGGCAAGACAATTCACCATCCAACACTTAGGGGAAGTTTACCATCTCAACAAAAAAGAAACAAATCATAGCAGTTCACTCGCCAAATACTCTTTGTAACAGCCTTAATTGACTAAGGGCTCACCCTTACCCAGAGAGCTATACATATAAAAATCAAACTCATGAAAATCCAACTGAATTCATCCTAAATAGCAGTATCACAGAAAAACCTATGAAAACATTCACTTTTCTAGAGCCAGATTTAAGCCCAGAGACATAAGCTAGATTTTTAAATCGATAATTAAATCAATCACCATAAATGCAAACCAATTATTTAATATATTTTATTAAACATTATCTTTAAAGATTATATAAGGTATTATTTTGAAGATGTTTGAGTAACATTATTCTTTGTACGTGTAAGGTATTATATTGTAAAGTAACACTTTTATTAAAGATGCTGATCAGCTAAGGTGTATGTACACTTTGCACAAATTCCATACACTACAAATTACAGAGCCATAATAAACAGTTTCTTTTTTGATGATGCTATGTACTTTTCCTTTCCAAAAACAGAAGAGTTAATTAAAAAAACATAAATAATATGGATCCTATAAATACAAATATGCAACATGCATAGGAGGGACAATTAACGTACCAGATTCCTGCATTAGCAGCGCCGAGTTGAATAACGCCAGTTTGTGCATTGGGTTGAGTTCCAGTGCTCGGTTGAAATTCTTCAGGGCTTCTGTTGGATCTTTCAGTTCAATGTAAACAATTGCCAAGTTGTACCACAGGTCTGCATTGGTTCTGTCTAGTTCCAGAGCTCTAAGGTAAGCTTCTTTAGCTTTCAGAGGTTTGTTCATTTTTAAAAGCAATTCTCCCCTGTTGAAGAACCATACTTTTATTGTTACTCAAATGAAAATCGCCAGGTTTTTTTAGTTTGCCTTCCTTCCATAGATGTCAGTTAACAGTGTTTTTTAAATTTTGTTAGTTTTAAGCACAAAGCAATACAAGACCATCTTTTAGATTCTATTGTATACAACAAATGCATAAAGAGGACAAGAACAAAAAAAGAAGAGATCAAGGGTGCCTGATTTTGCTCTGTAATTATACTGCAAAGCTATAGTTCAGGCATCTTTAAACCTTTTTAAGTCCCAATGGGAATCACAACAAACAAAATAGTGGACAGAAGCCTCAACACATCATCCACATTACTCTTAACTAAAATGCAGTTAAAGTCAACTAAATAGTTAGGACTTGCATTTTCTGGACCATCTTTAAAAAAGGTACAAAGAAAGCTCCATGATTCACACTAACCAAAAGCTTTTTAGTTCAAAACCAAACTATGAGGCTAGAAATTTGAGGTAGAGATTCAGAAAGAAATCTAACAGAAGTGTCTTTTTATACAATGTTTGAATACAGAATCTACATGGAAATATAGTATTTGAAGCAGGAATTTAAAAGAACAGGACTTCTAATGAATAACTGATTATTGTCCCAAATCTTCAACTTCTCACTTGGAAACAAAGCAATTTCAGCAGCTAAGTGAACTGTACAAACTAATACTGCTCATACTACTGCAAATACAAAAACCACTCAGTTTATTCAAGAACATGGATCTCTAAAATTAGAAAATATACCTGCTGATGTAAGCCTGTTTGAAATCTGGCCTCATACTAATTGCTTGTCGATATAACTGATCCGCTTCTTCCAGGCGAGATTCGTTTGCTCGAATTAAGTTTGCAAGATTGATATAAACATTTAGATGGTTAGGAGCAACTCTTGCTGCATACTTTTTCCCAGGAATAATCTGTCAAAGAGAATATATGCACCAACCACAGATGAGCAAAAATATGAAAGGTGATCAGTATAGAACTCCTTTTCACTCTGCCACATTTGTTTTAGGGTACTACTGGACATGAGTGTGTAAGCTTTTAATAATGACAAAGAGCAGTAAGTCTTTTCCAGAAAAATCATATTGAAAACAAAACAATATTTTTTATACTTTATGTCTGTGAAAACAGGTAACTTGTACAATATTTAAGATACCAGTTAATTAAGCTCTGCTACTACTTCATCTAGCTCACGTAGATAGTTATTGGAAACAAAACAGACCTTGCAAAACTTTCCTCAATCAGACAAAAATATTTCCTAAGGCCTAAACTGACATTTTATCAGGCAGTTTCATTCCTTTTCATAACTCTTCAGACTAAGAAAGGTGTAAATAAGATTTTGCAGCCAATGATTTGGCAATTGATATAGAAAATGAAGGGTAATGAGGCTAGATGAAAATGCTATGACATTGCAACTACTGTACTCTTTCTACTTTATCCATTTAGAATCCTTACACTGTTTCACTGAACAAACTTTTAAATGCCATGCTTCTACTCAAAGGGATACTCATTTTTGTTGCAAGTCTCATTTTCACCACAGTTTATATTAACTTCACACATTCTTCAAAATACTACTCTTTTTCTCTAAAGGGCTTGAACAAGTAAGATTTCCTAGGTCTAAATATAACTTAACAAATAGGAAAGGTAACAAAACACGTTTATAAAAGCACATTCAAGCAAAAATTTTTTGCTGCTGCTGCAGCTACCTTCTCCAATCTCCAATAAGGCTATATTTAAGCCTTCTCTAAAGAGCTCAAACTCAGTCACCATCAATTTATTAGCTGTAAGTGAAAATAAACCAATTGTGACTTGAAACTGTAGGTTTTGGCTGCTGCTTGCTTTTATAACCTCAATTTCAGGAGAAAAAAAATCAAACCACAACACAGCAGCATAAAAAGTAAATTAAAACAGTTGTAGGGGAGTACCAAGTTAGCATTTTTAACAGCCATCAGTGTATGCAATCTATTTTTTTTCACAGATAGCTTTCAAAAAAACATTGATAAACTTTAAAGTATACAGCCACACTGAGCCACAGAAAAAATACAAAAAAGTATCACGAAGAAAGGTTCTGTCCTACAGTGGTAGATGAAATAAAGTTACCAGTTACCTGTGGCATCAACGACTTAGCAATCATATATGATTCTTCAGCTTCTTTAGTTTTGTTTAGGTTCTTGTAAGTTCTTCCTACATTCATGTGGGCACCAATATCATCTTAATAAAGAAAAGAATGAAATTTAAATATTTCCATGTACTGAGTATCACAAAATTAAACACCTCTGCATTCAAAGTAGCGTGAAGTTCAGGTACTCTGATAGAAATCCCCATCTCCAAAAGAAGAAAGGAATTCTATCCTTTTTATCTTAATTATGAAGCTGATAAAATAACCATGAACCATGAGAGGGATTATAAAATTACGTGGGAAACCTGAAGTTTGAGGTCCTATCATACTTCCCTGTATCTAATTTGTTGCTACAATAGAGGCATATACATTGAAGGTTTTTTATTCATCTTCTAAAAGAAAAGATTGTCCAGTACTACCTAGAACTTCTTTTTCAACAATATGTAAATTTGATTAAATATGCATTTTGATATTATCTAGATTTTTTTATTTTCTTACACACTTCCTTGGTTTTGAATAAAGAAATAAAGCAATATTTATACACCATAAGAAATCACAGTTTAAATTAACTCATAAAAATGTCTCACATGGAATAGTTTTGAAAGCGTTTGCAGCTTTTCATAAATAGAAACTGTTAGTGGAAGACATTTTTAGTTCATCTCCAAAAACCCCAGATAAATATGACATTGTTTGATGTTCAGTTGCAGTAAAACAGTCCATTGAGAAGCTGTTATGTAAGTATACTGAAAAAGCAGGAGTGTAGAGACAGCAACTAGTCAAAGCTTTACCTGGTTGCACTTGTGTTGCCTGTATGAAAAATTGTAGAGCTCTTTCAAAATTTTTTTCATTTTCTAATGCATGCCCCACATTGTTCCATAGTTTTGCATTGTTCTTATTTACCTAAAACCAGAAAAAGATTGCAAAGCAGACATAGAAATTATGTAACAACTGAGTTTCTCTCAACAATATCTTAAGACAAAAATGTACTGCAAATGACAGATTCCATCAAGCTTTTATATGCAAAGAATAAGAGAACACTACATACAGAATTATTACATTGATCTTGTTGTGCAGCATCAATTTGTCTGAGTTATTTTCCCCTACAAATACCCAACATCTTAAAATTCATTGTATCTGTTATGGGATGTTTTGCAAACTGCCTTATCACGCCATATGAACTTAGAAGAAATAATTCTATGCATCAAACTTTTTGTAAATTTTTGTACTGAAATGTATCTTGCTTTCATCCAGACAAGAGAATAAATTCAACTGCTTTGACACAAGAAAAATTTCCATCTATTTTCTGCATATTAATTGCTATGTGTGCATCACACTGCTTTTTAAGCATTCCCAAAAGCAACTAATTAAGATGCCAATACTCACAATATAGAAATTAATGTGCCGAAACAAGAATATTTTTTCTCCATTTTTATCACATTCCACTGCAGCTTCTTAAGAACAGCAACAAGAACTTGCCATTATCCTTTCCAAACAGAATACAGTACCTTTAAAGCTGACATAAACAAAGTGTACTCCGACTCCCAATCCCAGTTTCTGTGCAGTGTTTTTAAGGCATGAGTGAACAGCACCGCAGCCAAACAAACCCAAGAAATTTTCCTTAGCACACTATTAAATAAAACAAAGACTTGTTGTAAGCACACCAACAATTCTAATTATTCTAATAAATATCTCATATGCTAAAAGGCAAACAAAGGACCACATTTGCAATAAGCACACTCCACAGCTTGAAAAGAAATAAAGTTTAATTTTAAATTAATTTTTTTTACCTCCTTTTGTTGTTATGACCATGCAACTCCCTTAATAAGAACAAGCCCAATTCACATAACACAACATAATTTGTATAGAATGTTTATAGAAACTATACTTCTCTTAAAACTTATCTGTAATTTAGGAAAACAAATTTGATGTCAAAAAGTGAGGTTTTCCAAAACACTATACAAAATGCTAGAAAATGAAAAAACCCCTAAAAAAAAAATCAGCTCATATTTTTGTTTCACATCAGACAATTCCACACACATTCTTTACTGCACACATCACCACTCTTTCCCACACTGTAGAACACAATTTAATGGAGGGATCTGTGGAGACTACCCAATCATTGATAAGCAAATGTAATCCTAGTGCTACTGTAATATCTAAGTAGGAGAAAGGTTTAGTGTCTTTCTAGCAATTTTATTTTTAAAGCTGCAAACTGGGGAAATACCACTCTCTGTGACAAATTTGTCAAGAATAATCTTCATTTTGTGCAGTTTTTATTATTCTAGAGTTTAAACACAACAGATATAGAACATACACTTGAACACGCTGATCATTTGGTTTCTGGATTCTAATTCAATTATGAAAAAGATATCACACAGCTTTCCCACAACTGTGAATATCATTTGTGTAAGAAAACCAAAATATCTCATTCTTGAGTGGACATACAGGTTTTCACCCTTAACAGCTATTTCTTATACTTGACTTATGGAATATTTGTTCACTCTGCTACCTACTTCACAGAGGTTTACTAAAAACTGCAAGGTTTTTCCCCTCTACTTCCAAGATCAACAAAATACATGTTTTGACTACCATGTTTGGTTTTAAAAATATTTAAAAAGTGGAACTGTAAAATGAAGAGTAATTCTAAAACACTACCAAAATGATTAATGAGAACTGGCAATCTTTGTGCCCATCAGGCTTATAAGCAAGCTCTTCTCTTTCCATATAGTTCTAAAGGAGACCTTTCTTTCTCATTTTAGAGAGCTGATTTCCAATATTTCTGTATATTAGAAATATTGTATTTTGTATTAAATGACACTAGCTGACTAATTTTGGTCCCCAGCCATCCCTCTCCTGGTTCCTTGCTTCCTTTAACATCATTTGTATTTTTCCTGCCTCATAATGGGATTTGTGAGAAATCCACACTCCCACAATACATCACTAATTTCGCATTATCCAGATGCTGTCAGCTTCAGCAGCACCAGGTTAGCATCAATTTTACTGCAAGGCCTCATCTCTAAGAATAGCAGACAACAGAGACTGCAAATTGCTGCCTTTTCATTTGTCTAAACTGGTATTAGGATGCCACTGGGCTAAGAAAGGTAAACCATCCAAGTATGTGGGAGGTACATCCAGAGAAATGCAGAAGATATCAGAAAACACAAAAAGCATGTGCAAAACATGCTTTTAGAGCACAGTTCTTAAGGAGAAATTGTTAACCTAAGAATTCTTTTGTTTAACAAATACTGAATGGCTTTGACATGCATTCCTAGCGTGGAACTTGTGAAAAATGGTATCTTTTACTGATTAAATTTTCAGAAACTTTAATTTGCTGACACACACATTTTGTATAAACTTCAGTCAGAAACCAACTTTGAATAAAGTTAAACCAGTTTTGATTTATACTCATCTCTTATTTTCACAGAAGATAACCATATTTATGGCTATACAAGCTTTCCCATTAGGGTTTGTATCAGTATGAATTGATTTACCTTTTGTTTGATAATTTCTTCCATCCATGTGCTACTAAAATGCAGAATCCCATGCTAGGAACATATAACACCCTTTCTGCTACTACAAATCCAACAGGAAAAAACAGGTTTGATGCAGGAATGAATGGTAGAACTATTAAGCAGAGTGCCTAGAAAGGAAATACAAATAACATTAGTAATCAAGATATTGGCAGTGACAAACAGTAGCCAAGAAAAAAGTTGACAAATACAGTCCCATAAAACCAAACATACATAGATAGATATTTGTTTTTTTAATTTTTAATATTCCTACTTAATATTTTCCTACTAACAGTGCAGTGGAGAAAAACTTATGTCTCAGCTTATGTCCTCAGGAGGAAAATGCAACTACTCCTTTGTGTATTGGAAGTGCGGTCAAACTCATTTTCCAAGCATGTCACTTTGCATGTTTAAGATAGCAATAAGCTATCTAAATTACTTCTCTTCATACATTATTTCCAAATTCAAGACAAGAGATTTCATCAGCAATATTAGGTATAATTTTCACTGGTCTTCTAGTGAAATATACTGCCTCATTCCAGTGACAAGACAAGAGAAATATATGAGTCAGAATTATAATGCTAGGTCTTTTAGAAGTGAATCAAAATTTGTCAGCTGCTTAGCAAAGAATTACTTAAATCTTAGGTTATGCATAAATATTTCCACCCATCTGAAAGTTTTGCTGCCTGATTAACATACTAAAAAATACATTATTTCTGAAGCAAACTAAGATAAATGCATGCAGGTTTGTTGCATACATAACTGCACCACTGAACTAATAAAAAGTATGGTATCAGGTTATTATGCAGCTTGTAAAAATTTGAAATGGAATCAATAATTGATGACAGTTTTCTTTTTAAAAAATACCAGCTCTTTGATCCTTCCCATTTCTTCCAAAATATTCTTTCCTGTTAATCCATCTCAATTTTAAGATCATATATAATAATGAATAGACAGATAGGAACTGATCTTGACAAAATTGGTTTTTCATAATATGAAAACAACTTACAGAAAAAAAACGAAACAACAACAAAAATGGAAACCTTATTCCTAAATGCAAAAATGTGCTTTCTTTTACACCTATGAGAAAGAAAATCAAATCTCTTGCTAAATACACATCATGACTACTGACATTTGAATAAAGTAAACAGCTTGCAGGATGAAAATGCATTCTGGTCCTTGAAACACATTTAAATTCTATTGAAAGCCCCCATGTGCCAGTTGAGCTTTCACTAGCTGAGAAAGGCTGCAATATAGTTTACAAATACATAACAAGGGACATACTTCCTCTGATAGAATCACATACTTAATTGCAATTTAGGAGCTTTGTTGCTAGAAAATTTTCCTCCTGTATGTTCATTTTAGCCCAAAGGGAGATGCACATAGTATCTCTGGGTCACAGCAGATCACACATGGGGCCATGCAACCTGAACCATTTACTCTTAACAAAAGGACAAAAACAGTGCATCATTCATACCATCAATACTGTCTTGGAGGAATCCCCAGGGTATCGGAGGCTGAAGACCATCAAAGATCCCAGAAAGCAAAAGAAGGTAAGGGTGGCAACATTTCTAACATCTAACAAAGACTCCACAAGAGGAATAGTTCCCATTGTCCAGTCACAGCATAATTCTGAAGGATTGAGAAGAAGCCAAGCATTTACAGGAAGGAGGTAGTTGAAAGTCAGCTGTCTTGCTGGGGATGGACTAACAGCAGCTGGGTTATCAAACCTAAAGCAAAAGAGAGGAGAAAAAGGAGCTTTTAATGAGGAAAAACATGATCTTGATTCATTTTGTGGCAAACTTTAGAGTCATAGCTAGAACTACTAATTATAGACATGTAAAATATCCTAATCTTTCTGCATTTGTCAGGTGTGAAACCATGCACAATGATTCATTGAAGAGAGGGACAGAGCCTCCTCCATGTTTATGAAACTGCTTTGGGATATCATCAACATAGAGTTTGAAGAAACAGAATGATTTACACCTTGAGTTCAGTGGTCCTTGCTCATAGTTTTAGTAGTTGATCTCATTTTCAGGGACAGTATTAGCCCCTTGTATTTCTACATTGCTCAAACTTAAGATAAATTAGTCTTTCAGCTCTAATGTCATTGACATAGACTACTTGAAGATAAGTGTATCTCAAGACAACCATGTTTTCTGCACAGTACATACCTAAAATGCACAATATATTCTGTATGTAGAAGAGGGAAGATTTAAGAGATTTGGAGAATTCAGCCAAGGTTCAAATACAGAGACAATAAAAAATACTTAAGCAATAAGACATTTAATTTCTGAATTTCTAAGATAAACTATCAACTGTAAACTTTTTTAAATGACTGCCTTCTCAGATACCTCAATATTTTGCACATTTTAGTCAACAGCTGCTGAAATATATAATTCAGCAATTTCACAAAAAATGCAATACTGTACAGACATTAAATAATAACATTAAAATATGTGAGTAGCAGTTAAGTTCATATATTTTTGGCCATTTCATTCCAACTTCATTAAGTCACATCTTATCTATAAACAACAGTAGATAAAAACACTTTACTATTACCTTGTAAACACTGGAAGCTGAGATTGGATAACCTGGACTCTGACAACTACAAGCAGCAGTGTACTGAACATTAGGACTATGAGCTTCAACAGTGTTTGGAGCATAGAGAAAGGAATACTGCCCTTCCCTCGAAGAATCTGTACAGCTGTGTCCAATAATGCTGGCAGGGTGTACTGCAAATTAAAAAATTGTTAATAATCAGACAGGATACTAGTTAGTCCCTTAAATAAATATGAGCTACCAAATACTTTTTTCAAATTTTTTTTCTCTGTCTGCTCCCAATAATTATTTAATTCAGTTTCTTAGTGCTTTCATGAAAGGTCCCAAAAAGAAGATCTCTATTCTAATAAACTATTCAAGTATTCTTGCTAACACTATCACAGGTGAACCTACATACCTGTAGCTATTTTGTGCTGGCAGATCAAAAAATTTTGCCATCTTCAGAGGGTTGAACAAATGAATCAAAACCATGAAATAAACTCTCAAGAAGAAAAGTCACTATTCTCAGAATTATCAGCCCCTCTGAAAACTTGCCCTATAAATAAATGTCCTTTCAAATGACAGAAACACTATTCGCTTCCTGATTTGCCCTGGTTCTCATTTGATGCCTCTACTACAGTAAGGCATCACTCCTTGCCTCATGAGCATCGTAATCTTGAACAGTTTCCCATTACATAAACTAATTTCTTCTCTGTGTACCTCCTTCCCTTTGTTGTGACTTCTGCTGGTGATGATCTATTGCTTCACATGTACTGGCTGACTAAACCACAGAAACAGAAAGGTTTTTGAGGACTGGTTCATTTGACACCTGTGCTTTCAGAAGAATCCTCAGTTTGCATTTTATTTTTCCTACTCAACTGACTTACACAATTTTGTCAAATTTTAGGGAAATGTAAGAGAGATCAAGTTACTAAAAAAAAGGAAGACTGGGCTGAAAACCAGTGACTTACTGGTGATTTCCTTAGAAATCCTACGGAAATCACCAGATAGAAAAATTGTATTTTAATTCACTAGACCTGCAAAGGTAATAGTTACAAAGACATCTATGTGATTTTGGCATTTTGGCCTGGATTATGAGTCCCCAGGATAGAGAGTCTTTCACCTTTTATTAGTGCATTTCTTGCAAAATTTTCCTGCAAGTAATTAAGGAAAAATAACTACAAAATTTTCTTTAAATATGCAATGCTACATTTTAAATGACATTTATTTTGATTATTTAAAAATTTAGAATTATTTAATTGCAGGAAAATCTTGTTTCTTTAAGGAAAATTTAGTATTAATTTAAAGGTTTATCAATGCTTAAAATGAAACATGACATAATGGAAGAACAAACAAATTTCTTAAGAATTTTACTTATTTAAATGTAAATTTAAAACATCTGGTTACTCAATAGAAAACAATTAAATGCATTTGTATATAATAGGTTCTCTATTTTTACTACAGGGATTAAAAACAAATAACCCCCCACCTTTATGCACCTCAAACTTTAATCAAGATTGCTACACATCAGGATTTGCAAATCTCAGTCAGCTTTAAAACCATAGGTTTCCATTAAGACCTGTCAAGTCTTTACTGAGTATTTTGCTAACATCTCTGCATGGCATGGAAAGGACAACTTAGAAGTAATTTGATTCCCTCACTGTGAACCATCAAACATGAACTGACTCAAAAAATCTGAAAAATGTAAGAGAACTATTGAGTTAACCTGAACTGAGAAAGATCAGTGATGAAATATGATGCTTCAAAGTACTTAGTGTCTCACAACACAAATACACTTTATTTTTTAACAGCTTACCCCTTGAGCAATAAAGACTTCATACACACAGCATATCCCCACCACAGTTATTCCTTGTTCTTTACACAGTGTTGCAACAGCTACTAGAAATACAGTCACTGCAATTGGAGTCCACACTGCAAATAAAGAAGATGTTATTGAAAATGTTCCATCTTACAAAAACCACAAACATTTAATAAAGTAAATTAACCCAAAAATTGAAGGTTTGGCTCCTCATGTTTGAATATACCATGTTCTGTAAACTTGTTTACTGTGTAATTTCTTACAAAAGATGACCAGTTTTACTCTACAGAAAATGGATCAGTTTTAAAACTGCCTCCCTTAAATTGAAAGAAATAAACAAAGTGAAAAAGATTAATTTCTAATACGCAAAACAAAATATCTCAGTATTTCCTAAATCACCAAAGCACTTTTTCAAATGGAATACTTTACAGGGAGCCATGACTTCTCAATCTGGCAAAGAGGAAATCCTCCTTCATCTGCACTCAAACTTTGCAGCTTACTTGTGACTGACCATCCGAGGTACCTCAGCACATTTCCACTTAAATTGCAAAAATAAGAGTGCAAGGAATCCCTAAGGCAGGTGTTATAAAATTAAATTTAAAAAAGCCTTAATCTTGGGGAAAAATGCAATTTATAATGGAAAGTAGTATTACATGTGCATCTTGGCTCTGAAGGGGCTTTGGTACATACTTGCTGAATAACCAGTACACCTCTATTATGGTTTTAAGAGTCCTTTTATCAGTGATAAAGAAATTAAATTATATCTCTATTTGTCAATCATTTACCTATGGTATTATCTGGCCCTTTAGACTTTGTGTATGACAAAAAAGCAGCTAGGAAAAAAATAGATGATAAAAGCTCTGCTCTGCCCACAACTCCAGTTACCTGAAAAATAAAAGAAGAAAAACCTCAATTATTATTAAATATTTATTATTATTTGATATTTTAAGATAGTATTGAGTTTTTATTAGCAATCCAAGTATGCTATTTATACATTATTAGATACTTGTTATTATATAAAGCTAGAAAATCTTTAAGGAAGTATTTCATAGAGCACAGGAGTCACCAAGCCCCCATGACCAAGAAACTGGATAAGGAAAGCAAGAGATCAGTGTTGCTGAGTTGAGAACTGCTGATCAAACTAAAGTGAAAGAAGCAAATGCCCAGGCAGCAGAAACAAGGACAGGTAACCTAGGAACAACAACCTGGGACATGGCTCAGTTATGCAGAGATGGGATGAAGAAGGCTTAGGCAAAATTGGAACTGAACATGGCAAGGGACATAAAGAACAATAAGAAAGGCTTCTACAGAAAAGGGATGTCAGAGGTGTACCTCCCCTCACCAAGAGCTGAAATACTGGCAACAATGGACAAAGAGAAAGCTGAAGTTTCTGCCTCACTGTTCAACCTCTCTTTTCTTGATGAGAAAGAAAAGAGTGGATTTTAAGAAAATCAGAGAAGTATTAAAATGCATATGGCAGAGTGTTGTTCCAGAACCCCCAAAGAAATACAGATTCATTCCTATTTCAAGAACTGTTTTCAAAAAATGCTAAGGTGAAACCAACAACCTGATATGGAAGACAGGTCATTATGCTCATGGCTATTGCAGCAGCCACTGTGTTGATTACAGTAGTTTCTAGGATTACCATTCTTCCTCACTTGTTCACTTCTGTAATGCCTGATTGCTTCCAAATGTTTACAAATACATGGCTAAAAAATAGCATGCTGTCCTGAGGCAGATGGTCATATTTAGCTAAGAAAACTGCATAGCTCATGATTTAACTATGATCATGCTGAAAACTGACTTTTTACCATCCGGACCCAGCTAGAAAGTTTTATTGCTAGCACATTCTTGGCCAAGCATGACTGATCCAGCACAGCATAAAATGAGAAAGCAACTCAGTACCCAAGGTCACAGTATAAAGAAAAGCATTCTAATCTGAGTCTGAAATCATACTTTAGTACTACTGTACATTTACCAAAGGATTCACTGAATCACACACAAAGCATGTTTCACAATTAGTAAGACACCACAGTTTGTGTTAATATTTTGAAGAGCATCTAAGTATTTGTTTCCAAAATATCTTAAGATGTTTCAAAGACTCCTGGTCTAGATTCCAAAATTGTCTAGCATTAAGACATTAAAGAGAACTTTATCTGTAAATCAGTTGAAAGAGAACATTAATAAAGCATGTTGGTGCCTCCACAGCTGACTGCCAACAGAGAGGTTCTATTTCTGGATACAAACGTGACTTATGAGAGAAAATTCCAGCACTCACAAGGTTAGTTGACATCCTGTAGTTATAGAGGTGTTTTACATACTTTTGGCCAGAACAGAAGCAAAGTAGCTAGGACGACTGAAATGGAATTGTAAAGACAAGGACAGATGAAACTATGATGCTGTTATTCAATCCATTTCCTAAAAACTTCTTTCTCAGAATAACAAACATTATCACTGCAAGAGCTTAGCTTCTATCTGAACTCAAGCAGAAAATTATCTTCTATTCATCGTGCTCTGATAACTTTGCCAGGAAAAATCTGTTTATTGTAAGACAGGAAAAGGTTGAAATATTTATGTATTGTATCTGTTGTTTCAAACCTTTGTGCAGGTGACTAATAAATAGATTAATTTGAAGGAGTTAAGATCAGATACCTTTCAATTATAAAATATATAAAAAAACCTGGTCCTAACACACATCTTATTACCTCCTGTTTTCTGTGTAAGGAAACTTCCACTTGTTCTTCTTTTTACACACTAAGAAAAGCAGGGTAAGAAGAAACCCAGCCCTTATCTGCCTCTTCACCGAGTACCTAAGCACATCAGCAGAGGGATTCAGCCAGAACTGCAGCTCGCAGTTTCCAGCCCCGAGGTGCAGCGATCCCTGTGTCACAGCGCCCTCGCGTGGCCGCCACCAGCCCTTACCCGCGCAGTGCCAAACCGCTCCATCGCTCTCGGCTCTGCGCGGTACTTTCCACTAACCCTGATGGACAACACCAAAACCATCTCTGCTACCCATTTCAGACAGAGTCTGCAAATTTAGGTGTGATAAAGAATCACTGGAATTTGGACTGGAAGTGATAAAATTACACCAGCTAATCCAACCTGTAAGCCACTAACATCAGTCACTGCCAACTTGCAAACGCTCTGCAAAAATCCTATTGAATTTACTACAAAGAGGAGGCAAAGCTAAATTTGGCAATTTAAAAAAGCATGTGTTTCAAAGAACAAGAAAACCAAATGAAATAAAGAGTTTTATTTTTTTAACCCATATTTTATCCAAGTTTTTATTGGGGTTTGGAGTAAGCAGAAATTTTTATGTGCTTAACTTCGGCTTTTTAAACATTGCATTAACTTCTAGCAAGAACATATTAGTAGTTTAATTAACAGTCAACTTTATCAACTCAATTCCTGTAAAATTTGCTCAAAATACATGGATGTCGACTTCATAATTATTGCTTAAAGGGATCTATACTATTAGGGAATAAGAGAGAGATGAAAACTCTTCACACCAAACAAATCAGGACCAAAAAAATACAACAAAGTAAGAGCAAAACCCTCTCATTTTATTAAAATCTAAAGACTCTACTCTCCCCTTCCCCACCCAAAAAAACCTCCTTCACACAATAAAATGGTATCACCTCCAAAGCAGCAAAAGATTCAAACATTTTCAGTTTTCTAAAATAAACCTAATACTATTGAAAAAAAAAAGAGCTTTGCAACACCTGTGTACTCAAATCCAGGACAGTAAATCAAAGGGGAACAGAAGTAACAGCAGAAAACGCCACAAATCTGCTTTATCAGATTTTCTGGCAGAAATAAATCTAATGAATGTTGATCACAAGACTTCATTTCCTCCACAACACTGCAAGCCTGGCTGGCCATTAAAAACTATATAATCAGAAAACTTGTACAAATAAAGCTTTCTTTTTTTTTTTTAATTTCTTAATTGAAGTGTAGAATTCCTTCAGAATCAAAGAAAAGAGGAGAGAAATGTGTCTTCTTCCTTACATACTATATGTTAAAAAAGTGGAAGGCTCAAACAGAATTGGACCTAGCCGGTACAATCCTAGAAAAAGTCCTACTGAGACAGACACATCGACATAAAAAGAAAGTAGACAGAACAGACATGGTGATTAGCCACAAGGGATTCTGGAAATGAATTAAGAGGCATTCATATTATTTGCAAAATAGGATACTGGATGAATCATCATAGAACACAAATGTCTACGTAAACTGAAGTCATAAAAGCCACTGTGCATAGCAGAGGCCTAAATTATTTAGTAACTAAATTCATGTTTCTTTAATTATTTTCCAGTAGCTGCATGTAATGTAAAACAACTCTGAGCATGAGAATTTGTCACCTCCACTGCTCACTGCAAAGGTAAAAGTAAGTATGAGTAAAATCATACTTTCTGGAGTTATATATGTGTGTATATATATATATAAGCAGATATAAACACCATAAAATTTAAGTTTAATTAACACACCTTGAACAAATTAGGCACATCACAGCCATACCTACCGCTTCAGTATGTATTGGGTGCACAGCAAAGAGCAAGCATGCAACTATGCTGCTCCTGTTGTCCAGGAAGAGCTTACAGACCTTGAGGAAGACTATGCAAACCACCACATGAAAGACCAGATTTAGAAAGTGGTACGAAACCGCATTTAACTCGCTGAACAAGTAGTTTAAGCGAAACGTTAGAACTGTGAGGGGACGGTAAGACTTATGACTCCTCTCCTGAAAGAAAACAAATAAATCAATCAGTTGCCACTAATGTACAAAGAGACTTTCACTCCAAAATACCTTTCTGAACACTTATCCATATGTGAATCCCCTTCTACTGTCAGGCTATCTACCTTCAAAACAAAGATAGAAAATAAGTAGCGACCCACCCCCCACCGAAAAAAAAAAACAAAACAAAAAACAAAAATGGCTTTTCCCATTAGACATGGTTAAGGAATTTTTTCACTACTTAACCCTCAATGAATACATAACTAAATGGCAACTGGAAGCTTGGGTTACAGGGTTACATGAAAATTAAGTATCAGAGTCTATTTGTAGAGCTAGCAAATATTATGTCACAAGGAACTAACCCTGAAGTTTATGAGCATATAGAATTATAAAATGGAATGCCTTGATAAGCAGAGAATGTATGAGTGGGAGAGAATTTTTTTCATTTGCTTAGTAATAACACCACATTTGACTTTTAAAACTATATCAAAAACCTTTAGCCTTTGCCATTTAACAACGTTTATCAAGAGCTGCAATGCCAAGGCAGCTTTTCAGATAATACATAGCCACTCTAGATGGGCTACAAACCAGAAACCCTGAATTCATATCTATATATCTATAAATATATACACATACACTTCAATAAATTTAAAAGATTCAATTCCTAATTCCAAGTTTTGTTGCTTAAATATTATCTTCCCTTCCAAATTGCATTTAGAAACAAATACCCTTACATGTCAATATCAAACTTTTGATGGAGAAAATAAATTGGTCAGTTGTTAAATTTTGATATTGTAATTATATGGGAAATAATCTTGCAGTTGTGTGCTGTCAGTACAACTTTTCTTATCAGTTCTTTTATTGAACAAAGAATATAAGCTATGTGTGTTACTGATATTATTGTACAAAACACTAACAAAACCAAATTCCATCAAACCCAAGCTATTCTGTTAAAACCACATCAGGAAAAAGAAGTGCAATAACACTCAGTAAGGTTTTTTTGATTTCCTAAGCATTTCAAAATGTTTCACAAACCATTTACCTCAGACATTGGAGTGCCCCAGAAGTCATTCTGAAACAGATTTTTCAGCGGAGTAGTAGGATGCAAATCTTTATTGTCCAAAATTGCTGAAACATCATCAAAAACAAACCCACAAAAGAGACTGTTCCAGTAGCAGGCTGCCACCACACCAACTATTAGTGCTGCTTCCTTCAGGCTTACGTCACCCATCTTCTCTAGGAGGTTTCATGGACAAAAGCTGAAATATATGTAGAGCAACTTGAGTAGCTTTACTTACTAAACTTGATAAAGAAAGTAAAATTAAGACATCTAAAGACAAATACTTTAGAAGTTAATGACACTCAATACCTAAAAATCCGTAAGACAGAAAAGTTTCTTCACATCACATATGTAACATTGTGTTTAGAGTAAATACTCTCATTAAAATATCTTACCCTTAAAAAGCCTTACAAAAGGTGAATACTCTGCTTCTTTTCATTTACTTGGGAGAAAGAAAAAAAAGCACTGATAATAAATTGTGATGTAGTTTTCACCAGTTATGCAGTTCAAGTGAGTACTGTAGCCTCAAACTATGAAAAACAAATTCTCTGGAATCCTGAGTAATTTAACATACACAAAATTATAAGTTAGCAGAGGCAGAAAGTGTGTCAATTATTTATGAGGTCTAGGTTTAAAGGTGTTTCTCAAAGTATTTCAAAAGCAATTAAAACTAAAACAAACTTCAAACATTCTGATGAAAAAGCAGGAATCTTGTAGAACTTCATAAATACAGGGGTTCAATGACAGGTATAGGACATTAATAATAATAAAAAGTTAAACTTACCATTGAAGGTCACACTAGGCTCATTTGCACTCTTGGTAGAAGTTCACGAAAAGGTCATTTTTTCCCCTCAACTCTGCCAGTTGCTCTGATGTCATTGATTGTTCATGAGACTACTGTCTAAAAAATGGTATGCAAAAAACCCAAAGTGAACTTTATCTTATATTATTTTCTCTCATCTTGCAAAAACTTCCTAAGCCCTAGAAATTATTAATCAGTAGTTTTACAATTATTGACAAAAGCAAACATTGACTTCATTTTCAGAAAATGGACTGAGTAAGAGTATTTCCCCCAAGAGGGAGAGCATCTGTAAGGACACAGAACAGCTAATATAAGCAAGATAATGTGGATCCATAAACACCTAATGACTGCAGCCTTATGTTTATCACAGTTCACACATCAAAGCTGATGAGCTATTTGAAAGGCACAGTCTGCTTTATTGTCCTAAACCCTGAAATCTTAGTGATTTTTTTCTTTTTTTTGTCTGCTGGGCTTTTTAAAAATCGTACTCAGATTTATCATATAACATGCTGAGCTGGAAAGGACTCACAAGGATCATGGTGTCCAACTTCTGGCCCTGCACAGGACAATCCCAAGAATCACACCATGTACCTAAGAGTGTGGTCCAAATGCTTCTTTGAATTCTATAAACAGGCCACAGAGATCTAGATAGGTGATCTTGTTTGTGGTTTACAGCATGGACCTGAGAGCATAATAATCACTCATCACCACAACTAGTGGAAAAGGAACAGAGGTGTATAGGAAGGAATACATGTGCAACAAGATGCAGGTGCAGCTAAACTATAAACCAGGACAAAGATAATTTCAAAGAAATCCAACCAAACCACTTGATGTTCCTCACATAATGGCAGTTAAGAACTTTTTTGTAGTACTTGGAGCACTGGTTATTGATGTTACTTCAAGTAAGAAAGCCTTTTTTAGGAGCTGCCACCACCTTTGTAATTAACAAAAATAAGTAAAAAAAACACCACAATGTTGAAGGATGTTGCTACATCTTTTTCATAGAATCACAGAATAGTTTGAGTTGGAAGGGGCCTTAAAGATCATCTAGTTCCAATCCCCCTGCCACGGGTTTGATCTGAGCACTTTAAATGTAAGATAAGTTTATAATTGAACATATCTATGGTCTTCTTGGCAGCCAGGTAATCTTATTAAAAAACAAAACAAAACAAAGCATGCTACAAGAATGCATGAAATGACAGCCCATATTTGAACCTGAACTCACGACTTTTTAGCTCCCACTTCAAATACCTCTACCCTGCCAGAATCTGAAATTCCTTTTTTGCAACAGCTTTTGAACAATGCACTTCCTACTTCTTGAAGTTCACTAATTCTACTGAAAAGCAGTGACATCTGAAAAGGACCTAAAATAAACACGTCAGGATTTTCCAACATACAAGTCTATTATTTTAAATACTGTGACATAGTAATATTACCACACAGAACCAGTAAGTTTATTTAAATTCAACCTTTAAGAAAAGGCATTGTTAGGTCAGTAGGGTTTTGGTGACTTTTAAATTCTTTAACAACACTTATTCAGAAACATCTACTGTTACCCAACTAGCAAAAACACAAAATTGATTCCTAATTATTGCATCTTATCAAAATGAAAGGCTTAACCAGCCTTAATTATTAGCTCTTTCAACTTTTAGTAGATTTTCACTGTTCCACACCTGAAAAAATATATCAAAACATCTACTTCACTTCTCCCTTAGTCCTAGGTGATTCTGATGCTTTCACAAGTCCTTCATTTTGCTCTGAATTTCTAGTATTCCTTCCACTCAGAACTCCACACTCTACACCTCTACTGACCATGCTGCTCCCTGACAGAGCTCCACTTACCTACACACCAGCTGTAAGGAAAACAGTTTTTATCTGAAGAAAAGGGAACTCTTAAGCATAAATAAACCCACATATTAGATAAATTCAAAGTGCATGTTTAAGTGGCTAGCCCACCATCAGAGAAACTTTTCAGAGAACTCTAGAAAATATACACATTTAACATTGAAATTTTTTATTGCAATTCACCTTCTCCTTGACATACACATTTCAATCACAGATACAATTACAACTACATGCAAATACATGGTCTTTGCTGTAAGCAACAAATATACACAACAAAAGGCCTGGCTCTGGTTTTAGCAGTGACACAACATACTGCTTGAACTGTACCAAATGGGGTAATCTCTGAAGAATCACACCATAACCCTCTCAAATCCTAGTTGTGTGCTGAAGTACTAAGTCTTGCAAACATAGTGAGAGACCTAGAGGCATAATGGAAATCTGATAAAGCCCCCATATTCAAGCACTCTGCTTCTAGGCTAAGCACAAAGAGAAAAATGGGGAATGTAAGGCCACATACAACCTGTAGATTGCACAAAACTGTAGCACAGGTACTTCAATACTTCTGATTTGCATTCTGGCATTCTAAGGTCTTAATTTTCCCAAAATGTACTATAAAGATACACAGAACTAGGAAAATTACTTTCTTCTATCTGGTCTGACTACAGGGTATTTTTAATGCTCTTGCTAACTTATAGCATAAGTATGGAAAAAAAGAAAATTATGGTCCTTTATGTTAGCATAACAATGCAGATTTTGAGGAAGTCTTGCCATCAGAACTACTATGTCCTATCTGCTACTGTAGCTGGGTTCAGCCTCACACTCCAAGCTCCAAACCTGCAATGATCATCAAAATGTTGAGAATGCAGAACTAAAGCAGAGGTTTATAAAAGATCATCTGTATATGGTAAACCAGGCAAACTATGCCTCTCAATTAACTCAGTGGAAAACAGCAACTGCTTCTTGGCAACCAAAACTGCTTCCATGTCAACTAATATATTATCAGCTTGATGTTGGAAAGTAAGAAGCCATCTAAGGAGTGTCTAACACTGAGAACCTTGGAAATCACAGATGTGCAAGAGGCTGCTGAAGCCTTGGTACGACTGGGCTGCTCATGTGAGTGGATATATGGTCCTTCTTACCCAAGTGACACGTTCATCAACCCAAGTACGGACTTGCAAGTGCCAGTACTTCACCCCCAGTGATGGATGTATTTGATAAACACCTCTGAAACACTACCTAACAACTTTTCTGTTGAAACAGATTTGCTGCAAGGGAGAATCACATCACTGTCTAGTCCTAAATATGCAAACAGACTGACCATCCCTCAAGTTATTTTTGCCTCTCACCTACCAGCTACTTTCACAGCTGCTAAGACTGCCCTCAGATACCTGAACCACTCCTTGGGCTGTGTGCCTCCAGCTCGTGGTCTAGTGCACAGCCACAGAGCTACCATTTGACTGGATGAAATCAGGACAGACATGTACTTCACATATTTTATTACACAGACTTCTGTTGGATGCTTTAATTTACAACAGTATCTGACCATATGTCATGAAGAACATACAGTTGAAAACAATAAACAGAAAGGTAAGTCTTGAGAGTCAGAAACTGCACAGTAGTCATGAGAACCAACTGTAAAAAAAAGAAAACTCAGGCTGTGCAAAACATCATTGGACTAAATTTCTTAGGTTGTTTGGCACAGAAATCTACACTTTGCACTGCACCATTTTCACATTCGTACAGAGATAAGTGGAAAGGGCACAAGAGAATCAGAACTCTCAAGACCATTTGGCTTATAAGGCACAATTTTCCTCTTCCAGCTTCTTGAGATCCCTCTAATAGTTCATCCAGTCTTCAAGAATAACAGACAAGAGTAAAGCATAAGAAAGTTCCACAAAACTGAAAAAATGCACTGACAAAAAACCAAGTAAAAACCACCACAAGAGCCAAAGCATTTTTAGAAGGTAAGAAAACAAAATATTTCTCAACAATCGTTACTAAATCCATGACATTACAGATGGTTTAACACACCACATGCTGCAAGATGCAGTAGTCTGAATAAGAAAACCTCTGCCACAAATAAAAAATGCATAATTATGTTCTAAGAGTATCCTCAGTTGGGAAATTTGAGAGTGCAGAAGCCATTTTCTGTCCATTAGAACTAAAAAAAAATTGGCAAGAGTGTGCCTTGTCACAGAGTACAGCTGCAATCCTGAAAACATGCAAAAGCTATTTAGTACCCCATAATTAGCTATCTGCCACCTTACATTAAAAGACCCTTGCAGGAACAAATATGTTTTTGTCAATTAGATACATGTAACTATTAAACTTCAGAAACCTTAAACATACATTTAAATTTTTTCTTCTACTGAGTAATGGCACTCTCACAGATTGAAAGGCATTAATAATGATGTGTTATGCCCATTTATTAAAAAATAGGCAATACTGGAGATTTATTTACTCTAGAGACAAACTATTAATGGCTGAAGATTCCAAACTGTTTAGAACACTACAGTTCACACAGAAAACTTTCAAATTGTCAAAGGTGGAAGAAAATGAAGAGCTGTTAAAACAACTCCTAGGTTATTTTTATTATTAAACATGTGAACAACTAGCTCATCTAAGAGCTGGTAGCTGAACTGATGAATATCACCAGAGATATATACAAACCAGTAGCACAGTCACTTGAAAACAGCATTTTAATTCAGATTCTGAGGCTCTGCTAATGTCCTAATTTGTATTGTCCACTTGTTAACCTTTGTTTTATTTTGAGTTAAACTGAACATTCTTTCTGCTGATTTACTACAAGTGTTTACTAACAAAGAGATATCACAACTTTGTTTCTGTTGGCCTTTCCAACACAGCCTTAAACTTTATCTACTCTTAAAAATCCCACTCCAAGGTACAACTCCAAAATGAAATGTTAGATGCACAACTGAGATTTAAATGATTTGGCTTGAATCTGATCTAGAAAGCAAGAAGTATTTGTGAAGATGAGAGAAGAAATAATACAAAACAAGCCTGGATTCCCCTTTCACCTTGCTGAGATCCTAAAACAGGATAAATATAACAAGAAAACTTCTATAGTGAAAACCTGCTTTTTGCAAGATCAAGAGGCATGGCACTACTGGGAAATACTAGGCAGGAAGGTAATGGCCTCCAGTCTTCTCTTCAGAAAGTTCTGAACAACTAATTAGAAGAGCATTGGCAGTTCTGATACAAAGTCGGAACACATGTTGCAGGCCAGATAAAAGATGTCCCAAGGGGAAAGAACATGCTGTCAACCAAGCAGCTGAACTAACACTCAAGACATTTTAGGTTACTGTGGTACAAACAATGACCAAAATGTAACAGAGTTTAAAATGGGTGAGATGAAGTTACTGGTTTAGCTGGTGGTTTAGTTTCAATTTCTTCAATGCAACTGGTACAAGTCAGTTGAAATACAAACCACACAGGTTTAGTTTGTATTTTATAACTTAAAAACTCAAAACACTAGCAGAACCTCACATTTCAATGTCAAACCTTTACGGGTTTTTGCTACAAGCAAACAGTAACAGACTAATAGCTGTTATATTTAATGTAACTACATAAAACATCTTTTGTGGCCTCACTGATGCAAAAATAGTCTCTAAAATAACACTTATCACCACTCTCAGTGTTCTAGAAAGCAACAGCGGAAACTGGAAGCTTGATAACTCCAAAGAATAAAGGACCAAAATCTACATGTGAGGTATAAGCTGAAAACATAGCCTTTAGACTCTACTACTCTGTCCTCACTTAGAATGCTGGGTCTGTATACTATTTCTTGTGCTCTTAAAATAACATTCCATCAGGCTTTTCACAGTGCAGTTTTTCTATTAGGTCTTTGCAAGGGCACACTGTTATCAAAGCTGTGATTTAACATGTATGCCTAACTCTTTTATCAAGACTAGGTCAAACCCTTCACTATGGAGCTGAAATGATTTCTTGGCTCCAGAACTGTAAATATCTGTTCCCACTAAAAGAAAATTCACTTACACAAAGTTCAATCCATGAGGTGATGCAAAACATAAGAAAAATTAATTTACTTGGTCCAAGCCATCCTGTATTTTAAATGTTTTCTCATTTTGCATAGGGTTAATACTTCAATTTGTTTTACTTTTTTTCCACTTTTGGCGTTTCCATGCCCGCATCAAATCCAAATACCTTTTACTTCTGCACCAATGATCTTCACTAGCTGCTCTACACAATTACAATCCAGATATGGTTTCACTACAAGTAAATGTAATAATGTGTTCTCTGCTGATTCTGCAACAGAACACTCAAAAATGCTGATACAAATAAAGCACATTAAACAGCTATACTGGCATTAACACCTTGTAAAGATGATGAAGATGATTAAAACCAAAGCTCCTATACATTCTGGCATCAATGGATTACTTTCTCTGCCACAGAAAGATTCATTTCCTGAAGGCATAATTTGTGGCTAAGGTGCCATTATTTTCTGTGCCACTTCAAACACCTGCAAAAGTCCCTGTTACTAAGAAATCACTGTTTTACACTTAACCATAATAGTTTTATTTTTAGTAACATTACCCATTCATTAAATATAACCCAGTCTCCTTCCTTTACTATAGTATACTTTTCACATCCAGCACAGAACTATAATTAATCAACACCTGGCTGAGATATACAAGTCTTTGGAGTTGTGCTGTGACTGGAATTATTAATCCAGAAAAGGACAAAAGTACAAAGATAACTTTATAATCACTTTTCTCTTACCATCAAAACAAAACAGAACAAATCCGCTTCAGCTCTCCACAGCTGTTGAATAAACAAACACAAAGAGATAAATATTCCTGGAATGGTAACTAATTTTCTTTTTTTATTAGAAAATATGCCTTCCCACCCATTTAACTAAAACATGGGATCCCAAACTTCCTCGGCTATCAGACCACTACCAAAACTCAGACTTGCTGGCCAGCAGCACCCAATGGATTCGAGCAGTTTCTAGTGTGATTTTCCCGTGCCCTCTGCCCCCACTATTCGCTACCCGCCCCCGAAGCACACACGCACCGGGGCACTCCGGCCGCCCTGCCGCCGGCGGGCAGGAACCAGCACGCTGCCCGCACTAGGGCGAGGCAGGCAAGCTCAGGGCAGGCTGGGCGGCCGAGGCGCCGAGCCAGGGCGCGGTCCCGGGCACCGCTCAGGCGGCGGAGCCCGGGGTCGAAGCCGCACCGCAGCCCGGCAGGCGCGGGGGGCTCACCGACCGCACAGCAGGCACGGCAGCGGACCGAAACTACCGGGGATAGCAGCTACAGCGGACTCGCTCACTTACTTCTTCCTTGCTCCCTCCCGCCCACCCCGGCAAAGCCCGCCGCGGGGCCGCGGGGCCGCGGCGCGGCGCGCCGTGCCCGCCATACCTGAGGCCGGGACAAGCACCGGGGCCGCGGCCC
This sequence comes from Erithacus rubecula, assembly GCF_903797595.1. Classification (NCBI taxonomy): domain Eukaryota; kingdom Metazoa; phylum Chordata; class Aves; order Passeriformes; family Muscicapidae; genus Erithacus; species Erithacus rubecula. The sequence goes on along the minus strand of NC_136686.1, from coordinate 25,074,179 downwards.
CGCCACCGGAGCCGCCACCCACCGCGCGCTCCGCCGCCGCCGCACACGGCGCACGCGCGCCGCCCCGCTCTCCGCCCCGCAGAGCCTGTCGGGAGAAGGGTGGGCGGTGCCGCCGGTCCAGAGGCATGCCGGGAGCTGTAGTCCCAAGGAGCCCGCCGGTCGCGGGGGCGGTGCTCGGGGCTGTTGCCCCGGCGAAGCGGCGCGGTCGGGCGGGATCGCGCCCTGCACACCTGGCTGCCCCTCCGGACTGGGAGAGCTCGCTTGGCACCGTGGGGCTTGTCTGTGGGTGCTGCGGGAGCGCTGACTTTCCCTGCGCACACGAGTATCCGGGTCCGCGGGAGAGTCTGATGGCGTCGCCTGGCAGCGGCCAGCGTCACCCTCCGGGAGCGGTGAGGCCGCGGGGCGGGGGGTGCTCCGGGCGAGGAGACCAAAAGCGGCCGGGCTGGGGCGGCGGGGCAGCGGGTCCCGGGCTGGGCCGGGGTAGCGTCCCGCCGTGTCTGCTGTCAATGCGGCTGCGAAATAAGGCGGTTTGTTTATTCGGTAGAGCTGCAGTGAAACGGGGCAAAATTGTCTCAGCAGCATCGTGGAGGGATCCTGGGCTGTCACTGCATCCTGTGGGTGGGGAATGCCAAACAGGAGAGAATGGGAGCTCTGCAAAGAATCTGTCTTGGCCGGGGATTTGTAATTAAATCTTGTGCTTCGCAGAGCTACTCCGGGTAAATGGAGTTTGTAAATCAGAAGTACCTTAGACAGGATTACCCCATGTGAACAAGCACGGAGTTAGCAGGGCACAGCTCCCGCGCCACTGTGGTGCCTGTTGGTATCGAGCCCCCAGGAGTGCAGGTGGCTGTGCTGCCCATTATACAGCACGCTATATATCCCTGGTGGGAAAAGAACAGCCCTTCCTAGTGGTGCTTGATCTCACTGTGATGGTAATGTATCACCGTGAGAGCTTGGCTGCCTCTGCCTGGTTTCTCAGAGTCAGAAATTAGGATATTGTTGTTCTGGTAGTACTTGGACAGAGCCTCCAGACTTCCTTTCCTATCTGCATCTGCTGAACTTTACAACATCTGGCCGTTTGATTTCCTGAGTAAATACAGAAAATCTTGTGGTAACTAATCCGAATCTCCATCTATTTCACACACTTTGCATCTCACCACATGGATCCTCTGTTTACTAAAACCACAGGTTTTAGTTGAGGACAACAGATGACCAAAGTTATGAAAAACTCTTCATTTAAATGCATCCTCTCACAGTATTTGTATCCTGTGAAACTGTGCTGCTTTGGCACTAAAGACAACTCACAGAAGTGATTTACTCTGTGCATTGGTTGTGCCCCCCTACCTTACTATAGCTGGTCTCCCAACAAGTTGGATTCAGTTGTTTATGTACAGATATCTCTCCTTTTGGGTAAAATTTTAGGACTGATATTTTCTTAGGACATTATTTTGTAAGTTAAGGGGAAAATATGTATGAGAGATGGGAGGTAGGAAAGGATTGAGAGTGATAGGTTTGTGTATTTGCTTTCAGAATAGTTTTGATTGTTGAGCATTTAAAACTCTTAAGTTCTACATCTCATTGTTTAAGAAAAAATGAATGTAAGTACTCTGATACTTAGACAAGCATATTGCTGAAATCAAGTAGTATTCAATTAACTGAATAAGTCAAAGTGGCAGTATTCTCCTTGTACATTACAACAAAACAGAAAAACAATAATGTATATAAGATGTCATCCTTGTCAAGTCATGGATTGAGTGTAATGCATATTTTATGTTTAGCAAATATTGAAGAAATATAGTAAATACAGGGGACTTTTCAAGTAGCTCACATATTCAGAAATTATGATGGTCATTTTTATCCTCCCTTAAGTGTACAGATGTATTTCTGGGTCTGGCAGCTCTTCTTTCAGAATGCTTAGGCATATTAGTGTTGGAAAATAATACCAGTTTTAGCCTTTTATTAAGGAAGGAGTTTTCTGTTGTTGAGTCTTTAAACTGCTGAATGAGGAGCAGGGTGTTTTATGGATCAGATCAGAAATATTGTGCTGAGCAGACAGCATTGCTGCAGTTATTGATTGAGCTTGATTTTTTTTCTGTAAAATACATATTCCTCATGTGTCATTAGTTTTCTGAATAATGCTGCATTTACTATTCCAGTCAACTTTATTTCTTTCTTTATTTTTCTTAAATAATTTAAGCTATATTCATAAATTTGAGCTATATTCATAATTTAGGGCATTAAGTAGATTAAAAATGTTCTGTTCTAAACTTGGTAGAATTTACTTTTTGAAGTATTGATCAGAAAGTCTAGCGACAGCTCTAAAGAACAGAATAAGATTTCCAATCCCTTCTGCCTTTTTCAGATACTGCATTGACTTTCAGGTATGTGAGAAGTCTCTGTGGCCCACAGCAACCAGTAGGTAAGCACTTTTCACCACTTTCTCATGAGATTGTTCTTATTTTTCAAAAAGAAATGATGTTTAATACAATGTCAAGAAATCAGTGCTTTAGTATCAAACTAAAGAAGATGTTGGTTGTGTTTTAAATATCAGAAGTAATTATTTTTGTGCTTGTTCATTGGCATAAAAATACTACATTAAGAGATGGGGAGGAAAGAAAGAATATTGAAGTTAAAATGCAGATTTCATGTGTGTCCTGATCTTCACTGATACTTTTAAAAGTTCATTGACTATGCATGCTGTAATTTTTTAACATAAAGAAAAAACAGTTTTGCTATCGCTTCCTGGTTTGCAATAGATCAAAATGTGAACAGAATGTTAATCAGCCTTACAGTTATTGTAATCATTGGTATGTTCAGTGGCCAGCCTCCATTAAATAATTTGACCTAAAATTGTTTTCCACCTTATAACTGTTATTTTCATCTTTGTTCCAGGGAAAAAAAGTCATACCTTCAATATGGCACCCATTTTAGATTGGAAAAAACTCATGAAAGTTGATCCAGACACTCTGCCTCGTCAAGAGGAGCTAGCAGACAGATTGCTGGATATCACATTCAAGGTACTTGAGAAAAAGGGAAGTGAGGGTTTTGTTATACCTTTTCCCTAAACTCTTGTCCTTCACATACATTAAAGATTTATTTGTAGATTTCATTGATATTAGTGTAAAACCACTTTTGTCTCTCTCCTTAGGTTGATGGGAAAGACTTAAAAACTGAGACTCCAGAAAAAGTGATACACCTTTTCAAAATTACTCAATCACTACTGAAGGTTTGTATTAAGGCTTACTTTCTTCTATTCTGCAGATGCATTTGTTTATTTTTTTGTTTAAATGGAAGTATCATTATTCTTTTTCCCCTGTTCCTGAAAATACTGTTTACTCCTAAGGTAATTTATATGCTAAATGTGTGCTTGCACCAGAGTACCTTCTTGTGGAGCTGTTGGAATTTAGTAGTGGGAAGTGAAGTGAATTGGAATAACATCATTATATAGATGAAAAATGCAACTAAACTTCTCAAAATAAATATGTTTTAAACATGATGTCTATGGAACAATCTTTTAATATATGGTAGTAGTAAATATTCCCTCTTTATTTGCTATGCTTTTCTCAGATGAAAACTCAGGAGGTAGAACTGGCACTAGAAGAAGTTGAAAAAGCTGGGGAAGAGCAAGCCAAATGTGGTAAGCAAGCTTTTTTATGCTGTTCCTAAATGATTTATTAAATATGTTTTTTAGGTTTTTGTTCTTCCTGTTTTGTGACTTTTTTTAAGGTTTAGAGAACTGAACAAAATACCAGCTAAAAGTTCTAAAGTCAATTGCTTCAATGAAGCCAAATATTTAAAGTCTAAGGTTAACTATTGTTTTATGTGTTTTTTACCTTGTTAGGTAATTCACTATATCTGTTCTATTTTAACAGAAAATAATTTTAAAACCAAGTTGATGAAACTTCAGAAAGAATTAGAGGTATGTTTTAAAATTTTGTTAGTGTATAGAGTGCTCTGATGTGGTCTTTTAATTATTTTATTTTAAACTAGCATTTAGGCTTGTGGAGTGATGAAATAGCTCTATATTTTAGTAATGGTTTTTATTAATGTTTTTTATTAATGTTTTTGAAATGAAAATGTACCTGTATTGGGTGAATAATTACTTGACTTTTTGTATTATTGAAATACATTTATTTATATATTTATATACATTTATTTTAGTCTTTGCTTCTGCTTTGGTTTTTTTAGTGCTTTCTGCTTTGAAATTCTACTATATTTACAATGTTATTTTAATTCTCATAAGGTGGCACAAAAATCTGCTGGTGGTCGTGATACTCGTTTTTTGCGTGATGAGATCCGCCAACTGGAAAAACAATTGGAACAGAAAGAGAGACAGTTAACAGATACAGAAAAAGAGTTGGAAAAGGAGAAAAAAGAGAATGAAAAGGTAAGAAGGACTTGAGCTTGACATCTCTAGAAGCTATTCTGTCAAATATTTTGTAAAGCTGATGTTCTGAAAAAAGCATGTGAAATTTAAAAAGAAAAAAGAAACCACTAATGAAATAGGATTGCTGTATGTTTGTTTGCTTTTTTTTGTTTCCTGGAGTTCTTTGTGGTGTCAGTGATGCATATAAAGATTTCCTGTCTTGTAGCTTGCTCTTCGAATTGAAGATGCTGAAAATGAAAACATCAGATTCAGGAGAGAGGTTAGCAAAAATTATTGCTGACTTACTGTATTTTCGACTTTTTAAATAAATATATTACTTTATTTCTGTATTGATAATTTTTGATGTGATATTTAATTTTGGAACATTTCCAGTTTTCTAGTGCAAAGTAAATATGTAGTATATCTGCTCCAATGAAACATAGTCAATTGAGGTCAGGAGGTCTCTACACTTCAGTTTGGATATTCCTATTGTCCATTTGCTTGGCCTGCATTTTGGGTTTTGCATTTTTAGCATTTTTCTTAAATCTTATTGCCAAGTAGATTTGTTTAATTATTCTCCTGGGGTAAAACCTTGATAATAATTTGTCAAAATACTCTTTTATATATGTGTGTATATGTATGTATATACACTCTGAGGTATAACAAAAGCTATTTTATTTTGTCTCTGTATTGATCAATATTTAGGCTTCCAAAAGCAAAGCTAATGCCTAATATTTTTCATGCTTTATTCTCTTGATCTTGCTTTCTCCTCTTTAATATGAAGAAAAAGCGCATAAAGAGAAAGGTGAGGCTTCTAAGATGTTTAAAAGCAGACTGTAGGAATTTGAATGAGTTTTGTGTGCCTTAGCTCTTTGTGTTAACTTGCTAGAAATGCAACTTTGTCTTCAGCTGTGAGAAGTGGATTTAAGTTTGGATTGCTTTTGGTGCAGAATGAACAATTGCGTCAGGATGTGGTTGACTATCAGAGGCAAATAGATTCTCAAAAAGAAGCAATTCCATTACGAAGAGGAGAGGTTTCTGATTACACATCACAGCTGTCCAGAAGAAGCTCTGAGCTTGTCCAGTATTTGGATGAAATTCAGGTGAAAATCTATGCATTTTATCAAGTAGGTATTGGAGTTTTACCGACCATGATGTCTTTCATGATATTATGTCAATTTACAGATAAAGTCATGTGGAGTAAGGGAATTCATAATATCATAGGGTTCTCTCATAAATACAGTCTGCATCTGTGAATTTGGCAGAGGTAATGAAGTTACTGACAGGGAGAGAGATCTGTCTCATTTGCTGTTTGGATTTGTTGAAATTGATAACCTAGAGGGGAAATACTCTATTCTGTGCTGTTTTCATGTAAGACTTACAAGTTCTTATTCAGGTATTAAGATGGGCATTTTCTAAAAGCAGTTTTTTAATTTCTGCAGAATTTGACTGAAGCTAATGAGAAGTTAGAGATTCAGAATGAAGAAATGAGGAAAAACCTTGAGGAATCAGTGCAAGAAATGGAGAAGATGACTGATGAATATAGCAAAATGAAACTAATTGTGCAACAGTCTGATATTATTATGGATGAGTTAAGAAGAGAGAAAGATCGGTACAAATTTCAAGTAAGAAATGACTCATTATTTAGTATAATTTTTTTTTTAGATTTCTACTGTTTTCATATTTTAGCTGAAGTTAAAATCTCCTCTCTATGCAGTTAATACTGCACACTCCTCTAAAGTAATGCTTTTTAAAAGTAGTATGATCTTTGAATGTGGTACAAATTTTAAAATTTACTGTAGATCACAAAAAGTTTTTGTATAGAATGTTAGTCATGCACTGTTCTCAAAAGTCATTCCCTTGCTGTTAGAATACTAATCTGTTAAATATTATGTACTTGATATAGTGTGTTTCTACATGTGTACTGGTTTGACCCAAACCTTTTTGTAATGTGATGTTCATCCAAATGGCTTGTCTAGGTTCAGGATCTTTCAGACCAGCTGAAAGCAAAGAATGAGGAAGATGATCCACTCATGGCAGCTGTAAACGAAAAAGTTGAAGAATGGAAGGTATATTTTAGTACTTTTAAACTCCTTTTTAGGAATTACTTCAAGCGTTCTGATGGTGTTTTATCTTCTTTCCAGAAAATCTTAGCTTCAAAAGATGATGAACTCCTACAGTATCAGCAAATGTTATTTAACTTGGAAGAGAAAATGAAAATGGTCCAACTTGATGTAGACAGAAACAGTATATTGTCCCTTCAGCAGGTACAGTTTGTGTGAAACTGCACACATAGAAATCACTATTAACTAAATATGCTATTAACCAAATATATATTTAGTCTTTTGTAGTTTGCAAATACAAAATACTTAATTTTGAGAATTATGATACAGGTCGATTCATTCCACTGCAAAGTTATCTGAATAGACAATCTACAAAGATCACTTCTCTGTTATCTATGTATGTATGACCTGAGGTCTTGGTGGCTGGCTCTGTTGCTTTCATATTTATCTTTTCTAAGATTATGTAGTGTTTCTAAAGTATGGCTTAGCTTCTCTCCTTTAAATTTGTAAATTAAAGAACAGTCTTACCTAGTACTTAATTTTCTGTGTTCATTTGTCTCATCTGATTAACTCTGTGATTCATTGTATGACAGAGCTAGCTGAATTTGTGTATTTCTTATATTCACATAAAATTACACAGTTCTTCATGATTTTAAATGTCTCCACTTTCTTAAAAAAAAAAAAAAAAAAAAAAAAAAAAAAAAAAAGGAAAGCATGCTCTCTGATTCCAGGATGATTTCCTGCCTTGCTTCAGGTTTTTTAAGTAAAGGTGTAATGACATTTATGTCACATTTTGGGTTCTTGTAAACTGAGCAGTATGGTGGGATGTATTTATGCAGTCTTCCAAACCTAGTGACAGATAGCTTCTCAAGAGAAAAACACCCTCAAGTACAAGTCAGCCTTAGCTGACAGAAGAGGAAAACAGCTGAAAGTAACTTTGATAAGCAGTTGTTTGGTTTTAGCTGCTTAGATGGCTGCAGAGATTACTTTTTTAGGGGGAGTTGGGAGAGGGAGGGGGCATTATTAGCATCACAATTTGAAATGTTTTGTGAAAATTAATCATGCATTTAAAAATTAAATCAAGTTACTGCTCAGGTTTTTTTACTCAACCTACAATGTATGTTTATATTGCTATCCTTCAACGTATGTTTATATTCTAAAGGGTTTTATCTAGGTTTTTACTACTTTGCTAAGCTTTGTACTTTTAGGTTTCAAATGTGATTATATTTGTAAGAAAGACTGTAAGTTGTTTTTCAGAACATTCGTATAAAGTAAGGACCTTGAGATTGTTATGTTTTTAATATTCTATTATTATTATTTTAAATTTTATTATTTTTAATTTCTGTAACTTTTTAGAAGTCTTTTACCACTTCTTTTATTCATCACAGAAAAAAATAACGTTAAGCTTTCTATGTTGGTTCTAAAGTTCATGTACAGGTACAGAAAGAGGATAATATACATACAAGTCACTTCCACAGTCTGTGTGTAGCTATGAATGTATATCCATCCAAAACAAAACACAATATGAATTCTTAAAAGTTAGAAGGCTTGTTGAAAGGCTGTCTGCAGTTCACATGTCATGTATGTCCTTGCAATCTTGAACTTGTATCTCTCAGTTCCCAATGGCAGTTATTTATGAGGAAACTGCAAAACCCTGCATCATCTGAACCTTTTCATCTAACATTGGCAAACTCTGAGAATACTGTTTCTATTTAAAATCATTATACTAAAGTGCTGCTTATTATTCCGTGTTCGAGTGCCTTATTTTTACTTTCTTTTTCATTTTTCCTGCTTTGCATATATATATATATATATATACCAAACTTCTAGATAATATCTGAACTTTCTCTTGTAATGCAGTGTATTTGATGTTCTATAAATTGTTTTGTATTAGTTGTGTGTAATTTCTTCATTTCTGATGTGGTATTCTGTATTGGTAGTGTGCTTGTCAGTTAAAGAAGGGTCCTTTAATGGAGTTTCTTTTTTTTGTATGTATAGGGTGTGCAAGAGCGAGATGCTCAGATAAGATTGCTCACTGAACAAGTTGAACAGTATACCAAAGAAATGGAGAAAAATGCATTCATTATTGAGAAATTAAAATATGATCTCCAAAAAGATAAAGGTAACATGACTGTTTTGTATTAATGTCAAAATCAGGAAAATCAGAAACCATGCATTCACTGTGCATTCTTTATTTTTTTAGAAATTCAGGAAACACAATTGCATATTTGAGAATTTTAGTCTTTAATCTTTTTTCTTAATTTTCTTTTATTAAACATTCATGATGAGCTTAATTTTATCCAGATTACCTCAGTGGCTTTTATGGGTAATAAAACTCTACCTGATCTATAAAAGTTAGAGCATAACATATAAGGTCTCAGCTCCATCAAGAACTGAAAAGAAGTAATAGCATGCAATTCCAAATAAATTCTGATGTCCCTTCTGTGCACCCACAATAAATATTGTTTGAAGGAAATCTTGGGTGCAAGGAAGCCCAACCTCTTTTATGTAGTGTCTTGTAATTTCCTAATTAAAATAAGCAGGAAATGAAAATCTTCTTTATAATGTTTTCTGAAGTTTTTCTGATTTGATTAATGGCAGAGAGCAAGAATTCCTAGTTGAATTATTAACACTAAAGTTTTTCTTTCCAGGTCACTCATCTCTTCCTCAGCAGAACCAAACTGGGGATATGCAAGAAAAGTTAAAAATGCTAGAAGAGAGAACTATGGAGGCAGAGAAATCAGCAGAATTGGCAGAAGCACATGCTAGAGAAAAAGACAAAGAGCTTGTTGAGACATTGAAAAGAATGAGAGACTATGAACTGGTAAACAGTTTGTCAGAGTGGAGAGGGTATTAATCATATTTTTAGGAGAGTGTTTTGCCCTCCCATATTGATTTAATTGTTCTAATTAAAAATTAAATACACTACTTTGATGCCCTTCCCCTTCCTTCTTCACTTCCCTATTGAGCAGTTATTGAGTGCTCACAATATGATTCTCCAAAGGATCATGTAGTTGGACACTCACTTTTGAAATATGCAGGCTCCTCTGTAGTCAAGGACATATTTATAGGATCTGCTTTTTATTCAGTAACTTTTTTCACTAAGCATTGTGCAGGAGAGTTATAGAAGTTGAAAAACATTTTTTCTTGTCTGTGTAATGATAAAAGAGAGATTCGTGATCTATTTTAGTAAGTCTTCTATTGGTTGTTTTGTTTTTACAGGGAATATATGGTTTGGAAGAAGCTGTTGCTGAAATCAAAGATTTAAGAAAGCAAGTCAAAATACGAGAACATGAGATTGAGTCATTAATTAAGGAAGTCAATAAACTTGAACTTAAAATAAATGACTTTCTTGATGAAAATGAAGAACTCAGAGAGCGCTTAGGTATGCTGCATCCAGTACATGTTCAATTATTTGTGGTCTAAGGATTGAAATAGGAAATTTTTTACTGTACCAAGTCACTGGAAATAATTTGTTATATTCTGCCAATATTTCCAAGTAGTTTTAATTAGTTTAGACAAACTGCATGAATGAACTTGGCTTACAGGTTCCTTTGACTGAAGAAAGCAGGAGAATTGGTTCTGTACTGTTCTTTGGTTTTGATTCCTCTTTGGCCACACACTGCTTAATTAACTTCATAATATGGTATTTGGAAACCACAGCATCCTGAAGTTGTAATGCTAGATGAAACCCACAGAGAAAACTTCAGATAGACTAATTTTTGAATAGAAGAATTTACATGTAAATAAGGTTAGTTTTAGGTGCCACTTTATTGCATTTTGGGTTTTGAGTAATGGAGGTAAAATTAAACTTTCCTAACACTCTGCTCTTAATACATGGACTGCAAGGTGTGTGTTTATATTATAGATAGTTACATATTTTATAGATGAAATATAGTCAACTATCAACAAATTATTTTTTTAACTCTGCTTCTCAAATTATGTTCTTACATAAACTAACTGCATTAACTAACATAAATGTTCAAACTTAATGAATAACTGTAATATACTTTGTTTTAGGTCTTGAGCCAAAGATAATGATTGATTTAAATGAATTCAGAAACAGTAAAGCACTGAAGCAACAGCAATTTAGAGCTGAAAACCAGATTCTTTTGCAAGAGGTAAGTGATAAATCCTATTTTTGTGTAAGAGCTACATAATGAAAATGCATTTGAACAAAATGTAATGCTGACCTGTGAATAATAATATGCAGATTGAAAGACTAGAAGAGGAAAGAATTGAACTGAAAAAACACATTCGTAGGTTGGCTCAGGAGAAAGGAAGAAGAGTTGCAACAATAGGTAGGACGTTTTCAATGTAAACTCAAAAACATTCTGTTTATACTTAAGCATAAACATTCTGTTTATGTAGCTATGTTATATTTACTCATTTGTTTAAATTAAAAGACTAAATACATTGCATTGAATCTGTAGGAAGAGGCGAGTGGTTTTGTATTTCCTGATATTATAGCTCAGTATCTTCTTGAATTGTGATGACTTGTAATGCATCACTGAGCCTTCTGTCATTGCCTTGCAGTAGGTACAGGATGATCCCCCCAAAATTTCCAGTAAATCTACTTAATTCATGTGTTTCAAAATTTTTAAAATTTCAATTCCATGCCACTCAGGGTACCATAATGCTCAGATGGAAAGGTAGAAAACTAGAACTCAGATATAATAAATAGAATGTATTCTTTTGATTGGAGACCAGTTACAATTTTGTAATAATTTATTACTTGTACATCTACTTGCACTTAGGATTGGATGCTGATAATATGCAGATGACTGATAGCTTTACTGAAGAGAAGGGAAAGAATATGAGGAAGTTGGATTTCTTGAGCAGACATGACATTGCTGAAGTGGAAGCAAAGGTGGGTTCATAAAGCAAGTTTATGGACATTTTTTGTATTTCCCTTTCAAAAATTAAAGCCACCTATTTTGTAAATATTTGTTAAAATACTTATCCAGGGGCTTTTATTAACTGCTTTTAAAATTAATTTTAAAAAATAATAATTTGTAATATTTCTAGAAGATTAGTGAATATTCTATATTTTTTGTAAATACATCCTAGCAGCTCATGTAATGTGGAATACAGAAACACATGTGGAGATAGAATAGCACCAAGTGAAATTCTGAAGATAGAGAAAAATATAGCTGAAAACAGGCTGAGGGAAGTCTACCTAGAAGAACTTCTGGCATACATGAGAATTCAGATCACTTGGAAAAAAAAAAAAGAAATACTTTTTTGTTTTATATAGGTTCTAAGCCTATGTGATAGGCTCATGTAACTACTCCAGTGAATCTATTTGTGCTCCTATTTAGGCAAGAAATCAGTATATGTAGATGGGAAAATTTTCTTGAATGAATAGTTCAAGTTTGAAAAAGTCTGGCCCTAAAATATTAAACTGCTAAAATTAGATTCTGCATATTTTGTCTAGGAGAAACTTTATTTTGTTTTTCATTCTTTAGAATGAATATCTTGCAACTGAATTACGTGAGAGAGAGAGAGATTTGGAGAAGAACAGGACTGTAATGGCCAAATTTCAATCTAAATGTAAGTTGCAACCTCTTAAAACTAGGAATTATTATCAGGTACCTGTGGATGGTTTGCTTATTTACTTGTTCTGTTTCTATAATTGTGATCATGAATATCTGACTTGTAAAAAAAAATCTTATGTTTATATTAGTGTATATCTTTGTATGCATGTGTAAATATACATGTATAGTGTTACCAAACCAGTGATAGTACATCAAACATATAGTTTATTCACACTCAATAAATTCAAATTTTACCTCTCACGTTTTTCCTTCTTGATTCAGACCTAGTAAAGGCTTTAAGTGTGTGAATAATCCCACTTGTAACAATTATACAACTTGTGTAGTTGTAGGGCTTTTCTGGCTCATAGCAAGTGTTGGGGAATTAGAGCCACTTGCTGCATATATATCTGTATCTATATATATATGTTAGCTGAACTGTGCAGCTTGAAAACTCAGAAATAATTCCAATTTTTCTGAACAAGAAGCTTATTTTTTTCCCAGAAAATGTGAATTGTTAAAATTCTTTTTGAATTTTCAAAATAGACTTGGTGAAACTACTCAGGTTTTGCAGTTCACTCCTGGGTGTTCTGGATGATTAGCCATATTGTTTGAATGCAGAGAATGTCCTGACATTCTCTTGTTGCATTACTTTCAGTTTTTAGCCTTCTCATTTTGTGCTGGAAATTGGACTTTCATTGAGAAACTACAGGTGGTAGGAGTCTTGAGAGCCCTTGACAGCCATATAATTGAAATGCTCCTTTTTTTTCTTATTCTGCAGAAGAAATTCAGGCAGTTTCTAGATAGCACATTGTTACATCCAGACATTTCCAACACAGCCGAGTTTCTGAAATGGTAAAAATCAGATGAGTTAGTAAAGAAGTTTAAAGTGAAGTAGACATTCAAGACTGGAAGGTTCAGTGGAGTCAATTGTGTTGCCATGAAGCATTTAATAATTTTTTTTCTTGATATTTCATCAGTAAGATACAGCTCCCAGATAATCCCAGCACCTCTTGATCTTAATTTCATAATTGTCATGTCTATGTATGTATAATAGGAACATTATTTTAATTTATCAAATAACAAGTATCATGATGAAATGTCTTAAGAAACCTTGAATCATTTTTCAGTGCTTTTTAACAGATTTTTAACTTTTATTACAGTGAAAGAGTTATCAGAAGAGAATAAACAACTTGAACAAGGAATGAAAGAAATACTGCAAGCCATCAAGGAAATGCAGAAGGATTCTAGTATGAAGGGAGGAGAAACAGCCTTGATAATCCCTAGTCTGGATCGCTTAGTTCATGTAAGCTTGCTTTCTAAATTATTATTTAGTTTTATAAGATTTACAGGGGTAAAATGCTTTTTGCTAGTTTCATGTAGTCTAAACTTGAGGGCTCCATTTTACTCTGAAAAAAAAGTAAAGTTTTATACACTTTTTCTTTGTTATGTTTAAAAAACTGTTTACTGCAATAGGCAATGGAGTCAAAGAATTCAGATGGGATCTTTGATGCTAGTGTGCACTTGAAAGCCCAGGTTGACCAGCTTACAGGACGAAATGAGGAATTGAGACAGGAGCTAAAAGAGACTCAGAAGGAGGCAACAAGTTTGTCTAATCAGCTGGCAAGTGCCAATGAAAAGGTATATAATTTATTTTCTACTTTTTTAGTTTTCTGTTTTATTTTTTTCAAAAGTGGATGTCCTGATAATTTAGAGCAATCCACACACTCTATAAGACACTGAATTTAGCTCATGTGAACAGTGTCATTGTACAAATCTCACTGAAATTTATGTAGTGATCCTGCTAATTTGTCTTTTTTAACTTCAGGTCTTACTCTTCTTAATGTTACTTAATCCTTGCAATATTCCATCATGTTAAAAACCAAGCATGCCTATTTTCTGGGGGGAGCTGTGTCCAAAAAAGCTCACCAAAAAAGATCTATTTCTTTGAAAAAGCCAGGAATTTTATTTTTTTTATTTATAAATATGGAACAGAAATGAAGTGTTTAAAATGATGAGTACTTCTGTATAATCCCATATCTTGTTTTAAGTTGTATAATTTATTCTGTGGAAGAAATCAGGAATGAATGCTATCTTCCAAGAAGTCAAGTGTAAATTTGCCTGTTAGGAAGCTTTGGTGATGCAAAAAGATTTGCCAGAAACTAATCTTCTAAAATAGTCTCTTTACATACTGTTAGAGAGCCAGAGAGCTTTTAAATTAAATAAAAAGGCAAAGATTTGTTTAGAAAACACTATCAAATAACCACTGTAATAATGCTTTCCAAAACTTAATCTTACTAAAGGAGTAGGATTGCACTGTGTTTTAAACAAGTGGATATAAAACTGTGATGATACCTGTAATTGCCCTGATTGCTGGGGTAATTTGATAAATTTAGATGAGTTTATTATGCTTTTATTGATTTATAAAATCATAGCATATTAAAAAGGCTATTTTAAGAAGTATTGGAATGTTTTAGAATATGACTAAAAATTGTGTTAATAATAACTGATGTAGCAATATATTTTTCATCATTTTTTAAAATCGAATAGCCAGACGTACTTCTTTTTGATAGTTTTGTCTTTTGTCTTTAGATTGAACAAATGAAAAATGAAATTTGCTTACTACATCAGTCAGAAGGTGCCAATATTGTCTTCCAAACAGTGAATCTCCCAGAAGGAATGGCACCTTCAAGTGTTAATACAATTAATTCTCTGAATGAATATTTAATACATCTTACACAGGTAACTTACATATTCCTTGAAATAAAGAATATTTGTAACATGTATATAATTCCTTTCAAATCCAGTAGTATGCCATGTATGGGCACGAGAGATCTCTCTGAAATTCTTTTGGTGTTCTAACATCTACTAAACTCTTTGAGATATTCTGTAATTTAAAGCTGTAAGTATTTTATTATGTTGTAAGCCTGAAAGGTAATAGCTAACTAAATTTTGGACAGCAATTCAGATTTTTTTTTGTTTTAAATCTGAATTTTGATCTAAATATTTGCACACTCTTCCTTCTGCTTCCACAGTTGCACTCTTTCTATGAGAAATTCTCTCTTACTGCTGTCTGGATTCCACACCTGAGTCTTCATATGCAAATCCTACTTGAACAGTTTTTCCCTATAGAGCCAAGGTCTCTATTAATTTACTATATGAATTTTCATTACATTATTTGTCAAAAATACATCAACAATTGTAAATAAAGGCATAAATACATTGAAACAGATTCCTGTGATTCCCATGGGAAACATAACAAATGGGCATATAGTAATAAAGAACTCTTTCAGAGTTGGTGTAAAAAAAGTATGCATTAGTTTATCCTTTTCTGTCTTTGCTAATATTTTAATTTTTTCATTGGAGAATATTTTTTCAACTCTGTATGCTTATGAAATAGAAGAGTATTTGAGAAACTGAGAAGAAAATGCCACTTGCCAATTAGACATTCAGTATTCTTTGTGGGCTAGCTACAGGTCATAGTGTTTTGAACTTTGAGGGCTGTAACCTGCAGTGCAACTTTGCACCAATTAATGTGCTTGCTGAACACATTGACACCAATTAATGTGAATGCTGAAGCTCATTGGATGTTTTTCATCTGTTGCTTCTAGAGAAAATGCATATTTCATATTCGTAGTTCATGGCAAAAGCATCTATCATGAAAGTGCAAAGGACTGCCATTTTGACTAAATTTTTAGCTTTGTGTTTAGAACCTACATTAATATTTTCTGTATTTTTATTTGGAAAATAATAATTAGGAACTGGAAAACAAAGAAAAGTTACTTAAACAATTTGAAGATGCAGTGGAGGACTACAAGCGAAAATTTGCAGTAATTCGTCATCAACAAGGCTTGCTGTATAAAGAATATCAAAGGTATTTCTCTCTTTTCTGAATTATGAAAGTTCAATTAGCTAAATATTTAACAGTCTTGAAGAAAGATTTGCTGCTGTGTTGAAGTTGTTCTTCAGTGTTTGTAAGTGCTGTCTGCTGCCATGTTTGGATATGGACTCCATAGCTTTCTTTAATCTTGTAAAGATTCAGAAAACTCCTACAAAACCATCTTCTGCTGGACTCTTCTCATGTTGCACATTTTATCATGAGGATTTAATTCTGCTTTCTGTGTCGTATATTTTGCATTTTACTAGAACCTGGTATGATGGACTTTTTAGCCTCATTTTCTTCTACTTTCAAGTATGGGTTCTAAGAGGTTTTTGGGAGTGGAGAGGAGGAGAGGGGAAAAAAGCAAACTGCTCTCCAAATACAGTCAGAGATCTCTGAAAAGTTCGGGTTCTTGGGATTTTGTGGTTGGTTTTTCTTTTGGTCTCCTGGTTCTTTTATATGCTTCAGTGAACCTAGTGCTATAAAATTATTTTTATGGTCAAAAAAATTTAAGAAGTGTTCTCATCTGTTGAGAGGATAGGGATGAATATGATGATTTGGTCTTTTCGATTAACAAACTATTAGTTGAATACTGTCTGGATTGAAGTGAACAGTCACCTGGATGGCTTCTGGAATAAGGGTTTAACCTTTCAGAAAGTTCTGTTTATTCTTTGAATCAATTAAGATTCCCAGACAATTTTTTCTCTTTTTTGGACATTAATGAGACAGCTTTTTTATTGAAGGCTGTAATATGCTGTCTCATTTACTACTAGGTGAGATATCTCCATGGCAGGGATAAAATGATGATTCATAAAATCTAAAAAATCTAAATCTGGTACAGATTGCAGTTACTGGAGGAGATTCTTTGACTTGACGTCCCATTAAAAGTCACTTTCTTTAATCTCCTCCATTTTACTCCAGTATTTAAGAAACTTAGATACCTCTTTGAAGAGAAAATACCACTTCTAGAATACCCTTGATGAACCATTTTTTAAACAAACCTAAACAATGCTATATAGTGTATAGGAACTTCCTTACTAGACATGTATGAAAGATCATAGCTTTTTCTTTTCCCAAATAAATAAATAAAAATGAATAGAGTAGTTTGGGCCAAAGTGAAGCTAAATAAGCTGAATCTTTTTATGTTTTGATGTTTTGGGTGTGGTTTTCACTGAAATAACAAAACAAGGGTGGTAAGTTATGTCCTTTACCATCTGAAGTAAAAAGAAATGCAATAAAAGGAAAGATTTGCAGGCAAAAATAGGAAAGTAAGGCATATATATATATATATATATATATATATATATATATATATATGTATATATATATATCTGCATTATAATATGCATTTCTTGAAGAAAATGTTCTTTGAAGAATTATTTTCATCATTTAACCAGCTGTAGGCTAAACAGAGGATATTGTTTTTCAGTAATCCATCTACAATTTATCATGTGCTTTTCAATCTATACTACTGCTAAAAGTAAGTACCTTGGTTTGCAATATTTCAGAATTGCTGTTGAAGTTACAATTTTAAAAATAATCAGGTCTTTCATTATAATATATTAAAATTCATTACTGTTTTAGTCAAAAGGAAAGCTGGCAGAAAGAATCAGAAAATATTAAAGAGGAAATGAAAAAGCTAGAAGAACAAAAAGAACAAGATGCTACAAAAATAAAGGCATATTCTGTAAGTAATTTTGTTATTTTCATTTTTCAAAAGGATTTTAAGACATAGAACAGAGGCTTTAATACTCTGCTTTAGTTTGTTTGATAGGGAAAATGTGTGTGTACACACACACCTCTTGTGTGTGCCCCAGGGTGCTGTGTATGCATGGGGGTGCTCCAGTGTTGTGTGTGCCTGTTTGCCTTCCTGCAGTCTGCTGATCCATTCCCTGGGGAGAAACCACCCCAAGAGGTCACATCACACACCCAAGGTGTGGGGCCCTAATTGTTGCACTTCGTACCTCCAGACCATTATCTGGAGTGCTGAGATGTGATGTCCAGCAGGGAAGAATCACTCACAAATGCTCAGAAGATGCAGGGAGAGTGGAGAAGCTTCTGAATCTGAACTAGCTTATGACTGCTGCATTATAACCCTTTCTGCCCCTGCTTTAAGAAGTTTTTATGCATTTTGGATGCCAGTTTTCAAGGTGACAACATTTGAAGTCTCTAGGTTTATTGTTACTATTCTTGCTATGGTTGCTAATGGTGATCTTTAAGATTATCAGTTTTGAGCAGATGCCTTCTAAGGCAGTCTTGGATATTCTTTTCACACACACTATTTGCACTCACACTGCTCTCTGAACAGCAGTTGTTACCCAGGCTGTTTGACTGGGAGGAGGAACACACAAACAAGCCCTTGGAAAACATGTTCGTTTACACTAAGGTTATTACTTTCAGTTGCATCTTATTATACATAACTGTTAATTAATAACTGTATATGAATTAGTGTTTCAGAAAAAAAAAAGAAACAGAATTCATCTTTCTATTTTGATTTACTTCCATCAAGTCTGAATTCAATATTACATTAATAAAACTGTTGGTGGTATTTAGAAGTTCCTGGGATTGATGCAGGTGTCTAAGCACAGACATAGTGCAATTTTAAATGGCTGTGGTTGTCTTTGGGCACCAAACTTACCAAAGGCATGTCAGCCACTTATATCCTTTTAGAGAAGCAGACACAGGGCAAGAATACCACAGGGTGTTGGAAGTTACTGTGTGTTTAGACAGCTGAGTTCTAACAGCTCATATTTCTGCTACCCATCTCCTTGGCAAGCTGATGTGTGTGAGAGCAAAGCTAAAGCTCACATGACTTCTGTGACCATAATTACCTCAGTTTGCTCTCCCCACCACTGCCCTTCCTGGGATTTACACATGCATGCAAACATGTGTGCACACACACATAAATGTTACTATAGAGGGGATCCTGTGGTTACTTTACTAGTACTTTACTAGTACTAGTTTGGTCTTCAAAGCAGGATATTAGAGTTTGTTTGGAACCACAGGACTTCTATTTTATTTAGAAAATCTTTCCAATACATTTTTTTTTTATTTTAGGACAAACAGGAAGACTAATGACAGTGAATGCAGAGAACCATTCTTGTTCTAAATTTTGAAAGTATCAGCATTAATTAAAATTCCAGTTAGTCAAATGTACTTAGCTTCTGGTTTTGAAGAGTCATCTTTTTCTTAGAATATTGCATGTTTGAGCATATGTTGAGTGTGTGCATATATTTTATTAGCAGAAATAAAGTATTTCAGACAAATTAATAGAATTGTTCCACCTAGATTAAAAAATACGCAAGAAATCTTATGTATGTAGTTGTACATTGCCGTATTTATGTACAAGGGTCTTGTTAAAAAATGTTTTACAGAATTTACTTGATGCACTTCAGATGGATCCTGATGAAATAAAGAAAGTACTTGCAGAAAATAATAGAAAAATAACTGTTTTACGAGTTAATGAAAAATCACTAACCAGGCAGTGTACCACTTTACTTGAAATGGAACAGCACCTCAGAAAAGAAAATGAGAAACTAAAAGGTGAAATAACACATATGGAGACTGCAGTTACAGAGAAGATTGGAAACTTGCAGCGATTCAAGGTATAGTTTATAGTAGTAATAGCACACATTTTTATGTTTACAGTTTGGAAAGAAATACGCTTTGTTTTTAAATGGAATTTTTACTAGTTTCTTGAATACATTTCCCAAAAGCTTGCTAATTGCTGTTATAAATCTTATAGAAATATTCTTTGTATTTATGTAAGTACTGTGACTGGACAAACTCAAGAAGTGGGTCCATGGGAATCTCATGTGATTTAACAAGACCAAGTGCAAGGTGCTGCACCTGGATCAAGGCAGCCCCTGGTACCAATCCAGGCTGAGGGATGAACAGGTGGATAACAGCCCTGGGGGTGCAGGTGGATGAGGGGCTGGACATGAGCCAGTCGTGCACTCACAGCCCAGATACCAAACGTGTCCTGGGCTGCATCCAAAGCAGCATGACTGGGATGAGGAAAGGCTGAGAGAATTGGGATTATTCAGACTGGAAATGAGGAAGCGTCTATGGTGACCTAAACATCTCCTTCCAGTATCTGTGGGGAGCCTACAAGAAGTATGGAGAGAGGCTTCTGATGAGTGTGGATTGTGACAGGACAAAGGGGGCTAGCTTCAAACCCAGAGAGTAGATTTAGATTAGATATTAGGAAGAAATTATTAGCTATGGGGATGGTGAAGCACTGGCACAGGTTGCCTGGATCAGTTTTGGATACCCCATCCTTGGATGCGTTCAATGTCATCTGGATGGGGCTCTGAACAACCTGGTCTAGTAGAGGGTGTCCCTGCCCATGGCAGGGTGATTTGGAACTAGATGGTCCTAAAGGTGCCCTTCCAACCCAAATCATTCTATGATTCTGTGATCATTTTGTGAAACCAAATCTTACCTTTTGGTCTTGCAGGTTGCTATTAAGGCCTGTATTAATTTTGTAATGTTTTTTGACTGTGCCTTGAGAGGCAGCTATTGATAAAATTACCTGGAGGGTTGAAATATCAGAGAAATTTTGTCAATGTTTATTGCAGGTGTTTTTTAAAGATGAACAATAATTTAGAAAAACAAACTATATTAAGTATTACTCTTTTTACATGGGCTAATTTTATATTTAAATTTCTAGCTGACCTTAGTAACCCATTGTGTTGATTATTTTCATAGGAAATGGCTTGCTTTAAGATTGCAGCTCTGCAGAAAGTGCTGGACGCTAGTGTGCCATTGTCTGAGCTAGAAGTGGCCAATAAGCAGTACAATGCATTAACTGCTAAATACAGAGAGATGTTACAAAAAGATAATTTGCTTGTGCAACGGACAACAAACATGGAACACATGGAGGTAATGTTTATGTTATGTTTTAACCCTAAGGTTAGAAAATGGGTTATTTGTTGTTTGTTTGATCTTTAAACTAAGCTTTGGATATGTTCTCTCAGAAATTTGCTGTTACATTGCAACTTTTCTGTCATGTAGCGTGAGAATGAATCCTTGAAAGCACAGATAAGTTCATTGAATAAGGAGCTGGAGATCACAAAAGAAAAACTTCACACTGTAGAGCAAGCTTGGGAACAGATGACTGAACTGGGCAAGTATGAAAGTTATATTGCAAGATTAAACTCTAATGGTATATCCTCTATTAAATACTTTAAATATTTTAAAATTTATGTGTCATAAAATAATGAAAATAAATTTTGAAAATCATAACTATATTATGTCTTTCAGTAACAATCTCCATTTTTGTGCTGATTTTTTTTGTTTGGATGTTTCATTTGACTAAAACCAGGTTTGGTATTTTTCTCTGGAAACTCTTCTGCCTTGACTTTCTTGGGTTACTGGGTCAAGGGCTTAAAAGTTTTTAATACAACATTACCTGAAATTTTTTTTCTTAATATGCTTTAACTTGATTGTCAGTCACAGTGTTTCAGAGGTTGTCAAGACAGTGATTTCTTTTTGCTGGTTTCATGCCTTGTAACAAAGTATTCTTTTGTAATACCTGGGGTTTCTTTGTATAGATTTCATTTCCATTTTTCAAGAAAAGCTCATTTGCCCTGTTTCTTTTACAAATTTTAAATTAAATTTACAGAAGATTTGCCAGTTGTATTAAGCATAAGGTGAAAGAGTTCAAGGAAAATAATTATCAATCTCAATAACCATGCTTGCAGATATATGCATGCATAATTGATGCTAGTATTTTATTCAAATTACATACTTTTCAAGCATGTAATAAGGCAAGATAACCAAGCCTCCAGTTTAAAAAAAAATAGCACAGATGATAAAGTATACTTGACACAGATAAAGCAATACTCATATTTGGTTTCATGTGGAAATACATTTCATAGTTGAATCAGTTTGTGTATTTCTTAATTTAAGTACTTTTTCTTGTAGGGGGTGACAATGCCATGGACAAAGCCACAAAAGCAATAACCAACAGTGAGATTTTGTCCATTTCTAAGAAAATCACAATGCTGGAAATGAAGGAACTAAATGAAAGACAAAGAGCAGAACATTCACAACGAATGTATGAACACTTAAGGTGTACTGTAAAGCAAATAGAAGAACGTAATTTTGAATTGGAAACAAAATTTGCTGAGGTAAATCTGCTGAGATTTAACAACCTAAATTGATCCATCTTGAAAGTATATTTTGAGCTTTTCAAAAATTGTTTATATCAATAATATAAATATATAAATAATAAATAAGTGTATAAATAAGCTTATGATGCCAAAAATAGTTTTGCAGCGTTTAAGAGCTGCATTTTTGCATATGGAAGACATTGAAGAAAGATAAAACTTAATTTGTCAGTAGTTTATTTTAAAAATAAGTTAATAGTAAAACACATGATGAGTATCTTGACAGTTTCCTAGTTTTGTCAGCAGACTGCAAGAAAAATGTCTGTTCCAGATTTTTGTCTAATCCACATGATCTCTTTTCCTTATGATTTTTTCCTTATAATTACCAATTATTGAAAAAAAGTGTAGAACTTTGCATCCCTTGTACAAATGATAGTGTTGTGATTCTGTTACAGACTGGCTGTGTCTTATGCCACACATTGTCTATACAGGTATAGAAGTAGTGTCATTGAAGCTGATGAACCTTAGTATTCATGTCCTATCAGTATTAAAATTCTTAGATTTTTTGTCCACATTATTTGTAGTTTAATTTTTCATAGAAATTCATTTTTACCAGCAAGAGACTTTATTACAATTTCTACAATAAATTTGTTTATAGGATCATACAGATTTACACAAGGGCAGAAAGAGAATAATTGATAGGAATGCTGATAAGATTGTATTAATTTCTACTTTTTGTCCTTTGCTAGTGTGTAGTCTTAACTATTTTGGATTCCTGCTGTGTGACTTCCGGTTTCTCTGTTGTTTTCATAGTTTGTTACATTGTTTTGATTTAATTTAATCTGGAAGGTGTAGTAACTGAAAGCTTTTCAGCAGCAGTATTGCTAAAGCCTTATCTGATGAGATGGGTTCTTTTATTTCTATAAGAAATGCTTTAGGTGATGCACCTTAGTGTCACGTTTTTCATATTCCTTTTTGTATATATTACTTGTCTTGTGATACTTTTAGGTCTGATGGTGTTCCTTCATTATGAGTTGATGAACTCCTAAAGCCATTCTTTCTTACTTGGACTTCTATATCCCTTTTTTGCCCCATTTCTATAGTTCCAGGACATAAATTTTCTGTTTCTTATACTTCAATTGTCAGTACCTCCTAACCTCGTATAATTGTTTTGTTTTTTGTTTTTTGTTTTGTTTTTTTTTTTTTGGTTAAGAAAGAGACAACAAAATTGTGTGGATGTAATTAATGAAAGTTGTAAGTGATATCAGTTTAAGAACTGATAACTAGAAGTCTACTATACATTTTTTAAAGTCATAAATCAATTTCAGCATTCTACTTCTAGTTTTCCAATTTTGTGAGGATACCCTGCACTTCTTTTTTGTCTGTTTAGGAAATCAGTTATTTTTATTAACAAGAAGTAGTATGAGAATAACGGGCCATAACTGTATGTATTAATTAAATCCTGGGGCTTCTCTGTGTTAGGATTAAGAAAGATAAAGATTATCTAATTTAATGCTTTTTGGTTTGAATCAAAATATTGGTTACTTAGTATTTGATAATCTACTTGAAAAATCAGGCTGTTTGGAAGAATATTACTTAATTAAGAATGTTTTTTTAGAAAGGATAAAAGAACAATATTATTGTCAGTCTGGGCATTTATAACCTCTATTTGTGTTACCGATGCCAATATAAAAGGCACTATATAAATATGTAAAGCTTTTATTTCCTAAAGTGTTCACATTTTTTTTTCCTTTTTTTTAGGAGCAATTTATTGCAATAATGTTTTTAAGAAAATTTACTAATAAGGACTAATAAGTTTAGAATCCTTTTCTGTAACAAATTGTGTATCCATTCCTATGTGCATGGAATCCTGCAAACAAAAAGATGTTTAGGCAGAGAGTAAGGGAAACTGGGTTTTGAACACAATCTCATCCTGGCTGAGCTGTGTTTTGTAATGACTCATAAAGAAAAAAATATTTTTGGTGCTGCTGTTTCATTGTGAATTTTGAGTGGTTATGTGCTTAGGATACCATTTTTATTGTTTGTTTCTGGTTTTGATTTTTCTAAGCTCACCAAAATCAATCTTGAGGCGCAGAAAGTGGAACAGGAATTAAGAGATGAACTGTCAAAGAGTGTAAGTAAGGCAGTAAGTGATGCAGATAGACGACAAATTATGGACCTGGAGAAGCGTGAGATGGAGCTCAAGATCGAAGTATCAAAGTAAGTCTTGAAGTTACAAATTTTGAATTCAGTATGTTCAGAAATGTGTGAAAATTCAGGCATGCTAGTCTTACATAATACACTACTTGTGTATCACTAGCATCCAGTTTTCAATGCCTGGTTTTTTGAGCATGTATACATGCCAAATTTGGTAATGAAAATGGAGCATTTAATCCTGACTATAAAGAATGCAATACAGAGAACTGTATGCTGAAAAGAATGAAGTCAAAATGTTTTGGTATGAGGAAACATACTAAGTATCTTTTCTTAGTATATGCTGTGTAAAAAAAAAGCTTACTAAGTTATTCAGTGTTTCAAGTAACACAATACTCTTGTTTTCTCTGGAAGGTTAAGAGAACTGTCTGATGTAGCACAAACACAAGTTGAAGCTCTGGAGGCCCGTCAGCAATACAGAGATAAAGAAGTGGAGCATCTTAGAATGCAAATTTTAGATTATCAGGTAAAGTTCAGCCTTTATTAAAATGTCAGTTTGGACTCTTTTTTTCCCTGGAGTGAGAAGAAATGAGGTAATTATGCAATGAATTAACAAGCTGCAAATGTATTTCAGAAGAATCTTAGCAAGCTAGTCCTTGTAGTGCCCCATACCCTTTCAAAAGTTCTGTATTATGTTAATTTTTTACTTCTCCATTTATTCCAATTCTAGCTGTGCAACTATTACAGATGCTGACCTTTTCCCATATTATTTACATACAATTAATTCCTGTTCATTAATACATGGTCAAGAAAAAACACATTTTTCCTTGAGGAAAGTGTTCGTTTTTTACAAGGTGACAAATTCCTTGTAAATATTGAAGATTTACAGTGTTTACTATTAGGTTTACTATTTTGTTTTGTTATTAGCTAAAACAATTTATTGGAATTTGGTTTCATGTTATAGAAAGATTTGAGGCCTTAAATCCAACACTTGTGTCGGCATTTATATTTTCTAAGTTTAGGTACATATTTCTTACCCAATTTCTGGTCTTTTTGGGAAGAGACCATTTTTAAGGTCAGTATCTGAAAAGGTGTACTTATAAAATGTGGATGTAGAAACAATATTGGAAAAATTAAAAGCCTATTAGAGGTTGACTCTTACTCTTCTCTGTGAAATAAAATGTATGCAATATATAATACATATCTATAAAAAACCAGCTTGTTTGTATTTGCATATAAACTGGGTTAAAATATTCTATGTTAAAATAAAAAACAAATTTGTTCTACCAACTTTGTTCTTAGGCACAGTCAGATGACAAAGCAATTATCGCAAAACTGCATCAAGATATCGTAGCCCTTCAAGGTAGTGAATCTGTTGCTGTAAGCAAATTGGAGAAGTTTAAATTGAAACTGCAGAAGATGGAGATCCATAATCTACGTTTAGAGCAGAAGCTTGATGAGAGAGATCAAGCCTTATATTTTGCCCGACTTGAAGGAAGAAATAGAGCCAAACATCTACAGCAGACGGTTCAGTCTTTGAGGAGACAGTTTAGTGGTGCTCTGCCTCTAGCACAGCAAGAAAAGTTCTCTAAAACAATGATTCAGCTACAGAATGACAAACTGAAGACCTTGGAAGAAGTTCAGCATGCCCAGCAGGAGCGTCGAAATGCAGAAAACAGAGCATTAGAGCTGGAGTTGAAACTGAAAAGTTTAGAAGAATTAGTAAGTGCATTGAAGGATACAAGAGGAGCTCAAAAGGTTTGTGATTTTATAGCTTTGAATAGCTTTGCTTATCTGATATGCATTTAAATTAAGTTTCAGTTCAGTTTGTTACCTAAATATATGTTTTATTGTAAAACTTACTGATTTCAAAATACAGTTAGAATATCGTATTTTGTTTTCTGTAAAAGTCAGTGCAGTTATATATGTACTAATTACCTTCTTTTGTGCCCAATTAAGGCACATAGGAACTAGACATTAACTATAAATGCAGTTATATTAAATTGATTTAAGTTACGCATCTAATTAAATAAGGAATTAAATTAAATACAGACCAGCATTCTGAGGTTTTGTTCCATGAGCTTGCAGTGGAATCTTTGCTCCAGATCCATATATTTAAAAAAAAAAATAAAAAAATCCAGGGTCAGTAATTAGGCAGCATAGTTAGAAATCTTGCTATACTCATGTAATTCTGCTTCAGCATATTTTGCAACCATTGCCCTGAAATCTTAAGAAGGCTTTCTCACTTTTCTTCAAGATCACTGTATGTTACATAATATGATTGTATCTGTTGTTACTGAAGTTATCTGCATTTAAGCAATGGTTGTAATGCTCTGGCTATGTTTTAGTTTAAACTCAGTTTTCAAATATTTTTCTAGAGCATTTTGACGTAAGTATGTCTGTTATTTTTAGTACATGTGCATTTTTTTTAGTACATACAGTTTTAATGGTTTTGAATTCTTCTGCTCTTTTAGAAAATACAAACCAAACTTCTTGCATACTTCTTTTGTTCAGTCTGGACAAATACATAAGGTATAACTTAGGTCATTTTAAAATTGCTTGCAATGCACTTATGTCAGTGTAAGGGAAATCTGTTGCCTCTCCAGTTGGCTGCTGCACTTATCAGTCATTCTCTTTGCAGTTTTATACTCTTGTCATGATTCCTCACTCAAGAAAGTGAAGAGCATAAAAAGGCAGAACATCTGTCTTCCAGTTAGTTTAAGAAGTTCCATCCTGCCTCAAAACCAAAGAGTGAAGCTGCATCTAGTTGGCCTGTGGTAAATTATAATGTATTGTATGTTATTCATTCCAAGGTAATTGAATGGCACATGAAAATGGAGGAACTTCATCTGCAGGAACTTAAACTCAGTCGAGAATTAGTCAAGCAAAAAGAAGAGGTGAAGTATTTGCATAATATAATTTCTGAATATGAACGTACAATCAATAACCTGGAAGAAGAAATTGTACAGCAAAACAAGGTATGTATTCCTGCATGCTATTGAAAAAGTACCCTATTCCTTATTTTACTAGTGACTTTCTAATAACTTTTTAACACAGATATTTACGTCTTGGTTTCATAATCCTTTTTAATAGCTTGTTTGAGTGTTTCTTTTTTGGTAGCTGTATTTTCAGTTCAAGTTGTCTATAAAATTCCCATTGCCTTCAATAAATAAACTACTTCTATCAAACATTTGTTATAGTCTCATGAAGAAAGGCAAATGGTTTGGGACCAGAGAGAAGTAGAACTCCAGCGCCAGTTAGACCAATATGATCATCAACAAACTGAAATACTTAGTACAGCGGTAAAGGTATGTGCACTAAAAGTAGACATAAGCATATTTTTTCAGAGCTGTCAGATTACATTAATATGAATCTTTCTGTGCAGTTAGAAGAGGCTACAGGCTCAGTTCCAGACCCTAGTTTGCCAATCCCACAACAACTTGAGTTGGCTTTACGAAAGATTCAGGAACATATTCGAACAATCCTGGAAACTAGGGCAACCTGCAGATCACTGGAGGAGGTAATTAATGTATAAATTATAATTTAGGGTGACAAAGTTTGTGTTTCCATGCTCTTTTACTTTTTTTTTCCATAAAAAATATACTTTTTTAAATGTCACTTTGACATATTTAACACTCAGAAAGTGTAAATAATGTAATCATGCCATGAATAAAATGGAAGTATTTTTCCATTGGGACAAATTATAGAGGGTAATTTTCTAATGTTTTTATTAATCCATTTAGTAGGGTAAGATGCCTCTTGCTGTAGAAAATTCAGTCGACTATACCTAGTTAAATTTAGCAAGTGCTTTTATCTTGAGTTGTTAAATTGCTACTCTGCTACAGAAGATTTTATGTGACTCTTAAATAGTTTGTAAAACACTAACTTCTTCATTTGGTAGGACAAAATGAATTGTTTAAGTGTCTTGTGCCAAGCAAATAATACATAAAGACACAGTTATGATATTCTGGTATATACTGATACTGATCTAATAGTAATCCCATACAGGCAGAACCCAGTACAAAGTATTTTGTGTTTATAAGTACCTATAGGGAAATGGTTCTGGTACATTTCTGGAAAAGTAAGATCTTTTTGCAGTGTTTGAATTCTGGAAATTCAGAAATTGCCTTTTATTGTAGAAATTAAAAGAAAAGGAGACTGCTCTGTGGAAAGCTGAACAAAATGTTATATCAAGAGATAAAGTTATAAATGAATTAAGACTTCGATTACCTGCAGCATCAGAAGAGATGATAATGGCTGAATTAAGCAAGCAAGAAGATGACTCAGAGTACCAGCATGCCATTAAAATTGCTCATCAAACCATTGCAAATATGCAAGCAAGATTAAATCAAAAGGAGGAAGTGTTAAAAAGATACCAACATATGCTTGCTAGAGCAAGAGAGGTAGTTAAACTTTTTTTCCTGAAATTTCTTCCATTTTTAAGTTGTTTTAATTGATTCTTTGATTTCTCATTGCTAGTGAAATCTAAGTTCCTGATCTCACACAGAACAGAGACAATTGCTTACTTTATACGGGGAAAGTTCATATAGAATTTTTTAACCTTTTAGAATATTAGGTTTGCATAGTCAAGAAGTTACATATATAATGTCTGTCTAGGAATTAAAGTAGTGTGACATGAAGAAAATTTAAATTCTGCTGAAGTGATCTTGGTATATTTTGTATATTTCTTTGTGATTTTTCAGTATTTGCAGCAGATCTCTGGATTGCATCTGGTAGTAAATTTGTAAAGTAAAAGAAAAATATACATTTATGGATAACATTCTTCTTAAAGCATATTTTAAACAAAAGCAATTTTTAAAGCATAAACTGTGTGCCTAAGCATTCTTTATATTATTTAAGCATAATTCATGCTGTTTTTTCTTTATATCCATAAAGCATATTTTACAGCATAAAATCAAAGAGGTACTTCAAGACCAAACATGCATTGGTTTTTGTTTGGATCAGAAGTACATTTCCGAAGCACACTTTCTATCATCTTCACTTAGTGTCCTTTGCTTTACACATGTAGCTATTTCTTTTGGGAGAAATCAAGGGGTTTCCTTTGGAAAACACCCAGAGGATGCAGTTTTAAAATGAGCCTGTTGTGCTCTGTGTGCTAGCATTCCATCCATGAGATCACACTATAAGCCAAAGTATAAGGTTGATTTTGTTTCTGTGCTCGAAATCTACCTGGTATGGTATTACTGTCCTTACTCATAGTCCCACTTTGTGAAGAGCAACACCAGCTCTTTTGTTCTCCAGCTTCTGTGCTGTTACACCATACTACTTGCTGCATAGCTTAAAACTGCAAGAACTGTTCTTTTTTTTTTTTTTTTTGTTCCCCAATAGTGTAAAAAGGAAAAAAGAAAATCATTGATTATAGCTAGAAGAAAAGAATTTTAAATTTACAAAATTAGTGCAAAATTTGGGCATATTGAAATACTGAGCAAATGAGTGAGCAAACAAGGTGAAGGCACTGCAGTTTCATGACTTTCTGTGATAATGTACATCACTGGAATTTTATTTTCAACTAATAGGAACAAGAGGAAATAGCAAAGAAGCATGAGGAAGACATAAGAGTTCTACACCAGAAGTTAGATTTGTACACTGAGAATTCCCTTAATAAATTCAAAGAGACTGCTTTGGTGAGTATTGTATTTGTAGAATTAGTGAAGTTGTTCCTACGTTTTTTACTTTCTTACTGGAAAGAACACTTTTGCAGTCAAAAGTAAATAATAGCTGATGACAGGAAAAATGAAATGGTGATTGATATATAGTTGTTGTATTGTTTTTGAGAGTTTCACATGAGAGGCATTAGAAGACAAGTTTAAAATAAGCCAGAATCAGCACCTCAGAATATATGGGCATTTTGCACATCATCCTAATTTACAGAGAATTCTAGGGGAGAGAGTTATACTTCAATTCATAATTTCTCTCTGCACCTTATGATAAGGTGATACCTGTATTCTGGTGTATTCTGTTGATAAGTAGATGTACAAAGTTTTTTTCAAACCAGCCTTACTTGTTTCTCTGTGAACTAAGAATTATATTTCAGTAAATAAATGGTAGCTATTAATACTTGATTATATTTATGAATGAGTTAAACATGCATAAGTAATGCTTATCTTTTGATTAAAGCTAAAAATGTTTGTCACTTGCATTTGTTGTGTTTTGCAGGAGTTAGGGGAAAAGACTTCTATGTCCCTATCCAACAGCAGATATTTTCATCACTTAGAGCAAATGGTAGCAGAACAGGATAATTCTCTTGCTTCGCTTGTTGGAAAATTAAAGCAAACCTCATCTGATTTGGAGAAACAAAAAGAAATTACTGTATTGAAAATCAATGAGTTTGAGACAATCAAAGCCCAGTAAGTTTTTAAACTATTAACATAAGTCACAATTGGAGTGATTCAAGTCAATTGTTTATTGTTGCTACAGGACTGATCTATCAAATTGAACATGTTTTTGCTGGCTTTAAGATTTAGGTGAAAAAAATCTCAAAAGCATTAGTACAATTGGCAATTGTAATTTATTTTTGATCTATAGCACTTCACTGGGGCTAATACTGTGGCTTGGAAAAATGCTGTTTAGTTGTTAGCTATGTGCCATTTAGTGAAAAAGTTATTTTTAGGTTACTGTATTACTTGCTGGCTTGTGTTCTGTCATTTTTCTCCCCATGACACATATGTCTGGGTTTGCTGAGGAACAAGTTTAAACTCATGAAAGTTTGACCCATGTTTAAAAGGAAAGAATATGGTGCTTTCTTTACCTGTAAAGGCCAGGAATGAAAATGAACAATGCTGTAATGTAATTTTGCTGACTTTCATGAGTAATTCTCTTATTAAATGGGGGCTGCCCTTGTTGAGTCAGTCTTTCTTTGCTGTTTCCAAATCTAAGTGTCTTTTTTCTTTAATAATAATAAGAATAAAATATTGTGTTCTTTGTGATCTATTTAGAGTTTGCTAATTTAATTGTTACACTGTACCCTATTAATGCTTTTTTTAAAATTAGGCTTCAAGAAAAGCACACAATTGATGTGGAACAAATAAAAGAAGAAGCAAATGAACTGAGGAAAATAATATCTCAGAAGGAGATGGAATTAGCAAATGTTAAAGCTGAACTAGAGGTCCAAAAAGAAGCAAATAATAGAGCACCCACAGCAACACTGAAAAACCTGGTGGAACAGCTGAAGAGCCAGTTAGCCATAAAAGAGAACCAACACAAAGTAAGTCAACAAAAATTAATCTCTATGTCACTTAAATACTAAATCTTTTGTAATGCTTAAGAATTCTTTGTATAGCTGAGCAGGAGGTACAGTGTAACTGCATAATATGTCAAAGTAAAATATAACTGCCTTTTCTTATTCTGTAGCAGCATCTTCACTTACAAAAAAAAAATTAATGAATTCTTTTCAGGCTTTGAGTAAAGCACTTCTAGAACTCCGAGCAGAAATGACTGCCAATGCTGAACAGCAAATTATTTCTGCTGCATCACAAAAAGAGGCTTATATGAATGTCCAGGAGATTGTTGACAGAGAAACAAAGGGGCTTATGGTGAGTACCAGGTAATGTCTTTGTATTGCTTTGTTCTGTTGTTCATCAACCTGATTTGGGGCCTTTGCTGACTTTTTCGTTTTCTTCTAGACACAGATAGAGGAATTGAATAATCAGATTACAAAACTTACAGATAACCTTAAAATAAGTAAAAACAAGGAAACTTCGTTGACTGATGAAAGGGATGAGTTAAACCAAGAGCTTCAGAAAAAAGAAAAAGTCTTTGCTAAAATATCGAGGGAAAAAGATGAAATAGAAAAAGAAAATAAAGAACTGAAGAACCGGATTAAGAGGCTAAGCAGTAGCATTCAGGTAGAAGTGACTTTTCAAACTATGATTAATCTTGGTCAAGTTTCTCTATAGATGAGCTGGTTTGGGGAGATAGAAGATTTAAATATCTTACACTTGATTCATTTTTTTTTTTTTTCCTCATCAACGGGAAAACAAGCTACTAGCTTGTTTCTTTGCCTCAGCTAAACAAAAAATAAATTACGTACTTCTTGAAATATGTTTGAAAGAGTCTGAATAGTTGAAGAGTCTGAGTAGTTGAATAACCACTTTCATAGCTTCTTGGAAAAATGGTATTTTATCTTCTTCCTGGCTGTCCTTATTTTCCCTTTTAGAAGAAAAGTAAGGGATTTATATAAGAATCATCTATCTATTTTTTAAAATTCAACTACTTGCAGCTGATGATTCAGTTCAGAGGGAAAAGTTACATTCCAATACTACAATAATTTAAAGAGAATTTAAAAAATATCCTTTAGGTTTTAAACTAATTTTACCAATTTTGAATTAAAATCCTTGTTTTTTGACTGGAGAAAAAAATCTCAGTAGTCACTAAACTTGAAGCTGTAAAAATTTGTAATTTTTCAGAGCAAAGCTGATGAACAAAATCTGATAGATGTGCTTCAGAAAAAAATTAAAAAGCTCGAAAGTGAACTTGAGAAAAAGTGTGAAGAAACAGAAAAAAAGGGTCTAAGAGAAGACAAGGTATGTGATATTTATATCTTGGCTTTGAAAGAGCTCATCAGCTGAAGTCAAGGTTGTTCACCTCTCCTTATTTCTTCTAAAACTTA
Organism: Erithacus rubecula; assembly: GCF_903797595.1. NCBI lineage: Eukaryota > Metazoa > Chordata > Aves > Passeriformes > Muscicapidae > Erithacus > Erithacus rubecula. The sequence goes on along the minus strand of NC_136686.1, from coordinate 25,041,440 downwards.
CCAGCCAAATGTAATCAGAAAAAAATTCAGTTTCATGGCTGCAACTTCTCATGTTTCTGGTGCTCTTTGTTACTGCTCTTGTTACTTTGTAGAGTATCATGTTTTCCTGCCTTTTCCTAATTGTTGTTTAATTCTATAAAATCTTAGAAAACAATGATTTTTTAGGTTAAAAAAAAAAGGTTTTTATGAAATCAATGCAGTAGTAAAAGCGCAAAATACTGTGGAGCAAAAAAGTGAAATTCTAAAGGGATTATATCTCTATAAATGATTGTTCTTGGCAATTGTGATCTTCACATGCAAGAAGTTCTGAGTGATTAGATTTTTGTTAATTTATATTTTTTTTGCTGGTTTCTTGCTTGTTACTATGTCAGTAACTAATTAGTAGCTTCTCATATTAATTATAAAATACACTGGAATATTACAGCATTGAGAGAAATGAGAGTCAGACTATTTATGTATGATATTAAGTATTATTCTAGGACTGTGCCTGTGCTTTCAATTAATTTGAAATGTTTTAAATGCTGTTGCTTTGTTTCTAGAGGTATTTTTTCACACTTGACATGCATTTTTCCTGTTTTCCAAGATTTTCCTTTCATTCCATCACTTCATAGCAGCAACTGTTTAGAACAGAAACAGAAAATGAAGTACAGGGAATAGCCAGAGAAGGAAAAATTCCAACTAAAAATCAACAAAGAAAACCTGAAACTAAACCAAAAATTTCTTACAGGAATATTGACTGTGATTTTTCAGTAGGCATTTGTGGTCCTATAGATACAGGTTTTAAACAATGTATAATTTATAGTTACTGAGTTATTAACTCAAAGTAGAGATTCCATTTCTGGTAGGAAAAGAAGCTATGCAGCAGGGGTATGCAAGCCCCTGTTGAGTTGTAAAAGACAGATCTGTTTTGAATTGTCATATGAAAAAACTACTTTGTCATAAATCCTAATGTGTGTTTGAAGTAAAAGGATACAGTGCACTAGTACCTCTAATTTCATAAAGTGCTTCACTCCTTTTAGTGTAAAATGAATATTAAAAGGTAAGGAAGAATTTGGTGGGAGCAATCAACTGCATTAGCTTTATACACCAATCACAGCAGTGTATCCAGCTGAATGTACTGCTTATCTATATGCCTGCTATGTCTTCCTGGTTTAAACTAATAAATGAAGAATACATCAGTCTTAGTTTTCTAATGTGTTTGCTTGTTTTGCTTTAAGAGAAGTCAAAGGGAAATACAAAATCTATTTATGTTCTTCACAGACCTCCAAGGAGGAAATAATTAGATGGGATGAAGGTAAAAAATGGCAAATCAAAATGGAAGGATTGCGGAACAAATTAAAGGAAAAGGAAAAAGAAGCAGATGCTTTATCCAAACAATTGAATACATTGAAGGAAGTTTATACCAAGTGAGTCAGTTTTAATTGATTCAGCTACAAAATGATGACAAAAGGGAATTCCAGATATGTTTGACACATAGTAATTATTGCACTTTGTTATATTTATAGTATTGATGGCAAGAATTTCACATTGTTGTTGAGATTAAAAGGATTAGTTAATTTTCAAGCAGCAGGCTACTAACTCCTCTAGTATCCTTTGCCTTGTGGAATCCAGCCACCTTTATTAAAAGAAAGTGTCTCAAGATAAAATTAATTGAAGTCTTTTATTATGCTTCCTGGTTTAGCATTCTATTATTCTCATGAAGCAAATAACAGCTTTATGAAGACAGGCTGTTTCTCACAATGGTAGTATTTAATCAGGTTGCTAGGACTGGATACTTGTGATTGTACTGTAGTAATGACAGTTCTAGGTTTATGAGTTGCAAGCTTTTTCAGAAAACAGCCATATGTCCATACCCTTTGCAGATGTTATGCTTACTTCAGTGAAGTAACAGCAAGATTTTACTGATAGAATGCATGGTGGTGATTATATCTGTTATTAAATTGTGATTTGAAACTGCTTCAAAATGGCTTTTATTCTTAGCAAGCCTTGTCTCAATTTCACCTAGAACACAGGCAAGACCAACAAGTGTTTTATGACGTGCATGATACTGACTTAATGTCCATTGTTTTTTTTGGGCTTTAGTTGTGATTTTGACAAGGCTTTACTGTCTATACAGTAACCTTATTAAACAGAAAAAAGGGTGTGGTTCAGTGAGCAGATAAAATGTAAATGTGGATTCTTTAAGACAGAAAATATCTCCTCAAGAAAGCAAGTTACAAATGAGCTTTAAAATGTAAATTTACTGGATGTTGCAGGACTGAAAAAGAGAAAATTGCTCTACAGAAGAAGCTGAAAACTACTGGTGTCACTGTTGACCGTGTTGTTGGAGTAAGAGCCACAGAAACTGAAAAAGAAGTGGAAGAACTAAGAAAACGGAATCTAGAGTTAGAAAATGAAGTTGCACACATGAGGTGAGAGACTTCTTAAAAAACATAAAAAGTGAGTAATCTAAATTAGTAAACAAATACATGGAATGAGATGGTCCCTAATAGGCAAACTGTAATTCAAGAAGGGAAAAAAAGAAACAGGAATTTTCTTATTAGAGTTTGTGATAAGCAAGCTTAAAAGTATTTGGGAGCAGTTGTGCATGTTCAGAGAATATGCAGCATTGGTTCATTGTTCTAAAAAGCTAAATAATACGAAAAACATATGGCTTCTATTGTGAAAAATTTTAACTAGTTTAGAGTTGGTGAAAGTTACTGGAACTGCTAAGTGCAGTTAGGAAGTGTATTCTTAACCAGTGGATCCACTGTCACAGTGGATAATGTACCTGAGTAGTAGAAACTGTACACATCTGAAAAGAGCGATTCCTTTTGCCAGAGCAAGTATCTTCCATTCATTGTGATTAATTGAAATATGACCAACGTTGATTTAGAGTAACTAGCTGAGAAACACTGGGAAAATCCAGTGTAGAAATACAGAATTTCACAGTGCTTTTACCTTAAGGAATGTTTTTCTGCATTAATAGCCATTTGTTTTGGCTTGATTCGTTTTTTGATGTAGAACACTGCAAGCAATCCCACGAGACTCTGTTGTAGAAGATTTGCACTTCAAAAATCAATACCTCCAGGAAAAGCTTCATGCATTGCAGAGACAATGTTCAAGAGAGACGTTTTTGAGACCCTTGGTAAGTTAATAATGTAACAATATTACCTGGAATACTACTTATGAAAAGTATTTGTTTTCTGTTTGGTATCCTATGTCACTTAGCTGGTTTTATTTAAATGACAGTATTCTACAACAGGATATTAAATATTCAGCTTTTCGTAGTTTAAAAAAAACCCCAACAAACCAAATACAAAAACCTCCAAATCCCCAAAACTTAAAGTTCTGTGTCCTAGAGATAGAAGCTGGAATATTCATCATCCTAGCATATGTGAAGAAATAAGGAAAATATATTTTTAAGTAAGAGTCTGCAACTGAGAGACTATTTTTATATTATATATTGATTAATAATTTAAGACACACAGTTTGGGGAAATACTGGGCTTCATTTCAGTTACATTAGGTGTTTTTGTTGCACTTTGATTTTTACAAGGTTGATTATATTGCAAATTCTGAATTACTAAGTTTTCTTAATCTTTCAAGAATAGACTTATCATTACATTCTAGTTTCCTTTATTTCCTGTTTTCTTTTAATGTGTTCTGCTTTTCTTTCATGCTTCACTCTATCTTCAACTTGATTCAGAATACATGTGACCAAACTGAACTGACCAAGTCTGTTCCTATCACTGTCAGTAAAAAAAAGTATCTGAATTTCCTTCACAAGAAATCTATTTCAAATTGGGATGAAATCAAACATCAGACTAATAATAGAGTTACTGATGGCAGTGAAGTAGCTGAGGACACAGACATACAAACAGGCATCATGCGTAATGAAGGCCAGGAGGCTGCTGCAGATATAAGCAGAGAAGTGTCTCCTGAATACCACCCTGAAGATAGTGAGAAATGCAAGGACACAGATAATTCTAGGGAAGGACTGAACAACAAAATTATAGCTGAGGCTGGTACAGAGATCTGCAGTGAAAAAGAAGAAAATTTCACCCAACCTGAAAATGGAACAGATAATGAGAAATGTGAAGAAGAGAATAAGCAAGAAATCTTCAAGCAGTTAAATGTGGATGAAGGAGAATGTGTAGAAGAGCCTGATACTGACAAACTGAGTGGCCATCAGTCTGATTCAGGGGAATCCCCTAATCAAGCTAATGACTGTGAAGCAGAGAAAATAAATAAGAATAATGAAATGAATCAACACACTGCAGAGAATAAACAGGAGGATGACCCAAGCTGTACAGAAGGGGTTGAAACTGCCCCAGAATTTTGTGAAATGCCTGAGGTTTGATACTGTAGTGGCCCTCTAGCATTTCTTCAGTACAAATTATGTAGAAATAGAATAGTTTGATCTTGATAAAGCTTTCCTATGCATAGTCTGCAGGGACATTGAAGTAATTACCAAGTGGTCCATAAAGCAAACATTATACTTTCATGATAGACATGCATCTCAGCTCATAAGTAAGCTACTGTCAATTCTAAATTTTTGATCTAGAGAGTTTACAAATAAACCAAAAGATACATGGAGCTAATTGATGTCCTTCATTCTTTAAGAGATTTATGATATATTATTATTTACACTAAAAAAATGCATTCTTTAATGAAGCAAATACTTGATTACTCTAATTAGGATAAAGTAGTGAATCATACAGTTAATTCCCAAATTACATAAGTAAAAAAGCACTGATAAATTATTAAAAGGTTTTACTCTGTACTAGTCAGGCATAATAATTAACTGTATCACTATGATTTCAACTGGCACTGTAAAGTATGCAAAACTGTCTTTGTGTGGTTGAAATCAGTGTCCACCATGAATAAAGACTTATGATTTTGGGAACTAACAGATTAAATGAGGGTTACATACTACATACTACTGCTCCTGGCTTGCTCTCTGATCCATTTGACATAATTGAAATTTCTTATGACGTATGTGCTACTTAAAAAACTATCAGAGTATGCCCTTAAAATGATATCATTTTCAATGCTACACACAGCAGTATATGAAAAGCAACACAGTGTCACAGCTTATTTCATCCAGTAGCTTCTTTAGCTTTCAGTCTTTGAGGTTTACTTCTACAGAATAGTTTGAGAAGTAATTTTGGTTTGACAGTTTATTCTTTTGTAAGCTTCCCTTAAAGGTTAAGCAAGTTTAAGAAATGTAGGAGAAGGTGTTAAAATCAAAGTAGATTAGATCAAAACTGATAATAATATTGTCTTGTTTCATTTCTGTGAAAAATACTAGTTTTCTATTGCTCTTAATCAGCTGCAATTGAAAATTGTATTGAATTAGTGTATTACTACTTAATAATAATGTTTTCTGCTCTTTTCTCAAGACATCAGGGACAGGATCAAATGATCAGTATCGAAGAGACCAAGAAGTTTTAAAGGAAAATTTAAGATTGTCATCTGAAAACATTGAGCTGAGATTCCAACTAGAGCAGGCCAATAAAGATTTGCCAAGACTAAAGGTAACATCATCTTACTGTAGTCCCCTTTACCCTCACACAGGTCAGGGAATTGCTTAAAAAGAAATGGATATTTTTCCTGTACATGCTGTAAATTTTCCATGTTTTTACAGAAGATGAGAAGGTTGAATAGCAGGTAGAAATAATGGAAAATGTCATTGAGATGGGAAATTGCTTTCTCTTAAATTTTTCAAAGTAAAACCACTGTAATTTTGTTCACCAGTTTTTCACCTCGATTTGAGATCTAAGTTGCTTACTACTTTTTTTTTTTTTTTTCTTGTAGGACCAAGTAGGTGACTTAAAAGAAATGTGTGAACTTCTCAAAAAAGAGAAAGCAGAAGCTGAACGAAAGCTGGGCAGTATTAGAGGGGTGAGTATTCTAACAGCACTTTCCATCATAAGTAAATTAAAACACAAAAAAGTGCAAAGTATTATTGAAGCGAAATCATTTGAAATCAACCAAAACCAAACATGAATATTGTTCTTGTTTATTTTATTTTATTTTATTTTATTTTATTTTATTTTATTTTACTGTAATGAGTTAATGACATTAGGTTTACAGGACCATTAGAAGTACTAGAGTTAAACTATTAAATATTTACACTATCATGGCCTTATATTGTCATTTGGTTTAGTTACTTTCAGAAAAATATTTGGAGATCTACTTAAGCTTTAATATATAGTTCTTCTGTCACTTTAATTCAGCAGAAGGGTTGGTAAAAATGAGCCCTCTTTTCTTCCCTCAAACTCCCAGCCATTTTTCCCCCATGTCCCCAACATGGCATTTATTAGCCTTTAAGCAATTGCATGGTGTGATTGGGGAATTTTTCTACAAGAAAAGCTAAATAAAGTAGTTCTTTGATTCATTTTCCTAATGTTAAAGTTTAGTTTACACATACACCAGATTTTGAGACTTAACTGCAGCTCTTTAGGGTAACTTAGAAAATGAAGGAGTTAATTTGTTGACTTGTTTCAAGTCATATCAAAATAAAGAATCTTTTTTCTATAAGTATGAATGCAATGGGAAAATAAGCAATAAAGTAAGATTTGGAATATCTCAGAATGTTAAGATGAACTATTTTCTCATTTTTACTTTTTTTCTTCACTCCTCTGTAGGCTGGTAGAAGTGGAAAGACAGTCCCAGAATTGGAAAAAACAATTGGCTTGATGAAAAAGGTTGTAGAGAGAGTCCAAAGAGAAAATGAAGAACTGAAAAAAGCTCCAGCTATGGTTTCTAATGAGAAATTACTTGGTCTCGAGCAGGAAAATGAGAGGCTAAAGGTAGAGATTTTTCTCCAGTAACTATATTTAGGTAACAGTTTATATGCAAGTTAGTAATGAGTAGGAAGCTTGTTGATACTGATTGGCAGAAAACTGTTTTGAAAATGTCAGATATGAAATATATAGAACAGAAAGGCAAAACTTCATTTAGCATAACATACTTCATGGTTTGAGGTGTTTTGTACCTTAAGGATGTATTTAACTATGTGATGAAATGTTCACTGTGCTAAGTAGCTGTAACTATGCTGTGCTTTAGAAATGGAGATCTAAAATCTTCTACTAAGCAATGTAAATGTGTTTTAACCAACTGTTTGATCTTTAGTCTGAAATGGAAAAAATGAAACTTGATCTGGAAGGCCAGCTGAGTGTGCGTTATGAATCTAAAACCAAAGGAGTGGAAAAACTGATTACTGAAAATGAGAGACTGCGTAAAGAACTGAAAAAGGTATGATCATTTTAATGCATCTCTTTATTTCCACTAGGCACTGGTTATGGTTAAGTATATGGTTTTTATTTTTCTTAATGGTTGATACAACACTGACATTGCCATGATAGATTTTTTTCACTGTGTGGGGAGAGGAGATATCCAAGGGCTAGCTCAAGATCAAATTTGGAAGTTGTAGTGCTAGTAGTCTTGGATCCAGTTCTCAACTCCATCAACACTGACCCTATCTCACCATCATTTGAGAAAATTCCATGCTTCATGTGGGGTTAAGTATTCCATAAAGCTTTGCTTTTATTGAACAATAGGAAGCTGACAGTGGAGAGAAGCTACGAATAGAAAAGAATAACTTGGAGATATTGAATGAAAGGTTAAATGTACAGCTGGAGGAAACCATTAAGAAGCTAAATTTGGCTGAGAGTCAACTTGATGGAGCTGACAGCAGAAGCTGGAAGTCCATTGTAACAAGGTAGGAACTGTGAATGTAATAAAAGGACAGAAAAATGATACAATGCTTATGCTATTAAGATAACTAGACAACCTTCCTGTGGAAGGATGGCTGAGAGCAAATTTTTGGTAAGAAATACTTAGTCTTGGACTCCTGGATGACTTCAGGGTGAAAAAGTTGATGTGTTGCAAAGTACTCTTTAATAAACAGAAATTGAAGGTATCTACAAAATCAGAACCTCTGACAGTAAACTTATTAGGGCAGAAAATCATCGGGACAGGAGAGAGACTTGTCTGATTTCATCTTAGGTCAGATCACTTTGGATGTCCAAGATTTTACTCTCTTCCTGGTCTTGCACTCCAACAGGATCCCTTGGGGAGTCTAGTGCTACTCTGACATATTGCTGAGCCATTGCTTCATTGAGACTTCAAAAAGCCATTTGGGGCTTTTTTAACCTTCCCCCAAGCTATCCAGTGAGGTAAAATGTCTCTATGCAAGGCCAGATGACAACCATAATTTGTCTAAGAAAGGAGGGCAAAACTGACTGCAGGACAGGACAGTAGCTGATGGCCACAGCAGAGAGAGGATATGAGCATGCAGTGAAGATGGTAGGCCTTTAACAGATGGCATATTGGCTCAGCAGTATTCATACATTTATTCTTTTTGTTCCTCACCTCTTCTGAAAAACACTTCTACTTGGTTCTGTTCAGTTGAGAGAGATACAAAATACATAGTCATGTTTAATTGTACTTGCCTATTTCAACTTATGTGAATAAAGCCTTCTATTTGCATTTACTTAAACATGAATTTAAAGTTAATAACATAATGACCTTACTGTGCTAAAGAGGCTGCTTGGGGAACTTTAACATGCAACCCACCTCACCAGCATATCCACCAATGCATGTACATGGTAACAGGAAGTGTTTCATAGGGCAGACAAGGGGCTGTCATCCCAGTGACCCTTCAGAAGACTCTTTGGCAGGTAGCAAGGTGTTGTACACTGACTGTATTGCTATCTGAAAATCCAGATGGATTCAGATGGGAAACTCGACTAGGTGACCTCCAGGGGCACCTTCCAACTTTTTATATTCTACACAAACCTTTTTGTAGCCTTGTAAAGCTCAAAGCAAAATGGAATCTTCCTCAGACTGCTCTTCCTCCAGGGTAAACAATTTACTGCACAATAGTTTTGACCTTGGAGTCTTCATCTTCTGCATCTGCATTAGCCCTTTTCTCAGTACATTATTTTCCATAAATTAATAAGTCATTAGAAAAATACTTTCAAAGATATAACACTGAAGTAAGATCCAGCTGGTGCACATACTGCATCAGTAACATGGATCCTTTCAGCAGCAGGTATTTATGGTTTATGTGCAGCAGCATAAAAAAAATTCTGTCCTCTTTTAATAAAAAGTGTAGAAAGAGAACTACAGAAGTGTAATATCTAGAAAAGTCATTATTCTAAGATTAAAGATGTGTTTCTTACTGTGCTTCTTTCAGAAAACTGTATTTTTAAGGCCAATGGTTATTTCAAGGCCAATGCCTCAAAAATATTTTAGGATGTATTTACAGCATTTATTCTCTAAAGATATTTTAATCTCTAATTCTGCATAGGTATTAACTTTTGCTCTTATTTTTTCTAAATAAAAATACTGCCAGAATGCAGGAAACTAAGTTGAAGGAAATGGAAATAGATATTGCCAAAAAAAACCCAAAGCATTGGTAACCTTAAACGGCTGCTTCAGGAAGCAACAGAACGTGAACACAAAGCTGATAAAAATCTACAAGACCTGAAAGAACAGGTGAGTAAAATTTAGCTACATAACTTTGAAAATGGAATGCTTATTTTGTGTTTGTAATGTCTGCAGTGGCAGAATATTTAGTTTTTCTCTAATTCTTTCTTTTACAGTTTTTTTTAGTAATAGTTGCTATACTTGCATATTTTAGCCAATTAATGAGGTTTATCACATATTGTCTAAATATATTCTTGCTTGCAGTCTGCAGAAAACTATTCTTTTTCTACTGTTATTCTGTAGGATTTTTTTTATTACAATGTCAGTGATCACATAAAAGCCTGTAGATAGATGCTTCAAAAGGTCTTAAAATCTTTCCAGCTTGTTCTGCAGTGAGGTTGCTGCAGACTTCCCTATTCCCTCTAGTTTGTTTTTTTTTTGGGTGGGAGACAGGAGAGTATTGAGTTCACTATCCTAAACAGGATCCTCATTTCTGTTTTGAGTCTGGCCTCTTACATGCAGTCTCCAGTAGTCTTGTAAGTACTATTGTACACGTGGAAGAGTTGATGAATTTTAAACTCAGGTACCTTTGAAAAGATGTATCTTGTATTGACTTTTAAGTACAGAGGTGCAGTCCTAGAATTGCTCCTACATCAGCTTCCAGCTTCTCATTTATTTATATGCAGATGATTTTCTTTCCCAGGCACCTTGTACTGGTCCTTCTTAGTGTAAGGTATCTAATACAAAACTTGCAATTTGGCAAGTCATACATATTATGTAAGAAGATAGATGTGTTCAATCAATGTAACTTGGAATGGATTCCTGAAAAACAATTACTTTATTAGTTTTTCCTTGTTTTTCCTTTTCTAACATCAGTGTTACTAACATGAAGTATATGCCAGTAGCAAATTTAACATAGAGAAGAAAGTATTTAATTTTGTGATATTACTATGGGAGCAACACACTTTCCAGTTCTTTACTGTCTCAAGTACTGATGAAGGGATGAGATCAAAGTTAACTATGTTTCAAAAAACAGAGTTTGGTTGTGCAAAAAAATAGCCCAAATCTTTACAATGTTAGCTAGCAACAGAACAAAAACCTGTAATTGCCAGTCGCCTCATGAACTGTCACTGTTTTCATTACCTGTATATAATCACATATTTAAACCACTGTTGTGCTCCTTCATCTTCACGAGGTGTCAATTTCAGAGGCTCCCTCCCTCTCTGGTCAGGGACCTCTTCTAACTTAACTGCAGGTCACCCCTAGTCAGTGTACCCTCATTGGGGTTTCATACAATCTTTCAAAATTAACTGGGACACCCAACTATGCAAATAAGCACATCAGTAATATTTTTAAAGCATTTAAATGATTGAGGCATATCAATTCCTTAAGCATATGTATACAGTATGTTGGTATAGCTATGGATCCAACTTTTTTTGTAAATCTAACTTTTAAATACTTTTCTCTTCACCCTTCATAAAACATGTAGCAATGATCTTTACTAACTTTGGAAAGGCTGTCAAGACTAAGCTTTGTGTGTGGAAACTGTAAATGAAAGGGGTTTTTTTTGGTTTTTTTTTATGATAGCTTAATGTTTGGTTACATCCTTAGTATTATTTTCATTATTTTTTTTAATCTTGTGTCAGAACTGCATTGTCATGATACTGTTTTCAAGAATAAAGCTTTATTCTTAATTTTTTTTTTTTTAAGATTGAGCATCTTAAACATCTTCCTGAAGGTGCAGAGACAGAGCAAAACATAATCAAGGAGCTTCAGCTTTTAAGGTAATGTACTTCCAAAGGAACTAAATACCTCAGCCCATGTACATGTAATAAGAAAATCAGGAAATGGCCACTGCAATTTTTAGTTAAATATTTTATGTTTTAAAATATTTTAATATGTTTAAAAAAAAAATCTAAAATTTGTTTATATTCCAGATTAACTAATAATCGATTAGAGAAAGAAAAAGCAGAACTAGTGCATCAGATGGAGAATTATAAGCACAAAAGACACACCTCTAAAACTGAAGATCCTGCAGCTGGTAATAATTTTCAATACTTAAAAGTACCTAAAAATATTTAGGATCTAAAACTACTTTTACTTAATATGTGTTTGCAAAGTGTTAATAAATCTATAGAATTATGTGAAGCAGATTAATGCCAAAATCGTGTACACTGAAGCAGATTAAGGTATTGGATTTTTGAGTACATATACAAGGTTTTTGAAGAGAATTTTCAGTAAAAAACTCTCTAATCAATTATTTTGAGCAAGAAGCTGTAAATTTTGTATGATTTTCCTATCACAAGGAAGTGTATAGTTCCTGCCTCCACTTGCTTTATTCATTGTTAGCCATTCATTGAAATCCTCTTTGCTAGACCTTTTGGTCTGTGTTCCAAGATGCTAAAGAATGAGTGTTTATCTCCAGTAACCAGTTCTGTGAAGGACTTAAGCCCTAGCAGATATCTGTCCCACTGGAAAAGAAGAGCACTATGTGGGCAGCATGCTGCCATAGGACTGGAGGAAAAAAGCCAAAAATAACCCTATTGAAATGAGGAATACATGCATCAAGATCCTTATGGTTTTTCCAAACTTCCTACCTTTAATTCAGAGCAAGTGTGTATGTTGTATTTCTCAGAGGTGTACAAACAGACTGGCCCCTGTGCTACTGCAATCAACCACAGGAACTAAACACCACTGCCTAACTGGTACAATAACTAAGGAAAAGCCCAAGTGACTTCAGGGTTTGGAGATCCCAATTGGTTTTATTTAACTGTTTCAGCTTTCAGGAGATGCCGAATTAGTGAAACAAGGTGATTTGTGCCATGGGTTTTCCCTACTTAAAATTTCATTAAAAATCATTATTTTTGCAGGACATACTGAAACTGTAAAGGATAAAACTGACAAACTAATGACAGAAATAGACGACCTCCGGTCACAGCTGCAAGTTTCAGAGCTTGAAAAACAGCAATTAAAGGTGAGCTGCAAGGATCATCCTTGGTAAGATAATAAGCAAAATTATGGTTAGCTAGAAAGAGTTGTTTAACAGCTAAATGAATATTTAATGACAAAGTCAATTTCTAAAATTGTTAACAAAGCCTATTTTGTTTTTAGTGAAGGTGCTGTTTATGGGTAGAGTTTTTTGCTTCTAGACAAGATCCTTATTCTCTTATCATATAATCCCTCAAAAAAAAAGGCAAAAAAAGGTGTTGTGTATTAACAAAGTTCTGGATAAAGGAGACACTCCTTCATTCTTTTCAATAGGAAGAGACGAAAGAGCTGAGAAGAGAACTAGAAACATATAATCCTTCCTTTTTTGAAGAACTTGAGGATCTAAAATATAACTACAAGGAAGAAGTAAAAAAAAATATCTTAGAAGAGAGATTGAAGCAGCTTTATGAAGAGTTTGGCATTCAGGATAGTCAAGGTAACATTTCTGTTGATTAGGGTAGTGTTCAGTATCCTCATTAATGCAATAAAAGTGTCTGTGTTTATCTAGAAATCATACAAGTCTCTTAAAGTTATGTTAGTTTGCACACACCCAAGAGTGCAGAATTGGATTATTCAATTATTCAGTTAGTGGTCAGTATTTATATACAACAGGGAAAACAGAAGCGAGTTTTACCTCTCCCAGCTCTTGTGCAATAATGTATTTTAATTCAGAAGAGTTAATTTGGGTAGTAAGGTGTCAGGTGAAATTGAAACCTTGGGCTTCTCTTAAAAGTTAATAAACCTTTAAACTGTCAGCATACTAAGTATGCTAAGTCCCAGATCAGTAAGAATGTGTAATTTGCTTTTTGTCTTGTGTTACCATAATGTTTAACTTTGAACTTGGGGTGAGTGTGCTGGGGATGTCTGTTCTTACATCCCTGGTTATTTTTACCTCAATGTTGAAAAATCCAAGAGCAAAGAACTGAAAATGAAGCTACAGTATTTCACCCAAACCACTGGTGTTTTTGTAAATAATTGCTTTTTCATTTTGTTTATTTTATATTGCTGTATGTATACTTTTATAGCAGAGATGAAATAAAGCCAACTCAAATGATCATTCAGTCTCACCTTTATTATTTATATATCTTATATACCTTATCTTACTTGATATAGCCTTGATTCAGTTTCCTAATTGAGACACAGTTGTAAATGGGAATTACTAAGCCAAGACAAGGCTCTCCAAAATAAAATTAGCATATTTTCTATTATTTACTCTTTTTTTTTCCAAAATAGTGGCTGTAGAATATAGGTTAATTGCATTTTTAAATAACAGCATAGTGCTGCAGATGTACAGTTAAATGACACCAGGAAATTTTCCCCCATAAGAAACTGTTACAACTATAAAAAAATTGTCAAAGTTTAGGACTAATTTGGTCCCACCTGAAGTATGTCCTTTTACTGTTAAGAAACTTGATGTTAAGTCTCAAACCTACATACAATAGTGTCATAGAAGAAACACAAGCTATGTAACTTTTCCAGTTGATTGCATTCCTCAGTAAAGCTTTTAGGATCAGCCAGTGGAAGAAAACATATTTCCTACACTTAATGCTAACAGTTTCCCATTCCAAGAATGGGTACAGAAGTTAAGGATTTTTCATAAAATAAACATCCTGGAAGCTACATCTCTGCTCTGGCTGTCAGATCTCTATTATTTAAAATTAGTCAAACTTATAATGATACAGTAGTACCTGGGCTGTTGCCTAAGATAGGGGAGTATTCATGAAGAATTCTGTGGTAGACACAAGTAAGAGGAATGCAGGACATAAAATAATTAACTTAAAATAAAAAAATAATTTCAAGCATCAAACTTGATATCTTTGAGTCTGTCAAATCTTTGTCCATCCAACATTGAAAAATGGTGAAACAAACTCTTTGGTTCAAAGTCATAGTCAGATTTTGTTCCACTAAAAGAAATTACAACAGGCTGAGAATTCAGGTACGTCTCTGCTAGTGGCCAAGGTAAACCAAGATGATGGCGATGGAGCTAAAAGAAAAGGAAAGAAGATCAGTTCAGCCACTTTGATAAAGTAGTGCAACAATTCCCAACTTGGGAAGTGTGTGGGTGTTAGTGGATTCTAGGATCCTCTGCATCAGGGCACTTAAAACCATTAATAGGTTCTCTCTATAACATGAACAACAAAGTGCAAAAGGCAAGCCAGAACCAAGGTGTCCTCCAGTTTCAGAACTAATACAAACCTGGTCATTAATCAAAAACCACACTGTTATTAATAATACTTGTTCTACTAGTCAACATTACCAGAACTTAAGAAAATTAAAAAAATATGTTCTCAATTAGTTTATTAGTATGTTGGGAATGAAAAAGTTCATTATGTTGTCATTATATTAATTCACTGGCTTTACTAGTTCTATCTCATTTTTTGGAGAACATTTGGAAAAAAAAGACAAAAAATTAACAGAGTACTTCACATTTTATGGATTATTACAGTGTCCACATGTCCATCCATATACTTACCTTAATTAAACACCCATCATTGCAGTGCCACACAATTCCTTCAACTTTACCCTCCGTGCAGCTTTCAAACCATGACAGGATGTCATTTTGCTTCAAAGCAGGTGGATTCTTTATTTCAAATGCTCCATGTGGGACCAGAAGATGTATAGGGTGCTTCTTGCTTCCTAATTCTGTGTTTAAAGAAAAAAAAAATAGTTACTGTGTTTCCTCACTTTTGTTATTGCAGACATCTTAAAAGCACTCTGTAAACTTTTGCTAGATCCAATATTGTCCTGTCTTTAACAGGACAGTTAATTACATTTTTAAGTACCAAATGCAGATCTCTCCCCCCTCACATATTAATTTGCATTTCTAAAAACCTCCTCCTCTTTGTATAATATAAACATCACACAGAGCATCATACAGTTGTCTTTTGTTTCCTAATGGTAACCTCAATCACCATAAAGCTACCAGCTAAATCCTTCCCAAACACCTTAGATCTGGAATATCTGGCATATCTTCTCAACAAGACTTAAAACTGGGCTGTTAACAACTGCATTGCCATTCCATGTTAACATAAATCTTCATTTAACAACACAGCAATTAGAACTTTTTGTTACAATTCTCGTACATACTGAGGAAATGCTTATGACCAGGTAGGACTATTTTTTCTATCCATCCTTACAAGTTATCCTAACAGCAAAGCACAGAAGTTAGAACTCACTTAGGCTCATATGTAGTTGGTTTCACATTATAAGGCCTTTAAAGGAAGAAGGCACACCCCAAATTTAGCCTAAATTACATTTCCTTTAAAAAAAAATCCTATTTCATAATTTAAAAATTGCAATTTGTGACTAACTTTAGGGGCTCCAAAAAATGGTTGAATAAAGTTTTCCACTTCAATTCACCAAAAGAGCCTGTAAAAAAAGTGCAGGCTCCAAGAAACAAACTTTAAAAGTTTTACTAGTATTTTAATAGCAGGAAAATACTAGTAAAACATTTACTAGTATTTCAATAGCAAAATTTACAAGAGTTTTTCCAGTAAAAATATTTTTGAGAGACCAAAACAATGCATTTTTATAGTAACTGAGGTTTAAGTCCCATGACAACTCAGCTTTCTACAGTGAGTATTTCTGGGTGAGAGTTCCTTCAGCCAGCCCTTTCTCTCCTTTCTAAGAAGGTTGCTACTGGAAAACTCTTTTAAAAATCTTACACAAAGAAAATGCACTGATTTCAGTCAAAAATATCACTAGAGAAAAAAGTATTTAAGAACAAACCATACAAACCTACCATATGGATTTGCATTGATATTAGTCCCAATAAGCTCCAATGTTTGTTCTAAAAGTTCTGATAATGGCACAGGACTGATTTCCAGAAGCCCTGGGTCAGCATGGTGTTTCAATACCAGTGCTATTCCAGCCTCATAATTTACAACAGATGAGTGCCAGCAATACTGCTTACTATTCTTCTCCACAGGCACCCAACCTATGAGAAAACACCACATTTTACCAAAGTAAACACCTGACATTATTAAATGCACACTAGAACCTGTTACATGCATTTAAAAAAACCCTACAGTTAACTACAAATGGAAAGAAAGAAGAACTGATGTATCTCAGAAGATTGCAAGCGTGACAACTATGCCTTCAGCTGAAGGTTTGTACAGCAAACTGCAATTATTTCCATGTGTAAGAAGAACAAAGCCTTTCTACATAGTGAATGAACGACATTCCCATTTTATTTTTTTCTGAATATTCCAATTACTATTTTTAACTCTGGAACTAATTCTAATTCACTTCAGAAATTCACACACACCATTCCCCAGTTTTACCTGTGCTGCATCATAGGTACCTGGCATATGTCCATTTTCATCAGGCAAAGGATTGCCATTAGAGAATTCTATATCCTTTGCTGGAATCCAGGTATCTGGAACAGGCTTGAAATCCTCTTCAACATTCCAAACAAATTCTAGACATAGAAATGCAACACTTTGTTTTTGGCAAACTGTTAACCAACTTTGCTTCAGTTGTCTTTCAATGCAATTATTAAAATACCATTGATCTAAACCTTGTTTTACAGACAGTAGTCCCAGTTATTTTTTACAAACACCAACATGTCACACTTAAATAGTCTACAATTAGGATAGTTTAAAGATGCATTTGGCCTTTAAGAAGTTTAAAGGTTCAAAAATTAAAATGAAAAAATTAGCTACCTATTCCAGTTTAACGTCCTTCAATGTAAAGGGTGATGTTAAAAAAAACTGGACAACTGATTATTTCCCTGGTTGTTTTTCTAACTGGATAACTTTCATTGTCAAAAAGAAGGAAAGAAGTCTTCACTAACCTTTGCAATCTTCCAATGAATATAAGAATCGTTTAAACCTTTTTTCACCTTGTTTGGTGGGTTTTCGGTCTAATCTGGCCCATAGGTAGGGTTGTCCTAGGAGACAAAAGATAAAAACAGCACTTTACTGAGGTGACCAAACTATGCAGAGTACTGAAATCAACTAAATAACAGGCAAGATAGGAATTCCCATCTGCTACTAGAGAAATTTTATAAGCAAAGCCAACCACTATTTAAATTCAAAGTACACTATGAGCATTTCCAAATCTATGTACAGCCTTGTGTGGCATAATTATAACATGCTTACAACTGCAGGTGAAGGCATGAGCCCCAGTAAGTAATGAACCACAGTATTCTCATTTCCTTCCAACCTCTGCACTACTATAAATCTCCCCAAGGAAATTAGACACTCTATTATACATGACCCAGTTTGCAAGGAAGACTTACTAACAACACATTTAAAAACCGGAATAGTTCCTGGATGTTCATATTCACTTAAATCATATTTCATGTATTTTAGAGAGTTAATGCTAGAACAGCTTTAGAAACACCTTCTAAGTCTATGGTAACTATTACTTTGTGGTGAAGATGCTTAATGACACTTGAATTCACAACAGCTGTAAATAAATAGTACAAAAAAAAGTGAAAACTAAGTAAAACGAGTTCTAGTATGAGAAATCTGCAAATGGATTGTCCTTATTACCTTTATATGTTGTTACATAACAGCAGGTTCCATCCACCTTTTCAGTAGGAACTGCATTGTGTACATCTGCCTCTAACGCCTTTCCAGTTATAGTGTCAGTTGCCAAAACTTTAAATGGCTGAAAAGAAGACAAGTGGCTCTGTTACTGCCTTGCTCTCTCATACAGATTCTTCCTCCTTGAAGTTGGCCTCTATAAATCCAGCTTGATAAGTATTACACATTATAGAGCTGATTTCTAATAGTTTCTTCAAAACTTGATATTTTGCACAGTACTCTAAGAAAGAAGAACCAGGACAATCTGTTTGTAAAGTCTCTCCCTCTTTCCCATTCTTGATTATTATTTAGAGATGACAGTGCTTTCCACTTTAAACAGGGCATATAAACTAGAAAGGTTGCAGTCCAACACTACAGTATTTTGAGATCTGCCTTTCCTGCATTCAGGTGGCAACAGAAATTCCTCCCGACTAGCTTTCCCCAGCCTTCAGATGAAAGTCAGTAGTGCAGTGTTAGTGCAATACACAGAGCAGGTGTGCTTTTGCAAGGTGGCAAAAGCATCCTGGTATTAAACACAGCGATTAAACCAGCGATGTATAAACTCTTTTTGTGTAAGAAACACAAAATCTGTGGATCTTAAAGAGCCAACTAGTACAATTTCTAGGATTTCTGTACAGCTTCTCTACCAGTTTCACTGCAAACATGCAATCAGTTGTGTTTGGAGTCAAATCTTTTTCTCTACAATCATAATATGTCTCTCTTCTCTCCCCAGTCAACTTTGTAATTTAATTTCTACTAGCAAAACACAAAGCAAGTCCTTGTCCCAGAAGTCTTGAAACAGAATGTGAGATTCATAAAAAAAGAACCTGTGTTACATGACATGACTGTTTTACATTATAATTATAAGATGTGTAACCATAACAAACAGCTTGTATGAAGATGACATTAAAAATTTCAGGGCAATGAGAAAACATTCCCATTGGTTTCACCATCACTATCATCCCCTTTCTTCCCTACCAGTCATAACCACGTTTTGTCCCTGCCTGAAATTTTAAAAACCAAAATGAAAACCAAATCAAAGCAACAACAAAAAAAATAAAAAAAATAAAAACCAACCAAGCAAAAATGGCATGTGCCAGTTCCAGATCTAATACCTTGTTCAGTTTTTCTGTGTGAAGAATCACCAGTGTAGAGTGGTACCCTTACATTACCATTACTGAGATGGTTTAACTCTGAGTTGAACAATTATGTTACTGTGGCTTTGGCAATCATTTCAGCTCTTTCATCCAGAAGCCTGTCACTAATGGGAGAAGGTCTCTCAGAGCTGTATTCAAGTTCACTACACAGCTACTACAGAAATCAGGGAACACAAGCTGGAGGTCTGCAGCTAGATAGGCGAGTGCTGCCCCAATCTGTTCACATCTCACAGCCTCATTTTTCTTCTGTCATAAGCCTGATATTCCAAAAAGAAAACAACAAAAAAGAAAAACAAAACTAAACTAAACTAAAAAAAAAGACAAAAAATCACAAAAGGGATACAAGGTCATTTTTCTTCCTACGAGACTCACAGGTGGGAATGGCAGGATGGTTTCACACAGGCGCCCCGTGCTGTCATGCTGGAGTGGCCTTCACTTAGAAAAAGCAAACACAGCATCAGAGCGAACACCTGTATGCACTTGTCTGGAAAAGCGTGGGGCTGAGCCGGCACGGCACTCAGACGGCCCTTCTCCCCTGCACTTCAGCGGGAATACCCTATGCAAACCCCTCCCGTGAGGTTCCCTTAACTCCACAGCGACCTTCTCGCCACTCGGCTGTGGCCGGGGGCTCTGACACGGTCCGCGCTGCTGCAAGCCGCGGCCCAGTGATTTCTCCTGGGCTCGGTACGGGCCTAGCCCCACCTGCCCGCCCCCCGGCCTCCCGTCCCGGTGCTGCCGCAGCCACCTGTCGCTCCCGCTTGGCCGAGGGCTCGTCCTTCACCTCGGTGACGAACAGACACGGCACCTTGCGCTGCACCGCGCCCCGCCGCCTCATGGCCCCGGCCGCCCGCGCCCGCCGCCGCCGCGCCTGCGCCGCCCGCCCGCGCTGCCCCACGGGAAATGGAGTCCGCCGCGGCCTCGGCTGCGCCGCCGCTGCTGCTGCTGCGCGGGGCGGGGCCGCCTCCGCCATCGGGCCCGGCGGCGCGGTGGCTCCGCTCGGCCTGCCCGGCCGTGCTGTGCAGCTGTGCTCTCCCCGCACCGGCTCCTGCGAGACCAGACTGCTATAGACCCCTGGGTCTATAGGTCCTGCTGGGACCCTGCTGCAGCGCGGCCTTTCATGGGGTCACAGCCTCCTCGGGGTGCACCCAGCTGCCCTGGGGCCTTCGCTGGAGCGGGGCCATCTCCGCCGCGCCGTGGGTCTCCGGGGCTGCAGGGCACAGCCGCCTCACCATGGCCTTCACCGCGGGCTGCAGGGGCATCTGCCCCGGCCTCTGGAGCACCTCCTCCCCCTTCTTCTTGCCTTGGTGTCCGTGGTTTCTTTCTCTCACACATATTCTCACTCCTCCCCCTGACTGTTGTTGCCCAGCAGGCTGTATTATCAAAGATTTAAGACCACGGTGCATCACCAAGAAATTGGGTATTATTTAAGCTTCACTAAATTGATTTATTCCATTTCACATTAAAAAAGCACCAGAATGGACGACTCTTGGAAACAATCTGATATTCTGTATTTTACTTGGATGCAGTAGAGAGAAAGGAAGATGTTCAGCCTGGAGAGGTCATGTAGCAGCATCATGCTGATGTCCCAAGCTGGAGGAGCAGTTGGCAACTGTTAAAGTGTAACATTCTATCCTGGCTAACAACTGCTCTCCGTTCAGTTCAACAGTTCAACCACATGGAGAAGGTACCACATGCTTCATTCAACTATTTCTTGATTTAGCTGCACTATCCACTGAGTTTTATTTCATCTGAAGGTGTGGTATTTGGAAGAAGAAAACTGCTTTCAGGATAAGATGATCTGGCTGACTGCTGATAGCTTTAATTCAAAGCAGTACTCACATTCCGCCTGGTAAAAATCCAGGGATGGGTTTAGGGCTCTTGGTTATTCCATCCATTTTAAGGGTCAGGGAGTTAAATGTTAATGCCTGGGAGATGGGCTTTGTGTCTTAGGGCGTGGCCCAATTGTATTGACTACAATCCAAAAGTTTTTGGAGATCCAGCTCTTAGACATAGCTGTCAATGTCTGGACTGGGAGAAACCTACTTCCAAATATTCCAATATTTTCAAGTGTGGCCTTGTTTTCATTTAAAAAAATTACTCAGTAACTCATTCAGAAATAACCCCCAATCTGGCATTTCTCAGGTGGGATGCCATTCACATCCGGGTTAAACCTTAGTTTACATATTCAGTGTACAGCTCATGAGCACTTGCCTCTTTGGGATTGCAAGATGATCATATGTTTGAGAAAGATACCTCAGGTTATAGGATAGATTAATTGCATCATCAGAGATGATGCTAAAATCTGTGAACTCTGATAAGACAGATGCAGAACATTATGAATGACTAACAGAAGTGACTTGTGTTATGAAAATACTGTCTCTGAAATATTGTGCAGACTTTTTAGCTGGTGCCACATTAATCAATAGGGGGACAGCAGCAGTATATGTATGAGTAAAAAAACAATAATTAAACAAATCCATGTAGACAGTGTATTATTCCCATTAGGTTTTTGTTTGTCATCTTTAAAAACAGCTGAAGCTGAGAGATGGTACGAGCAGTGTAATAGCAAGAGTGTCAGCATCAAGTCCCAATTTTTTTTCAGCTTTTGTTGGGAATCTCTCTGGGTTTTGTTTCTTGCCCCATCTTTTCCCATAGATTTATGTCCTTTAATAGTAAGGCAGTACTAGCACAAGATTTGCATTTGTACAGCACATTTCATTGGAGATTAACCTGATATTTCCATTGTACAGAAAAGTAAACTCAGTCACATCGGTTAAATTACTTAAGAGATTTTTTTTTCTTCTAAGCAGCTCATGAAAAGTCTGCAGTAAACTAATAAGACTGTCTTACCCCTATTCTATTCTAGAAACAATTTTACATCACCAAACAGCATTGACCTAACTCTATCACTTTAGAGCTATCTAGAGCTTATGATAAAAGTAATAAAAGATAATTTGAAATATAAGAATGTGGTCCCACAAAATCTTGGCCATATGTTTATAGCTGTGCAATATATTCAATCCTTTGTTCACACAGCATGTACTAATGCATTTATTCCATTTTTATTGTTCTATTTACAACACCTGAAAACTGTTTTCTCCTGCAGCAAAACTACAGCAAGTTCTCCTGTTTCTGGGAGACAGAGCCCGTAGGCTGTAGGAGGATAAGCTGTGACTTCTTTCACAGAAAACCCCGTAACATAAATGGACTTTATTTGCCACCTAGTAACAGTGAGTAAAAATATTTTCTCAACAATTTGTTCATTAGAGTAACGAAATAGACAAAAATGTCCTTCCAATGCTTATGTAATATATAGTAAGGTCAAGAAATATACCATGGTGAATCAATCAGGTATGAATCTGCTATCCCAGGAAGTTTAAGAGAAAGAAAGGAATAAGATTGCCACATGAATCATTTTAGCAGTTGTATTATGAATCTTTATTCCTATTAGTGATATAAAAGATGAAGTCACATTTGGGTTTCTGAGATCCATGGAATAAAAATGTTGTTTAACTTGAATTTCTGATAGATTAAATATCTCTAGTATTCAAATGGTTAGTATGCAGGTAGAATTTAAGAGAAATCAAAAGTAGTGTGTGTGGTGGAGGAGGAGGTTGGTAGGGACACCAATATCTGTTGATAGATCAGAACATGTATGGATGAAATGCCCCTTGTAAAGATAACATCAGATTGTGGAGCTGCTTGTGCAGATACGTTTCCAGCTTGCTGTTTTGAATAAAAATTTCAGGCTTGAACATTGGTTACGTGTTACTGAAGTATAGTAATAGTGTGTAAAGCAGCACTCTTATTTGTGGAAAACTCCACCATTACAAGTTGGGTTTTTTCCCTCATCCATTTCTAAGAGGAGCTCTTGACTACCAGAAATCCTGGCAGACAGCTGGAATTCAGAAACAGGGTAAGATCCAGGGCAAACCACAGATGTTAGAAGCAGGAGTGAGGAAAGCAAGTCACTTGCACAGCACAGGCATGTTTTTGGTTGTTGTGCAAGCCAGAGACCCAAAAGACACTGTGGGCAAGTGTATCCTGTGTAAGAGCCATGTCCAACAATCACAGCTAGAAAACAGACCAAACCTTTTTACTCTTTGCTGAAATATGTACAAGTTCAAAGCCTGTGTGCACCACAATAGGATTGCAAATAGTAAACCTGGGTTTTTTTTGTTTGTTTGTTTGTTTGTTTGTTTGTTTGTTCTTATAGTTAAAAATCTTGTTAAACTAATTTAAGTTTGATTTGACTTATTCTACCTGGAGCTAAAAATAGCCTTTTCTGAACAGTGAAAAAGGCTCCATCAAGTTAGTGTTATATCTTACACATCTCTTACATGAGATACAACAAATCTGAATTGCAATCATGTTATAAGAAAAGGTTAAATGTGATATACATTCTGCTCATAAGCAAGCAAGAGATGCAAAAGAATAAAAACAACTGGAATAATAGAAAAACACTTATTTTTAGACTGGAAAATATATAAAATTTCAATGTTTTTAATATAATTCACAGAGTACTATGGTTGCAAATGAGTCAGCTTGAAAAATACCCATAGACTCATATTTTTTATCATTTTTCTTTTTAGTCCATTGTATTTCCTGGCTCTTGGAATGTGTTATCCCAGCACTAAAGCCATTTTGCTGAAAATATAATGTGTGAGGATAAAATCCTTAGGAAAATAATATATTTTTCTGAATTTTTTTCTGAATATTTTTGTGACCTTCACATTCCCTCACAAAATCTACATTTTGTACCTAGTAATGAGTTTTGAGATTTAGTTTGATATAAGAAAAGGTCTTCAAATTTAAAATAGGCAATCCTGTGCTTAGCATTGCTAAATTATTCAAAATGGATAATGAAGGGGTTAATACAGCATGTTTGCAACTTGAAATAGTTCAGTGATGAAAATGTTCCACTTTTCAAAAGTCTGTATTCAACAGTGCCTGTGTCCTTTCAGAGGAGCTGGTGCCCGTGTTTTTCATACTTTCTGGAGTTGGAGGTGCTCTCTCACCAACCTCTGCACAAGATAATGCCTAATCCTGAAAATATTTTCAGAAGTATGCTTGCTGGTGTCAACCTGGATGTGATATTCAAGTTTCCTTCTAACAAAATAAATCTAATGTTCTTGTCTGCAGATGCCCCATTGAAACAGGATGTCCAAGGAGGCATTCTGCATCCAGCCCATCGTCAGGACTCACTCAGAAACCAAGATAATGTTTTAGTACCTATTCACCCTCCACTGATTATAAACCTCAGTGATGAAGAGGATGATGAAGAGGATGATGAAGAGAATGATGATGAGGAAGACAACTGTAACCAGTTTTTTTCTTTTATAAGCAAGTTGAATGGGTTTTGTCAGCTTTTACAGTCAATGTACTTCACAACTGATTTGTTATAATAACCATTACATTTTTAGGAAAGAGTTGTTGAAAAGTTTTTTGAAATAGTTTTCAACTAATCTTTAAATTGTTGGAACTGATAGTCACTGATCACTCCTGTGATCCAATTCAAATGGCCATCAAAAACTCTTTGAAATTTTGAGATGAAATTACAAGTTTAGGAGTACTTCATTTCTGGGCAAAAAAAATTAACAGGGGCTGTATGCACTCATCAGTGAAGGTGAAGTCACAAGTTTTTTAAAAAGATAGTTGTGTGACTTTACCTTAAGTAATAAAATTTTTTCAGCTGATGTACCTGTAGGCAGTCTTTTTAGAGAAAACTATTCTTAAATCTATCAAACAGAATTGATGCAAAACTCTCCACTAGTTGAACTGAATGTTTTTCATGGATATATTTAAATATATATATATATATATACATATATGCTAGTACAGTTAGACCATTGACTGTGTCTCACTTAGAGATAAGAGATTTGTAGGGGTGGAACAAATGACACATTCCTGGAGAGTGAAAAGTGAGAGAATGACCTCCCTTCAGGCATGCATTCAGCAAATTACTGTGCTGCCTCAACCCACTTTTCACTTTACCACTGCCCATCAGGTTGGCTAGTAGACCAACCTGTTAGTGTTTCCTAACTTGGTTTCAGTCTGAGTATGCCACTCAAACAATATAGAAAGTAGGGCTTTGCTAATCTTCATAGCCTTAACTGAGAGAGATCTGGAGCAGTCACTTCACCAGCTCTGCCAATAGGGCAGAGGTTTTGTGACAAGCACTTAATGGTGACATGCTGAATCTGATTTCCTTATGGGTATAAATGAAAGATTTTTTTTTTAAATTAATGTTGGAGATATTCTTTAATCCTTTAGAATTAACAAACATTTGCTTATTAACTGTGTTTTAACTGCAATCCCATTGCACTTGAAAACACCTAATATTAAGCAATAATTTTTCAGTCCAGATGCACAGGTTGCAGACAAGACCAAAAATAGCCAATGGCAAAAATTAAAGTCATTATCATGTTTTATAATTAAGAATTATTGAAGGTCTTTGTATAGTTATCTTGTAATCTTTTACAAATATTTCCTGCAGATGTTTCTAACTGGATGCCTAAGACTGTTATAGATATTGAAGAGGAAAGAGCAATAAGAGATATATGCTATAAATCTGGTAAATATGAAATTGATCATTCTTCCCTTAAAAACAGTGCTTCCAATACAGTAAACTTTGGGGCATTTTTTTTTTTTTTCCTATTGGGGCATGTGTAGGAGAGTATTATGGGATTCAGAACCCTTACAAACACCAATCGACAAAAACCGTATCTTCACCATGGCAAGATGAATTCTTACCCTTGGAAACTACTGAGCAAAACTTGCAGAAAGGCAAGTATTTTCATTTCTTTGGACTGTATTTGCCACTAAAATTGCTGTAACTGGGAGAAACTAATACATAGTTTGCACTTCCTCCCCAGTTCTTAAATTTAGTGAAAAAAAGATATTACAAAAAACGTATTTGTTTTTGTCAGCAAATTACAAAAACACTTCATTCTTTTATGCCATTTATATAGTCACACTTGTGCTGATGACCTGCATCAATTGTGGATGGAAAAGGTAGAAATGGGCTATTAACCCAATCTGCACTTTCCTGACATACACAACATAAGTATTTAATATAATTTCATGATAAAGATTTATGTAGTCTAATGTTAACCATTCTAAGTTTAGGAATGTAGTTTAAGTTTCACATCTAGGCTCTCTGGTGAAAATGGAGAGGCACAGGAACTCCATTGAGTCTCTTTTTTATTGAATCACCAGGCAGTGCCAGAGTGAGATGAGTCACTTTTCCAGAGGTGCTCCATCTCTACTGGCTATTTTGGGTTTCTTGGTGTCAAAATGTAGTGTTAAATCAAACTTTTCCATAACTAAATTTAGATAAAATACATCCTTTAATTGTCTTATAAAAGAGAAGAACAAAAGTGTTAAATTTGTTATGAATTCTCATCTATCCAACATAATAAAGGTCAAATGAATGCAGATTTATAAACATTGACCCCAGTTCTTACGTTTTTTCATTTATTATTCTTTTCTAATTTCTAAATTTGAAATGTTTATTAAAATAGTTTAGATAAATTATTTCTAACAAATACATAGATATTTAGTCTATAGATGAGAGACTCAGTGACAAATGTGTGAACATACCTTTTAAAAAGTGTCTTTATTTATCATTAGATGCATTAGGAGAAAAAGATAGATATGTTTCCCCAAAACAATTTTTCAATTGAGTTCTCTGAGGCTTCAAGTACTATGATGACATGCATCCTGAAAATGCCATAAATTCAATTAGATAGGATTAATAAATATTTTTCATGGGTAGTGAGAAGCTTATGAATAAGCAGGTAATTGATAGCTGGGTCTTTGCTTTGAAGTCAGTCTTCTTTAGTCTTTGAATTATGATATTTTCTTACAGAGCATGAAAGATAGACATGATTCACTAGACAGGATTCAAATAATTAATAAAAGAGAAAGAAGGTTATGAAATGAGAGGTTAAGAGAACTTGCACTAAACTAATCAATGGCTCCTAGGGGTGGGAGGAAGAGAATGTCAGTGCCATTACCTGTGCTTACACAGAACTAAGCTTTCTTTCTGTTGACTTTCCAGGTGATGGTAACACAATTCCTACAAGATTTAATAATACAAGAAGAGAAAAAGAGACTTCAGAAAGGAGAGTATCAATAGACAGCATTCCCAGAACAGATCATAAATCCTTTGACAATGGAGGTAATATACTGTAGCATCAGCTCCTCATTGCTGAACGTCATGTGGTAAATAAAATAACTAAATATGCATGCATTAAACTTTCCCATTCTGCATTTGTGTTATTTTATGTTTTTTGTGTTTTAGACATGCTGAACCATTGATTGTAACAATGAAACTCGTTGTTTATGATATATATTATGCTTATTTTAGGATTGCACTGGAAAAAATAATTTATGCAGATTACAATTGATTTTGGGAAAGAAAGGGTCCTGTGGAGTTATGAAAAAGCAAGGGTAGAGATGCAGACAAGTTGGTTAGAGCCTGGTGCTAGTAATGCCAAGGACATCGATTTGATCCCTGTATGGGCCATTCATTTAAGAGCTGGACTTGATGATCTTTGTGAGTCTCTTCCAACTCAGGATATTTTGTGACTGTGATTCTGTGACTGTCTGAAGTAAAAATGCTTTCAAAAAATATTACTTCTGTGAGATTATCCATAGTTAAGATGAAAAAGCTTTGTATTTTTCCATTACCTACAGAAAAATAACAGAGCTGCAATCCCTGCAACTTGTGTAACAGGATCCATCCCTTTGCATAAACTCGGTTGACCTTAAAGAAGACACACTGCCTTGACCAATTGAGTTCAGTATTAAATGTGATTAAAGTTGAAAAATGCCCCATTCTTCTTGAATTTACTTAATAGTGGTATTCAATCGTTTTTTCATAAATGTTTATTAATTATAAAAATAGTAATAATTGTAATATTCTTTTCCTCCCCCTTACTTTGGTAATGCAAAATAGTGCAATACTATGCTAGGGCTGCTTGCTTTAACTTGGAGCAAACTGGTGTGTGTCTTCTAGCTGCAGAACTATTGTGCAGTAGAAATATGTCTTACATTCTACATCTTTTCCTGTGACCTTTATGTACAAAAGTATCTTTCTTTTTAGATATTCTTTATGTCTATATAAACAGTTACCACTGAGCCATAATTCAATAATTGAATCTCTCTTCACAGTTATATGTTCACAATTACATGTATTTAATACTATTTTCTCTAATTTTTGTGAGCCTTATCCAAATCAGCTATTTGGTTTCTACTCACTTCAGCTAAAAACATGCCTTTTAAAAAGCAGACTCTGCATTTTTCACCTTTCTCAGGGTGCTCTTGAGTGCAGATAATTTTGTGAGACTCCTTTCCTACAGGAGGTGGTGGTTCTGTGGTGCAGAGGAGCACATTTGTTGATGGGAACAGATTTGAGGCACTGCCTCGGGAAAAAGGACCAATTACATCAAAGTATTCCAATGTGAAAGGTACTTCATTATTATATATTTGCAGATTTTTAGATTAGATTATTTTTTTTCCTCTGCAGGTGTGGTGAGCATTATATTATTTGTGTAAAACCAATCTGAAGTGAAATTTTCATTAACAAGATGATAGCAGTTGTTGTATGTTATAGTTTAATTCTGCTTCTTTCTGCCCATTTGCATCCTCTGGTAGATTCAATTATGAGTCCCTAGTTACTAAATTCTTTGACGCTCACATTAGATCATGGGGAGTGCTGTGCACTCTCCACTTTGGACAAGTAAAATAGATTTGATAGGTAATATCTCACAGAACACAGGACTTCATATAACCAGTAAAAATATAGTTAAGGAAAGAGCATAACACTTGTGATAAAGTGTGTTTTTCAAAAACTAGTCACATACAGCAAACTAAAATACCTACACCAAAGTACCTTAATGATAAGTTTAATCCTTTTCACAGGAGAGTTCCAGAATATATTTGTCAATGTTATTGTGAGTAGATGGTTATTCAGTTATTTCTTGGAGTTTTAGAATAAAAAGTGAAAAAAGGGGCAGATTTTTGTATTTAAACTACCCTATAAACTGAAGCAGAAGAAGAGCATTTCTGCCACATTTTGGCCTGAGAGGCCTGAGAGAAACCAAAAGGGCTTATTTACGGTACCAGGAAAAAGGAGAACAAAGCCCCATCTTCCCAAAGAGTAGCAGGGCCAGAAGAAGAGCTCCGTGCTTACTTTAAAATGCAGCTTTCCCCATGAAGTTCTGTTTGTAGTTTGACATGGACTTATAGCACAGTACTGTTGCAAATTTATCTCCATCATTTGTAGTACTTTATTGTGTTCCTGCACTGCACATGTCCAGGGTGTATCTGGATGTTACAGGCAGAAGTCGTTCACAGTTCAGCCAGGCATCCTTTGAAGTGCTTGGATTGCTCTCCATGGGCTCAGCCATGGTTGTGTTCCAGAGGTCCTCACCTATAGTGTAGAGAAAAGATGATCTGATTTTTGCATTTAGAGTTAATTTTTGAGTTGGCCTTCAGGATTTCTTCTGCTAGAGGAAGTATAGACACTTTTGCTTTCCTTCTGGAGAGTGATGTTTTTGGAATAATTTACATGTGAAACCATGTTCCACCTAAAAGGACCTATTTATGAAGTAGGAGATTATGTTTTCAAACCACCACAGTATGTTTGGCTATGAACATTTTTTTTGTGCTTTCTAAAACAATGAGTACGTGTTATTTTAATCCCTCAGAAACAAGCCGTACTGAACTGATAAAGAACCACCACTGTAAAGAAGTAAAGGAAAATAAAAGGATTTCTGAGGAGCGAAGAAATTCAGCTAATACAGTAACTGGCAAAGGTATTTTGAAAAAATCATCAGCTTATTCATTCTGTTTACTAAACTGTGAGATTATTTAGCACTATCAAGTAAATTACTGTTGTTAGTGTCCAGTATGGACAGCCCATGCTTGGTTTCGTCTCTCTACAAAGAACATTTTAAAAATCTTGTTCAGTCTCCAGTTGCCTGTACTATGTGAGATTTTGAATAGTAGCACAACCTTTTTGGTTGTATTTTCAATTTTAGGAATTCACACTCCGGATCCCAAATTAAAACCAAGTTATCAACAAAGGGGTCAAAGTAAGGATGGTGAAACTGCTTCTTCCAGTCCATATGGGAGAGAAACTGGAAGATACACTCATTTAAATTCTACAGAACCTCGACGATCAGCTTATGTAGTGTACCGGACTGTCACTCAAAAACCAAAATTCAATGGATCTACAGGTGGGTTCTTGTGTACACAGAATTCTTAAAATGCCTGTCTGTATTGTGCTGCACTCAGCTGGGTCTCTGCAGGTGAATAATAAGTTATTTATGCTGAAATACAGGCATGAATAAATTTGATCAAGCAGAATTTTCACCAGTAGATTTCAGCCATATCCATAGATGGAAATGTAAAGGTTTATAAAGCTTTACAATTTGTCAGACAGAATATTCATGGACGCAATAATTGAGCCATCTTTACAGCAGGAATTCATGAATGCAATGAAGTGGTGATGTGCACAAATATAGTGATTCCACTTTTTAAAACATGTCTTATGTGACTTATTCAAGTATTTAATAAACCTTGAAAACTCCACCTTTAAGCCCTTATTTTATTCTAACTACTTATGGTAGAAGTATTTTTTGCAGCATAATTTCAGTTGTGTCTCAAGAAATGTTTCTTGTTCAACCTTATTTTTCCCAGTAGGGTATGAAAGAATGACCTTGCTTTTCAGCATATATATCCATAACTGGGATTTCACTGGAGTTTTCATTGTTATGAATTTGTATTTATTTTCATTATTTCGGATTATTTTTTGTCTTGAATAAACAGGCGTTTGGGTGTTATTCTCTCTTCTGTTATGAGTTTAAATGCAGCGTAAATCTTTGTGTTTAACATTGGTATTATTTCTTTTTTACATTAATTGTGTTGGACAGAGGACTGAATCTATTCTTTCTGCTGTTCATGAAGGATGGTACTTTCCTTCCTCTTACTCTGCTGTCTTCTTGATGGTACATGCTATGTCATTAATTTGACAAGAAACCTACAGGTGGGATTCTGAGTATTGCATCTTTCTTTCTGCCAATCTGCTTTAGATTGATTACACCTTTTGCTTTATTTTTATCTTGCTGATATATATAACCTCATCCAATCTATTGCACCATTTGGGCTTCATTTGAATTTTCAGTTTCTGTGTCCATGATTTCTCGGAATAATTTGTTTTTTCATTTGTCACTTTGTCAACAGATTTAGTGGTAAATAATTTAAATAATCAGAAATCAAAAAAGTAATTTCATCTTGCCAGTTTCAGTCATCTCTCTTAAGCTGAGTTCATTCTCCATTTTGAAGTGCCTCCCTGTCTTAATTTCTAATAACAAAGACCTCCTTCAGACAGGGTTCAGCCTACTTTAAGGTGAATAAAGTAAAATGAGACAAATTCCAACATTGGTACTTTGTCTTGAGGACAAATAGTTGTGTCTTCTCTATTTTTTCTTTGAGTGTTTACTTTTGTTAAATGTGAACAAGGTGGTGTAGGGATTATAGAGAGAACATTCTTTATGTGAAGAATGCATTTTATAAAATTTCGAGGTTAAATAAGGATAGAACATTTTTGAAAAATGGGAATCAGCATTTTTGTTGTAAGAACAATCATTAACATTTTTTCTGCTTTTCTTTCCAGCAGTACCTGAGTCCTATAGTCAGAAAGGCTCCAAACAAAAGAGTCAGCCTGACACTAATAGGAGATTTTGGACACAAACAGAAAACTATGGTAATATTTATACATTGTGTATAAACTGAAAATTTTAGGATTATTAAAGCATTTATAATTTTAATTAATCCCATTAAGATGGAATTAAAAGAAGAATATTAATAATGATAATTTTTAATTTTTTTTTTTTTAGAAAAAAAATAATTGTGATTATGCAACATATTCTGAGACACAATCAACTGTCTAGCACAAAAGCATAATACAGCCTTGTATACAGGGCTTTCACAAGCAGGGGTAAACTAGAAGCTATTGATGTCTTTGGGAAGGTCTTCAACTCAGGGACATTCCCTTTGTTCAAACCAAGGATGTCCATAGCTGAATCTGCTCATTTGGAAGATCACATGAGCCTCATGGAAATGCTGCAATAGTGCAAATTTTCTTCTAAGTTCAAGAGAGAGTTTGCCTTTAATACTAGCTTGTGTTTCAAAGATGATGTCTGACTCATCTGATGCATTCATTGAAACTTCAACCAATATAATATTTCATTTGTGCATCAGACTAAGGAAGTCTTTCCTGAAATTTTGGCTGAAATTTGGAAACAATGTGTATGTTTTTCTTGCAGGCAAATATACTTCAAGGTCTTCTAATTCACCAGCTTGGAGGAAAAGAAATCCGCAAGCAAAACCATTCTCTAAATTTAAAATAACCACTCAGGTAACTGATAGAAATGGTTACAATTCAGTCTTTTTAAGAGAATTGGCATGTCTGTACCCACTTAGAAAATGTGAAAGTGCTTGTAAAGCTTCCTCATTCAAAACCTACAAGATTCTGATCAATGCTGAGTAGCTGAAAGAGCAGTTTAATAGGTTGTTTTTTTTTTTTTTTTCATTCATGTACCTTTGCCTGAATAACTAACCTGTGATTTCTAATTTTTTTAGCAATAATACTTACATGAAAGCAAAATGTGTATTCTAAAGTAAAGTTCTACAGAAGGCAGGTTTTGGATTCTGGTATCAGACAAACACCTTAGAGACCATATGAGTTTGATCTATCTGTTCCTCTGCTAGTTTGTTCATGAAGCTTCAGAAATGGCTGAACTATAACCAGCTGAGGTCTGAGTCCATGAAAGGACTCAGGCTATAAAATGTTTGCAAGATACCCTAAAGACCCTTAATACATTTTGAAAACGGAGATTAGAACCTTTATCTGATCTTTCATGTTGAAATTTTACTCCTTGAAATATTTCTGAAGGAGCATGTAGTTATACTCTAAGAAATTATGCACAGAATTTTGTGTATATCTGTTTTGACAGCAGAGTAAAGAAGACATGGAAGTGAATAAAAAAGGAGAAAAAGAAACACCTAAAGGGAAATAAAGAAATTATCAACTGGAGTATCCAAAGATGAAGAAACTACAAATTCCAAAAAGAAGATTCAGGAAGGAAGCACACTATAGTGCTTTAAAACTGGTTAAAAACTCTTAAAAATATGCTCTGCATGGTGACATATAAAGATCTATATGCACTAAGTTTAATCTGCTATAAAAATTTGGCAGTTGAAGTTATTTTTGCAGACTATGGCTCTACACCATAGACAGATAGTAATAGTTCATAGAGAAAAATATCCCTAAGCAGAGTCTTCCCCTATTTTATTTGATAGACGTTTTAAGGCATAATTCCTAATACGAATAAATACTACTAGTTATACTTAGCAGTTTCAGAGGACTTTTAATGTAAACAGCAGTAGTGTAATGCATTCTAGAACGTGGTTTGCTGGTACAAAAGCCAGATTCCTAGATGGCTTAGCTGTTTTGCCAGTTGTTTAGGGACTCAATCTGAATTAGATCTTGTGATTTTGCAATTTTAGAGGCGCAGCAGAACTGTGTTATGAACTAAATGAAATTCACAAGAAAACTCCCAGAATTAACTGAGATATGTATTTACATGCATTTCAAACTAAAATATGAAGAGTTGTATAAAGACTGAGAGGAAGACTAATAAGAAGGATACTTTAATATTACTTTCTGGGGAAACAAACCTCATACTGAAGTGTTACTTGTACATGACTTCATATCTTTTTCTCAGATGTTTTTTCAGTTTTTTGCATTTTCCTAACCTTTGTTCATTCTCAGAACACAATCAGTTTTTTAAGAGAGTCCTTCAAACTTCTTTCTGTAACACTAGGATCCAGTAATAATCTCTGTGGCATCTGTGATTGTGAGAATGAAAGCATTTTGCCACATTGGAGCCTTTTTTTCTGTGACTGCTTATAACATGAGGCTGGATCAGTTACCTTCCAAGGTACTTCTAGCTGAAATTGTTTTATTGTTCTGTGAGAAATATAGTCATTATGTTTCTCTTCCCTACTTGATTATATCAATAGTGGTGTAACTTTTATTTTATTTTAAAATCAATTTTTAATCATTTAAGTTAGAACATGCTGTACTGATCATAGACATGTATGCAGTCATGCATCACTTTTCTTAACTGGGAGAAGAATAGAAAAACTTAGAGGATCTGGTTTAGCTGAGTAAAAATGTACAAAACAAGAAGCATCTTTTTAAAATCAAAGAGCAGGTATGTTGGAAATGTTCCCTCTACCTCTAATTAGACATTGGTGTTTCAAATTGTAGCACATGATGCCTTGCAGCCACATTTCACATTTTCTGCCTGAGGTAATTTAAAATCTCAAGTCAGAGGGCTGTTGTATCAAGTTATTTTTTAATATCTTGCTGAAGACTTTTAATTCCCCTTTTTCACATTTAAAAAAAATTAAATTTTACATTTGCTATTTATACAATGTCTCAACAATTTAGAGTATTAAATTTGATAAGACCATAAATGGGCATGGGCAAATGTTAATATGCTGGTCTGATTTTAGCATTCTGTTGAAAACAATTATGATATTTAGTTTGTGCAAGTGGTTAATATTGTTACTTTAGTGATGTGTAAGTGCAGGCTGTGCTGTGCTGCATCTGCTGCCTGCTGGTTTGTGCCACACAGATCTCTTACCACAGGAGAAAATCAGCAGTTCTTACTTGGTATAGGTGATTAAACTCCCTACCAGGCCTTGCCTTTATTTAGTGGTGCAGCAAGTTCTCAGGTGGCCATTCTTTCTGTTTGATAGTAGAAATGAGGAATAGAGTTGGCTTCTTGTAAGAGTTCCAGTGACCAAAATGGGGTAATTTCCCATGGATGGAATCTATAGGATGTTCTGGGCTGTGGTCAGAGGCCCATTTGGCTTGGGACTCCCAGCATCTGAAGGGTCATATTGGTAACTCTACTATCTTCCTTTTCTTTTTGTTGTGGTCTCAAAATATCAGGATCTTAAGATATCCTTTATAGAATCTGAACACCTTTCTGACTGGGATCATAGAGAACAAGGCACTTCCTGATACAATTTAGCCCACCTCCTCACCCTGAAAAACCAACTCAACAAAGCAAAGCCAAAAGAAAATAATTTTTTAGCATCTTAAGATGTGAGTATCCCAGCAGACGGTTGAAATAAGTCAAGCTCTTCTCAAGGGAAGGACAAAGAAATACAGGAAGAAAATGATGTGGCCATGAGGGTAATACTGGGCTGATCTTCAGTTTGTGTGGAATCACACCTTCAATACTCTTTTCACTGGAGCTTCCTGTAGAGAAATTACAAATTCTGTTCTTTTAGTCATCACTTGTTCAATCCAGGAATTGACAGATACCAAAAAATACCTAAGCACTGAACATTAAATATATGGGTCAACAAGATATTTAC
This sequence comes from Erithacus rubecula, assembly GCF_903797595.1. NCBI lineage: Eukaryota > Metazoa > Chordata > Aves > Passeriformes > Muscicapidae > Erithacus > Erithacus rubecula. The sequence goes on along the minus strand of NC_136686.1, from coordinate 25,005,878 downwards.
AGTTCCTGTGTGATGTTAGCTGCTCTTGACAGAAATCAGGAACATTTAGGGATCAAGTGCTTTGTTTGATCAAATCCTTAATTAAGATTTCCCTTTAACAGCTTCAAAGACACCTAGATTCTCTAAAATAATAAAAATAGCTATTTGTTTTCCAGATCACAGACACTGTCCCTGTTATACTTTTTAATTTTGTCCAGTTTTCTCTGTTATTAAAGCCCTAGAGAGGAGTCAAAGGAAACTGAGAGTATGCAGCATTTCATGAACATTGATTGCATTTCTGCACTTTCACATAATCATTGCATGACAGACCTTGCCATTGATTTACACTTACAGTAGTTGAAAATAGGCTCTGAGATAATGAGCCAAAGATCAGAAGCAAAAGGCCACTGAAGCAGAATTGAACTTGCCATGGTATTAAGTATGTGTAGCCATAATCTGCTGCTGCATTGGAAGGCCCAGGGGAAATAAGTGATTTGTTGCTTTCACCATAGACATGTTAAAATATGCTAATGTTTTTCTAGATGGTACTTCTAAAATCACATCAGAAATCTAATCTAGGTGAGTCATATTCTTTAGTAAATAGAATAAAAGTGCTACCACCTGTATTTTGACAAAAATTTGCAAAGCTTCTAGTCTGAGATCCTGCATTTCTTAACAAACCTGTATGGCTAAATTAATATCATTAACTCCCAGCATCTCAGCAGCACTGATATTTTAAATATTCCGTTTATTAATTAAGATAGGAAAGTCCATCTCAAATTAGCACCTGAACAAGAAAAACATTGTTTTTTGTAAAATAAAAATGAAGCAAAATGTCCCTGGCAATTGTAGACATTGTTTAAAAAGAATTATTTTGACAGTTTTCCCCTAATAAAGATATTTTCTAACAAAAGCTCCCTTGTACAGCAATACATTATGTAAATATATAAATTTATTTTAGAAAAGCAACGGAGTCTGTCAATTATTTAACTGTGTTGAGGCCACCGGGGGGCGGTGCAGTTTTAGGAATGGGTTTGAACGACGCCCAGCAGGAACCTTCCTCGGCGTGCGCTCGGTTTCCGCTCTCCAGGGCTTTGAAAAGCGTCTCCGCGGTGTTCTGCACAGGCTTCACGTTCAGAGAAAAGGCACGATAGTCTTCTTGTGGCCAGCTCGGGGGAGAGCTACAACAACCGAAATTCAAAATTGCTAAGTAGCTTTTTTTTTTTTTTTTTTTTTTTTTTTTTTTTTTTTTAGTGACCCTACTTCTCTCTCATTCTACACATTTTTTCAAAAGGTGTTATCTGTTATCTCCTGTTCTGGACAGTTCTCACCACAAGCTTCTTAGAGAAACTGAGAAGTCTTTGAAAAGATATGTTCCCAGACTGAGAGTTTCCTTTTCTCTTTCCAGTCAGGAAACATTTTAGGTGTTTTTAATTGCCTTTGCTTTTCATATTTGGGGTATTTTACAAGTGGAAATAAAGATAGAAACATGTTACCATGATATGTAAGATTTGAAGCACCTGAGAGCATAACTATTGTGCTTAAAGTCCTGCTCCATCTTTCCTTTTTTTACTTCCTAAGGAAAAGGCTGTTAGGCAAGACTAGATATTAAATTGACAGGGCCATTTGAGAAGGTAAGTGACATCCAAAACTCCTTAGTTTGTTTAAGAACATACACAAAACCCAGTTTTGGGAGGTTTATGGCACTTTTTGCTTTTCCTGGGCAAAAGTAATAGCTTCAGAGATTGATATCCTTGTTGTTGCTGTTCATCCATGATCCTAGAATAATTAGGATTCTAAATGACCACCAAGATCATGGAGTCCAAGGTTTATTAATGAATTTCCAATCTAAGGATAGAATGTGCTTCTTATGTCTTCTCAACTCATTCTGCCCCCCGAGACAATCTTCAGGGCACCTTTTAAAGACTGTAGTGCCTCGCTGAGTATGCTCCAAGTGCAACACACTCTAACACAACCCACAGTAATCCTTATGATTTCCTCACAATTACTGATATTCTTAGATTCGAGTGTATCTTGATTGATCACAAAAGAATGGCTTTCAAACTTCTCATTGAAATATGCATTGCAGCCTCCCAAATTGATATTTCCCTTGGAGATAGATGAGGATGTAAAATGCTGCAAGACTTTAACTTCAGAAGAAAAATTTGGAAACTGGGCAAATACAATGGAGAACTGTAGAAGGAACAATAGATTATGGAAATGCAACTATCAATTGCAAGTTATGTAAAATATGATTTGCACCAGCTCTTTCATGTGTCCAGAACAAACCTTTGTTCTGTTTGGCATTGGGAGTACCTGATGATGAAGAGAGAGTAGAAGTCTTAAATAGCTTGTGCTCATAACTACCAGACCATTAACATTCAAAAATTAATTTTTTGAGGGATTATTCGTTTTATTCCATTATGTTTACATCTGTAGGTTTTTTCATAGGCCAAACCATATGTCAGAAATAACAGTGCCAGTTAAGTTTGGATGAATGGACTGCTGAACTACTCACTGGTACTGCCAGCTGTCAAGAGAAGTCTTGAGTCTGTTAAAAAGTAAAACTGAATTGTGTACTACTGTATTTTTGTGTCCAATACAAGGAGTTGAAAAATATGACAATTGAAATATTTTTAAAATTACTTAAAACTTTTGGGAGGGAACTGTTGAACATTTTGTGAAATGAAATTATGTATTTCATAGGGAAAATGCCACATGACAGTAGCACTGAGATTCCTGGTACACTAACAGTAAAATATCCTTCAGGTAAGGCAGCTGCGATGTTTCAAGTCTGGAAACTGGCAGATGTTTAGCATTTCTAAACTTCAGGCCACAGGTACCTGCTGTTTGATTTAAGGCAATAAAAAAACCACCAGCATGGCTTGAACTGAAGTTGCTGTAGAATAAGTAGCCACAATTGATGAACTCTTTTGATTTACTATTGTTTTATTTGCCCTAGAGTGCTCTGCACTATTTTAAAGTGACGCACCTCAGGGTTTCACAGCAGACTCTCCTCCCTTTATTCTAACATGGCTGATCCAACATTTGCTTTGCTAAAATAAGCTGTTTTAAAGCCATTATTTTAAAATCCCTAGGATGGTACACACTATTTAAAAGCCAAGGAATAGCATCATCTAATATTTATTTTAATAGACTATTAGCCACTTTTTAGATTATGTAATGGAAATGGTTTTTACCAGATCATATCATGCTCGTCTGAAGAATTTGGGCAGGGGGTAGCAAAGAGCTAATGTCCTGAAAAGACTGCTTCCTGATTGTGTCTATGTATGTATGTGTGTGTGTACAGGTGGCCTTGTATATATTAGATGGGACAGAATGTATTGAACCCACAGCTGGCAATGGCACAGTTGGGATCCTCTGGGTAAGAATCAGGGAGAAAATAAATAATGCAGATGACACCGTGGAAGTCTGCTATAGACCTCCCAGCCAGGAGAATGACACCAACAATGATTCTTTGAGCAGCTAAGGAGCGCTTCCAAGGCAACTGCCCTTGTCCTTATGGAGGATTTCGACTTGCCAGAAATCACCTGGGAGCACGTTCTGGGCCAGAAGATTCCTAAAACACCTGGATGACAACTTTATGGCACAGGTCCTAAGGGAGCTGACTCAGGAAGATGCCCTTCTTCACCTACTGCTTGCCAACAGAGTGGATCTTGTAAACCAAGTGGAGATTGGAGGCTCTTGGCCACAGCAATCACAAAGCGATCGAGATTAAAATCTCTCTTGTCAGGGCAAAAGTGCCAGCAAAACTTTGACCCTGGACTTAGATGTGAGGAGAACTGACTTCAGTCTGCTCAGGGAATTAGTGAGTAAAATTCCCTGGGAAAATGTTTTTTCAGGTGCTGGGATCCATCAGTGCTGCTCACTTTTTAAACATCACCTCTTAAGAACAGAGGAGCAGGCAATTCCCAAATGCTGTAAGTCAAGCAGATGAGGTAGAAGGTCAGCTTGGCTGAACAGAGATTTCATTTGGAAATAAAAGAAGGTGTACACCCAGGGGAAACCAGGTCAGGTGACATGGGAAGAGTACCGAGATGCTGCTTGCCACTGTAGGGAAAAAATTATGTAGCCAAAGTTCAGTTGGAGATGAAGCTGGACATAACTGTGGGGGACAATAAAAAGAGGATTTTTTGCAAATATATTAGTGGCAAAGGGCAGTGTAAAAATAACATCATCCTGTTATGGGATGAGGATGGTTTTCTTACAAACAGGGACAGAGACAAGGCAGAAGTGTTTAATGCATTCTTTGCCTCTGTCTTCAACATGGATGATAGACCAAGGCAGTCTCAGTGCCCTGAGCTGGAAGACTAATGATTTTTGATCAGTCTTGGAAATCCAGGGAGCTCCCAGCTAACAGGAAGCTGGAGAATGTTGTCCTGATTTCCAAGAGGGGCAAGAAGAAGGACCTCAGAAATGACAGGCTTATTAGTTTCATTTCAGTGCCCGGTAAAACCAGGTAAATGGTAGAGATTATTCTGGGAAGTATTGAAAAAACACCTGAAGGACAACACAGTCATTGGTCACAGCCAGCACAGCTTCATGAGGTGGAAGTCCTGCCTGTTGAACTTTTTTTTTTCCTGTGACAGGGTATCCAGCCTAGTTGAACATGTTTAGGATATGATCAATGTCCAACTTGTGGGGCAACATTTTTTTAAGGACAGGGGATGACCTGCAATGAATACAAGAAGACCTCTGGAGGTGGAAGGGCACAGTGGGGGCCTTCTGCCAAAATTTAGTCCCATGACTTTGTCATTGTTCAACTGAAATGCTTTTCAGGAGTGACTGTTCAGGATGATGGCCCAGTGCCTGTATACTTGTTTCCCCTTGGATTATGGTCTGTGTGTGCCTCCTGATTTCCTTTATGAAGAGGAGCATGCTGAATAAAAAATGGAGGATATTGTGAGGTCAGCTCATACTTGTGAAATCCAGAGTGATTCAACTTGGAGAAATTTAGGATTTTTTGCCTTTCTCCGAGCCCAGTGTTAATGCATCTAGAGCTTCCAGAGCAATGGAAATGTTGAGTTTTAAATTCTTGGTTGTCCCTACAAAGTGGTTTTGCTCTAGAATCTTGAAGGTAAATTATCACTTGCTCTCTGTCTGAGGACATCTGTGATACATCTGCCACAGAACGTTGGGATTCCCAGATAGCCTGCTTGGAGGAAATAAATCAGTTTTCTAAAGGGAGAAAAGTTCTTGGCAAGGAGTAGCCTTGGCTGTAATTTCTTTGAATTTTTTTTTTTTTTTAAATTCTTTAATTTTTTTATTCTGACAGAATACTTTTGTCTTGACAAATTCATATTTTCTACAGAAACCAGGTTGTTAGAAAACTCCCAGTTCTCCCTAAGTTCAATTTAGTGAATGTATTATTCATGGCACCCTAAATAGTACCTCTCAAAGCTGAATTGTCCCAGTCATTTAATTCACTACATAATCGATGTTTATCCAAGCATCTCTTCATTTTTGTTGTCTGTTTGTAAACTGTTTGCCACATCCCTTTTTGATGAAGTGGTCAGCACTGAACAGTGGTTCAGAGGAAGCTCTCTCATTGATTTTAATCAATGGTGCTCACTTTCAATACTGTTTTTAACATCGCTTTTGTTGCATCCTAACATTCATTCTTTTGATCAATGCCATGTATTGAGCAGAGACTGTTATTGACTTGTTCACAGGAGTATCCAAGTCCTTTATTCCCCTCTGCAATTGCAGATAATTTAGTCTTGTAAGGTGCATTAGTAGGTCAGATTATTCTTCCCAATGCATATCACTAGCTTTTCTTTCTGAGCCCTGCAAGGCAGGGAGGCAGTGGTGCTGCAATCAGGCTTCCCCCCAAGGTGCACAGCTTGAAATTTGGTCTGGGACTCTGTAAGCACACAGCACCAGCCACTGTCCAGCACAGGCATGGAGAGAATGTCTCTGTCTCCCCCAGAGTCCTGTCCTCTTTACCATCAGTGTGACCCCTCCCTCTTGCTCTCAGAATTACTCATTTCAGCTGCAGGTTATCAGAGGACAAAATACTAAGGAGGAGGTGACATGTCCTTAGTTCTCTCAGAGAATTGTGCCTCAGAAGCCTAGTTTTTACTGCAGATTATCAGTATGAAGAAATTATTACATGAAGTATTACTCTAAAAATCATCAGATACATAGCTGGTGAGTACTATGATTTCAGATGAGAACTGGCAAGATAATTGCCTTAATTTAAGTTGCTAATCTCAGTCCTATAAAACTGTATGTGGCCTTTGCTTAAATACTCTAATTTTAAGGGAACTGAAGACTTCCTGAAAAACTAACCTCATGGCTGTTGTCAAAATGCTCAGTGTTTTGGGACTTTTTTATTCTTTAATATGTACTTTTAATTGGCATTCCTCTCTGCAAACTATCCTGGGAGTTGAGCACACCATGCTGGGGAGCCAAGCACACTGAACAACCAAGACAGGCTGTCTGGTACAGGCAAACACAAAGAGCAAATAACACACAGGAGAAAAAAAATGCAAAATGTATGGTAGCATTGAGATTTTTAATTTTTTTTTTCTACCAAATGAAGAGAAACTTTTATATTAGAGTAGTCATTTAGGAAAGATATTTAAGTTAATAAATTATCCAGATTTAATGGATGAAGATTTTCTACCTTTAGTAGGCAACTGCTAAGGGATCAGTTTACCCTCTTGGGCTTTTCCAGTGTAACATTTTGCTGCTTGTGAAACAAATAACAGGGATTAAACTAGATTCTTTTTTTTTCTGGCAGATTAAGCACCTGTCTTCTGTCAGGTTCCCTGCTCAATACTTCTTGCCAGTGCTTGCTCATAGAAGAAATTTGTCAGCTAGTAAAGCATTGAACTAGAAATGATTCTTTGCATACATTTATAACTCAATAGTAGCACAAGCTATATTTGCAATTTAACTTTCAATTACTTCCTGGAGGAGTACTGTTCAGGAGAGAGCCTGCTCATCATAACTTGCTCAGTCATGCCCTATAAAGATGATTAAAAGCAAGTGTCACAAGACACTTCCTCCAGATTATACATCCTGCTGGTTACTCTTGCAAAAGGATGTAAGTCAGTATAACTGTTACCACTAAATCATCTAATAATAATTGTCAACTCATTTAAAAAAATAAACCCAGACCCCCTCCCCCCTTCCCCCCATTTAACAAGTTGTTGGCACTAAAATGTCATCCAGGCCTCCAGAAATATGAAAAATTTTTTGGTTTTATTTTACTTTCCGAAGGAATGATCAATATTAAAAAATGAGAAGGAATCAAAATAACTTCTCTACTACTCCAGTGCAAACTCCACTCTTCTGAATTATTTATTGACAGCACCATGGCTAATCCCGGGCATACAGTCAGGATTGTTGAGGTATATCTTAGCAGAGTTTAAAAACCAAGCTTGTTAATGAAGCATGAGGAGCATCCTGCTCAGCCTCTCTGCTGTGTTGGGGTAAATGCACAAGACTTCCTTATTTTGCATAAGGCTTTCTTTTTCTAGTGGAATTTAGCTGTAGAAACATGAAGATGATAGGGTAAATGGTACCTTCCCTGTAAGGTGACACTCTGGTTTCTCTTCTCTCACCTGGCCCCAGGAATTTCCCTTAGAATTGTAGAACAGCTATGCCACTCTCAGGGGCAGCAGGGAGGACAGTTGTTTTTGTCCAGGTCTTAAGAGTTTTCTTTAGAGTGCGAGCTGTAAATCAGACAAAGAGAAAACTCAAGGTAGGACAAAAGGCTCAGCAGTCACTCTTTGAGGGATGATCCAAGGATGGTGATGTGGAGTTGCCCTGCAGGGCTGCTCAGGCAGACAGGGAAGAAGTGATGTCTCAGTGTGATCTCCCACAAGCTATGAGGAGTGAGAAGTCATGAAAACTCAGCCTCATTTCTGAAACAAAACTGCAATGTAGTCCTGTTAATGGAAGTGTAACCAAGATACCCAAAATGCCAGGTGTGGGCCAGGTAGAGACCAAGCATGAAGCACAGAAGTTATTTGGGAAATGTTGGAGTCAAAAAGGCTGAAGCCAATTCACCTTGGGAGAAAAATCACAGGATAACTCAAATCATATCAAGCTGAGTACTGCCTGACCCTTTGGCAATATCTGCTTTGTACATACCCCAGACATGAACAGGCATATGAGATGTCATGTAGATGCAATGAAAATTTATTGGGGAAAGTCCTCAGGAACAGCTGGATGGGAATCTGGTTAGGCATGAAATGTCCAGAAAGCAGCAGAGCTTCTGTACCTATTACAGAAGCTGGAAGTATCTTCTCGTTCTTGATACTGTGGATTGTCTTTTGTATTCAGCTTTCAGATCAACTTGAGGTTTTAAAGAGCTTTTCCTGGAAATGCATTCTGAGATTGAGGAGTTCTGTGAGTTCTTTGAAAGTAGTAAGTACTTATTGTGACTTAGGAGCAAGAGACAGAATTAGACAAAGGAGTTTGGAGCGTTTTTCTTTGTAGTTGCTTATATTTTTTTCTCAGTGTTTATAGGAACTTTGATATTTTATCAGACTTTTGTTCCTCCATTGTTCTACAAGTTTCTAGGCAGTCAAAATGGTACTTTACACAAGATGGTAGCAAAAATCCAAAAGGATATGTGTCCATTTCTTTTGGGAGCTGTTCTCTTTCTGAAAGATTAAAAGCTAGGGCAAATTATAGGGAGTAGCTGTAAAATTAAACAGAATATAACTATTTATTTATAATCTGTGGTAATTGAATTAAAACAAATCCTGCTATTGTAATCACTTATTTTGAGATGCTAAATAGTGGTCAAAGTTTTTTTCACTATTCTCTGCCCTTGTTACTCTATACTGAAGTAGAGATAGCATTATTGTACCCAACTTTTGGCAAATTTCTGCTGTCAATGTCACTTCAGAACTTAATAAATGAGAAATAATCTTCATTTGCCGAAAGGAAACTGTTCAACAACAATCAGGACATTTCTCTTGTGGCCAATCCTCTCTGGCCTTGCCTGATCTTCTCCTGTGAGACTCAGCTGTAAGTTTTATGAGTTTAAAATCTCAGGTCTTGTGAGGATCTGCCTATTGAGGTCTCACAGGCAATCATTCCAATTATATTACTTTCTGTCCAGCCAGCCTTTGCTCTGTGAATTAATCACTCATGAGCAGAATGTTGTTATATAATGTCAACTTGAGAGTTTAAGAAGATTAAGGCTCTAATTTTCATTGCATGGTGTCCACAGTGGGCAAGAGAATGCACTGGAAATAAAAGTGTTAGCATAAATGAATTATGGGGAAATAAAAAAGTAGGATGCTTGTGTTTGGCCTATAGCAAAATACAGATGGAGAGAAAATGGAAGTGGAAATAAGTCAGAGTGAAGAAAACCAAAACCATCTAGTGAACAGGTGATTAACACAATGCATCCTCTTTGGTGAAATAGAAACAGCTCAGGCAAGGGATTCGGTTCACACGACTCCAGGCAGGGACAACTCACATATTCCTGTCAGCCAGGATGTAGATCTGCAACAGAGTGATCTTTCCTCTTCTAGAAATAGTAGCTGTGGGGGAACACCAGCAGGAACTGCACTCTTAAATGCCTTGATGCAGTGAACATCTTAGTGTGCTCTTTTGTCCATCAGTATCCACGGTGAATTAGGGTAGGCCACAGACTGTGACTTTCCTGAATAATCAGGGTTAGAGCCATCCTGTACTGCTGCTGTAGTATGACCAGGATTGATTTTTCTTTCTATCCAGCCACTTTAGTTTAGCTCTATTTTCTCTTCTTCTTCCTCCTCCTAATAAATATGCAGGATGAATCTATAACAGATACTATAGTTAATTGCATTCTCTTCCTAACTAAATATGGCAAACTACAGCATGCAGTCTAAATTATATATCCATTTAGTAACACCTTATACATTTTGCATGAAGAAATGTAGATAAAGTCCAAATATTAGGTGTAACTGTATGTGGTAGATAAAAATGCTTTTGCCTTCTCCTCTTGCAAGCAAAGAAGTAATATATAATTGCAGGCTTTTGTAACAACATATGTTTTGATAGTAATGAGGTTTTTTGGCAACTGAATAAAGGGACAAATAGACTGAATTGTCCAGGTTAGAATAAATGCCCAGACTTCTGTATATCTTCACCTCACTGCACTTGTTACCAGTCCCTTTCTGTTCCCCCAGCTATTTTAATCTGTTTGACTGCTAACTAGAGGTGTTTATATGCTGGGATAGATATACTGCTCAGTTTCTGAGACTTTCTTTATTGCATGCTGAGTATGTCTGATGTTTCAGGTTTGCTAAGTATGCACAGATCAAAGGTGAACTTAGCGCTGAACTTACTACCATGTATGATTTATCTGAGGAATACCTGTCTTTTCAGAAATCTCATAGCTTATGCTGTTGGATGTCTGAAAAAAAATGCAAGTATCACAAAACACCCGGCAAGTTATAGCTTTGTGTTTTGTTTGACTTGAGATGGAGCATAGGATTTTAAGGTCTTCTGAGGTATAGTTGATGATAATGCCTGGTTCTTCAGGATATGTTTGTCATCTGGTTCTTGTGCAAATCAATCTGTTATACATTCCTGCCATTACAGCTTCACAGGAATTTTTTCATATCTGTATTATATTAGAAATCACATACTTGACAATGAACTGATTATTTGCAATTTATTCTGTGTCTCTGCCAGTGAGAGAGTAATGGGGCTACACATGCTTATCTTTCATGGAAACGTGGAACAGTTTCAGTTGGGGACCTTAAAGACTGTTTAGTTTAGGTTTTTAATAAAATGATTAAAGCTTGGACAAGATTTTCTACTCCAATGATTGGGGATTTTTGTTTTCTAATATGTAAACATCAGTATCGAGAATTACAACAGAAAATTTTACAGCACATATACAGTAGTTGAATTAAAAGGAAAATTCCTATTTTTGCATAGAGTTAAAAAAAAAATCTTCATAGATATACTGTGCTTGCAGAACTAGGGAAACAGAAATGTTGTCTAACTTAAATGCCTTTTTAATTCCTTTTTTTTTCATAGTGAGAAGTGACTCTTAAGTTGAAACATGGACTTTTCTTTAAAAATACATGGTGAGGTTTATTGTGGTTTTTTTCAGTCTCCTGGGATGGAGTGGGAAGGATTTTGTTTTTTAGAGTTGAACTTAACTCTCTAGAGTTTTATTAATTTGCTCACATAAAGTGGTACTTTGGAAATCATTAATGCATTTTCTAGTAAGACTCAAAAGCAAGTTTGCTTTCTTATGGCAACCACTGGCTTCCTTGCTTTGAAGTGCTATTATTGATACTTGAATTCCATATGATCGATATTGTGACATTTCTATGGGTCTGGTTCTGGTTCATTAAAGTTGGAAAAGCTTTTTTGTTAATTGCAGAGAGCATCAAAAGATCCATGCTGGATCATGCTTTTAGTATTAATCTCCACCCTAACAAGGCTACGGCATAAGATCAAAAAGTATTTGATTAATTTTTGATAATTTTTATAGTTCTCAACTTCTTAGCTTGTTTCCACCTCCCACAATGTTTAAAGCCTTCATAATTTCTGCTGATCTGGATTTGTAAAGTAATTATTAAAAGCCTTTGAAATTTATAAGATATCTGAAACATTTCTACTAATTAATTATTGATTCCCCAAGTGATTCAATCTTACCAATTTGTAATAAATATTTAAGATCTCTATGAAATAAAGAGGGTTGACTTGGTTTTTGTTTTCTTTTGATTTGGTTTTTTTTTGCAGGTTTTTTTGTTTGTTGGTTAATTTTACCTTCATGGTTTTTTAATTTCACACTCTCACAGTCCTAAACCACAGGGTGCATGGTCTTGGAGTAGATTATGAAGGCTGATGAGTATCTTTATAGCATGCATTGAGAGATTTGGGACTTAATAACTTCAGAAAGTAAATTTAAAAAATTACGAATTTAGTTGGAGCCCAAATCTAGAGCTGGTGAGAAACAATAAATACATCTGAACTCTGCTTACTCCAGGGAGCTTTGGTGGTGAAGTCAGACCGTTCTTCAGAAAAAGACATGATTCTGTTTAAATTTCAGAAAGTAAAATCTTATCTAGAAAGTAATCCACTTACATTTTTCAGCACTCTCTGATCAGACCAAAAAGAGCTAATCAATCAATTTTCAAAGCCTGACCTGCTGTAGGAGGATAATGTAGTGACAGTGTGCTACTGCTTTCTTAGATTATTTCCCAACAGCTGAAAAAAAAAAAAAGATGTGGACAATATGGCTTTTTTATCTCATATTTTTTAAAAATAATACAGAATTAACTTAGCTTGTGAGAAAATAAATAAAAGAAGGTGACTGCTGAGAGTTCTCTTTCCACTCACATTGAGTCAATTTGGGATTTTTTACCAGTCACAAAGGGGATCTGCAGCAATTGCTTATTGATGGTTCAACAAGAGACAGGGCTAGATAGCTAAGATTAATTGGCTAGGAGGCTGAGTATTAATATACTCACCTCATACAATGAAAAGTCTGCTAATCCAGCACTTGCCTCCCAAATGGGGGAGGTATAGGCCCCTTTGGATAGCCTAATTCTTCACATTGAATTCCTGTCTTTTTCTCTGTTTTTTTTTTAATCTCCCCTTGAAGCTTTTACCCTTTTATCTTAGTATTTTTCTCATAAATTGCTGAGTTCTTTGCGATCCCATCTCTGCACTTTTGAAAATTCCTTCATAAGAAGTTCTTTCTAGCTCACTTCTAAGTCACTTTTTGAATTCAAAGGTTGGAGAGTTTGAATTTTGGCTCATTTGCACTTTCAAAGCTTCTTGACAAAATCAAGTGTGTCAACCAAGAAAGTTTTTTGGCCAAAATATGAAATATTCTATCCTGCCATATGGGGTCACCTAAATGTTGTCTAGGCTGCTATCATTATGAGTAGAACATAATGGTGTGTTGTTTTGGCTTTTGGAAAATAATATACAGACGTATTTCAAACTTGGATAAAAAATACTCTTTATTTCAGACAGTTAAGGCATTTTCAATGTAATTTTCTTTCATACCACCATCAAGCACAATCCTGTATTTCACAGCATTTATTCACAAAGCTGTTCTTTGTCCTCTGCTGCATGGTTCTTGACAGGCTAGGCAAGACACTGCTTTGAGCATTGTGGCATTTTAATGTTATTAGTGCTACTCTTTATAAATCAAAGCTATCCTTTCCATGAGAGAGAACCTAAATTTATGAAATTAAGCTCTAAAAGGATGTCTAAATGATGTAGTCTTACCTCCTCAGTATAACAGGATATCAGATTTTACATTTGGCTTACATCAAACCCAAATGCTTACTAAGTCTTGAAGTCCTACATTGCTTGTGGTAGGATTTTATCTGTAATCCAACTCACTAGGTCCCTTTTGTTTGAAGACTTTTACTATGCACAATGAAAACAGGAAAAACACAGGTGGAAAGCTTTATGTCCTTTCATGTATTTTTCCTCCTGAATCCTTGAGCCACTCACTATCTCAATGAGTCTACTCATTTTTTAATTTTATTTTCTGAAGTGACTTGAGCTCACTAACTTTCCTCGTAACAGCAGTGCTCTTGTCAGATCTAAGCCTTGACCATGAGCTGTGCTCTATCAGCTGAAGCTCTGTGCAGAGTTCACCTAGGAGACAAGGTAGAGAACCTGAGTAGTGTCTGAGTAGTGATGATATCCCACTTGAACTCAATATTCTTTTTGTTAGATTTTATAATGCTGTTTCTACCTCTTTTGGAAGATGTTCTGGTGAGTCATGAGAAAGTTGTTTATAAGATTGTTGAAACCCCTCTGAGTAAATAGTCTTGGATACTAAGCACATAACCTGCATCTGAGGTTTTGTACACAGATCTCCAGTATTTCTCTGTATTGTAACAAACATTGTAGCACTGTGATAATTTATTCAATGATTCATGTTCTTTTTTAACAATAACTTTCTAGCTATTTACTGCTGTCTTGTGAAGTTACAGCATGATTAACATTTGTTTCTGGGATGGTATTGAATACATTTGCTCTATAATTATTTGTATATACTTTCCTTTGATATTTTCCATAAAGACATATCCATAATTAATGTCACAGGTCTCTACTTATTTCCAGAGATAAAAAAAAGTATTAATTCCCATAGCTCATTTGGACCTGCAGGGGAATAGCAATTCTTAGATCTAAATAAGCTATTCAGCATTCCCCTTTGGTATTATTAATTTTGTTTTTTCAGAGCAACTACTTGAATGTGTACCAAATGAGCATATTTAACACTAAAATTAACTACATTCAGATAACTCATCTATTTAAAAAACCCCTGAGAAACACATGCACGTAGATCTCTGCAACTCTGAATGTAAGCAAAAACAAGGGAAATACAATCACAGAGTATAATATTGTAATAAAACATCAGGACATGTAAAAAAACCTGTCACCAATTTATTGGCTTCATATGGACTCATAATTAATTCATAGTCTGCTTCTAATGTGGCTGGGAGAAAGGACATAAACCAAGAATGTGGGGATTTGTTATTTTCCCCTCTGTGACTTCTTTTCTGCCAGATTCCAAATGAAATGAAACCAAGGCTGGCATTACACAAAATTTAATTCACATGAAACTTCAGACACTAAAGTCATTAAGCATACATTGCCTAGATAAAAAATGGGATGTTTGCAAGCTGCTTTGACGTGGTTTACAAAGACTAGTACATAAAAAAGCAGCCCAGTGAATTGTCAAATGCTACTGAAGAAAATAAAAAGAAACCTCTTCTGGCCCTTTATTCCTCCTTTGTTCTCTTGCAATTACTTCACAGATACAATACTCCAGATAAAACAGACAGTTATAAACCAGCATGTTGGTTTAAAGCAGAATTACTTATTTTACCACTAAGCCACTGCAACACAATTTGGGAAGGAAAAAAAAAAAAAAAAAAAAAAAAAAGAGAGAGAAGCAATAATATACTATTTTAGAAGTGTTTACACCATTTCAATTTTTCATATAGCAAATGAAGAACTATGACTCCTCTCTCTTCCCTGCAGATTCCAGCAGTAAACAGAACTTCTTAGAGATTAAATCTCTTCATTTTGTCCAAGGTGTCTAAACTATGAGGCTGAGAAAATAACACTGACTCTTTTGGATGTCTTCTTATTTAGGCATTAGTAGTGCTTTCCATCTGACAATATTCAAAGCATATAAAGGGCAACTTACAAAGCAAGACAACTGTCAGTTCATTTCAATTTGCTGTATGTCAGCCTGAATATATATTGAAAATAATTAGACATATATAAATCAAAGCTCTGGAGAACTACTGATATGGCTGTGAATAGTGCTGCTATGACCCTGCTCACCTTGTTGGGAGTGAATTTCAGCTGTTCTTACTGAGCTGTAGTTTATGCTCAGATCCCACAGTGTGTATATGGAGCTAGTGATTGAAATAAACATCTATTTATCATTATGTTGTAGCCTGATCTCGACCAAAACTCACTGCAGCTGTGCAAATTCCTAAAAATCAGTTTAACTGACACTGTCAAGAGATCCATTGCAGTGGTTGAGGGTAGTTACAGTAACATCCATGGTGCTGCCTGACTTTCCTCATCTATAAGTAACCCACAAAGAATGTTAATAAGACAAATGGCTGGGAAACAGACCTTCTCTTAAAAGAGATGACTCAGTTATAGTGGCCTTTCTTTCTCAAAGAGGATCATGTGCTCCAGAAATGGCTTGTTGTTCATGAAATAAAATACAAAAGAAGAAAATGCCTTTATCTAAGTAGAAGGCAAATCCAACTATTTGTGTGGATCTTTGGGGTGGTGTTATTATTGTTATGTAGAAGATGCTTGAATGATGAGAAGATAAGATACAGAATGATACCTTGAATAGCAAAGAATACAAGAGGTATTGTAATATAAAATCTGGTCTTATTTTCCACTGCTTGTAGTTTTGTACTGGCCCTTTAAAAACTAGGCAAAAAGCAGTCTTCTCAGTACAAAAATGGTAAGAAGTCTTTAAATGGAACTTCATTAGGGAAATCTTTGGAAAGAATTCATGTTCTTGCTGTTAAACCTTTATAATTTTGATCTTGTACATTTAAAGAGATAATATTTTGTCTCTCTTATCTATCCCGTACGAGGAATTTTGTATACTAGGCATGAAAAAAAAGGAATTTTCATGTCAGACAAAAAAATTAGAAAAAAATAGAAATGTAGAGCCAAACAATGCACTAAATTGGAAAGGATCCATCAGGATCATTGATGGCCCTTCACAGAACACTCTAAGAATCACACCATGTGCCTGAAAGCATTGTTCAAACACTTCTTGAAATCCAATCTTCTTGTAATCCAGTCTTAATTGATTTGATTTAAATTGAACTAAAATATACCAGTATATATGAGGTGTGTGTATATATATATATATAAGGTATTACATATATGTATATATAATGTGTATATATGGTCTATAAGGTATATATAATAGATATATTTAATTAATATAAATACATATCTTACTGCAAAAGTCAGGACAAAAATCTTTGTATTTGGTTTTGTAGTTGTTTTATAAATAAATAAGGAGATTGCAGCTTTAGGTTTGAGACAGAATGATTAGGCTGCTGAATTTGCTCACAAAGGCATTGTTTAGTCCTACAGGTATTGCTAGCAGTATTCTTGGATCATTGTCAGTGTTAGAGAAATTATCTTTTGTTTGTCTGCTGCTTGTCTGATTTGCATTAGTTCTTCTGGAAACCTTTAGGGGCAGGAAAAAAAGTGATGCACAGATTTATCCAGCTTCAGAATTGGAAAGATTAACATTGGAGAGAGGCAGAAAGTTTAAAAATGTAGGAAGAGGAAGTTTACATTCACACACCAAAATATAAATTCTGTGTAGACACAGAAAATCCTGGTTATTGAAAAGGTTTATCAAAGTCAATGAGAATAGCCAAATATTGTAACCTTAAGCATGTACATAAATATTTGCAGGATCCAGGGCTTTGTTAATAAGTTTTGTTTCATGATGAAATTATATATTTGAACAAAATAAACCATAAGACTTTGATAATAAATCAATTCCAAAATAACTTAAAAAAATGAAGTAATCCTTCCTAACTTTTTTGTTTTGTTTTGGTTTGGTTTTTTTGTATTTTTTTTTGTAAAAAGCCCAACTTAAACCTGGTTGGTTTATTTTCCCTCAAAAATGTAATATTTACTGGAAAAAATAAGCACTTATTTTTCCTCACTTCCTATTCCTCTCTTCACCTAAATTAGTGAAAAATACATTTTTAAGATGACACTTTTTTCCCTAAAGCACTTCCAAATCAAGGTGATGTGTTTCTCTTTTAACATCGATGAATAATACCATTTTAATTACACTTTAAACGTTTCAAACAATGGCATCAATCTAATACTACATGCACATATGCAAGTTTGACTGTATCAGTAGAGTTCTCAGTACTACAGTTAGGAAAGAATGTAGAGATGCAGTTAAATGTCAGCAAATTAAGGACCTAGGGATCAGTATTTTGCCTTTACTTTCCTGTAGCAGATTTCCTTCCAGTGGGACAAGAAAATTCAATAGAAGATTTAGTCAACAGAAAAAGTCACATTAATTTTAAAAGATGTGCCCTGGGAACATGTCAGGTGATTTCAAATTTAGGCAACTCTTGTCCTTTTGTCTTCATTTGCAAGCCAGTAACTATCCATCTGGGTGCATAAGTTTTTGACAAAAACAGATTATATGCAAGAAATTGGAAGCACGTTCTTCCTGTGTCTGACACATACACATCTTTTTAATGGCTGACTGAAGAATTTCTCCTCTGTGAAGAGAAGAGTGTGAATACGTGGTTTGGCCAACCTGATATTTTTAATCCTCTTGTAGTAAAACTTTCTGTGTCAGTTTTGTAATCTTCCATTTGTCTGCACTTACAAAAACTTCCTTGAGATAGCATCTTTTGTTAGGAGTTTTCATTTTCTGTTCCCAGGCTGCACTGTTGAGAGCAGTTTTCTGTGACCCCAACTATTCTCTCACAATATGATTAAACCAAAGGGATCTTAGTGCACATTCACTACTTCTTCCCTGAAATAATACTCCTCTATCTTTGAAAATTCACTTTCTGCATCTTACATCCTGGCCTGTTCCATACATGCAGTGCCAGAAGGAAAAGGTGCTACAAGAAGACAATGTGTCTTCTACAGCCTTATAGGTTGATGGATTTCAGGTATTTACTGATTAGAAAAGGTCTTGTTGGTGGGAGAAGGGAAGTCAGAAACTGATGGCTGGCCCCTGGTTGACATAAATCCTGAGGAAACTTTCAATGCTTACTTTAAAATCACATAGATAAACCTTACTGAGTGAACCATGTTAGCATGAAAGACATTTCAAAAGGGGGGGCAGGCTGATTGTGGGCACTGCTTAACTCAGCCCAGAAAGGAAGATATAGAAACTGAAATGTCAGCTCATCTTCAGGCTGTAGATTGTTTATATCTGTGTTAATTGTGTTAACTGTTTAATGATTATTAATTCAAATGGCAAAGCTGTGATCAATTTTTGGCAGATGTTTAGATAAAGAGTGATAGCTGGAACTAGTCTCCCCTGTCTCTGAGTTAATGAACCCTCTGAGGGGAAATATTAAACTTCTTCATACAGTGATAAAAAGCAGTAGCTGAGTGATGACGAAACCATCGTTAGCCAGGCAGTCTCCATAGCAGCTTTGCTCAGCAGGGACAGAAGGAAGAACTCCCTGAAATACAGGAAAACTCAGGGAGTATAAACCTGCTGGGAGCACAGGAGGATTCTTTGGTAGCAGTCCTACACTTTGGAAGAGCAGTTGGCAAATTTTCTAGAGGCAAATATCCAAAGGCTTGCTGTGTGTCTGCCTCTCGAGTCTATGCAAAAGGTGTGAACAGGCTTAGAAAGACCTTTATAAAGGGATGAAGCCTTCCTATGCCCAGGTGAGAACAAAGATCCACAGAATAGGCAGTTTGCACTGGGAACATGAATTGGTGAAGGTCCAGAATGACTCAGATTAACCTATTCCTGTTGTCTTGATGTGTTCACATATGTCCCATGTACTACTAGCTAACTTAATCACTATAGACCTGAGTAAGAGCAGAGTAATCCTAAGCATGGTTTCAAAAGAGAAATTCAATTAATAAGAAATTCCAAAACCTATTGCATTTTAAGCTCATAAACAGTTAAAAGTCCCCCAGCAGAATGAAGGCTGCTAGATTTATTGTACAGAGGGCAGTAGATACTTTGCTGGACAGCCAAATGCTGTGTCAGTGGCAAGGGCTTCAAGTAAGGTGTTACAAAACTGAGAGATTTGACAAAGTGTGGCAGGTAAGGTTCACTTTGAACTACTTTAAAGTAGGTAATATAAAACATATTCAGGCTGATACAGTATCAAATTTCAAATTGATTACAATTAAGGAAAAATATTTTAGGGTCATTTTGGGCAGTTATCTGAAATCACTGCCTTAAAATGCAGCAGCAAGCAAAATGGTCAGCAAGTTATTGAGTATCATCCAGGAATACATGAAGATCAAGACAAAATTGAAGATCTGTAAGGGGACAAAAACAGAAAAAAGCAATGAAGAAAGACAGGGACCACAGTTTAGAGAAGTTCAGAGAAGGCTGAGAAAGAAGTTGAATTTGGAGATGTTATTCTCTAAGACCCATAATAAAAGAATTAGAGGACACTTAAAATAGGAGAGATTAATTTAAATAGGTAGAAGAAAGCAATTCCTTATACATGAGGCAGTGATCTTCTGAATGTTGCTACTACAGGCTTTTCTCCTTCCCTGAAATCTGTTTCCATTGTGTGAGTCAGAATACTGTGCTAGGTGGACCAGTTTGTTTGAAAGCATTTTAGGACGTGACCTGGTCCATGTCTCAATGAATACTCCAGAATAACTCCTCAGTGCTGAAAATAAGTCTTACCAAAATGCCTTTTTTCTCTGTGATCTTCAAAAAACATGGTATCCTAGTTTTTTGGTGATGAAAGTCAACTTCATCTTATATGCTTTTTCTATTGAAATGATAAGACTGTAGCATGAGGACAGTACAGAGGGTATAGATACATCACTTAAGGAAAGATGTCTAGATATGGACAAATAAAGATGAAATATGGCAGTGACAAAATGTTTTTTATCAATATTAGAGACCCTGTACCTACATTTGAAATTTGTGTTATGTCAGTACATTTTCTAAGTTTGTTCGTCTGTTTCATAGTTTTCATTTCCTGTGATTTTTCTCACTTACACATCCTTATAGGTAAAAAAAATACTTCCCTTTTCTGTTGCCGTTGTGAAAGAGTATCCTCTGATTCAAATAATCTGGTAAAGAGTTAATTCTAATACTTTAACTGTACAATAAGTATTTTTCAGGTCACTTTGAGAGCAATGCTATCTTTTTCAGCACTATAATAGTGATATAATAAAAACAGTTTAATTGTCAGTGATGAGACAATGCAGTGTCTTTATGTATATAAACTAGAGCAATATCTTCACACAATTATTTGTATTTTTTACATTTATGGTCATCAGTCTCTGGATGAGCATATCTTAGTTATTTTATCCATGCATGGAAATTACTGCCTTACAGCTGTATAAACACTGAAAATCAGGTTGACTAATTGACTAACCTCCTCCTGTGTTTGTTTATGTTAATGGGTTTACTCACTTATGCTTACCTAATATGGGCTGGAAGAGACTGATTTTGTGATGTTAAGCAGTCTTCAATGCAGTTAGTTTTTCTAGAAAAGTCCTAGATAAAGTTGCACCGGAGATTCAGAGGGCATTTCACTCTGTGCTGTTTTATTCCTATTTTATAATGCTTCAGTGTAACAGTGAGAGATATTTTTTATGGAATAATTTGAACAAAATAATCCATTTTCATATATAAAAAAAATAATCTTGCTAGCTTAAGAAAGACATGTCAAAAGGTGCAGTTTTATGGAGGGAGAAACACAATACAGCAATAGAGTTGCACAACATTTCTGTTTGCTGACAAAAAGATGAACAAGTGATCCCTATCTACTACTATCTATAGTGAGTATAGTGAACTTTCTCTGTAGCTGAAAATGAGATCCAGATGATAAGAGTTATTAGTCAAAATGATGTTTGTGACTGAGCAACATGAGGTCATTGAGGATAGTAGGATCAGTGGTTTCTCTCTCTCTCTTTCTTTCTTTCTTTCTTTCTTTCTTTCTTTCTTTCTTTCTTTCTTTCTTTCTTTCTTTCTTTCTTTCTTTCTTTCTTTCTTTCTTTCTTTCTTTCTTTCTTTCTTTCTTTCTTTCTTTCTTTCTTTCTTTCTTTCTTTCTTTCTTTCTTTCTTTCGAGGTGCAAGTTGAACAGTCAGAATTCTGTGGCTGCTGGGAGGTGGTTACTGAGTCCTGGGGAAGGATCTGACTTCTGAAGTGGACCCCATGAAGCAGCAGTTCAGGATCAAAAGATAGATATGTATTTGGATTTAGACTGTAAATTTACCTTGTCTTTTCTATTCCTAAAAGTGATAAGACTGTGTTGTAGTCCCATGGAAAAACCTGCTTGCTTTGTTTGTTTCTCCACTTTTCTAGAGAGGAGGTGCAGTGCCTATTACTAGCCTTGAAGACTCTGCTCAGGATCTGCACAGCCCAGAGGAGACAATGTGGAGATATTGCTTGCTGCTGGATGTATCTATGTAAAAACAAACAAACTAAAAACCAACACACAAGAAAAAAAACCCCAAACTAACCCAACCCAAAAAACCTACTTAAAGCTGGCATTTGTGAATTAGTGCTCTAACTACAAGGCTAGAGCATGAGGCTTCTGAGTAGTAAAATATTAATAATCAGGAGGTCAGCATCTTTGGCATCCAGAATGTGCCATCAAATAAAGTGTAGGACAAAACTTAGTGCCAGGAATTCTCTGAGGAGCAAGAAAAACATCCTTGTATGGTGCATCTCTGGGAACACTGGGCCTTTGCTCTGTAGAACGAAGACTTAGCCAGACTGCTTGCCTTTTTTTCTTCATAGGGGCTTTGGACAGAAAGGAAGAAAGAAAAAACAATACGACAGATGAATCTGCTCAACTAATCAGGGAGAAAGCCTTAAGGAAGACAACTGAGGAAGCTTATTGGAAAGCTGCATGTGGAATTTGAATAGATGAAGCAAACTGTAAAACCTACATAGAGGCAAAGAGACATTAACTCTTCATATAAAATTTTTGATTTTTGAAATGAGGAAATATTTTTAAATGTATTTTTCGGTTTGGGTTGGGTTTTTTGCTTGTTTTTGTTTATTTGTTTATTTTTTTGTTTTAGTTTGGTTTTTTTTTTTTGTGTTAGTGGTGTTGTTGTTGGTATTGTTACTGCAGAGGTCTCCAATTTTAGGAGATGAAAAACTTCTGACTTTTGTACCTATTGCTTATATTATGTTGCATGTCTTGGGATGAAAGAGAGAAAACTGTTTTTTCAGGTGATCTGATCTTCTCACTGTACTTCAGCAGAACTTTGACAGAATTGAAAATCAGCCTCTGCATGGTCCCCTCCTGATGGAGGCAAGGAAAAAGAGATGGTGGTGTGACTGAACAACAATCATACTGCTGTGAAAGACTTGATCAGATGAGGTGAGTGCAGGCAATTGGCTCATGTAGCTCAGAGAAGAAAGCAAGGAGTGACAACAGCTATTTCAAAGAAAACTGATTTTAGGTCAGCACGAGGAAGACTGGGGGGTGGATGTTGGTTTAGACCTGCTGGCTGTACCTGTTGAGAGGATCAACTGGTTGTGTAACTAATTATTTTATTTTATTTTCTTCTCAAGTTAATGAAGAATGTGAGTTTTTTCCCAAGCTATCTTGATTAGCATGGAGGAAGGGTGTAAGCTGCTCAATAGATTATAAGAACAGACAGGCAGCAAAATAAACTTTGATAGAAACAAGCTTGAGCTGGATTCAATATAAATATTCCCTCCTGGTGACTGAGGATACCCAGTGCCATCATAACAAACATGTAAGGACCAGTAATAGAAATCATATTGCATTGTGATCCTTCTGTATGTTGAATTATGTTCTGCTTGTATTGTGATTTCACTGCTCTGTCATGTCCCTTTGCTAAATCAAATCCAGTGTAGCATGAAATATCTTCAAATAAGTAAGTTTAGCATTAAACTTTAAACCCTTCTCATGTGGAATGTCTAAAAGAAGCTGCTCAGAGAATAATTAATTCTGACAGGCATAGAGGATAAAAAGGATTTTATGTTCAGGGTCTATTTTTCAGCTCCTATAGACACATATCAGACAGGAGGAGGGAAGAGAGGGGGAGTCAGTGAAATTGCATTAAGTCCAGCTGTTATTTCTTAATGTTACTTTGTGTTGAAGTTAATCTTACACAAGAAGTGTGTTTTGTTCAAGAAGAGAACAGTTTTCTGAAAATAAAACCAGTTTTTGATAATTGCCAATCAGCTATTTACATATAAACATGTTTAGTTTGCCACTAGGTGCCCCCACAACCATAGGAATGTTAATTGTAAAAAGCTGATACAATAAAATGTTTTGAAGAAAGTGTAGGCAGTTAGAAGTCTCTGAAAAGTATTATTTATGCTATACCCTATATCAAAGATCTGATAATATTATAAAATTGTTGGGTTTTATATGTCATATAGCTTTATAGAGTGCTTTTAAATGCTGTTAAACTGTGTTCCTTCCCTACCCCACAATCTGCACCTTGATAGTCCATTATCACCATTTTTTTTTTCCTGAATGAAAAATGGAGTAGCGTGTGTAAACTGCAATTAATTTTGTATGCCTACATGGGATCAGAAATTGCCAAAAAGAATTATTCTTCTAAAATGGAAAATTCTATCTGAATATTTATTCAAGATCATATGTGTGATTTTTTGGCTGGGAAAGGATAGCTAAAGACCAGGACTATGAAAGTTTTGTCTTCAATGCAGTTATCTGTATTTGTGGCAGCTTAGAAGGGTTCAAGCCACTACTGACTGGGTGTTTAGGCCTTTAAATAAATGTCATCTTGACTCAGAAATGCTAATTACATTTTATATTTTATTGTGTTTACTGGACTATGTTATATTGTAGAAGAAAAAGGATTTAGATGAGGAAAAATTATTTGGATAATTTTTACACTTTATCATGTTTACACTTTATCATGCCTCTTATTAACTATATATATATGCATATTCACACATAGAAATCAATATTTTGCCATTGTATTTTCTTAATATGTGAGAGAATAATAAAATCTATCAAACCATGAGATGAGAGGTTTCAGGAGAAGGATAGATACATTTGATTTTGGGCAAGAATCACTTGTAGACTTCAGCTGTGAAGGCTAGAAATCGTAGTAATTGCAAAATAAACATTTCTATTTCCAGAGAGAGAGAATGGACTGCTATTCCATGCAACCCATCAATCAAGAGCATTGCTTAAGAAAACAGCTACTTGACTATTCTTTGTGTTTGAAAATGTGAGTGGTTAGGATGGTTGCTGCACTTTGAATTGTATACCTTAGATTTTCACTTCATGGTAGTTTAAAAAAAAAAAGGCTCTCACTTGCTGCTCTATATAAGCATTTTGTGTCAGTTAGGGATTTAATTTGACAACAGGACACCTGGAATAATACATCTGTAATGTTTATGTTAGTAGCATATTTCTTTGCAGAATGTCATGGTTCTTGACACTCAAAATTGCACTTTGATCTTTCATTCTCTTTGTCTGCAATCCTACTAAGCAGCTCCCTCCTTCCATCATCTTGTGATCCCACTGTAGCCATGTGTGTTTGGCCCCTCTGAGGTGGTGCAATTGCATCAGGTGATATAATTGTGTTGAAATGTCTCAGTTCTGTTTGCTGTTCAACTCCTTTGCTACTTCTACTGTGGATTTTTTTCCCTTTTTTACAGTAGAAAATTAAAATTTTTAACCTGGTTCCAAGGACAGAAATTGTGAATGCCCTACCCCTGGAAGTATTTAAGGCTGGGTGGATGAAGCTATAAATAACATGGTCTAATGAAAGGTGTCCCTGCTCATGGCAGGAGGTTTGGAACTAGGTGATCTTTAAGGTTTCTTCTAGCTCAGTCCATTCTATAATTCTATGACATTTGGTGTTCTTTTCCTCCTTCAAGAAACATTTATGTAGATTTTCTCCCAACCATCCAATGTTGCTTCTTCTTTTGCAAGCTCTGGAAAATTGGAAGGACCTTTTAAAAAGTAAGATATTAAATAATAGTTATTTGGTTGAAAATTTGTTGTCTAGAATATGAATTTAAAGTTCATAAAAGTTAAAACTAATATAATTTACCCAAATTTGCTTGTGCATTCTTTGTGCATTCATTCTGTCATTTCTTGGTGGAGGGAAAGGGGGGTGTGGAAAGCAGCAGCTTTTGTGCTAATACTGTGACAGTCAGAAAGATTAGAGATTACCATACAGAAAATGTTTCCTCTTTCAGGTGTTTCAGAGATACAGATTATCTTTTTACATGTATTTAATGAATCCTATCCTTTAACTTGCAATGAAAGAAAGAAGTGAAAATACCAGGGAAAAGGCAAAGTCGGCCTTGTCCTGTCTATATTAACCTTCATATTAACGGTGTAAAAAGGTAGAATGTAGATCCTGTTGCCTTTGTATTTCTATTCTAATGGCATAGAAATTCCACAAGCAAAATTTTTAACATCTGGGTAGTTAGTTCACAACATGAGTACTGCAAATAATTACCCATGTTTCAAAATGTATGTAAATTAACTGATATTAGCAGATCGGAGAGCAAAAAATGACAGTCGGATAGCTGACTGAGACAGATGATCATCTGCTGCATCATTATAGTTTGAATTTTATGTGGAACATTTCTTCTAATGCAACTCTAGTTGTGGTTTTCTTTTGTGACTTATTTTCTTGCTGCGAGGGTTATGGAAGGTTCTGTGATGGGAAGATTGAAAAGATGGGATGACTCTGTGAAATTTTTCATTCATATCCTAAAATTACATCTGTTATGTATTTATAAAGAATTAATGAACTAAGTGTTACCAGTTCAATTCATCATGCTGCTTAAAAATGGATTGAGTGTGTTCAGAAATGGTTTGAAATATTTCATCCAGCTATAGTGAAACTGCAGTCAAATGTAGTGAAATCTGTTTGTACCTCAAGGCTGGAGGTGGCTTGTTCATTTGCTGCATTTTCTAAAGTTCCCCCCTTTAGACTGATGAGTGAGAGGTGTTGCAGGGCAAAAATACCCAACCTCAGAATCTTTGAAAATGAAACTATTCCTTGTTCCTTGTTTCCCCCATCTCCCACACCAAGCTCAGTATGAAGAAAAGCACTGATCCTGCATCTGTATTTGTCATTTTTTCCTACAATGAATTGTTTGCACTGGGAATCACTAAAAGCATAAAATATAGTTTTTTAAATGCTTTCACTGCAAATTTAATAGAGGAATCTTATTTTAAGGCTGTATTGCAATGATGATTTTCAGATTTCAGATGAATAGGATATGTCTGTGCCCAATAGAGAGGGAAATAAACATGGGGTAAACCCAAAAATGAAGAACAGGTGATCTGCTCTGTAACTTAATGTTGCTTTTCTAGTAAAGCATTCTGTATTTTCCCTAAATGGTTTATTGGCTGCTTTCCCTAGGATATTAAAATTACACAAGAATGTCCTGATGTGTATGGACCTGCCATCTAACAATATCAGTACAAGAGGATATGATATGTTGTGATATTTTGCACTGTTGAAATGTCAGTATAGATTAAGCAGAATAAAATCATTTTTTGTTAGTTATAGCAATATTTTTTTTTGCATAAAATCCATTCAATTTCCCTAAGCTCTATGCATAATGATAAAAGAGAAAATTTTCAAGTCCTCATCCTTCAAGAGCTCTTTCTGGACAAAATTGTCCTCCCTTGAAGGGTTTCTATTGTATTTCAGTCCTTAGTTCGATTCTTTATCTCCCTGAATACAACCAAAATGCTGAATATTTTAGCACTGAAAGCCTTTTCCTTATTCCCTTTGCTTTCTTCAATTCAGTTTTTTAGGCTTTGTTCTTTGAGTCACTGCTGACTTGTATGTTAGGACTTCTAAAGAAAGCTGAATCTTACCTTGGGAACACAAGTGAGTTAAATTTTCCATCTACAGTGAAATAAATTACCTTTTAATAAGTATTTCTTATTTTGATTTCCTTGAAACATCAAGGGCAAGTCATGAATAAAATTTCTTTTGTAATAGGTCTGACCAATACCCTTAATCAGCAGAGAAAATAGATGGAGTAAAAAGGAGTCAGAATCCATCAGATTGGGTTGTACTAAATATCACTAGAAATAATATATGTTGAGAGCCTGGCTGCAGTCTCCTGTGAGCTACTCCTCTTTGCCCAACATCCTGTAATTTAGACCTGAGAAGCTAAATCAATTTTGCTTGTAGAAGCTCTGCTGATTGCACAAAACAGCAACATCAGTACAAAGTGAATTTTCTCTGCACTCATTAGACTGTCATTGGACTGTGGTACTGCAGGATCTTGCATGTTTGAGATTAGAAAAGGAGAGGTAGAGAAGCAGGTGACTTTTTTGTAGTTCTTTCAGCTGACTCAGAACCTGCAACTAAGGGGAGCCCAGAGGAGCAGTGCCAGCCCTTCCAGGACTTTATAAACAGATGTGTCCCCTGGCTCTGCCTTGCAGCTGGCTGACTCATAGGCCTCCTTAAAAAGAGTACCTGCAGACCTGAGTGGCTGCTCTGATACTATTCATCCAACATGGAAAACTACAGAGCAGAGATGACTCTGCAGTGCAGAATCAGTGGTGAAATAAGCATTTATATCCTTCATTCTTTTGCCCTGTGAGAGGGAGAGAAGAAATCATTATTTTCCTTTTCAGTTTTTGCTTATATACATTCTTATTTCAATTTAGAGTTTACTCTGTTAGTATCTCTTACTACTTTTGTCTGATTTCTGGGTGTTCCTGCCAGCCTGATTTGAATTTCATGTGCAGGCTATTTTATTGGATTGTGCATTAAGTGAAGATAAACCAACAACTGTGGTTACTGTGGAGTTGCAATGTAAAAATTTAGCTTTTGTATCTAAACAGAAACATCTCAGTCTTAAAAGTGAATAGTATCTGTTATATGTTCAAAAGAGATAGGAAATGCAAAAAACCGAATACAATTTTTTTTAGATTTTTTTCCTTCTTAGTGGATGAGAGGCACATTTCTTCAGTAACCGGTATGTCTTGGTATCATCATATTCATACAGTATCCTGAAGAATTTAGGACAATGGGTAGATTGAATCATTTATTGAAGGGTGAACAGGAATATTGTAAATGACATATTTATAGGAAACTACAAATACTGAAACTGAATAGGAAACTGAATCTTTTTATTCTCCTATGGATTACATGTGGTTCTTGGCTTCCCAGTAGGCTAAAATTGTTGTCTATCTTCAGTGAGCAGGAAGACTAATGCTTGTGAGAGGTTCTGAAGTGATCTTGGATCTTAAGGACAAGTCATGCTGTCAGTGTTTTGAGTCTTCTTTGGCATTCTGCTTGCCTTGTCTGAAAATTATTGATCTTTAGTAGTAGCTAGAAGACAAAAGATGAACAGTATGAAATAAGTGCACATAACGGACTTTCCATTTATATACCCAAGGTACAGAAAAAATAAGAGCACTGAAGAAGAGCAGAAAATTATTGTGAATTCATAGAAAACTATGGGATGTGACACTCTTTAAAAAAATATCGCTGCATCCAGTAGCAAGGCTTCTGTTTGCTTTTCTATAGACTATATTTATGATTTAGAATAGGCCTAATTATAGTTCACCACCCATAGTTACAGCTGTAATTATTAATTCTGTTGACCCTGTACAGAATAGTTCAAAACTCCAACTGTCCTTGAGGTTACAAACACAGCTCGTGTAGTCAATAAATTTTTTTTCAGTTAGTGTTGTGAATTGTAAGTATTGAGCAAAATGTACTTTTGGCATCTCTCTATGTATGTATGACATCTTTCTAAAAAAGTGTATTGAAATTCTGCTTAACAGTATTTCTTAATACGAAGTCATTACTGCTCATAAGAATCAGTTTGTCAAAGTGCTGGATTGTACAAAGGCTTTCAAAACCAATAAGTTTGAGGTGGGTGTATTTCAGATAGTTTTATGTATTTGGCTCATACCATTGTCTTTGGATGAAATCTCACTATATAACTCCAGAAACAAGATCTGGTATACAGGACTCCTGCAGGGCTCAGCTGGGACCCTCAGCTGAGATGATGATTCCCCTGGGAAAAGTCATTTAAGAAAGGGCAAAACCACAGGATAGAGAGAGAAGAGTGAGGAAAAAACCTGCCTGAATGCAGTTTCAGTGTTTCCCCTTGGTATTTAACTTCAAATATTGATCCCAAAACAAGTTTTCTAATAATCCATTAGAGCACCAGCCTGATGGAAATTTCAGTTTAATTATTACCTACCAGATAATTTGCTAAGGTTAAGTTCTTGCATGCATTGCTTTTGCAAAAGCAGCACATTAAGGTGAACAATTATATAAATGATATAAAAACAAATTTCAGCTCTGTGAGAGAAAAAAAAAAAAGGTGCTTTTGAATTTTCTTCAATTTTTCTCTTCGGTACAGAAGTATTTTCTGAAAATACAGCATCTCCAATTAATGTTTCTTATCATTGTGTGTCTGTCTTTAAAAAATAGTATTTCTTTTCAAGTCTTTCCTTTTTTTCACATCCTATGCTGAGATTTGTTCAGTTTCTGACAGGCAGTGCTGGCAGAGGTTCATTATCTGCTGCCCAGAGGTTGCCCCACTGCACCATTAAGAAAAGGTTTGTCATAATTTGATCACTCCCTCAGCTGGGTAGAAATCTTGGACAGTAGCTCCTGGCTCTTGTTTTCACTAACATAGCAGGGGAATCTATTATCCCTGTATGGAGCAGAACAGTGAGGTGAAAAGGCTGAACTCAAGAACCATTTTTGATCTTCTGAGAAAAGACAATCTTCATTTTAGAGATACTGTTATTGTAAGATACAGTGTGTGGGGGATGTTTTGGTTTGATTTTATTTAACTTTTATTGTCTTGTCTGGCATAAGCACACGATCAGAAACACAGGTTCTTTTTTCTCTTTCTTTAATGGTGTATTTGATTTGGTGAACAATACTTCTGAATATTAACATTGTTATTTAAGCTCAGTATGTCATTAATTGCATTAGAATGTTTTGGAACTGAAAGAATTATGAAATGTGAATTCTGGATAATAGTCTTTCTATATGAACATACAAAGGGTAGATAGCTATGTACCCATTATTTTAGCTGAAAAGATAATCTAAGAGCCCTGCAGTGGAGTATGAACTCAACAGCTAACTACATTTTTTTCTTTTTTGCTTGGCTATTCAGAAATGTCTTCTAGGAGTAATAGACAAAATAGCTGATGAGGTATTTTTTTAATAAAATAACGAGTTGTGCTGCTGATGCTTATCTGTAAATTCTGTTTAAATCAAAGTGCCAAAGGGGAAAAATAAAATTTATTTATAATTTTCATAAAGCTGATTCCTGTGACTGTTTCACTAAGGAAAAGCATCATTTTATCAACTAGGCAATATCAAAAAGCACTAAAAAAATTACTTGGAAAAGGGACAGAATAAATTAATCTAGTTGAAAGCAGTTTTTGTGTCAGTTCTGGAGTTTCAGAAAGCAAATCAATGAATAAGACCTCAGCTATGGTCCATTAACTTAGGTCTATTAAGGGAAAAACTGAACAAGATCAGGTGCTGAGATATTGAACTTTAGTCTTGATTTTTAATATATTATAGTAGGCAAAGTTAAATGTCTAACTGCCTGTTGTTAAGAAGCTAATATAAAATACAGGCTTACTAATTGAAGCACTGGAGAAGACATGTTCACTTGATTGACTGCAGTGAGATCCAAAGGATTTAAAAGACATGGGAAGTGAATAATTATGGACAACAGATAGAAAAAAAAAAAGAAAAAAATTAAGGATTTTCTTGATGAAGATGATCCTAGGAATATTCTAAGCATAGAGAGTTTGATCATGATCAATTTTTTTTCTGGTGAGACCTGTAATGAATTATTTTCTTTT
Organism: Erithacus rubecula; assembly: GCF_903797595.1. Taxonomy (NCBI): domain Eukaryota; kingdom Metazoa; phylum Chordata; class Aves; order Passeriformes; family Muscicapidae; genus Erithacus; species Erithacus rubecula. Next base: position 24,974,870 of record NC_136686.1, on the reverse strand, counting down.
AAACCAAGTCTTAGATGAACAGAATATACAAAATGCTGGGATTAAAAAAAAAAAAAAAGAAAGAAATTATTATTTATTCTTCTTAATTTCTCTGTAGTAAATAGAATTTGTAAATATATTACCACTGTTAAAATTTTATAGTTTCAGTTTTCTTTGGAAATTATACAACTAAGATAAGCTTTCTTGGTGTAAATTACAATAATAACTTCTAATTATTTGAACTAAAATAAGTCTAGATGTCTTGTAATGCCTTTCCTATAATTTAATTTCTAATTTCTAATATTATACCTGCCTTCAAATATTTTTATTATTTATGTATCACTTGCTATCTATTCCCGACTGACATTTTCTGGAGTCAATGAAATATGGTGAATTTCATAAATACTTGATTCAGATCTACAAACACTACAGGACATACAAGATTATATTTAGTGAAATCTAAAATCTTGTTTTAAGTTTGCAGTAAGTTTCAGAAATAAATAAGAGAACATGTTAGATAAAATTTTTCCTAGCCCTGAAGTGGTGAAACATGTATACTAGAAAGGAATTGTGATATGATTTAGGTGATGCCTATATTTCTTTTTTTTTTTCTTTTTTTTTTTTTTTCCTTCTTTGAGACTTTCCATATACAATTAACACATCTTCAAGTATAAGAGTGGATCATCCTAATTCTTGGAAAGATGTGACAATATATATCAGGAGAGTAGCTTGGCTGAACAGGCTGCAGTCCATATAGGGCATGGTCTGGAGATTCTGATGAGGACAAGCTGCACAGCAGGAACTTGGAAACACTGCTTGGGTCTGCATGGGTGGTGCCAGAAAAGCCAAAGCTAATTTACAATTGAAGTGGCAAGGGGAGTTGCAGGCAATTAAAAGATCTTCTGGTGCTTCAGGAGCAGTAAGAGAATAAATGAAGATGTTTGTTTGTGACAAAAAGGGTCAGTCACTCAGTGATGTGGAGATTGAAGGAATCCCTAATGAATGAAAAAATTAGAATGTTGGACTCATTTTCCAAGAATGAAAATAATGATAGAGGGAACTGCTAGCTAATCAGCTTCGCCTTTTTTTCCCCGGAAAGGGTCTTAAAAATTATTTAAGAGAAGTGTGAAGTTTTTTGCAAGAAAAAGGGCTGCATCTATATGTGAATTTTCTGTTGGCACAATGTTCATGCTGTTTCTTTGCATCTTTAAATAATTCTTGATGCCTTTTAACACTCTCTATTGAAATATTTAAGAATAGTGGATTTCTGATGAAAGTGGCTTTGATGCAACCATTTGCTTTAAAAAGTGTCAGCTTGGAGTTTTCCACACTCGCCTCCTTGCAAACTGAATGTCAGTCTATTTGTAGAATATGCCACACACCATATTTTCTCTGATGTGTGTGGAGAAAATAAAATGTGAAAGTTGAGCAAAAATTGATTTCATTTTTGCCAGTGAACAGAGAATATACTTTAGTAGAATCTGTGGAACCTGTTAATTTCATCATCACTTCAGAGTCACTCACATTCTTGTGAAATAGGTTCAAATATCATACTAATTGTGAAATGCAGTGTATTATATCTGTTTAGAGTGGCCAAAATGTATTCCACACATAAATGTTTTAACCAATTATTGTACCTTGACAGGAGTTTAGAGATTAGAACATAGTCAAATACTGATAAACTAAGAAAAGGAAAGCTCCATCTCAGTATGAGGTGGGCAAATGTACACTTTGAATTGAAATTTCTTTTAGATTACTTCTGGAACTAGTCTCCCACTTACAGGGACAGATATACTTTGAGAGAAAAGTCATGTACAGTAATTTAGCCTGATAAAAGCTTCTATTTGAGAAAGTTGAAAGATCTGCATTAGAAGTTTCTTTGACTAGACCTTAGTTGTCAAGCATTAAAGAATATATTTGCTGAGAAGAGATAACCACTGTTAATAGAAAAATAGAACAGTAATAGCTAATAAAAAACTGGTAACAGTTTATAAGTCTTTAGTAAGTCAAGTCTTTTCAGCTGTGATCTTCATATCACTTGACTGGTGGCTAACCCTCTTTTTGTAATGTATAAATGAATAAATGAGGCAAGATGACAAGAATGACTTATGCTTGCAGAACAGCAATTGTAACTTGGATATTATACCTTGTATCAGTACTTCATTTTTTTTTCCCTCATAAGCTGTATTTCACCTTGCTCTATTTTTCTTTTCTGTTTTTCACATATTCCAGGTTATCAGGTTAGATTTTTTTCTAGCCCCCTTTGATGTTTTTACTCTCAAAGTAGTCACAATAAATCAAGTAACACAATGTGGCTGTTAATGTTGGATGAGATGAGCAAGCCTCCATAGGGATTACAAAAAGGTGGTGTGGGGGTGTGATTTAACAGATATGTTGGCAGATTGTTTCTTTCATATCCATTCAGATAGCTGCTATCTTCAAAAAAGCTTAGCCAGCTGACATTTGCATATATTATGAATCTACGGTTTATTTGTTTCCCCACCTTCACTCCATTCAATCACACGTTTAATCAGTCAGTCTGTTTGTGCATTTCCATGCTGTGTGTAACAAGAAAGAAAAAGCAAAAGGACAACTTCTCTTGTAGCAGTCTCAAGCAAGAAGGCACCTCTGAAGTGATCAGATTTCAGAAATTAAATAGGACAGCTAGATATGCTTAACAGACTGATACCAGTAATATAAGTTAACATTGCAGCCTCATGGAAGTCATTTCCAGAAATGAGAAAAACAAGTGAGTGGGAACAGGCCAGCATGGATTTACCAGGAATAAATCAAACCTGACCAATTTGATTGCATTCTCTGAAGGGATTTCCATGTCTGTGGACCTAGGGTGGCCAGTGCATGCAAGATAGCATCAATTATTTCAAAAGTGTGCAAAAGTCAGTATTTCATCAGTCTCAATATAAATTTCTAAATCCATGTTGTTTATCTCTCTTCTCCCCTGCATTCCAGTTACTCTTAAAGTTTCTACTTTTAAACGCTTTCATAATACAAAAAGCCATGTGTATTTACACACATGAGTATAAATTCACATGACAGTGAATAATGGGTGATTGTATTTTCTGTTCAGTTTATTGTGCTTTCTGTAATGTCAGTCATTATTCTATCTGACATGGATAGCATTTTAAGATTGATGTGTTTAAAATTAATGAGGCATTTCTTTCTTCAGAGAAGAAGTTAATAAAGAACATTTTTCCCCATGAATTAGGTAGATGAATTAATACAAATCAGCTCAGTTTTCAGAGTTTTGTGATTTTCTTCTTTCTAGCAATGTATCTTAACCATTAGAAGCTGAGGGAGCTGCAGTGACAGGAATACAAAATGTCAATTTAAAAATTATTGGAAAAGTAAATGTAAAAATGTCTTTCTTCAAGGATGAAAAAGGAAGCATTTAAGGATATTTATCAGCTTTTCACTGTAGGAAAAAAAATTTTGAAGGCATCCAACCATGTATATTTTTCTTATCTTTTTATGTATAGCAGTGGCTGACTGGACAGAATCACATATGAAATGAAAACCTACAGATTCAGGAATTGCTTGAGATGAATCTTGGCATTCACCTTCAATTTCAAATGTCTTCAAATACAGCTCTTGTTAAATGGAACACAAGAGAAGGGGAGAAAAATTTGAGACAGAAAAAAATATTAAATTTTTTGTTTGTAAATAATTTTACCAGCTTACTGTTCATTCTAGTAGACTTTTTATATAGAAAGGAGTCAGAGTTTTTCAATTTGTCTCTTTAAATATCAGTCTTGGAACGGAAGTGCACCTTATGATCTCCTAGGGAACTCTGTCTGTAACAGATACACTGGAATATTGTAACTTTGTAAAATCTTTGGATGTAAACAAAGTATTTTGCTGAAAAGACACCTATCATTTGTATGTATTCTTTAATTCATTTTTCTGACAAAATTAGTCTCTGAACATTATTTACTTCATTATATTTGCTTTTGTGAAAATCTATGGCTTTCCATCTTTTGTTGTTTTCAACTGATGACCCTTTTAATGAAGAATCTCATACTGTCTTAGTTTCTTGAGTTCAGTAAAGTGGGGCTTGTTTGCATAAGCGTAATCTGTGGGTGTTATTTGATATTTTTGGGGAGACTCGATTCAATTGTATGACAATCTGTGGCACTAATTTTGAGCATAGCAGCTTAATTCTTAAAAAGTACCTGCACAATTGTTTCCAGGAAATAAAATGAGCTCAGATTGGCCATGTGCAAAGCAGCCTGCTCCTACCTGCAAGCACTGCATGAGCTCATTATCTTGGAGACAGCAGTACTGTCTTAGCTACAGCTTGAGGTCTCAGGCTAGGAGCTGGCTCAGGGCAATAGTGTGCCCAACAGGTATTTGGCTTTATTTAACCACATGCATATTCTTATGAATACCATTTCTGCAAAAATATTTGGTTAAGAAGAGCTTCATTCTTGTTAAGTATCTCATTTGTTATGCACATTTGTGTATGGATCTATACACATTGCAAGAAAGTGTTGGACTGTTCTGGCCTTGTGCTTGTTTCAGTGCTTTAGGCCATAATGCCACTGTTCTGAAACAGTGAACAATCTGTGGAAGAATTTACTGTTTAGCCAACACTATACTTGCATTTTAAATTATGTACATGTGTAAGGCCGTGGTATAGAATGAAGTTCCAGCAGAGATGTATAGGATGTAGTTTAAATGTTTTACACACATGGGTAACTCGGTCTTGCTGGTGATAACACAAGCTAAATTACTTCAGTTCTCATCTTCTTCCATCACCTTCCAAAGTGTCCAGAAATACTGACAAGTTATTTCACAGTTTATTGGAAAGGAACTGGAACAAATCACTCAAAAAAAAAAAAAAAACCCACAAAAAAAAACAAACCAAAAAAACAAATAAAACCCCATAGGATTTACTTCTAGAGGAGTCTGCAACAACAAGGTTCAGTGTCTGTGAGGAAATGTTTGCTCTCAGCTATGGCTTTTCATTTTGATGATTTACACCAAGTAACCCTGAGCATTCTAATCCTCTGAATTGACTTTGAAATGAAATGACATCCTAAAAGATTACATGCTTAACTTCCATCGGGTGTCTAACAATTTCTTTGTAAACTTTAGAAAGAAAATTGTTTTAAATTATTTTTATAGCATTGCATTCTTTTAGAGCTTCCCTTAAATTACTCAAGTTTTTTCAACCCTTATGCTACCGAGAACCTGTGTACTCTACCCTTTTTTCTCATTTTTCATGTTCTTTAAAACCTGCCATTCCTTTCTAAATGCCATCTCATACAGCTGCCAGCCATACAAGCATAAGTGCAGAAGAACTCCTGTAACTGTTGCCTGTTAAATTTACAATGATTTTAAGAACCCTGTCATTGCTACAACATCTGGGCTACTACATTCCTATTTAGTTCTGCCAAACAGTTTAGAGCAGCAGTGGGAGTAGAGAACACTTTGGTTAGACATGCAGTAATTTATCTTTGTTGCTCTGCATGTGTAATTATGCAAATATCACCTTTGGAAACTTATTCATTGATCATGGAAGAAAATACAGGTGATATGATGCTCTCACTAAAACATAAAAAAGACAATGGTGGAAGCAAGAGCAGCATTTATGATGTTAGTGTTCCTACACATTTTTAATATTCCTAGGAATATACCAAATTAGCAAAGCATAACAGAGCCAGCTGGAAGCATCTTATACTTTTATTATAAGCATCATCGTGACTTTTTCTGTCTTTTAATATTCTTTAGGTGTTTTGACTTCAAATTAGGACCAGCTAAAAATGAGGCTGCCCCCTCCAGATCTGAAATTCTTCCTCTTTAGGATCTCCTAATACTTCTCAATAAGAAACTTAATCTAACATTAAAAATGTCATAAATTAATGCGTTGCAGAAATTATAATATTTAGGATTACTGCTGTCATTTAGGAGAGGTACCTTCATCAGTGATTCTTTAGCAACCTAAACATTAATTCCTGGCACCTATCTGATACCTGAGACTTTTGCATGTCCAGGTGGGTTATCAATACTCAACTCTTCTTCAACTACATTCTACCTGCTGTTCCCTCTGCTGCTGATGCACACACCTTTCCTTCTGCTTGTCTTCTTTTCTCTTGTTAATTTCAGTTTCAGCTGGCCTTTACCTTTCCTGGCTCTGTTCCTACACGTGCGGACAATGCCTTTGTGCTGCTGCTTTCACCTTAAGCCACAAGTGATCTCCTCTGAGTGCAGACAGGGTTCTGTGTTCACCCCTGCTGCCCTTCTGCAGTGCTTGCTTGCCTTCCTGTGCACTGGGAAGGACGTTCCTCTGCTCTGAGGAGACTAAAAATCAGTCAGGTCTCCTGCACACCTTTGCCTCCTGAGGCAGCTTCCCATGAGATACTGAAAAGCAGGTACCTGAAGAGACTAAAAATTGATTTTCTGAAGTCCAGAATTATAATCCTTCTGTCAATCTTGCTCACTTCCCTTAAACTCCAATCTCAGAATCAATACTGCAGATCGTGTTCTAAGGATATTATGATTGGAAATATCCATAACAAGGTTAGCTATTGCTAGGAAAGCCACAGATATGGAAGTATTACAAATAGTATAAAATAGTTTAATAAAGAAACATTTCTTATTAAAATGACATGAAAGGTGGTGTTCAGATGCACAAGAAGGAATTGTCCCTGATTGTTCCTGTCTACTTATTATATCAACTTAATATATAATGCCAATTTTACTCTTCTGAAATTGTATGAACAAACCAGATAATTAGGAACTGGGTTTAATTAGTGGCAAAATGGTCTCTGCATCCAGAAATGAAAAAGCAAGTAGTACACAAGTCAAACTATTTTAAGGTTTAATTATTTTGAGGTTGTCAGATCACAAGCTAAGAGCTCATGAATGAGGATGTTAAAAAAAAAACCGTCCTTCACATGCTAGAAGTTTTAGATCTGAGTTTTAGAAATTAGTGTCTAGAATGACATAGAATAGTTGATCCTAGTTTGGATTATGAGGAGAAAATACCCAATTTTTTTTAAAAAACTTCCTTATGAATGAGGACTCAGCCTTCCCTCCTCACCACTCCTTTATTAATATGCAATAGAAATACTTGTTTCTTCTTTGCTTTAACCACTCTTTCTGCTGTGGAGTATATTAAAGCAGTCATAAGGATTACTGTTTTTCAATGTGTACATTCAAAACACTCTCCTCAGATTCATATGTGATTTGCACTACTTTTCTCTTGTCTCCTTATACTTACTTTTTCTTGAACTCGTAGTTCCTGATTTGCATTCATTAAAATTATAATTTCTGCCATTCATTGTAAGTTTTTAATTTGCCTGCTTTCTAAATCCTGTGTGATTTTTTATTTATTTTTCTAATCAGGTGTGATCTCTTCTGTTGAATATCTTATAAAAAAAATCTAAAGTGATTCCTATGTATCAGAGCTTTTGGGTTGTTTGGGTTTTTGACCAAGTTTAATACAGGATGACTTATTTCTGAAATCTCACAAATTATCCCAAGGGAGGCATTTTCTCCATTCCCTATGAAAATGGAGAAAACAGCTTTCCATGCTTTACCTCTTGCTGAGTGTCAGGTGTGGAGCAATACTGTGAATGCTTCACCTATAGAAAAGTTCAGTCAGAACTCACATCATTGATCATAGAGGTCTCTTGACGAGACATGAATCTTCAGAAACCCCTGGTTTTTGTTCTGTTGCTCAAAGATTCACTTGTCAGGGCTGTGATCATGTAAAGAAAGTAAAGAAAGTAGAGAAAGGTCTGCAATGTAGAATGCTGCACCCAACAAAGGGAGATTTGTTATGAGAAATTCTCTCTGTTACAGACTTCAATTTTATTCCATAACTAACCTTAACTAACTAGAGGTAACAAATCAGTATTTATCATAGTGAAATAACTTGTGGCAGCATTTTTTATCTTTGCACATGAATGCTAAAGCACAGTGTATTTCCTGACCCCCCCTGCCCTGCAGCTGCAGAGGACAGCAGCAATTCTGAATTGCACTAACCCTGTGACAACACTCCATGTCAAATGGCATATGTGGTGAGGGAATCAGCTGGCCAGAGAGCTGGCACCTGCAGAGCTGATGAGACAGGTCAGGTCAAGTTTAAATTGCCTCTGAATGTTACAGCAGGCTGAAGTTTTATTTCCTGCCATATTTCAGATTCTGACTGCACAGGCCTGGAGTTTTGATTCAAGAACAGATGCAGGCTGACAATTGCTGTCTGTAGGAGATCTGCTTTTAGGTGGAGGCCTATTGTGTCTTCAGTGGGAACTAGTTATCCTTTGGATAAATTACCAGAATTGGTTTCAAACCACCAGTTGAGGCCTAAACTCTTTCTGAATTTTCCAAAAAATATTCATATTTATAAGCAAAATAAAGCATTTTTCATGCATATTTTTCCCATTCCTCTCCCCTATTTTCATTCTCTAACTGATAAAATGTGAAGTTTGACAATAAAATACATAGAGAATTTTATGTGCAAAATTTTATGTGCATTTTTGTAATTTATACTAAATGTGGAAATTGAATATTATGAAATCAAAGCACATTTGAATGTACATTGTCTCTTCCCTGTGTTTGGAATTTTAATTCCTTTTGCTCTCAAACTTCAAGGTTATCACTTCAATAGCCCTTCTTGTAACCCAAAGAATTACTCTTGCTGCTGACTTAAATATTCCTTCAATACCAAAACTCAAAAAGAAAGAAAAAATTATCATTTTCTTTCTGATATTTGCATACTCTTTTCAATGGTTTCCCTAGTCAGCAAAGGGACAAAAACTTGAGTAAAATTGTACTGAATAAACCTTGCTTCAACAAAAAGTGGTATGAAATAATTATTGTTATTATTAAACATGATCTTTGCATGTAAAATTAACATAGGATTAGCATTGATGAGTAACAACTAAGAATCAGTGTGTCATCAGCATTATCCTCATGCTAAATTTGGCTACTGGGAAGAATATTTGCTCTATCCCAGCTGAACAGGACAGCAGGTTTGCAGCCTCAGCTGGCTTCTATGTTAACTTCCAACCTTATAAACTGAGCAACTCTGTTCAGGTATCATCACCACAGAATGAGGGAGAATTACAGGAGCATTCACTGATGAACTTTCCTAAATGAAACATGAATGTGCAAATTCACCAGGCTAGTTTCTTGTCCTACAGCACAGTAATAGTGCTCAAAAGATATTGAAAGGACACTAAATTTGCACTATTCACTCTGTTATGTCACTTTTGCCAGAACATATCTGAAAGACGTTTCACCACTGAAGTAGACTTCTACCTCTTAGTCTCACAATTTCTGAAGGTGAGCACCTGTGTTGTATAATTGTGGATACTTTCAGCTGTGGTCTTTGGGGAATAATCTGCTCCATCCATTGCCAAACTTGAAATCCATCATGAAATCTGTGCAAACAAAATACTTGATAAAAAGCAAAACATATTTCCATATCTTGCCATAGTGAATACTAATAAAAAACACATTTTGAGAGAGACTTTTCAAGGGTTGTGAAACTATTAGACATGTTCTGGCTTTTTCCACTGTGTTCCTGAAGAGGTTCAACAGCAATAGATAATTTGGTGCTGGGAACTCCAGATGATACAAGTAGGTCAGCAGAAATGACTGAGCTATGTGCTATGGGAAGTGACAGACCTCACTCATATGTGACTGCTTCCCAGTTTGATGTCTGACATCTGCTTGGCTTGAGGTGAAGAGAAGTTACAAGAGCCCAGCTTATCATAAACCTATTTAGATTTTTGTTTTATGGATGAAAAAATAACTCTGGATTTTCAAATGGAGCTATGCTTATATTGATATTTAGTCCTACGGTAATAATGCAGAAAGAAACAACTAATATTTACTTTTATTACTAAGTTGATTAAGAAATGCAAACCTGGAGACTTTTTTTTTTTAATATTAATATGTTTTCTAGCTCATTATGGAGAATATGTTACAAATATAGTCTAGGTGTTAGAACTACAGATGTTAATGTTATTAATTAATACTATCAAATTGTTAATCATAATTTTAAATGTTAGGTCATTTTTCATTGCCTTGAAGAACACTGACAGTTTTCCCCAGCTGTAGGTTGTTCTGAGGAGCTGACAGATTTGTGATTATTCTTGTTTCTAAATGTTGCAGGCAATTGCAAACCTGTACCAGAAATATGCTAGAGAAATGACCTCAGGCAACATTTCATGTTTAACATTTAAAACTCATTAGAACAGTGGCAACTCATTATGTATCTTAATATGTATATGTTTCCTCTAGAAAGACAAACAGGTAAATTAATCCTGAAATTTTGTATTTTTTTTAGCATTAAAGTGGAGGCACACACTGCATGGTACTGTTATGTCTAATATTTCAGAACAATGAACTGACAGCTGTTGTCAGGAAAGAACTCCTGACTGCCATGTGATGTACACAATGCCTGCTAACAGGCTAACCTGGAATTCCAGCTCAGCAATGTACTCAAAACATCTGCTGAACTTTAAATGTCACTGAAATTAATAGGTTTCAGAAATGAGTTTAACCTGAAGCAAATAGTTTTTTACTATATTGAATCATTACCTATTATTAAATCATACTGTAGGTGTTATTTCATGGAGTGAAAAGAATTAGCTAGGAAGACTGATTCTGTATTCTAAAGTATTTCTGTAAACTCAAGGTCCAAAGTTTGCTGGGTGGCAGATAGGGTGATAGTGTTGATTAATATCGACATTCCTTCCTATTGACTGTAGTAAATAATATTCTAGAGAATAGCCATGATTTTAGAAATTTAAAGCTGAGGTTCTGTAAGCTCTGAAACAAGAGTTTGTAGTCCAGTTTTTCCCTCCTGCAAGTGTGTAAGTGTTATCTGTTGTTGCTAATTAAACTCAACAGTCCTTGTTTTTAAGTGCTACCACCTTAACAGCTTTTCCTACAGGATGTGCATGTTCAAGTTTTTCTTTTGCTCAGCAATTTTTCATCTAAAATAACCAAAATTTCATGTGCTGTAATTCAGTCATACTAGGGATGGGTTCTTAGAAAAATCTTTGGAACTGTGAAACAGAAGTATGTATATATTATCATATGGACTGCTCCAAAAGTATTGAAGATGCCAGTGACAGGGAGAACATTGCTTGCATTACATAATTGAATAATATCTCCCAAATTTGAAATGGAAACAATGATTTCAACAATTATCCCGAGAGCATGGCAAATGAAGATTCCAAGAATTAAATATCTCTAAGCAACTTAATAGTAATTTCTGCTAATGTTATTTGCATTAATTTTAATATCAAGAAATAAAAATTTCCAAGTGTAAGGAGATAGCTGTTTACATTTTATGTGTTTTAAGCATTAAACCACAAGAAGCTTTATGCTTGTTCTTTCATCATCTGTCTTAAAGATTATAATTTGCTCATTCTCTCTTTCTTGCCTTAGGTTGCTATTGTTAGGAGTTCATCTTCAAATTTTCTCATTTCTTTTCTTAGGTGAATACCTAAGTCGGCTTATCTATAAATACAATTACAGTTTATCATTGACTTTTGAATGTCTTTGCATTCATTAATCCTGCACATTGTTTAAGCAATGGTGTGATTTGAATATTAATAAAAGAAGCTTTCAGAGTTCAGTATCTCTGTACACATATTTTGGAGGGTATTTGTTTATGATATCGATTATATTTCAGAAGTCAAAATTTTCATGTTATTCATACTCCTTTGCAAGGGATTAATTTTCAAGAGGAGCAATTAGATTCAACAGAAAGCCACAGTTAAAAAGGCAGAGATGGAAAACCATCACTATGGTGATGGGAGTGAGCTGTCATATATCTCATTTTCAGTGTACCTTGTGCTGGCATGGCTTTGAATGTAGGCAGCTGGAGCAAGCAAGTGTTTGATACTAATGACCTTCCACTTAATGAATGGCTCCTGAGCCATCCACTGGCAGTAGGGAGACCAAGCTGCAAGTGCCCAGCCTTGTCAAATGTGACCAAAAACGTTAGAGCAAAACACTGATGGATAGAGACTATCTATCCTTTTACACTGAGGGGGATATCTAGGCAAGGAATTAATGCACAAAATCTTTTAAAGTGTCATGGAAACAGGTTATAGACGGAATAAAAAGAGTCTTCACTAATAGATCTTCACTTATCATCTCATTCTAGCTGAAATCTTTCCATTTCAAAGCTTTTGGAAAAACTTCACGAGTTATTTGTGATATGACTAGGGTGTGTTTTATCTAGTAATTATTTTTGATATTTCTACTATCAGAAAAAAGTCGTGACTGAAATAAATTTAACTAGCCTATGCTTCATGTATATTAAGAATTTATAGCACAGTCAGGTTTTGGAATTAAATATGAAGTTTGTACTCTTGAAAATAAATTCTAATCCGTGTGTACTAAGATCTTTCGTTGTTGCACATAAATGCCTGCCATTTTGGTACTCATTTGGTATAACATTTCATTATACTAGAGAAATACTGAAAGTTATGAAGATTCTCAGGCCAGAATAATTGGCATGTCATGAGGTCTTATTTTGGCATTCACTCTTAGCTAACAAGCCAGTGTAACAGGGCATGATGGGCTGTCAAGACAATTTGACAAGTCTGGAAAATTTCAAAGACAGTACCTTGTTGTATGAAATTTTTTTTTATTTATTTATTAGTACAGTCTGAAGGAATTTTTAAAATATGCTCATTACCTTGTTTGCGTAGTTCATTTGAGAGAGTGAGCTCAGCAACTTTGCAGTATTTCTTTCCAGCAGCCTGGAGCAGGCAACATAGAGGGAGCTGCTGGGAGCAAATAGCACAGGATCCTTGACTGATTTCACTTTACTTCTTAACTCTGTATTATTAGTTTGCATAATAATGCCTCATGGCCTTGATCTTTATTAAGTCATCTGTTACAGTAATACACTAAAAATACTAATTATGGAGAATTTGTTTCAGTCTGAAACTTGATTTTTTTTCAAACTTTGGCAAAGAACTGGAAGACAGCTCCTATGTCTTCCTCATGATAAATCATAAATTTGCAAGTATAAATACTTTTCTTTGCTGTCGAATGTCCTTCCTGCAAGATTAAATGACAGTGACAAATACAAGTAAATATATTCCTCTATCCTTTGATAGACAGAACTAAAAAAAATTCCACTCGACTTGTATTTAATTATAGATCATGATGGAAGGATAATGCAAGTTCCCATATTATTAGCCAAACAGAAATGCGTGAAGCAGTACCCACAATTTTAGCTGAAGCAATCTGTATGATACAGTAGAATGAGGAACTACTATGAATACAGAATTTTAGGAATGTATACCTAATCTCAGGCCTTCCCACCCTATTGATGCAGTAGGGTACTAATAGGGTTCATTATATGAACTGGGAATCTCCTAGGTGAGTATAACATGATGTTTATCATGTGTGGAGGAGTCTGATGCTGTTTTAAACATCAGATCATTCTGTATCCACTCGGTTGGAAAAGATGTGTGAGATCATTGAGTCCAAACTGTAAACAAACACCACCTTATAAACTAGACTGTGGAACTGAATGCCACATCCAGTCTTTTCTACCTCCAGGGACAGTGACTCCACCATCTCCCTAGGTAGCCCCTTCCAATGCCCATCAACATTTCTATGAAGAAATGATTCCTAATATCCAACCTATACCTCCCCCAGTACATCTTAAGACATCTTAAGTGCAGAGATGTATTTTAACCTATATTGTTGGCTGGACACAAGCTGAAACGAGCTGATCTCAGTATTGCAATGACAATAGAGCTGCTCTGAGGATGGCTTTGCCAGAAGTTCTCTCTTCCCCTGAAGTTTTGCCTGAACTGTTCAGACAAAGAGAGGACTGCATGTGCCAGAAAATGATTTTCCAAGAACCTAAGTTACAACTAAAGACAAAATTCTCATCTCTCAGTGTCTTTAAGCTTTGCTGTCACAGTGGTGACAAACTGTGCTTGGTAAGGTAGGATTAGGACTTTATGTGTTACTAGATCTGGATAATTGCATGCTGTGTTTTGGACTCATTTTAAATTCAGTTCATGGCAGCATAACTGTGCAAAATGTGACAGAGTGGAACCAATCTGTCCTAGCTAATACCAGATCTCTAGATGTGTATCTGTGTTTTAATGCATGTTCTAGGATTGCATCAATAGTTATTATATTTTTGTTTACCAGTGTAATGGTTTAGATAAATTTTCATAATCTGTTGTTCTTGCTTTCATAGGATTCTAAAGTAAAAAACAAAGGTACCTGTTCATAGCAAAATAAAAAAAAAAAATCTTTGCAATAAAAAAATTAAACTACTTTTAAAATTTCAGAAAATTATATCTTTTCTTAGTGGTTTTGTTGCTCAATTGGAAATAAACTCTGAAGCCATCTGAACTTTTATTTTCTCCCAGGAGCTTTTTATTTCTAATACAGTAGAGTATCTCAATACAGAATTGCTCAGTTTCTTAGCAAATGAGACTGAAAGAAGTTCAACAAATAACTGGTTGGGTTTTTTTTTAGATATTTTCACATACTGTTATTTTCCATTTCCTTTAGTATCTTTTATAAATAGACGATTTTCTTTAATAATACTAGATACCAGCTACTGATATTATATCAGTATAATATATATTATACTGATATTATAAATCTCCATAACAAATGATGGTCACCATGTTTACAGTGATACAGAAATCAGAACATATTAGTTTTAATACTGATCAAAAATCTTTTGGAATTATCAGAAATTTTGATTTTCTTTTTAATCCTCTTGGGTTCAGTGGAGATTTTGTTCAGGCTTAGCTGCTCAATTGCTTTGGTAATTTCAGTTGTGCTTTAGGGAGTGCAGAAGACTATAACCCTTATTCCCAACTTTTAATTCTCTTTGAATTTATATTTTTTTTTATTTTTAATCAATCTTTTCTAAAACTTTGTATCCATAATGAACAAAAACTGGAAAGGATAATAGAAATTTCTGATTACCTGATTTTATTTGTCAAAAATAAATGAGAAGCCAGAGAACTCTATTCTGCTGACAAATATCTTTGATCTCAGAAGTAGGTCAATCTAACTAGGAAAATATATTTCCAGAAAAATCAATTTTCTTTTCTCCTTTGCATTGTCTGGTTGTACTCAGGTAAAAACATGACGCTTTTATTTTGAATTTCGTCCCACTGCTCTAGGTGATACTATATCTATCACTTCATTAATTTTATTGTAAATTTCATTAATGAGGTCAAGGGAGAGTCTTATGTTATTGTTTGAGTGTCTCTTTTTATGAATTAATTTTGGTAGGAATCTATTCTAATACATTTTGCTATTGCTTGTGTGAGTATTTTGCAGACTGAATTAATTAAGAAAATTGCCCTATAATTACTGCCTTTACCCATATCCTACCAGGTTTCAAAATTACAGAAATAATTACAGTCCTAAGAGAGCCAGGCAACTTTTCAAATGCTGCATTATACATGCTATACTAAATGCCATGGAAGACTTGACTAAAATATTAATGCATCTCAGCTGGAAAAACTAATGTGTCCTTCTGCTAAGAGCTTTGCTTATAGATAGAATTATTTTGCTTGAATTTTCAGAAAAATCTGCCGTTCTGAAGGTCTGTGTTTTTTTGGTTTGTTTTTTGTTTTTTTTGCTGCTGAACCAGTTGATACCGACATAATACTGTTTTTCATGGTAAATACCTAATTTCATTGTGTTTTATTCCATACAAGCTTCAAACACCGGAGGTGTTTAAGCTAATAATAGAGTCATGATCATCCCTTGCATTTTATGGGAAGTCTTCTAGTGTAATTTTTCTCCCCGTTTCTTGCAGTCAGTCTTTGTATATTATTTCTATCTGTGCTTCATCTTTACCTGTTCCATTTTCTGAGATTTTGCAGCAGGCTCTCTTTTCCACCTGGCTCCTGACGAGTGCAGTCACCCATAGCCTGTCTGACAGCCTGGTGTCTCAATGCATTTCAGGGGGAAAAAGAGTAGACAAGCTGAAAACTGTTTTTACCCTCCTACCTTATGGCAACTTCGTATGTCAGTGGTTCAGGAAGGAGATGATGGAGCATTTAGTGACAGCAGCAGTGGGCAAGGGTCAAACTCCATGCTCTAAAAGCAAGCTGAAACCTCTGTGTCTGCCTGGGACACAGTCCTACCTCACAAATAACTGAGGTTACTGCTGAAACATGACAACATGTAGCAAGTGGTCAGAATATCCTATCCCCTGTGAACATCTGTTTTTTGGAGTCACCTGAAGCAAGGATCAAATATCTCTCCAGATAATAGAGGTGAACAACAGCAACAACAACAAAAAAAACCCCACAATGAAACAATGACTAAAAGGCTAAATACTGATAGGAACCAACCAGGAAAAATATAGAGATCCCATTTCAGATACTTTTTTCCTTATTTTTCTCAATATTGCCAAGAGAAAGACTTAATATACAATTTATTTCTTATGCTCCTTGATGGATTTACAAGAAGAATGGATCTTTGACCTAAGCAATTTTACATTACTAGTGTTTGTGAGTTGCCCAAAGACCAATCTTATTTTCTCCTCTAAAAAGCAATGAGATAATGTAACATTTTTTCTCCCATGCATGCGATATCATCTTGAATGGTGAGTAATTATTGTTCTTTTTGCTAACAAAATATTTGATATGAGCCTATTTCCAGATCTGATATAGTATTTTTGTACACTGACTCTAAGAACTCAGCGTTTTTCTGGTGTAATCTTAGTAAATTGGCATATTTTATATTATAATCTGTATTGAAATTTTAAATATTACATTTGGATTAAACTTTAACATTGCTGAAATCCCAGGGTTCTATTTTCTGGTATTTAAAATGTTTAGGATACACTAGCAGCAACACCACCAGCTTTGTATTCCTAGAGTAACTGCATCTGTTTCTTTGAGTAAACAAGTCTTATGGTTTGGTATTAAACACACTTACATGTGTCTACCATGTTGGATTCTTTCTTCTCTTTTAAGCATTTCTCCACCTATTTTTGAATTCCACTTAGGTGTATGAAGCTGCCCAGATCTAGAAAAACAAAAAAAAAAAGAACAAAAAACCCCAAAACACCTTCTTCCAAGGTTAGATAAGAAAGGATGTTCATTATCTTTGTCCTTTTTTGATGCTTTCACCAGATGATTTCATTAGAGTTTCTTTAGTTTCAAAATCTTACAAGGAGACTTCCTGGAGAATCACTTTGCAGAAACTTCAGATTCTGTGAGAATGTGATAAAATTTCTACATAGCACTTCTGAGTGATAACACTTCATCTTTCAGGAAACTGTCCAATCATAAAGTTAATTAACAATTCTCATCCACCTTTTTATTGTCTAGTTTTTCACATTTTCACTATTTTTTATGTTTCTTACTGCTTCTTTTGTTCATTAATACTTATTAAGAAGTGGCAGATCTTCCCCCTCTTTTGTTTTTCCTCAAGCATTTTAAAATTTTTAGATGTGCCCCACACTTCTTTTGTGAGTGGGAGTTTTACTATCAAACTGAACAGTTTCACCACTCTCATAGGTTTACATTTCTGTCAGGAGACGCTGACATAAGAAATCTCTAAGATGTTGACAGAGTTTGCATTATAAAATGAGAGTTACAATATATAAGAAATGGAAGTCATCATATTGCATGAAACATCTGAAGTATGGAAATATTAAATGAAGTGTTTTTAATCACTGAAAATAAAAACAAATAGGATCTCTTAAACCTCAGAGATTAAGTACTAAGAAAATTAATCAGGGTGGAAAAAGACCCCACATGTTTGCAGTTCCTGTTTTGTCTAGCTAATGACTTGAGTAACCTAAATAATGCTGGCATTATCAAAATGGATTAGCAAATATTTAAGCTAGCATGGCTGTTCAGCATGTCTGTGCTGATGAATATAAATATCTTGTGGAAAAAGGCTGAATTTGCAAAGGCTTCAACCTGCATTGTGTAATAGGACATAACTTCTCAATATTTCTGAGTACCTAAGATGAATTCTAATGAGCACATTTTTATAACCTAGATCATTATATGGACATAAAATATTCCTCCAGTTAGTGTTTGTGGAAAATATTCTTAACAAATGAATTGCAAAACCTTTGAGAGCTTCTTCATGCATTCGTTTACATGCCTTTGTATTAAAACAACCACAGTTTACTGGAAAATAAACATGAAACCTAGGATTCAACCAAATGAAGGAATATTTTCTGTCTTTGCTTACTATTTGCGTAAAGTGTTGCTTTTCATAGAATGAAAAAACTGTCTCTAGAACTGACTGAATTCAAAATTGAGGATGAATTTCACCTTTCACATATCTACCTCCCACAGAAGTACCCCTAAGGTCGTATTATGGACCCAGGTGAGAGCAAAGTATAGCCTGCTGGATGGGGCAGCTACTAAAAGTTTGAAATGTGTATAATGGAAAGCTATTTTATGCACAAGGGTTTGTGCACTTGATTCAAAGCTGGATTATGAACAAAGTTCTTCACCATCTGAAGAGAATGGTCTACACACAGGATATGGAATTAATATCTGTTGAGCCAAAGGTAAACAAATTATTTATGTCATGTAGAACAACTATATGAACTGAAAAATCAAGCTTTGAAATCTTAATATTTTGCTATATATTGTCTTACACTCCAAAACCAAAGTGATAATGCAGCTCTATTATTTTCTTCCTAAAGCATTCCCAACATTGACATGCACAATGTGGTGGTGTGGTGTTTTGCACCCTTTGCAAAACACTGTAAATTAATGATGCCATTGGCTTTGTTCTGTTCAGTAGGGCAGTCCCACCATATGCACACACTAAGATTCAGTGCTCATCTGCTGAGGGTACCTTTACAGAATCTCTACAATATAATACATTAAATAGTTTTTCTTTCCTGTATCCATCTCTGTTTTCAAAATAACCAGAGGTCATGATGACTGGATGCATTGTGTTACACCTTCTAAGTTATTCTCTTCTATGGATTCATATGCATTTGTGGAATTTCTAGTATAACAAAACAAAAAAAAAGATAGAGGTGCAGGGTTTCTATGCTCTCCAATATCATGGAACATACAAACAGAGGGATCTCTACAAGAGCCTGGCCCACAGTCATTATCTGAGAGAAAAGGGAACAAAGGGAAAGACTAAGTTTGGGGATGGTAAGAGAATGACTGGAGCCTGGAGTGAGGTAATCTCAGGCCAATTAAACTAGAAAAAAACCCCACAAAATTGTTCCTGGAGTTGAATGACACTTTTCATGGATTTTAGCTGCTTGGATTGTGTCATGTATCTGGTGGGATGAAATTCTGAGTGTGGCCAAAAGATCAATCTGAAATTTTCAAGTAGACCCATCAAGTAAAATCTATCACATCTTAAAGACATGGCACTGAATTCTGCCATACAGAGATGTCCAGTAGAGATCACTGCATTTCCTAGAAGGATGGTTACTTAACACTGTGGTTTTCTTTTCATAATTTTTTTTTCATAATTAGGGTCTTTTTCTCACTATGTTTGAAATACATACAGTATTTTCACTTATTTTTCTTTTTATTTTTAATTTAAAAATCCATTCCTAATCTTATCTTTTCTGTGATAAAATTTTAGTTAGACTTTAGGTAAGTTTCTTTCCAAGACGGATGAATTCAAAATAATTTATCTGAAAACAGAGATACTAAAATGGTTTTAACAGAGATACTAAATGGCATTTAAAAAACAAATATATAAATATATTTTTCTAATGTATATAATGGTATAATTTTTTTCTTTTTATCAAAATGGAGTGCCCCTACTATGACTGTTGAGAAGAGGATCACATTCTGATCATCAGAAAGTGTTGTGTTGCATCTACATAGATTTTTGTAGACTATGGGAACTTTACTTGTTTGTTTTAACAATAAGCATGACATATCTAACAAATAACCTGCAAAAGCAAGTTAATGGCTCTTTTTCAGCCATTCTTTCACTTCTTAAAATCCCAACATTTTTCAATGTCTTGAACTTGGAAGGTAGGAATAATGCATATATAATTCTTTTATAATTCTTTATAAAACCCTTCTGAAATCTTGAGCTATGTATTATTTTTGTTTGTTTGTGGGGTTTTTTTATTATGTTTTTTTGTTTTTATTTTTGTGGGGGCAGGGAACCGAGATGAAAGAATACTTGGAGGAAGAGAGGAAATATAGAGTTACATTTCACTTGTAGACATCTAGACAAACCTTGGACTTAGAAATATCTATTAACTCTAGAAACAGCAGGTGATAACAGCATGAGTCCATTTTTCCCCTTTAATGAGCAAGATCCTTAGAAAAATTTTGCTTGAGGATATTAATAAATCTATTCTATGCAAAATCTGTCATATACAATACTTTACCTCACCAAGGAAAAGTATTTCTTTTTTCCTTCACTCATTCATTATATATCTAAGCCTTAACCTTTCCAACATCCCCTGAGTTAGCTTACAGTACAGGCTTTTCTACAATGATTTATGCATCACATAATGAAGGATTCATAATAACCTACACTTTTTTCTAAATAATCCCCTAAGTCATTTTGATTTGCCCTTTTAAAAATATTTTTTACAGTAGTTGATGCCGTTTTATTCACTGATTGAACAAAACTACTTTTGCAGCGCGTAATTTTATTAATGCCTGTTTCAAAAGTAAGTCAAACTTGGCTTATAATTGTGCATAAGCAAAAAGTTGGTAAGCTTTGCAATAAAGTAATATAATTTTCATGACCAAATGAATAAACTTCATTGATATCTTTGTAGCCATAACTCACAAACCTTCTGAGATGAGACACATACAGCCAAAAATCTGGTGGTAGATTGTGCCTGAAGGCTGAAGGATTTCAGCTGCGTGGGGTCCTGGGAGGTCCAGGTCTCCTTTCTGCCAGGCAGTGAAGGATTCCATCTCTGCTTCTGCCTGCTTTCAAACTGTGAGCCTATTTTCTATATTTTGCCAGAAAATCTCACAGGCAAATTGAAGCGAAGTGGAAAATCAGTCATTTTAAATACAGACCATCTATCTAGTGCACACTAGTTTGACTTCAGGGACCTACTGTTACTGTGTTAGACCTGATCAGAAAAGTTCTCCTAAAATATTTTGCTGCAGTCAGATTCTTGGCCAGAAGCAAAAATGATTTTGGTGAGTTCACTGAGAAAACATAAGAAATATATTAAATAAAAAGAGCTAATTATATATTTTTATTTATTTCTACAGTCTTTAATTATGGCAGTGATAATGAATTCATTAATTCTAATTTTCACTGGAAATCACATTTGCTTTAATTTCATCCATTTGCAAAATGCTTTTCTAATGTACTCCTCAGAAGATATTGAAAACTTTGAAATGTTGAAATGTTTTGTAAAATTGATATATTCAATATTTTACTATGCTCAATAAGAAAAATACCAGTTGCATTTAAGACAAAGATACTAAAACAAAAAATCAGATGGTGGTATCTGGTAATGTCTAAATGAAATGATACAGAGAAGAAACTACTGGCATCATAATTAGATACATTATTTCAGATGGCCAATTACTGCACCTAAGCACTTAAAAGCAGAGGTAAACCATAATGAGCTAATTATACTGAACTAATATTTACTTGTAATTAATGTTTATTTCTAATATTTTGAGGTTCTTATTTTTTAATCAATATTCTATCCACTGAAACAAAAATATTTCCCTAATGAGAGGTGTTGTTTAATGTCTTTCTAATTCACCAGAAGTGATTTCTAGAAATGGGAGATAAGTTCATTTGGAGAAAAAAAAAAAAAATCACAAAAAAAGATTGAAAAGGAACTGATAGACTACAAATTTCCAAAATCATAGTTTCTAACAAAGATTGCTTTAAATATGGAATAAAACATGTTGAGTACATATAAATTTTTATCTTTTAATAAGTTTTAATAAAAAAGTATTGTTGTCTGCTACTTTATTTCCAGAAAAAAAAATTGGTAAGACTGTCATCCATTTATCTTATATTTTCTGGGGATTTAGTGCTTGCTTGGCTTTTGTTGTGGATTTTTTTGTTGCTGTTCTTATCTGAAATACTTTTGCTGATTACTGGGAAAGATTTGATCCTGTTGTATGCCTTAACTCTCACCAGTGTAGAATCCTCTTACACTTTTTAATATACTCTGTTTTGAGCTTTTCTAACAGTGATACAGGAAAAGCAGAATACAGATTTAATTTAAAAAAAATTTAATCACAGAGCAAGACAAATTAATTAAATGTCTACCTCTTAATTAAATGGCATTTCAGGAAAAGCTTCAGTTAAAGCACTTCACCATATTTAACAAATCAAGTGAAATGGTGCTTCTGTTGTCACTTTTATGTCATTACTGAGATGCATCCAAACAAGTGAGATCAAAAATATCTGTGTCTTGGGATATCTATGGATGCTTTGGTATGTAATGTAAAACAATGATATGAACTGTCACAGTCTCTACTTCTTCAATATACTCTACTTTTAATATATTATTTAGTTTTAGTGTCTGTCCTGGAACCCATTCTGTTTCCATGCAGTCAGAAAGATTCTAAGAAGCATATGTCTGGGTAAGAGTAATGGTCATAGCAAAATGAGGTTTAAAATGGGATTAATATTTATTTTATTTTCTCATCCAATGCATCTTTTTTATTCAGGTGGAGTGGAGAGATACTCTCTAGATAAAAAGACAAATATCATTTGAAATGAAGGAGAGAGATACCTCAGGTCCAGTTCCTAGTCAAGCATCACCTGGAAAAGAGAGTTACTCCCTTAAATGTTTCTTGTGAAGAAGTAAGAACACACATGTATGTAGTTATTCCCTATAGCCTATGCATGCAGATCTGTTTTAGAAACTTTGTCCTTCCTTTTTTTTAAATAAATGCATTTTCTGTGGTCCTTTGCAAACATATCCAATATAGATATGAGATTGAGCTCTTTATATTATCCTGGAAACTTGGACCTTTCATATAAACATATAAAGCAAAATCCTGAGAAAACTGTGCTAAACACTCATGGTTCCCTAGGCATGTCTGTCATTAACAGCCTTTGCCTCCAGAGTTAAGAACCAGACTATAAACACAAACTCAACTCATCATCATTCTCCTGAAAGGGAAAAAGAAAGATAAAAAAAAAGTTAATATGATTCTGCATCACACTAGCATGCAGAATCAGAGGAGAATATAACCTTTGTATGCTGCTAATGCATTTTGCTTGAAGCATTCTCTTCTGCTTTCCTTTTCCACATATACACTAGAATCTTCAAATTCTCAGTTTTTTAACCCTTGTACTTGAATTAGCTGTCATAAACTTCTTCAGATGCAATAAAATAAAGATGAAACATTTTTTTACCATCTAGCCTTTTGGGAGAAATATTTCAAAATGTTTTCTGAAAACATACAAATTTCAGTAGCACCAGTAAACTCATCAATTATATTTATAATGCCCTGTAATGTAGGTTCTAAAATATAGTAATTCATATTGCAGTAGGTCTATTAAGTTTTTATAACTAAGTATTTGGATGAATGCATAATTGCATAAGGCAAATCAATCATTCAAACAATCCTGTTTGAGCCAGAAAAATGCTGCTTCAGGTTGAGAATGCAACCAATCATAAAACATATTTTACATATTTGAAACTGTGCTGAACTGACTGTAGAATCTTTAAAAGACATGAAAATGTTCTCCAAAATGTGCTCACACATTCAATGTAGTTGTTACTCATCCCTAGCCTGATTGCTATAGCATAGGTTTTTCTCCAGTGGTTGATTTTATAGTGAAGATTTGTTCAGTAGAAAATTTTTGTATACAAGGAAGCTTTAATCCAATGAATCACTGTGTCTTTGAAGTTTGTTTTGGGGATTTATTTTAACGTTTCTGTTGAAAATGTCTTTGGTTTGGTTGTTTGGACTGTAGCTGCAGCATCTGTGCTAGACTGCTTGAAAAACAACCTGGGGAAATCCATTTGAAAATGAAGTTATTTAATTGAAGCTCTTCTTCATGTACATATTCATGTTCCTTCACATGTAAAACTGCCAATCATTTTATTATGAATTAAAATTTTCTATATACAAGCATAGTTTTGGTTCTGAATGAGCAGAAAAATTCTTGACTCTACAAATAAGAGAAGTTCCAACTTATAAAAAAAACAAAGGCCTATTTAAAGAAAATATCTTTTCCTTGTTGAAATTATCTTCAAGAATAAAATATTTGTTTTCCCAAAGACAGAACTATTCAGCTTATACTACAGGTCACTCACAGCAGAATTCAGTTGTTTTACATCTGCCAAATGCTGTTTTTAATGTTCTTGAGTGCTGAGACCTCCCATTTCCAGCAGTCTTTACTGAAGACTGTAAGATTTTTGAAGATCCTGTGTCATGGTAGTTATATCTACTAGAAGCTTCCAGAAAGTTGCTTTGCTGTCTTGCCAGTAGAGGTGGCTTTTAGATGCCTAAATCTAAGTGTCAGGTGACATTTGAAGGAGACTCAATAGTCATAACTGCAGAACATGACATGGACAGTGCTGTCGAGTTCTCACTGATTTCTAATTATGGGTAGAGGTTAAATTCTCTTTTCTACTTTGACATATCTAATTTTTGGAATTATTTTATTAGGGAAATGGATAACTTGAGTTTAGACCAAGTATAAATATCTATTCTAAGTTTTCAGTGTATGCATTGTTTTTGTTTTTCAGTGAAGGATTTGATTTCTTTATTCTTGTTTCTAACTACCTATTGCTACTTTCCCATAAATCCCTATCTAGGATTCTGTCATGATGCAGTACTACAGAGCTCATTTGTACTTGTATTTTCATGTTTGTGAAGTGCAAATTATGATAACTTGTCAGCACTTGAATGTCTTCTCTTTGTTCATGCTGGTGTGTTCTTTCTCAGTCTAGGATTTGCTTCTATGTTTTCTAGAATGGTCTTATAACTTAGCTCTTTTTTTCCATTGGCCTGCATCTGCAATTTGCATCTGAAATTACCATGTATGTTGCCATCTACATTTATAAGTAGCCATTTCTTTTTCTTTTTTCTTTTGATAAATCTTAAGATCAGGTTTTTTCCAGCTTAATGTTTTGAAGTCAATAGCTGGCCATGGGTGACCATTTACAGCCATGTCTCCAGTGCCACTCTGTGTCTCCACACATCATCCTGTGTAGGTGCACCCCTGTGCCACATCCTGTGTCTTCCCTTCCTAAGGTCTCAGCTGTGGTACCAGGCCTGTATTTCTCAATACAGCATCATTATGTTAGTCACAAAACCACTGTGGTGTTGCCATATAAAGATAAGATAGCCACAGCCACCTTGTTAAGCAAAAAGATCTGCTAAAATACCAACCTGCTAAATGAGAAAGTTCAGCTAAAATTTAGAGAGAAAAAGAGCGTCAAACGCCGGTGCTGAGGGTATAAAGCTTGCAATCTCTTTATTTATAGTGTCAATAATGTATTATATGACTGCAAGTTATGATATGTATATAATTGATACTGATGAAAGAAAACTTTTCACAAACTTTGCCTTTCTATGTATTCAGCAGTTAAATGCAATAGGAGTAACATCCAGACTGACTCAACAGAAGTCGTTCTGGTTAGTACATTGGATAATGCAAGGGGCTGAGAACACCAAATTGTGTTTACTAAAGGAGAATTATGTACTTGTGCTGGGAAAACAACACCATCTACTTTAAACTTGTTCAAAAAATTCTGACCCAAAATTTCATGCACTAGAAGAGATGAATAAAAGAAAGGTTTCAGGGCATTTGTGAGAAGAAGAAATATTTTTTACAGTAGCACTTCAACTTCTGTTTCACTTCTTTGTATTCCTTCTCTCTAGGCTGCAAGAGTTACCTGCTCTTCAGGAGTGATTGAGCATTTACTTTAGTCTGCCTTTTATGTATTTTCCTTTTAGGAAACAACTATGATTTTCATTGTTCAATTGCAATGCTGTGAAAGAGTGTTTTAAAGTGTGAAAAAGTGTTCCCTTTTTCCTCACTAAATAGAGGAATCCAATTATATTTTATCTTTTGCAGTAGAGTATAGTGTTAGAAGATATTCCTCATTGCCTTAGAATTCAAAAATGAATATGACCAAGAATGATTTTCAGGAGAAAAATTGTATAAGTTTTGTTTGGAAATTATAATTATCTTTTAAAGTACTTACTGGCCTTTTGTTATCCCCAAGACTATTGCCTAGGGTAGAAAAGTGTAATCCCAGGTATTCCCCTCTGTGGAGATCCTCTTTATTTTGCTTTTCTGTACCATGACTGGTTTCTTCAGGGAGGATTCTTGGCAATTACTATAATATTCTGAGAATGAACAAAATCATCTATTAGTAAATTTATCATTACCATGTGTTTCCTGCTTCAAATCGACTTTGAGATTTAGACTTTAGTTCACATGTAGTCTAAACACTCAGGCTTAGGAATTGCTGAAAGGCAAATATATATTCAAGGAACAAAATGTCTTACTTTTAATATAAATGAGATGTGCATATGTTTCTATGTCTCCTGTTCCCTGTACACCCTAGTATGTGCTCAGACACATTTTTGAGCCCAGCTTCCATGATTTGGGTGTAAAAGAACTAAGACAGGAGTGAGCCCTCATCTTTATTCCTTTTCTTGATTAAGGTGCTTACATTGCTGTCCAATGACTTCCAGTCAGAATATTTTACTAAGCCTAATAAACATCTGTATATAAATAGATGCCTAGACTGACACAAATAAAACAAAATGTGTTTCCTACGAGAAATAATTCCTAGAAAATTAACTGTAAAAATACTGAAAACAGAATCTCACTAAATCTTTCTGAGGGACAGGATATTCTCCAAGGGTTTTGTAGAGTTAAGTTTTCAGGATCAATAATCAAGAAAAAAACATTTTCTCCAAGAGAAGTAATTTTAAAAGTATATTAACTAGTTTTTTTTTTTTTTTTTTTTTTTTTTTTTTTTCCCCCCTTCTGGAGCATAATTTAGAAATCCTGCCAAGCTTTCAAAGGAAAACTGGTAACCTGGTAATCTTACCAGTGATTTTGATTACTTTTTTTATTGATACATTTAAAGTATCTAACCAATTTCAAAACCTTGAAAATAAGATAAATTGCATACAAATTATGTTAGGAAGTATTTGATGCTTCTGTGAAGCCATATCCTTCACATACATAAACATGATGGGCATCATGTGAATATTACTACCAGGCAGTTTTAATGCTGTCATTTTAAACGAGTGCAACTTTTGTTAAGATGCCATTAATTTTTATTTAATTGATGCCTTGGTTTTAAAGATTGGGATAATTCTGAAGCCACATTATTATTCTATGCAGCAGCTTACTCCAGGCTAATTTATTTTCATGTCTGCATTCTTTGGGAACGTCAGATCTGTTTATTCAGAGCAGATAAATCTGCCATGTGGTAAATGATAAGAAGGAGATGGTCAAGTATGTTATGTTTCTAACCCTCTGAGTTCTGTCAAAATTATTGTGAAAATGTGTAATATATTTTGAAAGGAAAAGAATAATGTGTTGTTTTATTCTGTGGAACACTTATGAATTCCATATAGAATACTATTAGTCTAGAAATTGGATGTGCCAGTGTACTATAGAGAAATGAGTTTTTGAATATAATGTTCTGCATAAAATGAAGAATGCTATTTATCATAATATTTGGCATTTAGATAGAACTTTTTTGAGACTAAGCATTTTATTAGCATTTATTAAGTACAGCACATGACACATTCTTTGAGGTAAGCAATTCTCCTATTAAATTAAGAAAAAAATATATCAGCATAAAGAGTTGGTATTTAGTCAGAATCATCATAATCTGCCTTTCTAGGCTTCTTGCTTCTATGAGACCATAGTCCTTCATTCTTTGAAAAGGAATAGCATGCCAAGAAGCCAAAGAAAATTTAAGATTAGGTTTGTATTGCCTTATTTCAGTAAGTAAAATGTTAGGGCATGTTCATTTATACCAGTAAGTTTGTTTGTTGTTATATTATTGCTGTTCTAAGATATGGAATAAAATTCTCTATTAACTCCTATTAGGCTGGTGGATGATGATCTTTTAACCTTATATTACTAGTACTGGCAATGAATCATTCAAAAGTAGTCTTTTATTTAAAGTTATTTCTTAGCATAAGAAATATAACATCCCATTGTATTTATACATACTTTCATTTAGAAAATGCATATTTAATTAAATATATTCTTTGCTGTAATTTTTAATGACACTTAGATGTTAGAGATTTTCATAAATTAATGGTCTTTATTATTAAGAATTTGTTAGAACATTAAAAATCGGAATAGAACTGTTCATTGCAATATCTTAAATCTGAATCTACCTTTGACCTCTAAAATTCTTGTGATTGACCAGATTCCTGTTTGCCCTGTTATATTTTTTGCAATGTACAGATTTACTAACAGAATTGTGTTCATAACAGAAAGATATTTACTGCTATCATAAACCATGTCATATCCCAAACATTTTTTGAATGGAATTATGTTTGGAAGAGCAGTAACTAGCTGTATCTCTGTAGTTTGCCCTGAAGTTCTTACTAGTAATGAGAGTTTAAGAGCCTTCAGAACCCTCAAGGAGAGAAGTAAAATGAAGCCACAAAATTTTATATTATGGTGAGGAACAAATCCAGATGAACTTGCAAAAGTGCCTCATAAATTTGGTGCTTGCACAGAAAATATATTTTTCAGTTGACTGATTAAAAGAATGAGAAAATATTAAAGAAGTTTGAACTAGTGTTAAAAGTGTTCAATAAGAATAAAAAATCGCTAACTGTTTCTTAAACTGAGAAAAGTATTGTGGGTTTCATCCTCATATGGGCTATTCTCTAAGGAGTTGGACTTGAAGATCCTTGCAGATCACTTCCAGCTCAGAGTATTCTGTGCTTCTGTGATTTAGATGCACAGGATTATAGAGTAGAGCACAGAAATAAATCAAACTGTGTGCTCCTGTTTTTAAAGGTACTGCAGAGCTCTGGACATTACAGAATGTTTCTGCACAGAAATGTTATGCAAGTATGAATCGAGAAATGGGTTGTTTTTCCTTGAGAGAACCTGCAAGAGACAACTGGAGAATTATCAGCCTTGCTCTTTCTCATTCATAGTCTCCTGTAAGGTGGAACTTTGTGCATTTTGGATTTTGCTTTGTGAGTATTGAGATCTCTGAATATTGAGTCTGTGAAGACAGAATAACCTACAACATCAGAATAAGGTTCCTTTGCCTTCTAGTGGAAATATGCTTCAGGCAATCCTTCTCAAAGTACACATGAATACTTTAGGTTCTCTTATAAAACTTCTAATGAATAGGAAATCAAACATGGTATTCCCTGCTAGTTCTTCTGTCTTACCTACTTCCCCTGGGATTTTTTTTTTTGCTTGCTTTTCTTATTGCTTTGCTTTGTATTGTTTTTTAGATTTTTTTAGAGACTTTAGGAATCTTCTTTCATTTTTTCTTGTAACAAGCCATCATAATAAAGGATTGGAGGATTTTTCTAAACCTAAGACCTTAATGAACACTCATTTACACTAGATGGGGAGACACACTTAGTTTTACACACCAATTCCCTACACCAAAAACCAAACAAAAGTCAATTTGACCATTGCTTATTCTATTTGTTCATTCCTTCCAGTATTGCAGTTTTATGTTAAAATCCAAAATCTTGAAGTGTGTAATTTAAAAGAACACTATAAAGAGTAGAAAAAACATTTTATTATTTTTGTGATGTTTTTCCCATTTAAAGAATAATGAAAAATCAGCTACTTGTGTGATTTGACTTTCCCTCAAATTTCTTTAAGTGAAGCATGGCAAATATATGCATTATATATGCATTCCATATATAAGATAGGTCTTTCAACACATCATGGACCATGAAGGACTAAGATGACTTTATCTGGAATCTGCAGTGCAACAGAATTATCTATACCATGCACGACAGGAGTGATAACAAATCCTATCAACTTCAAGAAAAGTATTTTTGTCTGTTTTTTTTTTTAAACTTTCATGGAGATGATGAGCTAAGTTGATTTTAAAAATAAAATTTTACAAATGAGATAATTTTCTTTCTATTTCCATGCAAAGTGTGATTTCTGATTTTTCCTTTTTTTTTTTCTTTCCCCTAATGTTCTATACAACTAACCCAGTAAAACAGAGAAACATTTTCTCCTGTTTTCATGACAGTGACTTTTTAGTAATGTTATTATTTTTTCATTTATGTTATTTAATAACAAAAAATTGTTGTTCTGAGTTGCAAGGGACCCAGAAGGATGATGAAGTGCAACTCTTAAGTGGATGGTCCATACAGGTATTGAACCCATTACCCTGGTATGACTAGCACCAGGCTCTAACCAGCAGAGCTAACCTTGGGGTCAATCATGAGATTAGGTTGATTTGAATTATATTTTTCAAAATGAAATTCTAAAAGCTGATAAGCATTTAAAAAATAAAAGGTCCTCCACTTCCTCCTTGCCCCTGTTGAGCAGATCAGAGGTAGATGGTGATCGCAGTTGGCCTACAAGTGTTCACCTCTGTCAATCCTTCCTCACACCTTTCTAGTGTGGGTCCTCCATGGCTGAGTCCCTTGTGAAGAATCCTAGCGTGTGGTCCCTGAAGGAGAGTCCTTCAGAAAAAATTCAATTCAGTGTGGGCTTTCTGTGGCCACAGTTTCAATATTGCTTACACAGTATGACTGAGGTGGGAGGGTATCTGGGCCACCCCAATTACTCAGGCAGAGCCACACAGATCTGGCTGCCCAGGACCATCTCCAAGGTGGGGGAATTTACAGCTTCCCTGGGTGACTTGTGCAGTGCTCAGTCACCCTTATGGTACAAAAGCATTTCCTGATGTTCAGAGCTAACCTCCTGTTTCAGTGTGTGCCCATTGCCTCTGGTTCTGTCACTGGGCACTACTGAGCAGAGCCTGGTTCTCTCCTCTTTGTGCCCTCCCTTCATCTGTTTACATACATTTATAGGATCCCTCTGAGTTCTGTCTTGTCCAGGCTGAATGGCCCCAGCCCTGCAGCCTCTCCCACAGGAGAAATGCCCCAGACCCTTTAAACATCCTTGTGTCCCTTTGTGCTCTGCCCATGTCTCCCTTGTAGCAGGGAGCTGAGAACTGCAGGGCTTCCATTGCTGTCCCTCGCTGAATTCTCCTGGATGTGTCATCCAGTTGTGGGATGAGCAAGTTCCCAGTGCTGGGTGA
This sequence comes from Erithacus rubecula, assembly GCF_903797595.1. Classification (NCBI taxonomy): domain Eukaryota; kingdom Metazoa; phylum Chordata; class Aves; order Passeriformes; family Muscicapidae; genus Erithacus; species Erithacus rubecula. Next base: position 24,943,720 of record NC_136686.1, on the reverse strand, counting down.
AAACCAGGCCCTGCAGGAGGGGCTCTAGAGATGCTCTTGGCATGAGTCAGCAGGGAGCTCTGGTACCCCAGAGGGCAAACTGCATCCAGGGATGCACATCAAACATGGCAACACTGGCCAGGAAAAAGAGGATTGTCCCACTGTACTCAGCGTGGGTGCACATGTAAGTGACTTTATTGAATAAACTGTGGATTTTTGCTGTTAGCAGTCTGTACTATTGAAGTGGATTAACAGTTCTCTAAGATCAAATGAAATCTATAGAGTTTAGCCAGCTGGGCAGCTTTTATAGTTTGTTTGGTTTTTTTTTTTTTTTTTTTTTTAATTTTTTTTAAATTTACTTGTTCTGTGTAGTACATCCATTATGCATGTTTTTTCCAACTACAAAATAAACCACCGTGTCTTTCTGGGAAAATATGAAAGATTAAATCATTCACTGGAGATTTTTCAAGTGTTTGTTTTCATAAAAGCAATTCTCTTTCTCCTTTTCCCATGTTAGAAAAAATCTTATCTAGAATCTCTAATCTTAACAGTGAAGGTCTGCTCAGCCTTTCTCTTGCCTAAATATTGTGCTGATCATGGTTAATGTTTTCCTTTTGTAAAAGTGTTTTTTTTGTCTATGTTGGAAAGCAATATCCCCATAAAGGTCATGACTTGTAAAGATACATGAAGTGAAATGAGTGGCACAAAACAGTAGGTAGCAAAGCATTGTACAATTGGGTGAACAATAAGGTCAATTACTTCATATCTACTTGTAGTTCAGCACAGCTGGATGGAAAAAATCACAATATCTGACTGGCATTCTGTAGCAGTTTAATGCAGAATAATAATAGAGTTTAAATTGCCAGTTTACCAAAGTGTCATTCTAAGTGGGCCAGCACAGAAATGAGAAGCAAGCTGTCTGTCAGAAAAGTTATTACAAAAGAACTGAAAAGTATTAGCAGAACAGATATGAAAGAAAATAGTAGACAGCACATTGCTTGTTCAACTAGGGTCTGACATCCTAGTTTTTCATATACTTTTTTTGTCTTAAAACTAACTGGTCAGACTATTGCAGGAATTCTTTCCTATTTAAACACTATTAGTAGCTTTTTATAAGGACGATTAACATCAGTAAAAAGTTCCCAAATAATCAACATCTGAGTTCAAAAGTTCATTTGCACTAGTAAGGTTCTTTAAAATGAATGAGTACTGAGTTTATATAAAATTGTTCAAGTACTGCACTCCTGTGGAAAATATGAACAGTAAAGATTAACTCCCTAAATGCATACAAACATGAGACAGTACTCTAGTAAGGAGAAAGAGCATTAGAAAGTAATAAAGGACAGTCAATGAGAAATTTAGCATATACTGATAAATATGCAGGGAAAGAATCATTTTATGTCCTTAAAATCATCCAAAAACAGGATGAACTTGCCTGGGAAAGCCATATACATACTTTCACAAGCTTTGTGATTTAAAAAAAGTTGATAGGAACTGTTAAAGAAGTACAATGGTTTTGATGTGATCTTCCCAAATTTGATGTCAAGTCTACTGCTACAGACAGTTTAGCACTTACATGCAAATTTAGAAAGAAAGCAATTTTAGAACCTGGACAATATTTTTATAAGGATATTTTTGGCACTACATGAAATATATTCACTTAGATGGGCTACCCTCATTGGTATAAAGGAAGCTACTATATTTTAATGATTATAAGGTTTTCTTACACAGTTTAGGATATTTGGTTCAGGTTTACTTTTCCAGAAAATAGGTGATAAAAGTTTTAATGTTTTTCATTCTATCATTTTTATTGTGTAGGTAATACATGTTTTTAATGCTGACTCAGTAACATAAATGCAGTGATGGGATTTGTAAAATAATCTTTCCTTTCAATATGGTTTTCCTGTTCAGATAGTGCAGGGCTGCAAAACTGTAAAAAAATCTCGCCTATGAAATTTATTTTCTCCATAGGAATTCTAATTTATCTCCTACATCATCTGTTGGTTATCCTTCCACTGGAGTTTCCAGTAGTACCATACAATATGGGGGGGGTTTTATTGGAAGTTTAAACCCCATTTTCCTTATTAAAATCATGCAGCATAATTATTTTTCAGTTTTTCTGAGCCGAGCAACTTCTGTCTCTTTTGATGTTGCAGGGGAAGCCCCTACATAGACAGGAGTCATCACCCATAGTTCTGCCCAACTCCTCACATCACTGTCATCCAGGTGTTTCACCATGTCTGCTGTGAAGGAAAAGCAGGAATCCCAGAAGCAGGTAATGGGAAGGATAGAGATGGAAATTAGAACAGCAGCTGGTGGCAGAAAGCTTTTGTTAGGAATTGCTTATCCTGAATTTGAGTGGCAGCAGCATCCACACTGCCTAAAAGGTTAGTGCTCTGGCTATTTTCAATAACAAATCAGGCAGTCAGATTTCCAGTTTATGCCTAACCTAGAGTACAGTTTTCCCTCAAAACAGTGAAATGTGAAGTTTCTTTACTCAGGGTTATATATTCTATGCATCACAGGGAATTCTTTCTTGCAAGCCTTTTCAAATAGAACTGGTATAATTTCACACACTTGCTTTTTCTGAGTTAAAGGTTAGTAAAAGCCTGGTAGATACCAGTTCATATGTTTCTCCTACCAGCACAGCTTTTTACTTTCATACTTCTAAGCAATTAAATTTGTGTTAACTGGTTCTTAGGTCAAGTATTAATTACAAGTTAGTTTTCCTTGATGAAGAACACACAGAGTGTGTGCCAAAGATATTAAAATTTTCTTTTAGACAGAGAGTAATCATAATCACTGGTAATGAAGGAAGTGCTTCTCATGTGTATGTAGTTATTCACACTTGGCTTTTTTGCAGTATGAGAACATTCTTTTACAACAGACATCACCCATTGCTAGAAGCTTGCAGCCAGATTAAATGAATAAATGGTCTAATCTAGTGTGGCAGCATTTCTAAATTCAGTAAAATAAAACTAATTTTATGCTGTTATCAGTGTACTTGGCTGTTGTCTACATGAAAATTCCTTGGGAAAATCATGATTGGCTGCTCTCAAGGCAACAGTTCAAATACAGAGGGTAATGGACACAGGAAAACAAGAAAAAGTAAGTAAAATTGTGTGGTCCTGTAGTTGCTGAGATGGCAGTTTCAGCAAGTTCTCATATTTTCATTCAGTCTTGCAACACACATATGGTTTTTGACAAGCTGCCAAGCTCTAAATTTGACTGGCTGGCTGTCTCAGAAAACATTTTTTTTTTCTTTTTTACATGGTAATGTCCTTTTCTTCCTTGTCATGAGAAAAAGAAAGCATCTCTTGCAAACCAAAATTTATAGATCAGGATAGAAGCAGTCATAATTAAATTCTCTTTAGTCATACCAGCAGTTCAGGGGAAAAGGTGACTGCTAGAAATTTTCTCTATGCAGGGTATATTGACACAAACATCATAAGATAAAACCTGACAACCACACTTCTGAGTTTTTAATCAGATTTTAGTTCATTGCTTGTAGGGATTATAAGGTACATAAATTTTCAATTCTAACAATTAGTTCTGTTTTCTATTTCCTCAAATCACTTAACAATAGATCCAAAAAAGTATTACAATTTAAAATATAGCCTCAATTTTCTAAACTTTCTTCCCCCCATATCAGACTTTCTAAAAAGTGCAATTTTAATCCCTATAGTGTTCCTCAATTTCTTCAAAATTGATAGATAATTGTAGAGCACTGTTAGAGTCCACAGACTACTTTCCTGTACGAAATTCTAAAAAGGGTTAAGACAAGAGCAATTACTGAATTACTAGGCAGTCACATTAATTTCCTCTTTAACATTAGTATTACCTAAGATCTCAAATACCAGAATAATTTATGTAAAAATGGTGTATTAGTTACCTTGTTCTGAAGCTAAGTCAAGAAACTCACTATCAAATGAATGATTAGATTTTTTTAGTAATAGGAAAAGAATGAGAAAAATTTCGAGGTTTGTAGTGGTCTATTCATGGAAACACATTAATGTCTTGAAGTACATCAGTGGTTTCTCACTGCAGTGGAATTCTGTAGTTGTTCAATCATTTGTAGCATTTTAAGAAAGTCAAAAAACTTTTTTCAGCATTCATGTACTTTTCTAAAATCAAGATAAGAAATTTACTCCAGAGTTTATTTAAAAGTTAATTCATGTAAGTTTTTTTATATTGTTTTTTATAATTTTCATTATTTTGAGAAATTAAAAACAAGAATAACAGGCCACATTTTCAGATACAACCCAAGGGAAATATGTGCTGCAGATTGTCTTTAACAGACAGAAGACATCACACACAACAGTGTGCCCCCATTAAATGACCTACTAATACAAGGTATTATATAATGATAGCTTAATGAAGAGTGACACCAAAGCTCTTAAATACACTGTACCTGCATCTGATGGCAATGGTACATCATTCCACATGTAGTCTCACTGAAACCAATTGTGGAGAGAATTATTTTGCTAAATTTGGAAGCAAATATCTAAAACATGCATGTTTGAATATGTATTTGTCTTATACTGAATTTCAGTACAAGACTTTTAAATGTCCTTGTAAAAGTGGATGTATTAGCTGAGCAGACACTAGAGGATCTGTTCACCTAAATGTAAATTTTTGGTGACTATTAGAGAGAAATTGACTGAAATAGAATGACACGAGAAGGAAAAAAAATGCAATTATATATCTGTCCTGAAGTAAAGAAGGAGCTCTAGTTGCTCCTAAATTACACAAACACTCAGGTTATAAAATGAAGGCATAGCCATTCCACATTGCTTTTTCATGTCCTTTTGTGAGGTAGAATGCCACTAAGTTAGATTGATGGACCCACTGGGAATCTTTCTAAAGCTTATTGCTCTCTTGCACATATACTGCTGGTGTTCTCACAGATGTATGGGAAATTACAGCACAGCAGCAGTAGCAACTTTATAGGTGAGATCAAGGGATTCTGAACTGTGAGGGAACACTTGGCCTTTGTGATAAACTAGCAGCTGATGCTCAAATTTGTTATCTGCAGCCTCTCCAAAAAGGAGTGGTCTCTGTGGTCTAGTTAAAAGTATTAGTATAGCAAGTAGCTACAACTACTCTTCAGATTGTTAGACAGTAAAGATTTTCAGTGTTTTGAAAGAATCTGAGAACACATTATATAGAGAGTTTTGCTTTGATTTTTCTTTCTGAAACACAATATAACCGGAGAGTGATGACTACAGAAAGACCAAAGGATTTATTAAAGGGACTAAATGAATCTTCTCAGTCAGAGAAGCAAGTAATGACCTCCAATATGCTGATATCAATTTGTGAAAAATACTATCCTCTGGGGTCCTGCAGATCCTTACAAATTTGGTGCTCCAGTCTGTGGCTTAATGGCTGACCTGAAAGGAGGGCAAACCAAAACTTTATTATTTGTAAGAGGAGGGAAAAGGTGGTAAAGGCACCTTCCTTATCAGGGTGCAGAAAAGGTGGTGCTAGCTCCATTAATCTTTGTAATGACTGCCTGCTACCTGTCCCCATAAGCTCCCTCTGGGGCATTGTAAACTGCAGTAGGCACATTGGCTGAACAGGAATCCTTCTGCTTTCTAAGTGAAAAGCCAGAAACTGGACCTGAGAGTTTGCCTCTTCAAGATCCTCAAGAAAACGAAGTTCCATTAACTTTTTTTGTAGTCAGTACTTTATCATGACTTTATTGGTTTAATGGTTTAATGGTCCTTGTAACTCTGTTTGCAGATAATGTGGCACTTGGCTCCACTGTAGTTTGTATTTGAAGATAAAGTTTTGCAAGTTACAACTTTCACACATGAGAATTTATATCCATAAAATATCTTTAGAATATCTATAATTTTTTTCCTTCAACAGATTGCTTATGCATGATGTAAAAGAATTTTTTTTACTTGATTGCTGATTTTTCCCCTCTACTTTCCATCACCTAAGACAGCTTGGTTTTCTTTGAATACATGGAGCAATTTTCAAAGAAAATTACAATTAAAATGAGATAGGTGTGTTTTATAGCTGCCTTTCCATATAAAGTAAATATATACATCTCTTCTAAAAGACAGCTGCTGTTCAGCATCCATTACATGCAGCAATCATCTCAATTAAATGTGCAAATGATCTAAACAGTGACTTATAAGATGTTAATGCAGTAGTAAACACAGAAAATTGTGTAATGAACTCATAAATATATCTAGGTATGAATTAACTGCTTGAATTAATACAAATAATTTTAAGTTATGTTTTTAGAGACAGGAAGTGCATGTTTGGAAAAAAGATGCATTTATCAGCCCAAAACCACTTGACTCAGATGTGTGCTAGTCTCAGTAGGAATGGCACATCCCATGTCAGTAGCCCCTCCACAACAAGTATTGCAGCAAATTATATTTTTGTTTGTGCATGGGGCACACTTTGTTTATTTGTTGGTGATTTTTTTAAAGAAATCTAAGAAACAGACCTTTATTAAAATCTAAATGTCAGAGAATGCTTATATATAGACCTACATATGAATTTGTCTTATATAGCAGGTGGCATATTTCTCTACATTCTGCTCACAATTTTTCTCCCTAAACTTTGCCATATCAATAATAGGTAATTTTTTTCTATAATATAAGGATTGTTTATGGAGTATCTGCCTGTAGTAACTGGTTATCTCTGCAGAGCAGGTATTCAATTTTTCTTCTGCCTGGAAAGAGAGAAGAGCAAGGTCTGTCAAAATGACAAGTGTACACAAATTATAGCACACACTTCAGTTGATTCATCACAGAGGTCAAATTGTAAGTGGAATAAAAGACCTAGCTGTAAACCCTGTTGGGAAGGTAGTTGATTTTGGCCCCACATGATGAAAGATTTTCTTAAATCCTTGGAGAGTTCAGCTATACTGCATTGTAATATCAGCATATAACTCCTATTAATACCATCATTGGAATGCCTCATATTTTTTGACGTATCTTTGCTACTCAGTATAGAAGAATTTTCATTTTTAAATGAGTCAGTGAAGGGATGTTGTTATTTGAGCATGAACTCTACAGGAAGGCTGGAACCTAAACCCCCTGATTCCTCAGTGGCTACTACCAGAGAAAGACTGAAACCTTTCAACCTTCTTTCCACCAACAAAAGTCCCACTCAAACCTAGGCTGCTCATTTGATGAATCCATTTGGGGGTGATGGTGGGAGTTGGGGAACTTCTCTGTGGAGGATTATGTGCATAAATATCTTGCAATAAGAAGTTATCCATAGTCTAGGCAGTAGCATCCATCTGCCAAATATTTTTAAAAGAGAACATAATCCTAAAGAAAATCAAATTACTTGAATTGTTTCCCTTATGCCTCTCAGTCATTACACTTCCTTAATGAGCATTTCACCTCCTCTAATTTAGCCTAAAAACCCAAATTAGGCATCTTCACTCCATGTGCAGATGCTATTTTATACAATTAAGATAAATGGAAGATTTTCTTGAATTGAGGAGCCAAGTTTTATGTGTACCTGTGCACTTCCATATGAGATTTTCCCTTTCACTCGTATGTGTCTACAACAAGATTTATATTAGCAGAAACACAATTTGACCATTAATTTTCTGCCATGAAGGAAACATAAATCCTGCATTAACTCTGAGAATCTGAAAGAACCAGATTTTGCACTTGTATGACGTTAATAATGCCAAGTTTTCTTCTTAATTAAGATATCCTAATTTCACCAAAGAGAAGCAAAATTCAGCAAATTTTTATGCTGCTTGAGTCCATCAATCTGACAAATGGCATGTTATTAATTTAAAGACAGTCAAACTAATCACACATCTCAGGGATCATGATATGCAGTTAATGACATTGGTGACAGAACACATTTCATTTGTAAGCCTTCTGCCACATGTTTGTGGCTATTCCACCCTTAAAAAAATCCCTTAGTAATGGAATTAGACTTATGTTGTTAGTTGAAACAGCCAATAAGTCAAGTATATTTTTGATCCTGACTCTAATTTTGTTTCCTGACTATGCAGGACACTACAAAATAAGAAAAATAATAAAAATTTTGCATCAGTTGTAAGGTCCATGATCTCCTTTTTTAATTCCATGTATTAAAAAATCACTTTTTGGCTTATTCGAAAGAAGCAATATGTTTAAAATTTTGAAGCACCAGTTTACCAAGTATTTCAGAAGTTAATTACCTCAAATATAATGCTGGTCAAAAGCAGATTCCACCTTCATAGCTCATTCATATCTTGAACCTTGCATCTCTGTGGAATTTCACATCTTGATGTTTAAAGTATGAGTGACATATTATTTATACTGGTTTTACACCTGACATTTATTTGTTTATCTTCTCTGACAAGATGAGAAAATAATGTGTCTTCTCTTGTCTCAACACATACCACTCAGATTCTAGCTTATAAAAGTGGAGAAACATGCATCTTTTTGTCATATACATGGTGCAGTGACAATCAGTTTAGATATTTGTGGATATACCCACTATATTACTCAGTATATACTGTGCTTTCTCTTTCACTCAAAGCCTTTAGAGTGTACAGGACAGACACCAAGTTCAGTTGTTGTTTTTCAGATTTCCTAGGAATGTCTGGCTTTTGGCAGCTCATATACAAGTGGAGACAACTCTGCCAGGTATTGCCACTACAGTGGCTTCACACTTCTCAGTGAGCTGGTGAGTAGCTTGACTACTGTTGAGAAGACCTTTTTTATATATTTTGGCAGGAAAGAGCGGAGTACATTTCAGAACAGTCAATGAAATTTAGGTGAGACTGACACAGATTAGAGTGAAATTCTTCTAAAGATTTCAGCAGCAGCTCAGAGGAAAGAACACAGTGAGTTTAGATGCTAATGCAGACAAACACAACTATACACAGAGAATATGCAGGAATGTCAGAATTGGTCACATCCACACAGAATTCAGGAAATACTGTAATTTTATGCCTGTAAAAATCAGTGATTCTGAGTGTTGAAAGTCAGAATTGCTGCCTGTGTTATTGTTTGCCTCACTAAAGAAGACAGCATAGGGCCCAATTAACTCATGTTATCTTTAGTTAGTGTCAGGAGATCACTCAAGCAGAAATCACGTAGCTTTGTGTAGAAGCTAGATTGCTAAACTCAAATCAGTTTTTTCACCTTGTTCATTTTAGCATGTCCTGGCAGGAGTATAATATTATGAGGGCTAGAAAGAGCAGCCTTAAAATATTTGAGAGAGCCACCTCTTTAAATGTATATTTTAGATTTAATTACATATTTTTAAACATATTTAATTACATATTTGCAAAAAGTCTCAATTGTTCTAGTTAATATGTTAAGATGTTCATTGGTGACAAATGGTGATATGAAGACCATATTATTATTGTGATTTAAAATCGTATTATAATTGACCTAAACTGTCTAATTTCTCTTTCCATCACTAACCTGTAGACTTGCAGAAAAATGGCCTCAGCATTCTCTGTCAGTGTTTCTAAAATACTATAAATTTCTGTCAAACTCCTAATGTTGATAATTTATCATTTCTGTGAAGCTGTGCTACAACAAAGGCCAAAACCAGCAACCATTCTTTTGGCCAAGACTTGATCATGCTGGTTTAAGTCAATTTTATTTTAAATTTTTCCTCAAATCCAAAAGGCAAAAGCTGAAATAGACTGAATCTGCAGAAAGAGATCTGTTTACAAGAATTGTGGGAAGAAAAACAAAACTAGAGCCATTTTGTTCCAAATGAGAAGAGTAAAAGGGAGGTTTTTCTGACTGCTTTTTGGCAGGAGGGGGAAGAACACCGGATGGGCTCAGTCTCACCTCCTGTCTCAATATGTGTATGTAGTCTCCAATGTAGTGATGTTCTAAATCAAATCTGTTTGGAAAAAATGCCAAATGGACATAGGCTGTTAAAGTGAGTAATTGGCAATGTCATTGTGATTGATACGGTCTATTGGTGAAACTTGCAATTCACATCTTTCTATTGGTTTTCAGTCATTTTCACAGCCATCTGCTTTAGATTACATTTTTAAATGTTCAAAGTTAATCCAAGTAAGACAGTTTTCAGGTATACTGCTCTGAAGAAGAGGGAAAAAGTCTAAATGGTAGTTGAAATGCAGTCAATATTTTACATGTTTATACTCTGAATGCAACTGAAGTTTCATATAAGCTCAGAATGGTAATATTTAACTTTACCATATTATATCATGCAACATAGCTTTATATGACAGCTTAGTGTTATTTTGGAAAAAATCCCAAACCTTTAAATTCAATACTTCAGATACTTTTGAAGCAATGAACTGATGTATAGCTTGAAAACTAATTTAAAGTTCTTTTTGACACTGTATAGCCGCTGAATTACTATTTTGTACACTGAGCATTTATTCATATAAATAAATGGAAGTTATATTCAGAAAATATCACAAAAGAAAATAATATGGTTTTTGCCTAGCAAAATTTTAAAAATACTTTACAGCCTAATTTAGAAGCCAGATCTATGTGTCCTGCACTTCATCAAAGCAGTTTTGCTTGTATTATCTATTTCCTATGTAAAAATTACATTTTCCTTCTAAGTCCTTTATAAAATAAAAAATTACCTGGATGTTCCAGTGACAATTTCATTAATATTGCTCTATACTTTTAATTACAAGGGTAAGATTATAAATATCTGCTTAGCTCTAACAATTTCAGAAAAAATATTACATTCCAAGTATATCACTAATAATAATCTGGAGGACTGATTTTTTTATGTTCAACTGGCTGATTTATCAGGATAATCTTAAGGAAAGTGCAACACTATTTTAGTAAGAAACACAAAATAGATATAAGACATTACCTTTCCATCTAGAAGTTTTCTACTGAAACTGTGAAAAATCTCCTCAATTTGGCCCTTTTGGAAGGAACATTTTGATTTGAACATAAATAATAAGAACCCATATGTATCTCAGTGGAGCTATCTGTTCCAGGTTGACTGTGATTATTCCATCCTTGGATAATAGAAGCCTAAGATGTCTGTTGCTATGACTATGCCTCATAGCTGACAGGGCTTGCTCTGAAAACAGGATGAAGCATAGGAACTGAAAGCGAGATTTTTATTTCTTCAAGAAAGAATTATAAATTTGATCCACAAATAAGATTTAGGTCTTGTCACACCTGGACACGCATAATCTTTATTTTCTCATTGCAATGAGAAGTAATCTGTTTCCTTTTGGTTTTTTTTTATCTGTTACCAGTGGAAAATTAATTCATGCACTTGAACATCTTTCACGTAGGTGCTTGTATCACACATAAGAACTAATGAGAAAAAGGTAAAAGAATTAGGGAAGTACATTCAAATTTGAGACAAAATTTTTATTAAAAACATTTTTTCAGATCTCTGAGCATGGCTAGAGATATTCAAATTTACCAAGGCAGAATGCTAGTTGGTATTCTGAAACACTGGAATAGATTTTTTTTCTAATTATTTTTATAATGCAATAATAATTTAATTATTTAGAACAAGATAAAGAAGAAAATAGCCATATTTATATGTGCACAAATAAATAATATTGATTGATAAGAAAAGTGCTACAAAATACTGCAGAAATATTTTAGAAAGTTATCTGTAATTGCAAACTTAAATGCAAAACAACAGTAGAGAGTTTAGGGAAATAAATTTTAAATCTTTCTCCAAAGATGTATGTACTTGTGGAACGCTAGCAAAAAATCCTTATTTTCTACACAAAGAGCCATCTGGTAGTCTGACTGGGTTTAGATTAAATCTATGATTTTAAAATTTATAAGTGTTACTACTTGTATTCAGACCTGCTATTCTGCATAACTCATTTTACATCCAAAGAGGAAAGCACATTGCTTTCTGTTAACCTTAGTGGAACATCTGGTTTTTCCCAACTGATTGGTATTTAATGGAATTCTTTCCACCAACTGCCCCCACAAATGTGAGAGTAACCCAGATTTTGTTAATAGATCCCTTGGGCTGACTAGAGTGAAATGACACTGAATGATTGGTGGTTCTAAATATATATATATATGTTTTATTCTAGAACAAATTATCAGGTACTTACAGAAAACTAAAGAAATTAACTAAAGTCCCTCTAAATCAGTAAATGAATAGTTTATATATTAAAGCTTATTCATTACCCCTTGAACTGTCTTTATCTCAATCCAAGGGTTTTCAGTCTTTTACTCTTCCAGGCCACTCCCTCATCCCACTGGGGGTAAAGGAGCAGGTGCCTGGCATGTTTTCATCTGGGGATAAATCACAACAGAACTATGGAATACTCTTACAAAAATAGTACCTGAGTTGCATGAAAAATCAGACTATTCCAGACATATCAGAAGGTAAGTGAAAAATGACCAAAAGAGAAGAACTGGACTAAGACTGTGGAAATAGTTTTGACTTGATATTTGGGGAATATTAAAGTTATTGTATTCAAGTTTAATGATCCATCAGTGTTTCAAGGGCCAGACAGATCTTCAAGGGACATTTCAGGATACCTAAGGTAGACCTGAATTTTTCTTTGGAAAAGCTTCTTTTTTCTTTCTGCTTTTTCAGGTCATTAAAAAAAAAACAAAAACAAAAAAAAAATCAAAATCCCTCTGGGAATTATCTTCTTTGAGGGAGTTTTCTTTTGCAAGTATTTCCATTTAGTTAATTTAATCTAAAGATAATAGTAATAGCAAGTTGTGCTTTCTAGTAGCACCTGTTTATTTATAGAATAAATCTATTTTGCCAAAAATTAGGAGTATTTGATGGCAAATTACAGTGTTTCTTTGGAGGTAATTAATTTTATTAAATGGTGCATTGGTTTTGAAGTTAAAAGTTTGATGATAAATCATTTTCTCACATTTGCTTTAAATAAGAATGCAATCAAACCTGTACAATCAGCACATCACAGCATGGAACTGACATATACTTCAGAAGTACAGTCAGCTTGATTGTATGGCACTCTTTTTAGTTAAAAATAAGTATTTTTTTTCAGTTGCATAGTTAATTTGAGTGAATTAAGATTTAAAAAACTTGGGACTACCATTTCTGTAGGAAGGGGATACAGACTGCAGTTAAACTATATTACTTTGAGTATCTCTTTGCCTTCCAGTTTGTGTTCAAAGTCAGGTCCTCCATACAAAAATAGGTGGATGTGCTAGTTCCAAGATGGCATATAAGCATATGGGATAATTCTCTCTTTTTTCACACATCTGCCAAGCAAAGAACTCAAAGAGTCATCCAGTCCAACTACTACTACAATGGGTATCTTATTTATAGGATCCTTGATAAATTTATGAACTGCCATGATAAAACTAGAAATATTGAGTGGAAGACAGTTCTGAGAAGTAAATAAAAGCCTTTGTGTTCTACTGGACAGAAATCTTCTATTTTGCTGCTTGACCATGGTCATGGTAAGTTTCTACTTGTTCTTTTGCCAGCTGTGCCCTTCAGCTTAAGTGTGCTTCAAGATAGCAGTCATATTTTCTCTCACTGTTTGCTTTTTCAGGCAAAACAACTCTTTTTCATTTATTCTGCATTTACAAGATAGACTGTCATTCTCCTGCTGAGAGGCAGTGTACAATTAGCTCCAGGATGGTGCTGCTGAAACTGCACAGCTTCTGAGCAGCACAGGTTGACTCTGCCTGGCTGGAAATGTGTGAATATCTATGTCCATCAATGTGGGCTAATCCTTCTTAGGCTTTTCAGTATCTTGATTTGAAATAATCTTTAATGAAGATATACAGCCAGAATTGCAGGCCCTAGATGTGAAAGAAAGGGTGTTGAAAGGATAAATGGAACATTTGACAAAGTAGTGAATTAAATATGCTGAAAAGAGTGGTTTGGCACAATATTTGCCTTGTTCAAATGGGCAGTTAAACCATTCTCTTAGAATAGAATAGAATTTTGAAATTTACAAAGAATTAGCAATAACTTGGTTTCATGTAAAGTATTTATGCAATCAGTGGGTGGAATTAAGCAAGAAGAAATATAATTCTGAAATAAATTTTGCTATAAACTGAAACTGCAATCTTATCCAAACTCTTCCTTAGAAAGAGTCCAAATACAATTTGAATCTTCCCCTACCCAGCCTTACTGCAGAGTGATGTCAAGCTAGAAATAATCTATGATCCAATTAGCCTCAGTTCCAGAAATTGTGTGAGACTGATCTCCGCATTTCTATGCTAGAGTTGTATAAACATTGCCATGGATACACACGTGCTCACTTGGGAAGATTGGAAAGATAATTGTATAACTTCTCTTGTATTCCTAAATCTCATATGGTAACTCGAAACAACCTTTTGTTTTTTGGTGATTATGGGATAGTAATCTCTGCAGCCTTGAATTTTAATACTTGCATTCTGTTAGGATTCTCTTGAAGTAACACTTCTAGAAATGTCTGTCTTTTTAATTGAGAGCCATTGGTTGGTAGATGTTCATATTTGGAAGGAGGGTGGAACAGAAAGAGGAACAGTAAGGAGTGGAAAATAGAGAGTGTAACATCTCGCTCCATTAAATGCAACTCCATTTTCACTGCTCACTCACTCAGAAGCGATCTGTGACACACAGGGTTATTCCTGTACAAATTACCATTCAGTAAGTAGAGCTTTATGACAAGATGTTCTAATAGCAGTGCACTGTCATAATGTCACTGCAAAGCTTGGAGATGGATTTGGCAGATGCAATTTCTTTTTGGAGACATATGATAATAAGAACAACCTACGTGTTTCGCAACGTAAAAAATTGAAATAACCAAGGCCTTGAGCTGACACAGTGGCACTGCCAGAAGTACAGCACACATTTGTATACAGAGAATAAATAGGAAAAAGCTTGCTAAGATAAACCTCTGCATGAATTCACCAAATAAGCCAAAGATATTAGTTTCATCTTTTACACCATGCCTTAATATTTAATACAATGTTAGAATTCAAAGTATCTCATGAGCTGTTTAAACTTGTGACTGAAATTGTAATCATTGACAAAAGTCAACAACAACAAAGCATTGAAAATGGCACTGGATTTACAGTCTATGATGGGATCAAGATTATAGAAACAAATAGGTGGTTTTGCAGTTTCTTCAGTTTGGAAGTAGGATATTCATCTAACAAACAAGTTAACTTCCTTTCTGGCTAAAAGAAACCATAATGTTATCAAAAGTATGGCAAGAACAAATAGAGGATTATTTCTAGGAAGTAGGTATGAGGAATTCAGAGAATTTTCAGTAGAAGCATACTGTGAATCAAAAAGAAGAAATAAAAATAGTGTTTAGAGAATTCATTTACATTAAATAGATTTGTAAGAACAACAACCAGTTTTTCGGATTTGTCTGAATCTACAACAGAGTAACAAGTCTAATGAATGAAATGCTATTTTAAAATGCACACAGTTGTTTTTTTTTTTTGGTGGTTTTTTTTTTTTTTTTTTTTTTCAACCATAACACATAGCAGTGGCAAAACTTTGAAAATTACAAGAAACCAGTATGTCAAAATCAACATGACCATGGACATCTGACTTGTGTGATAAAGGTATTGTTAGACTTAACTTCCTTTTAATTGTGAATTGAGTGCTGTCAAAGACATACTTTCTGGTTACTCTGTATAATTTATTTAGTTTTTGTTTATATATTATTACTGTTTTTTTGCTTCCATTACAAAGAACTGACCTTTCTCTTGACAGACAGATCTTTGTGGACACTTTCAAACAGTATATTTGTCTGCATGAGACAGAGAGTCATTTATTATTATATTCCTGGCTCATGAATATAATATTGTGTTGCAAACTGTTCCTGCTAATTCATCTTGTAACAGTAATGACATCTGGATTTTTTGAAGGTGTAGCTTGATTCCTTTCAAGGAGACACGGGGAGGTTTTAACATTGATTAGCATTGTTCATTCTGTTTCATTCTTTGGGAAGTTAGTTGAAGCTAACAGCCTTAGTTGGTCTATCTGGTAAATACATAAAAAAGTATCAAGAGATTTTTTAATGGTGTGGCAAAATTACACCTATTGGTAGAATGAAATTTCTTGAATGATTTAACATCACTTCCTTTATTCAAAACAGAGCTAGGCTATTTTGAGTAACATTTCTAGGACTTTTAGAGAAGACAACAAATATTTTCCTGACCCTAGGATAATGCTAAATCTCAAAGACACAAATAAAAGTGTGGCACATAGGTACTGTGAAAAATTCCATGTAAAATCCTGGAGGCTTGGCAAAGCTGGAAATACAAGCTTACATTGGCAATGTACCAAATAATTTTTAATCATAATCATTGATCTTCTGTGCTATATTGCAGTGCTTTACATGTTTGAGGTTCACCAGTTTCTAGCCAGAGGAAATTAAGTTTTTTAATATAAATTTTGCAGCTTTTAAACTTTTAAACATCAACTGGCTGAGAAATCAATGAACTAAAGGCTATTTAAAGTGTTAAAATTCATGGGCAGTGTGCACAATGCAAAAATAGATGAAAAGCCAAGACATAAATACAATGCTTTTTTTGTAATGAATCATGCACACATACAGAAAGAAAATGTTTTACTAGAAACTTTCTTCCTTTGTTACAAACTTTCTTCTAGTTTTAACACCATTTTTAGTGGTGTTTCAGAGCAGGAGATAGAGGGAATTTTTGTGTTGAGAGACAAATTACCAACTCATTTTACATCCTTAACTTATTTGAAGCTTCCTTATCAGGTTAAAAGTCAAATCCTACTCTTAGCCTACAAATGTGATTTTGTGCATATGCTTGTTTAGGACTTTGCCTGACTGGTTCTAGACACATTAAGAAGAGCCATTTATGAACTCTTTATAAATAAAAGTTTTGATTTGTGTTCTTTCGATAATTAGAAGTTTTCAGCATATAGTTTACATACTAAATAATTCTGGTTCATCTCTAGCCGTTCTCAGAGGGAAGAAATAATTCTTTTTTCAACTGGAATTGATTAATGTGTTCAAAGATATCTAGCGAAACATCAGCACTGATGGATAAGAACAGAGTTCCACTGACTGCATTCTGTTGAGCTGTGATTTTGGTTTGATTGAGGGACACTGTTGGGAATCACACAGATTTAAAAATACTAAAGCAATAGTATGAAGCAGAATTATGCTGTTTTCACAGCTGGGAGTGGTCAAGTATATGCACTGGTGTTTATGTCTTTTTTTTTTTTCCTATTCAGAACAATGTGGAATGGAAATATCTCACTAGACAGCCAGAAGTACTCAAAGTTTGAACTAGATCAAAGGTGTCAGCACTGATCTGCATTCTTTGAGGCTGAAAGTCACAGAAAAGGAAAACATACCAGAAAAGTGTCTTTTTCTAACTCATGCAATATTCTCTCTACAATATTGTATTTCTTCTCAAGCGTTCTGCTTGACTGCTGATTTGAAGTGTTGAACAAAAAGTTTATTGTGCTGCCAACTTTCCTCTTGTTGAGCCACCAACAATTCACTGCAGATTTTCTCTTTTGTGAGCTCTCAGAGTAAATGAGGTTATATTCTGAAAGGACTAATATTCAGTCAGACTGTGTGAATCAGACTCTGAGAAGGTGTTTATGTGATCTGCAGCACATAGGAAATTCACCTAAAATGTGCTGTGCTCAAAATAGGAAGAAAGTTTGGGGAACCAGGAACACAGAATCAGAAATGAATATTTCATTGTTTTAAACATCTTGCATCTGGTGAAATTTATCTAATTTGGTCAAACCCAATGACAATGCATCTGGTTTTATTTGGTCCTATGGCTATGCTCCTTGCATTGTAGCCATAGTTCTTTCTTCTTTTAGTTTTTATGACTGATGAACAATTTTTTATCTGCTCGAAATATTATAAAGTACCTAATTCAGTCTGACTTCCAATATTTCTTACTTATTTAAGTTTCTATTTAAAAAAAGGAATAATTTTTTCACATGATATATTTCCAATAGGTTTGCAGTAGTACTCAAGATGTAATGTCTCCAAACCAGGAACTCCTACAAGCCTTTCACAGCATATTGTGTCATGTAATGTATTTTTAAATTTGATCCCACTACATGAAAAAGCTCATGGATTTGGCAAATATAATGTACAACACATTTAATAGCAACCAAATTTTCCATCACTTCTCTCTGTTATAGTATTCTATTTATAAAGCATATAAAATAGAAAATGTCATTGTGGGGAAAATTTACATGTTTCAGTAATAAAAAATGCACCGCACATAAGAGATTTGCATACTAAACGAATTGTGTTATTTGACTAAATCTTTACCTTTGAAATATTTTTTTGGGCTCAAGCTAAGAGCTTAAGCT
The DNA here is from genome assembly GCF_903797595.1 of Erithacus rubecula. Taxonomy (NCBI): domain Eukaryota; kingdom Metazoa; phylum Chordata; class Aves; order Passeriformes; family Muscicapidae; genus Erithacus; species Erithacus rubecula. Next base: position 24,925,507 of record NC_136686.1, on the reverse strand, counting down.
TAAACATTCTAAGAGTTTGAAGTATTCTCAATCCAAGTTGTGGGCATTCTTAATCCTAGACTACCTTCTGGAACAGGAGTGGAACTAGACTATGTGATTTCCATGACACTTTTCCATTTCCATCACTTCTTTAAATCTCAAAGCATACAAAATACCATCAAGTATTTACTTGCTCTGTCACTTTTCTAAACTTTATTCACAGACAAAATAATTTTGTATTAAAAACAGTGGCATCATAAACCTCTGAAGCAAACAAAAGATTTTGAGTGTTTTGGAGACATATAAATTCAGGATTATAAATGGTATTCCATCTTTACTGGTCTCCTTGAATAAATTATCTCTAACCCTCAATGTCTCTCTATGACGATTCTTGGTTGTATGCACCTCTGTGAGACTCAATTTTTAAAAATTATTTAAATACTTTCTTAGGAAGGTTATATCTCCCTTAATCAAAAATACAAGTATGAATATCCAGCAGCCAAGAAAAGATTCTTTATTTTTCAAAATTATTTTTGAATACATTTATTTTTAAAACACATTAAATTTATGTATACCTTTCTGATCCTGTTATATACTGTTATTGAATGTGAATATTGAGTGACTTTTAAAATATATTTTAGTATGAAAATGAAAATTATATACTTCCAAAGTCAGTAAATGACAATTGATGCATTTACATTTTTGAAAACTTGCTGCAAATATTGAATGTCTCTTGGAAATAAAATGTAGTTTAGTCAGATGTTGCAGTTAGAGTACAGTTAATATTCAAACTTGTTTTTCTGCTCATAGGAATTAATCTGTTCAAATGTCAAATCAAATTAAAAAATTAAAACTTTGCTACACATATGATCCAACTGAAATAATTCTAGCAAAGTAATCCTACAGTGCTGACATGCAGACAATAATGCATAATGTAAGTGTAAACATATGGTTATAAGTGTACATTACACTTTGCTGATTCTGTGGCAAAAAATACAAGAGCCACTGGAGGACTGATAGTTCTAACACAGAGCAGTCCTTTAAAGTATCATATTAAAATGAACTTCCAAAACCATTTCTAATGTTATATCATCAGTGTGAGCTTTTAAGACCCAAAATAGGTCTGATAAAAAAAGTAAAAATCAGAAAAAATTCTTGACCTTTCCTGGTGATAATAACAGATCACAATTACCTGATACCTGCATCATACTGTTGTCCAAGAAATATGATAAAACAAATCAGATCTTTTTATTAAGTGATTTGTTAGCAATTCAATTGAAATATTAAGGGGCTCTGTTTTTACAATTATCTGAATTCTGATAAAGTAAAAGTTTAAGTGAATGTTTAGCTTATCTTTAAGAATTATAAAATTCTCCTCTTTTGTTTCCCTGAAGGCTTCAAATGCATCTAAATATGTCTTGATCATGGCAATTGTCCTGTGTACAAACCCACACTCTTATTTGTGCAACAATGACAGTTACATGTGTTTAAAGGAATTACATTAGCAACTATCACTTTACTCTTTTGAGATCCTACATTCTTTTTTCAATAGGAATCCAACTTTTAGCAAAAACAAACTAAGGAAAGCTGGGGGAAAGAAATATTTGGATCAGTCTATTGTAGAAGTACATTGTTAAGAGGTTTTATTTTATGTTTGTATAGCTGTCTACCTCCAGGAAGATAATATCTGATTTCATATTTCATATTGTCATTCTACATGTAGGTCAGGGCTTTCTTGCCATTTAGTTGGATGACAGTGCTAATTAAAATGAAGATAAGCTGTGCCAAGATCTAATGTACTTTTCTTGTCCAAAACATGAGGAATTAGCAAAAAAACCCTTTAAATTGCACATGGAATCTAGCCCAGCTATTTTCAAGATGCTTTCCTTACATTTTTACAACTGTTGTAAAATAAAGCAGACAAAGAATACTACCATGAAACTGGATACTGGAATTATCTGGGGTTGTATTAATATATATAAATCAGCACCATACTGGATATTGCAAAATATCAAACAACAATTGCACTTCATAAAATCAGAATGGTTTGGATTGGAAGGGCACCTCGAAGATCATCATAGTTCCTGCTGTGGGCAGGGACATCTTGTACTAGACCAGGTTTCTCAGAGTGCCATCCAATCTGGCCTTGAACACTTCCAGGAATGTGACATCCACAAATTCCATGGGTAGTTTATTCCTCTGTCTCACCACCCTCAGAGAAAAAACTTTTTTCTGATATTTTCGTCAATGTGAACAAATTCCCTATTGCCTTTTCACCACATGCTCTTGTAAATAATCTTGCCGCATCTTTGCTGTAAATTCCCTTCAAGTACTAGAAGGTCACAGTTAGGTCACCTCAGAGCCTTTTTTATCCAGCCTGAAAAATCTCAATTCTCTCAGCATTTCCTCATAGGAGAGGTTTTCTCTTCCTCTGATGAACTGAATTTCCCTCCTCTGGGCTCTCTCCAGCAGGTCCATGTCCTTCCTGTGCTGGGGCCCCAGAGCTGATGCAGCCCTGCAGGTGGGGTCTGACAGAGCAGAGCAGAGGGGCAGAATCCCCTCCCTCCCCTGCTGCCCACACTGCTCTGGGTGCAGCCCAGGGCACGTTTGGTTTGGGCTGTGAGTGCTCATGGCTGGGTCATGTCCAGCCTCTCACCCACCTGCACCCCCAAGTGCTCAGCAGGGCTGTTCTCCATCTGTTCATCCCTCAGCCTGGATTGATAGCAGGGGTTACCCAGGTGCAGCACCTTGCACTCAGCCTTATTAAACCTCATGAGATTCCCATGGACCCACTTCTTGAGCTTGCCCAGCTCCCTCTGGATGGCATCCCATCCTTCAGGTGTGTCAGTTACACCACTCAGCTTGGTGCCATCAGCAAATCTGCTGAGGGAGGACTCGATCTCTTTGTCTATGTCAGTAATGAAGATATTAAATAACCCTGGTCCGAGTATGGACCCCTGAGGGACACAACTTGTCACTAAGTCCACTGGAACTGTGAGCTGTTGACACTGCCTTCTGGATGCAACTATCCAACCAATTCCGTATCCACCTGAGTGCATCTGTTGAATCCACCACTCTCCAGTTTGGAGAGAAAAATGTTGTGGGGGACCATGTCAGGAGCTTTACAGAAGTCAAGATATATGATATCTATAGCAATTCTCTTATCCACTGATGTAGTTACTCCATCAAAGAAAAACCACTAGGTTATTCAGACAGGATTTTACCTTGGTGAAGCCATACTGGCTGTCTCAAATTACCTCCCTGTCCTCCATATATGTGCCTTAATGTAGCTTCTAGAAGGATCTGTTTCATGCATTTATCAATAAATTAGTTGTGATGATATCAGTGGGTTAGCAATCACAGGTTGAAGTGTTAAAGTAAGTCAGGTGTTTATGGTATCTTGGTGGTCTGTGGATAATTTATAAATTGTAGCTATTCAGTATCTTGTAGATTAGATTATGTTAGGGACTGAGGTGGAAGTACTGGTTTTGACTAGGTTGATTTTTCTCTGTGGTAGCTGTGAATAGGATTTGTGCTGAAACCAGCATTGATATCACAGGGATGTTTTAGCAATTGCTGAGCAGTGCTAACACAATGCCAAGGCCCTCTGTGCCCCTCACACTGCCCTACCAGCAAGGAGGCTGAGGGTGCACAAGGAGCTGGGAGGGGACATAATTAGGAGAGATGATCCCACTGACCAGAGGATATTCCAGACAACATGATGCTTTGTTCAGCAGCAAAGACTAGGGAAGAAGGAAGGAAGCGGGGGACTTTTGAATTGTCCTCCCAAGTCACTATAAAAACATAATATTGTCTTGTTTTCCTGATGATGGCTGAACACTGGCCTGCTGTTGGGGAGTGGTGAGTGAATTCCTTATTTTTTTTCTCTTGTGTGTGGAGATTTTGCCTTGCCTATTAAGCTGTCTCTTTCAGCTCACAAGTTTTCTCAATTTTATAATTCCCAGTCTCTTCTGCAATCTGAAGTGGGGCAGTGAGTGGGTGGCTGTGTGGAGCTTGGCTGCCCACTGGGGTTTAAATCACAATAATGGAGTATTTTATCTAGGAAAATTCATAACTGTGAGTGAATGGGTTTGAAAGCACAGATTTCCAGTGTTGCTTTAGATTTAAAAGGTCAGTTGGTTGACATGCTTAGGAATACTGTCAGGTATTTTAAACCTTAATTGTTGAAATCAATGGATAACAATAATTCACACTCATTTTGGTGAACTCCTATACCAATTTGAATATTTCCCACTTGCTATGGAAAGGCACCTATGAGATGTAGAAGTACCTATCTGATGACAACATCAGAAAATAGATATAAAAAATGCTCATGTATTTCATAAACTGAAGTAAATGGAATGTAGAGAATGCTGAAATCAGTAGGCTTCTCTGAATCATCCAATAGATTAACAAATTAGGTTCAGATTTTTGTTTCCTTGTATGTCTTATTCTCTAAGTTTATAGAAAACTCTATTTTGTAAGATTAGAATATATGAATGAAGTGATACACTAACTGAATTCTAAAAGTATCAGGGTGGGTTTATGGTTTTGATTAACATGTAGAAAATCTGGGTTCATTTTATATTTATTCCATTAACTTCATATACTATATTCTGCTTTAATTACACCATAAAATAAATAGAAAAGTTTTCAGAGAACTTTTGTTTCCTTTTTTCATCCTGACTTCCTTTTAATCCACCATATATTTATATGTATATGTAAATAAATAAATGCTGGAATAAATACAAAATACTGGTATATAAAAATGAGGGGGAGTAGTGTCAATATCTATATAACTATCCTTGTTATCAGGTTGTCAAAAGTTAGGCACTATTGTGAATGAGCATGTCCCAGATTTATTGGAGGCCCTTGCACAGCTGTAATCTGCCCATCTTCACTGGGCAGATTACAGGGACATGCATTATTTTATGTTGTAGAAACAACAACCACTTCATCAATATTGTGACTAATCTCACCCTGAATCTCAGCATACAGATATAAGAAAGTATGGTACAGTGCAGATACCTTCCTATTCCTTAGTAGGGATGAAAAAATACAAGCTTCACCTGAGTTTGTGTATTTACACTACTGGAATACAAATAGTGATTCTCAGTGGCTTTTTATTCACGTTCATGTTTATTAAATCATCTAATTCTTCCCAATTCCCTTCAGACTGTTATTGATTTAAGTGTTTTAATAAAGAGATGGCAAAGTAGATAACAATATATTTAAAGCAGACACTCTTTTGCATAAAGAAATTTCACTCTGTGATCAGAAAGATTTGTAAAATTATAATTAAAGGGAAAAATTCTTTATTTGGGCTCCAAACCCCAATGTTTTCAAGGCTTCCCCTTCTTGTTTAATAATCACACCAATTCTTTCTTACTCACTCTCTTACTTCTGTAGAAAATACACTGCAAATAATAATATAAATATTATTCAGATATTTCACCTTTAAGTTGTCCTGAGATTAACAACTTTAGTTAGTGCATTAATATTTTCTCAGTATTTGCTAATTGTCATTCTTCCTCTTGTCCCTTAGAATAAAACTGCCCAGACATAAACCCCTGCAATTTTGATTTCTTCTCTCTTCCTTCTGAAGTAAAAATTGTTGACAGAATTGGTTTTTTTTTTCCTTTAATGCATTTCAAATTATTTCATTAGCTATGAATTTGATTTTATTTTTGCACTACAACTATTTTACATTACTGACAGATAAATTTAGAAGTTACAAAAGAAACTTTTCACAATATGGAGAAATTTATGTTCTCAGTTCTAATTCTTATTAACGTTAAAGAATTTATTTGAGAAAATCTTTTTAAAAACTTTCTCACATGCTAATAATCACTGAACACTGTCAAGATTTTACGAAACCAGAACAGCATGTATTAAATTGGTTTATTTGCCTTGTAGTGTATTATAGAATAACTCTATTGAGCTATATATATGTATGTATATATATATATATATATACATATTTCTTTCTGTTAAAGAAAGTCTGTGATCCTTATTTTAAAATTAGGGAGAATATTAAGGATATAGGAAGATATTTACTTAAGGTCAATCACCAACTGTCTGCAGCAATTTCTTTTTTTCCTGCAGACATGTTGAAGGAAGTTAGATTTAAAATTAATGAAATAACAGAAGTTTTGCAGTTCAGACTTTGCAAGATATAGACAATTTTTCACAACTAACCCAACAGTGACTCTGCCTTATGCAGGCTTTACTAAGCACATTTAAGGAGCCATCTCTTTTCAATCAATATTTTTTTTTTTTTTTGCTTTAAGAAATAATCCCTCCCAAACAGACAGAAACATGCAATATCATACCTCCTAGTATTTAGAATCTCAAACCTTTGATACAGTGTGGTTGTTTTCATACTGGTTATTTCCAGTTTTCTTCAATCCTGTGTCTAAGTACTGTAAAAATTATGATGTTTCTAAAGCCCCTGTTTCAATTCATGTTTTATTAAAGAGTTTGAATATGCTGTACCAGGAAAAATGGAAAAAATTTTATGTAAACTTCAAGCCATTACTATAGTAGCTCAGTTATTTTTCGGTGAAGTGAAAGAGAGTTGACCTGGGGTTCTCAACATTTTACAGTAAACTATCATAATTATGAAATATAATACTTGTGTATACAAGTGTCTCAGAAGAAGCTGAGATTCTTGGGTGTTTTTTAGGACTGGGTATTTTAGATACTATTGCAGATAAATTTCTATTTATTCTTAGGAAAGAAAAGAAAGTTACATACATTTTCATGACAGCAAAGTATCTCTTCCTGAATACTAAGTAACTTGGTGCCTTGCCAGGTATGCACCCATATTATTTTTTCATCCTTCAATGTTTAAGCATTTTAAAAAAGAAAGATGTTCAAAGTATTTTAACATGTGAATTGCAATTGGAATTGAATTGTAGGTTACAAATGTAAGCTGCATCTTATAGTAAGTCAGAATCTCTTGTATTTTATTCTATTAAAATCTCCATCTTCTTTGCATAAAATGTTTTTGTTTCCTTCTTTACAGAAAGATGTAGTTATTTCAGTGTCCTTTAAGATACATTTCTAATTCTGAGTTGTAGGAAAAGATCAACATTTTTTTCCTTAACATGAAAGTCAGTGTGTTCTCTGAGAGACAGACTACTGCATTTCTTGGTATTTTTACAGCAGCTCCTAAATAATTTCTTACCATGACTGCTAAGTGAGAAAAAGTCTTTTCCAGGATCTGCTCTTAGGCTAAGTAATACAATGAAAATAAAGAAAAAAAAATCTGACAAGACTTAATATAATATATATTCTGCTGCCAGTTATTATCGCTGATCTATTTTACAAAATTTTAGTGAGATTTACTTTCATATTTACTTAGATAGTCAAATTGGAATTTAAAAAATCATGGAAATTTGACTTGATATGATTTTTTTTTTTTTTTTTTTGTAAACCCAGAAACACCATAGCAGTTCAGTTTTATGGGTAGATTTACAGGGGAATGTGGGCAATAATGTCTAAAATGTAGATCCTTAGAATCCTTGTCTGACATGAAAGAAGCTCAATTCCTCGGGCATGTAAATTTCTCCCAGAAAAATCCTATAGATATCTAATTTTCTGCTGCAGGGTATGAACAGATAGTTGAAATTCTGACAACACTAATCTGTTAGGAAGCTCTCTCTTCTCTAAACTGCAGTGGGAGTCATAAATTACAGGTTTCTGTACCTGTCTCTGTACAGAGCCTGTTCCTGAAGGCATGGTGAGCTGGAAATAAAATGGTAACATTCAGTCTTTATTGTGTAGCAACTGCCTGTAGCATTTTAATAAATAAAAAATGAAAAAAATATGATAGAGGAGTTTTTACAGAAGACATGGTAAATGTAGCATTCTACTGAGATATATAGAGTGATTTCACAATAATAACAGAAAACAAGACTTCATAAATTTTTGGTTATCTCTGTGTTTTTCACCTTCACTCTTTTAAAGCCCTTCCAGAAAAAGCTTTAATCCAATATCTCATGTGTGAGAACACAACTCAGGGCAACCATCCCCCTGAACTGGTATATAGGAATGGAGAGCAGAATAGCTTTTGCTTCTACCATCCAGGAGGAAGAAGTTAGTGACCTGCTGAGCCACTTTTGACACTCACAAGTCTATGGGATTGGATGAGATTTTTCCAAGAGTACTATGGGAACTGGTGTAAAAGCTCACCTCCAGACCACCAAGCAGTTCCCCATGGTTTGTCATCAGCCCTGATTAACTGGGGAGTTCTCAGATGACTGGAGGTTAGACAATGTGAGGTCCACCCATAAGAATAGCTGGAAGGAGTGTCTGGAGAGCTATAGGCCTGTCAGCCTGATGATGGTGGTTGGGAAGGTTATCAAACAGATCATCTTGAGTGCCATCACACAGCACATCCGTGAGGGTTTCAGGCCTAGACTGTATGGGTTTAGGAAAGGCAGGTTGTGCCTAACCATCCTGAGATTTTGTGACCAGATAACCCACCCAGTGGATGAGCAGAAGTCCGTGGATGTTGTCTACCTGGATTTCAGCAAGGACTTTGATGATGTTTCCCATGTCATTCTCCTGGAGGATCTGGCAGCCTGTTATCTGGGACAGGTGCTGTCTTTGCTGGGCTAAAAACAGGCTGGATGGCCAGGTCCAGGAGTAGTGGTGAATGGAAGTACATCCACCTGGCAGATGATCACTAGTGTTCACAAAGGCTCAGTATTGAGCTCAGTTGTGCTTAATATCTTTATCCATGATCTGGACAAGGGGATCAACACCACTTCTCCTTTATCACTAGCTGTTGTGGGTGATTGTCATTCTCTCAGGTCCAGGCTGCAAACCACAAGCAAGATCAAAGTAGATGGGAGCTCTCTGGCCTCTTTCTAGAGTTCTAGAAGCATTTGGATAATGCTCTTGGGCATATGGTATGATTCTTGGAGTTTTCCTCTGCAGGGCTAAAAGTTGGGTTGAATCATCCTTATGAGACCCTTCCCTTCCAACTCTGGGTATTCAATGATAAATCTGAACCTTATTGTTCTCTACAACCAGGTTGTGGCTAGGTGGGAGTTGGCCTCTTCTTTCAAGCAACCAAGAATAGGACAAGATGACACAACCTCCTGATGTGCCAGAGGAGGTTGGGACTGGCTGTCAGGAGGAATTTCTTTGCAGAAAGTGTTGATGAACATTGAAATGGACTGCCAGGGAGGTGATGGAGTCACCATCCCTGGAGATAGTCAGAAATGACTGGGCAGGATACTTAGTGCTATGTTCTAGTTGACAAGTTGGTGATCGGTCAAAGTTGGGACTCAATGCTCTTGGAGATCTTTTCCAAACTCAGTGATTCTGTTATTCTGTGGCTCCAGATCTGTCTGTGGTAAGTGCTCTAGTAAAGATTGGTAGTAGAGCTTATCAGGAAAAACCACCTTGGAATAAAATGAACAACCAAAAATAGTCACTTTCTTCCAAAATGTCCTCACTAGTGAGTTGTATTTCAGTAAAATTCTCTCTGAAACATTGCTATAAAAAGTTTGGCTTTCTTTTCATTCAAGTTTTCTTAGAGAAAATTATTTTTTGTCCAATGTAACCTCCTTCCAAATATGTGGTTAAACACGCCAGGTGCAGAATACTTTTTCCATGAAAATACATAAGATTTAACAATTACATTAAAAATGCTAATATGGATTTTTTCATGACTGCTAGTATTTTTTTCTTATTCTTGTTTCCCCGATCATGTGACTTCTGATTATGTTCTGTCATTCTCTATCCATTTCAGTGACGGACAATTCCTAACTTTTGTTATGGGCTATGAACTAAAGAACTATATAACCAAACTTAAACAATATTTACAGTATAGAAAGATGCATAGAAAGTGGTGTGATTACACAGAAAAAAGCAACAGATCAATAGTACTGTGCTGTAAGGCTTTTTCTTTCACTTCTCAAGCAGTGACATAATGATTTTTTTGAACAAATGGAAGACATAAAGATCATATGAGTAATCCAGGATGAGGAGTCAATCTTGTACACCTTTGTCCTTTCTGAGATTTCTGAACTTCTCTCACACACTCTTCACGTCATCTCTTTCTAAGCAAAAAAATTATTGTCCACCACCCTTTTCAATATGTGGAAGATGTTTGACAATATTTGTCACTCTTTTTTGAACAATTTATGTTTATCTGTGCTATATGCTTTCTTTAGGTGAGTGAGAATAACTGCACACAGAGTTTAAGGTGTAAGCAATCATGGATCTGTGCTGTGGAATAACAAAGGGGTTTTTTGGCTTGTAATTTTTTTCTAATTAAAAAAGGAAATCAAATGCTAGACATGGGTTTCTACTACTGAACTGGTGTTTTCATGGAGCTACCTGTCACCAAAAACACTCCTCTACCTCCCCCCCACCAAGATTCTTTGTTTGGTTAATAAGTAATTTCTCTTGTGAATATAAAACGTGATGCTGGGATTATTCCATGTAAGTCACTTTAAATTTGTCTACCTTAAACTTCATATAACATTTTATTGTTCAATCAGTGAATCATATAGGTTGCTTCTAAAATTCTTCAATGTCTAGCTATATCTTTTATGTGCGATAGACTCACTAGCAGATTTAACTCCCAGTATTTTTGCTGATACATGTCTGTGGGGATTAGTTCAGATCCCAGCTCAGAGCTCTGCCAAGTTCTTCCAGTGGCATTTGTTTGGTGACTGTGGGGAGACTGAAAATGTGTTCCTGTTCACCTGTTTGCTGTCTTTATGTGAAATATTTAGGTATGAAAGGACCTTTACCCTTCTGATGTGCTATGCTAGGGCTTAGTTTTCTTAGGAAATCCATGAAAGTGATACAATTCAGTTTGCAATTAATCTTATGTGATCAAGAATTTTGCTTGCACAACGGACTTAGATAAATAACCTAGAGCACAACTATCTGTAAATAAATGGCCAGAAATGGCATGGGTTCAAATGGATTAGTATAAGAACCAGAATGGATACCACAGTGCGAGGTTATTTCATCTGGATACTTCTCTGGAGACTTGTACTGCTTCATTTCTTTATTCTGTATACTTGTTTGCAAGATAGTGATATCAAAGGCTGCACAGGAAGTTCAAGAAGAAGAGGAAATAATGCATATCAGGAAAGTACTTCAAGAACAGATTTTTTTTTTTATTTTTATTTTTTTTTAGAATATGAAGATTCTGTAAGTACTTCCCTAAAGACTTTGCAACAATGACTCATCTGTCATAAGTGTAGAAGTGCTGAATATTTATTCAGCTATTATATCTTGAGTATTTCATCTCAGTGACAAACATTTTACAATTATATTATTTTGTCATTGCAAGCAGTACTTGGAGAACAAAGTCACAGAATATCTTGTTTCTGTACTAGGCATACAGAATAACTGAAGATATGTGGAAACATGACAACAGTTTGTTTTGCTCTTTCTCACTTCAATAATGGCTATTTGAAACACAACAGCATTCAACCAATAAGCATCTCCTCAGTGCTGCTTTCTTTAAAAACATATTCTGGTAAAACAGAAAACTGAAGGTGGGAAGAGAGAAAGAGTACTCAAAATAACCTCCAAAATTTAGGTAATCACTTTTCTCTGAAATAATACTGATTTCTTAACTGTCATTTATTCCTTTGCTATCACAATATATATTTCAAGGAAATATAAAACAAAAAAACCCAACAGAAATGAGAAAAAAGCAACAAAAACTCCTCTCAGAAATCACTTTTAAACCTTTGCATTTTATTTTTTAATTGACTTTGGCTAAATCTTTATTACCACACTAGAATAATCAGTTCTGCTGAATAAAATATCAACTCTGTTTGGATTCCTTTAACCTGTTCCTCATGAGGCATGGCAGCAACTCACACAAAAATTGAGAGGTGTTTGGTTTAAATTAGGAAGGGTTACACAGCTTGGAATGACTTGCACCGTTGCTTTTTGACTCCTGTATCTCCTGTATCCATTTATTAAATGGATAAATTGTTGCCGAATACAGAGATGGGTTGTTTCCTTGTTTTGGTCACCAAGTGTTGAGTCTTACAGTGGTCAAAGATTTTTATAGTGCATATCCTGGGGAGAAGTTACCTGTACTAAAATGGCAACTGATAGGATGAGTATTGGTTGAAATTAAAAATGTAGGTAAACGTATGTAAGGAAAAAGGCAAATTATGTGCTCCACCGAAGTATTAATTACTAAGGGAAAAATAAGCACTTATACTAACAAAATTGATGTTCATAGCATTCTTCCCTCTTGAATGATAGCACATATAGAGCTGCCATGCAAAATATTTTATATCAATACCTAGGAAATTTATTTAAATGTGCAGTTCCTTATATGTCTGGGATTCAAAGTTCTGTAAGTGAAATTAGTTTCAAAGCCTTGCCTAAAAAAGAAGAGGAAATTATGTCTGGATGTCAGAGCTTGAAGAAATCTAGGTAGCATTTTGTTTAGATGAGGATCTTTTCATGGGATTAATTTTTTAGCAAGCACTTTGATAGTCGGGGTCTGGGACCAGGCTGATCTGGGCAGGGTTTATTTGTGTGAACGTGACTCTGCTGGTTCTGTGACCCTGCTCTGGAGAGAATCAGTGCTGGATTCAAAACTGTGCTGCACTACTTTGTTCCCAGACCTTCTCTTCTGTTAGCCTTGTGCTGCACAGCATTCTCTGTCATGAGAGAGTCCCTTAGAATCTGAATCACCTTTGAAGGCAGTGGGCAAAAGCCCAGAAATTGGTCTCCTGTTGTTTACTGGTTATTTATTCTCCCAATGAAAAGAAGATTATCGCCTGTTTCAGACAAGATAGCTTTTTTACCACTGTTCTACCAGCCTTTTTCAGAAACATGTGATTGAGAAGGAAACAACAGTTTCACAAAAGGACACCTTTTCTTATTTCTTTTCCTGCTGCACATAGGCTATTTTTTCTTCCCAGACCATCAATTTGACTATTGTACTGAGAAATGCAATTTTTTTTTTATTTCACTGCTTTTTTGGACTTCTACTTGAATTGGCATTTTTTGTTCTGGTTTTGGATTTTTTTTTTATTTTTTATTTTTAAATAAAGCTTAGAAAGAAATTGAATGAAATCCTGAAATGAAATATCAAGTAACAGATGATGAAAACAACTGTGAAAGATCATTCTCTCTAATTTTAATCTTCATCCACTTTTTCCATCAGGATATCATACCTTTACTATTTGTACCAGTTACAGATAAAAAACTCTTCTGTCTTTTCTGAAATACAGAAATAGCCTGTCCATTTTGTGAGAGATTTTTTTTTCTCTTATATATTTTCTTATCTTACCTTCCTCTCTGATTCCTCCTAAATCAGGAGCTTGCACTAAGTATTAAGGTGTAGAGATAAGTTATTGCACATTATGTTTAAGGAAAAAACAACAGAAAAACTTGTGTAATTGGGAATTTTTCTTTTATATATTTAGAATACATCTTCAGAATAGAAAACTATGTCTGCCCATATTTTAAAATAATGCAATTAGGTAAGAATGAAAAAAGTTAGAGTAGAAATTTAGGATGTCTGTGGTGACCATGTCTGTGTGGCCCATGCTTTGATTGCTTCATTTGCTAGCCCTGCTTGCCTTGTCTACTGAACAAAGATGTTTTTTTGCCCCACTGTTTGCCACATAGACGAGGATTAAAAAAAGACCTTGTGACATTTTCAACTTGGAATAATTTGAAACAACTGGAAGGCAAGGGAATGTCTCTTCAATAGTATGAAAAGTGGGGAAAGGCAAGCATGTCTCTGTTCAAAGGCAGGCTCAGTTATGAGATCTCACAATGAATTGGTGTTTTCCAAAGGAAAACAAAGCAACAAATCTGACTTTTTGGGCCTTTCTAGCTGACTAAAAAGGTCAGGCTGCATGGTTATGATAGCACCTCCACAAGGGTCTAGGTGATCAAGCAAGGCAAAGTCAGTATTACCTTATTGTCCAGAAAGGCAATTATCAAATGAAACCTTAAGTTTTATCATAAAAGTTTTTCTCATTCATTTAACAATTAACTTTTTTTAAAAGCTAACAGAAATTTGAGTAGTTTTTTCCCCACCACTAATAGTCTTACCTAAAATTTTCAGCAGGTCAATCTATGATTAGTAGGGATTTGTCCAGACACATAAAAGGAATGTTTCTTCAGGCTGAAAGGAATTTTAAGATATTGAAAACCTATAAAATTGGAGACTGCATAAGCTCTTTGGGCAGTCTGTAGAGACACTAAACGTAAAATACTTTATGGAGATGTAGAAAAATCTGTTGCAAAACAAGGAAAGATTTGAGTGAAGCACATCTTGAATAAAATATCTTTTTGACAAAGAAAGTCTGATATTTTTATTTAAATCAATCTTAAGGCCTGTATTTTCCCCTCTACCAAACCTTTTTAGGGTAATATAATTTTTTTTTTTTTTAATTTATGCAGAGAGGTTTTAAGAATATTCCTTATACTTTACATTTCTTTCTCTAAAATAATTTTAATTTGAACTCAATTTCTCACTTTCCAAGCAAGGTTTGATTATGACTCAGCATAGCATATAGTATGTTTGGCAAGTAAAATACCTGTAATGGAAATGGTCCACAATACTCAGTATCTTTTTAAATTGTTATTTGTGTAGTGACTCCCCACCTTGAGTATTAACCCAGTGTACTTATGCTACTTGATTGAGATATCAAGCTGTAGTTTTACTTCCTGCAGTTAATTCCTCGAGAAAAAAAAAAAAAAAAAGGATTAAAAGGATGAAATTTCCTGCATCAGGCTAGTAACAGTGTATGACAAGCCAGGCATCAAAGCATATTTAAGAAAAAGAGGACATAAAAAGCTCTTCCTTCCCAGTTCTTAGTATAATAAAGCAGATTATCTTAAATCTAAGGTATTAAAATGGTCAAGTTAAAATTTTGAATGATTCAGCTATCTCTTTATAATTGCTAAATATAAGCCTGCAAATCCAGTGGGACACATGTAAACAGTAGCAGTTTTAATTTAAAGTATTTTGACTTAAAATGTTATTTCTCATACTGCTCATATATTACAATGAGATCAGAGATTCTTTTAACAAATGTTTTTCAAAGCAAGTCACAAGAACACTAAGTAAGATCAGTCTTTATAAGAGTTTAAATCCATTTCTCTGTTTGTACCTTCCCCTGTATGGGAAATGTCTAAAATCTCTTTACACCTCTCGGGATATGTTCACTTACAAAAAAAGTCTCCAATTAAAGTCTAAAATCTTCCTGTTTTTTTCTTGACACACTTAGAAGTGCACTTGTAAACCTTGTATTTGGTTATAAGTTTAAAATAATGTTTATGATCCATTAAAATAGTTTTAGAGGGACACAGTGCAAACATTACTCAATCTGTCTTTGAAAAGCTGTTGCTGATGGTGCAGGATGCAATCTCCTGAGATGCTTTTGTAGGATTAAGCACAAACAACACTTTAGTTGTGATCATTGCTTAGAAGGTAGACTGGGAAAGATCAGCATCTTATCCATTGAGCCATCAAGGTTTTTCTTAAATAGCTGGTGTGAAGCTTAAACTTGAGTCACAAATGTGAAGTTCAGCTGCCTTTGGTGCAGTGTATATTGGTATTCAGTGCTCTAAATGTCATTACACAATGACAGATTATCAAATACATTGAATCATATCACTGAAAGCCAGGAGACAGAGCAATTTTCAACTAAGTCCAATTTATGTTTATAAATGGAAAGCTCAGTTTGAGCCCTAGTTAGCTGAACAGACAATGCCTGCATGAGGTTAGATTTTTATATGAGCCTGTTTATCTCTAATTATATGCTAATCAATTTGATTTCTCATTTAAACTCAAACTGGGAGGCTTTCTTGTAATAACCAACTCACATTGAAGCAACAAGCAGCATTATATTTACCACATCAGCAGGGTTTAATTGCACATTTGAACAATGAAAATTAGGATAGATTCATTTTCATTGTCCTTGCAAAGAAGCAGTATACAATGCACTTTTAGTTTGAGCAGGCACATTTATGGTAGAGATATTAAAGTATAACATCCAAATATTTGCTAACAAATTGGCAAGTTATTTTATTAATATTGTTTTCTGAACGATGCACATTGGCTGTGTACTGTTATATTTTTCACTATTTAAAAATACTGTCACTAATTGTATCACTTTGGTATGGCATAGGTCAAAAGAATAAAATTAGGATAAGGTCTCTTTCTATAAAAAGGAGACATAGTTCATATGAGGAGCACAGACACATTTCCTCATGGGAGTCCCCAAAAAAATCAATGGCAAGTATGCTATATTACTAAGCCTGTGTGCAAATACCAGGTAAAAATCAAATTCATTCTTGAGCACTGTAGGAAAAAGAAACTGAGAGGTGGTAGTACCTCTTTTCCTGTTCCCACAGATACAAAATCATGTTGATTTAAAGCATGCTTGAATCATTGTAATAAAAAGTTTTATTTCTCATTCACAGCTTTTAATTATGCAAACCTTTAAGTAATTTCTACATCCATGACTGTGAATGTACCAAGGACTTTCCTTGCACAAAATAAAGCTGATATCCAAATCTTTATGTTACTCTTTTAAAACGCACAAATTAATATATTCAGGAAATCTGTCTGATATCTGATTTAATTTTGAACATTTTGACATATATTGAAAGTGTATTTGTATGAAACCTTTATCCCAGCAGAAAATATAGCAAAATGTAATACTGAATAAATCAGGTTGCTGAAAAGACAAAATTAAATCTTATTTGGATTTTTATAGCTTGGGTCTTTAGTTGGATGTTAATTGTGAAGATAACATGATGTAAAAAAGAAGATTGCATTCATTGCTCTGAAATTTATTAAAAATTTGGAATTTTTGGATACATAAAAGTTAATTGTCACTCCTAGTATAAAGAATTCCATAGAGAATTTCTGGGATACTGTGCAGTTCTTTATTGCATTCTTGAGATGTATTGACTGGCATGCCAAAGCCATTCTTGTTCAATTGCTGTTCAGCACAGCAAGACAAAAAATACTTTCATTTATAGTAGTATTTCTACAAACTAGACATTTTGAAAACACTCCAAACAGTTGGCTTTTGATCAAAGGCAATCACACTGTGAGAAAAATAAAGGTCTTGTAAGTAAATTTTGACTGTGAGGAAGTGTTTTATGTTGTTCTGGGTTTGAATGTTGTTTTTAGAGTGATCCAATTTGCACTCACATTGTGACTGAACTGGTAATGTGTAGACATCAAAACTCACTGCTTTTTAGCTGGAACATAATAAAAACCACTTCATTCACTAGTTTTGCAGAAGACCACATAAAAAAATTTCATCTTCTCTCAAATTTTGGCAACTTAAGCAGACTTAACTCATAAATAACTTATTCCTTGTAACTTCTTGAGAGGGATCCATTAATTTTTCAGAGGATCATTTGTTGTGATATTCCAGGCCTTTTTTCTTGGAGCAGTGTCCATCTCTGCTGCTGCTGCATGAGTTGAAGCATATGGTGTTTCATTCTCTCCACTCATTTTCAAAATACTGCATGCTAGAAAAAGGGAATTATCAGATGACTTCCATGACCAACATTTCTATCACAAAGAAGGAAAAGTTAACAATAAGAATTGCATCTGTGCAACTTCAAACAGGGCTCTGAGTGAACATAAAAAAAAACATCTTTTTTTTTTTTTTTTCTGAGCTTGTGGAGGTCATGTTGTGCCAATTTGAAGAGTTTCAGCTAGTAAAGGCAGTCTGAGGTGTTTGAAATTATATATAATTTTAAACTGCTAATCATATGTGAAATAAAATAAAAATATTTATGCAGAATTTTTAAAAGGGGAGAAATAATTTTTAGTGAAATTCAGAAATTATGGGGGTTTTTGTGTCTTCTTTTGTTCAAAACTTAAATGATACAGATGAACTAAAAAACAATATCCATCACAATGGAAGAGATTTTGAGAGTTAATCACTCTCAATTTAAAAAGATTCAGTAGTTGGGCAAAAAACCCTTCAGTTATCTCTGTCTATTATTTTCTAAAGAGAAAATTTAACTTTTGAAGTCTACTTTTTTAGAGTTTCACATCTACAGTTTGACAGTTTAGACTTAATAGGAGGTCAGGTATATAATATGAATATTAGTCTATAATAATTAGAATACAGTAATCTTAACAAGTTCTTGCTGCTGTGCTGCCTTAGCTGTTGCCACTTCCTTTGCTCATATTTCCCGTATTGTTACTTGGCACAATTTACATTGATCTGTTATGTTGAATATATTGGATTGCAGTTGGCATCTCTGTATGTAGGAAAAAAATATAGCTTCTACATGGATGCTTAAGCTCCTTTACAAGAGGGTCTGCCAGTTTACATTTGCATTAGCCCATATGGGTGCTGTCATTAAGATTTTCCTTTTTGTGGATGTGAGCTAGCTCTCAACCAATTCCAAATTAAAAACTTTACCACTGTATTCAGGTGGCACTGAATTGAGACTGCTGCAGTACAGGACCATACAGAAATTACAAAGGACCCTTTTGTTTTGGCATTCAGCCACCTAACACAAGGGACAGAGCTTTCACATACTTTCAGAAACAAGGTGAGCAAGGAATCACTGTAAGTTCTGTTGTTGAAAATTTCATCTCCTATCGTACTTTAGTACTTTTTCAGGTGTAGCACGCTAGTGATACTGAAATTTTAATGAGGTGCCAAAATGGCCAAGACACTCATTCCTTATTTCAACTGGACAGATTTTTTTTAAGCATTTGAAAGTGATCAGAGTAATGTTTCACAAAATATGACAGTGATAATATTTAGCAAAATGCAAGCAGTCAGGCTGCAAAATCTACTTCATCTTTTTAAAGATATAACAACTCTGCATTATGTACTGAAAATGGAGAAATGAGTCTACTCTTTTTACATGGTCACTGTGGCTCTTATAAGAGACTCTAAAAGAAAGCCCTCTTGATTCTGTCTTGGGAAATAGTGTCTTCAAATCTCATCAGCTTCTGTTCCTTTGCCATCCACTGTTTCATTCCCAGCAGCTTCAATTCTGTTCTGTTTCAGTTGACGCAGTCATTTGGTGCTACTTCATCCTTGAACAAGTCTGCTGCATTTTATCTTCTCTGCTTGTCTGAACACATTCTTCTTCTCTATTAGTTCAGGCAGCACTAGGAACTCACCCATCTGGACTTTCCCTTGTGGACTCTGTTTTGCATTATATCCCCGCTCAGCACAGGAATGGATTGTTTGACTTCTATCTTGGTAAGAAAATAGAGACCAAACAAAATGTGTGTGATAAAAAAATCAGTTGAGCAGAACCCTGGGGAAGTAGTGTGGAAAATAGGTAGGAAGAATAGAAACACCAGTCGAACAAGAGGAATGTGTATGAACAGAGAACCCTAAGCAGCGCATCTATACTTACAGTTTGGCTACACTGGATGAGAAAATAACATATGATTGCTTTGCAAAGGTATAATAGGGGGAAGAAAACTGAATAGTAAGGTGTTCTTAGGTGAAATGTGTATATATGGAAGTATTCAGCAAAGAAATGAATATACAAAATCCTGTGGGTGATATTTGTATATCTGTATCTGCCTATTTCTAAATATATATATGTAGTGAACTGTTTGACTATGTCATATAGAAAATGAAATGAAGTAATAATTATATGATTATAATAATTATATTATTACTAATAATTATAATTATTATATATTATTAATTATAATAATGTTATAATAGTATTATAATTTTACTTTTTCATTTATTTTATGTACATTCAGCTAAGCATGGACCAAGAAACAATTAAAGTCCATGTCTAGAAAGCATTTAGGACTATCTAAAGAGCTAGGATTCCACTTTCTAAAAAAACCTCATTGTATTTTAGATGAATAAACATTTAGTTCAGTTCTTCCTCTCTTTCTGAAAAGTATTTGAGAAAACAAAGGAAAAAATAACTTGAAACAATTTTGCAGTGAAAAAAAGGTAAGCAATAACAGACTAACAGGGAAAGAATAGGATGAAAGAGCAGAGTCCAAAGGAATTTAAAGAGTCCAAAGAAATGTGTATGATAGGAGTTCTTCTGTCTATGATTAACAAAGGATATTAATAAGTATTTTAATAAAACAGGTAAGTAATAATTTGAATACTACACAGTAAACTTGCAGGGATTTAGTTTATACTTTTTATCAAAACTAATAAAGTGTTCAGAAAAGCTGGTAAGATAATTTCCATAGTATTAACTCATACATTGTATTTAAGATTTGTCAGAATATATTATTTATGGTGAAAACTTCCAAATAATCACAGGATAATTGAGATTGGAAGACACCTGAGCAGAAATGGATGGCACAAGCAAGATAAGCTAGAACTAATTGTTCAGAAGAGTTTCTAGATGGTTTTGGAGTATCTCCTTGGATGGAGGCTCCACGACTGCTCTGGGCAACCTGTGCCAGTGCAAAACACTTCTCCTGATTTTTAGAGACTCTCCAGTGTTCAGTTTCATGCCCATTGCATCTTCTCCTGACAATGGACACGTTGAAAAGAACTGTCCCTCCCTCCAGGTATTTGTAAGCATTGATGAGATCCCTGAGCCTTCTCTTCTCCATCCTGAACTGCACCAGCTCTTTAAGCCTCCTGTGGAGAGATGCTCTAGTCTTTGAACCACATTCATGGTCCTTTGCAGATTCTTTCATTGTGTCCATGTCTCTGTTGTACTGTGGAGACCAGAACTGGAGCTCCAAATGAGGCATAACCAGTTCTGTAGTCTTGAAACATGTTTCTCATTGATGAGGAGGGTTTCATCTGTTGGGAATAGGTTGTGCCTTAGATGTTTCATCTTTCACATCTAGAAAATGGCTCATCTCAGTATGGGACACAAAACAGTGTAGAGGCTTGAAGGGGCAGGAGAACTCTTAGAGAGGAAAATATAACTGAACCAATGAACTGTTTTGATGTTGACTTCAATCTCCTCCACCAGACTATTTTATGCTCAGATTACCGACTGTCAAAGATTTCTTTCTTGTAAATAACACACACACACACAAAAAAACCAACCAAACAAACAAAAAAACAAATCTAAAAAAACCAAAAAAAAGACCCACAAAAAACCCCCCCAACAATAATAAAAAAATAAACAACCAAAAAAAAAAAAAAAAAAAAAAACCAAAAAAAAAAAAAAAAAAAAAAAAAAAAGACCAAAAACACTTCCTGGAATGGGAGCAATTGAGTAAGTTTATGTTCACCTTCATTTTTGTTAACCTGACATATTGCAGGGAAAATAGGAAAGTCAGAAAAATCAGAAATCAATTTAATTTACATTTTAGCATACTTTAAGTTTTTTGTCAACTTTTAACAAATAAGAAAACACATTTTAGAAGACAGTCTGAACATACTTCACAAGATGTTTTTGAAAGTAAAGCGTCTTTATTTTCTAAAGACAACAATTTCATTCTGTATGTCTATAACATTGTCTTTCAGAGAAATCCCTAAACACTTCCTGTAAAACATTTCTATTTAGAACTCATTCTGTTTACTCAGACATGGAATTGGGATATAATGAGTTTGGTATTTGAACAGTAGGAAGCAGCAATATGTTACATTCAGGAAAGGAGAGAGGAGGGGCTTTTCCCCATGAAATTTCTAAGATCATTTAAGTGGACAGAATGTAATTAATTGCTAAACTGGAATTCAACCAAAGAAGTGGAACTAAGTATTTCTTACTTGCCAAAACAAACTAAAAAGCCAAACAGAAACACCATGGTGTCTTTGATGACAACTGGTGAGGATTTGAAATGTAAATCATGTTCAATTGATTCAGTGGCCAGAATTAAAAATGCTAATCCTTGATACTTGTTATTTTGGGTTTTCTTTTATTCTAAATATAATGGAAGCCAGTAGCTTTCATGACTGGAACAGCCACAAATGCAATTGATCTTGGCTGCCTGAGAGAGCACCTTGGTCAACAGTCAGGGCTGTTATATTTCTTTCAAAGAAACAAAAAAACCCCCAATTTTTCTGTGCTGCACAGATAAATCAGTCAATGGCTTAGAAATCTAAATTCAATAAAAATAAAATATCTTTTAAAAAATCCCCACCAATACTGTGCCAATCCTGGTTTTGTAATCAGTTGTCAATTATTTGGTAAGTCTCTCCCTTCCCTTTTTACCAGTGAATGGTAAATGGCAATGATAGCCCCAGCATAATTATTTCTTTAAAAAAACAAAACAAAAAAGCAAAACTTTTTCTTTGTAGTTCTAAGCATTGCTGCTCTGACAATCTCACTGATTTTTAGACTATACAAATTGTTAATCCACAACAATATAATCTTTTTTGGTTTTACAAATTATTTTGTTCATATGACCTACAATTCTTTCCCATCTGAAATTGCAAGTCTTGCCTCAGTCAGAAATATAATAGACTGTTAGACAGTTGAAAATAATTCCTTTAAGATTTCGTAATGCAATCAAACTTCTCTTAGAATTGTCAGGGTGTGGGATAGGTGAAAATTTTTGAGGGAGTGATAGTGAAAAACTATATTGGCTATTAGCAGAAAAGGGTGATAAGGAAAAGAATACAGTAAGTTTCTTGCATGACAAAAGAAGGTAACATTTCTTTGAAACAATTTGAAATACCAAAAATTTCATTCTGTGAAAGAAAACTTCTTAAAGAGTTTAAGAAAATGTTACACTCGTTCACCTTCATTTTCTCTGAGGATGACTAAACACTTGAACAGGTTGCCAAAAGAGGTTGTGAAGTCTCCCTCCTTGAAAATACTCAAAAGTCATCTGGACACAGTCCTAACCACTGTCTCTAGGTGTCTTCTTGAGGAGTGAAGATGGAGCAGATAACCCATAGAGGTTCCTTGCAACCTCAACTATTCTGTGATTCCTAGCTCTGGTAATTCCAAGAATGACATTATTTCATTTTCTTCTGGAAAAATAAAGATTTCCTACCAGTGCACCTATTCTTCAGCATCATGTTACTGATAGTTTTTGATATTTCATTGACTTGCAAATGAGGAGGAAAGTAAGGTGAAATCTGAGTAATGGCCAGTCTTTATTTAAAGGGAGGGCATATCTGAAAGTTAATCTATTAGTTTTTTATTCTGTACTTGAAAATGTTCTCCTGTGATCACAGCCAAATCCTTCAAATCCAGAGGCACTTCATTTTCCCAAACTGTGAAATAGTTAAAATGTTATGTTGTAATAAACAGACCCATTAATACAATTTCGGTTCTAATTAAAATTTTTCATTTCCATTTAGGGCTGATTATGTAACCGAATTGCTAATAGCAAATGCAGTAGAAGAATCAATCCTTTTTTTCAGAAGGTTGTTTGCTGACGGACCGTATTATATGGACTAGCTTTCAAGAATACTTTGGAGAAATTTTCCTCTTGATAAAAATCCAGCATGAGCTTCACATATAAAAGAAAATAAATAACAAACAGTAAAAGACTAAGTTGTGAATTGAAATGCTGAAGGACTATGGGAATTAGGATATACAAGAGTAGAGGTGTATTTTATGTTGATATAAATAATTTTTGCTTTGGTGAATTAATATGTTGGTTACAAAAAGGACTAGTTAAGTATGCTAAATGAGGTTTAATATATATCTAGTTGATAATAACACAGAAAGACAAAATATCTGAATCATAAAACACATGAGTTTAGAAGGGGCTAAGGAGGTCATCTGGTCCAGCTTCCTCTGCTTGGGCAAGGTCACCCAGAAGCAGCTGCCCAGAACCGTGTCCAGACAGTTTTTGAAACAAGGAGAAAGAGCTCATGCTCTGTCTGGGCAACTTGTGCCAGCGCTCAGTCACCTTCACAGAGAAAAAAAAGTGTTTCCTGATGTTCAGGTGGAACCTCTTTGTGTTGTGATTTAACCTGGCAGGCAGTCAGAACATCACACATCTGCTCATTCGTTTCTCCACGCAGTCGGATGGGGGAGAGAATTTGAAGGAAAAAAATGTGAAATTCATGGGATGAGATAAATACAGTTTAATAGGACAGAAAAGAAAAAGATAATAATAGTGGTAAAAGAATTAGAATATAAAAAACAAATTATGCACAGTGTAATTGCTCACTGCCTGCTGGCTGGTGTCCAGCCAGTCCCTGAGTAGCAGCCCTATGGGCAACTTTTCCCTAGTTTATATAAGGATTGTGATGCCATATGGTATGGAATATCCTTTTGGTCAGTTGGGTTGAGCTGTTACAGCTGTGTCTGCTCCCAGCACCTTCCTCTGATTCCTAGTCTATTGGCTGGTGGGGTGGATGAGAAGCTGAAAAGTCTTTGACACAGAGTAAGTACAATTTTGTAGTAACTGAAACATTAATGTGATATCAGTATTATTCTCATCCTGAATTCAAAGCACAGCACTGTCATAGCTACTAAGAAGAAAATTAACTCAGATGAAACCAGGACAGTGTGTTTTGGTTTGTGTCCAAACACACAAACATCCCTTGTTCTATCAATTGGCAACACCTGACTGATCTCAGTTCATCTTCCCCCTGTTCTTTTATGCATTGATAGGATTTTCCCAAAGCTTTCTCTACTCCAACCTGAACAGTCCCAGATAAACTTTCCTCATAGAAGAGATGCTTTAGAGTAATTTCCTGGAATCTCTTCAGCATGTCCATGCCTCCAACAGAGCTACTTAAGTAGTGCTTTTTTTTCTAAGTATACTAACATTAACTATGCTTTACACCTAATTGCCTGTGTCAATGATTTTTCAGGACAGTTTAGAATTAAGCAATGAATAATCCATATGATGCTAAAACTTAGTGAGATTGTTAAAAAAGGTGGTGCAGATTTATCTGCAACAGACCACATCAACCAAATTAGTATTCTTTCTGAAAGGGTGACTTAAATCCTGAAAAATGGAAAGTATCAGACAATAAGAACACATTCCAGTAGCTTTTCAGTGATCAAGATATTTCCTGAGCCCTCTTTTCTCTTATAGAGTATCTGGTGGCCCTCCAGTTCTTTGGAGTGCTCCAGGCTTTGTTTATACAGGCATTCTCTCTAACCTATCCTGCATGAAGGGACAGGAAACCCTTCATAAGGGTTGTAGGTACCACAATGACTCTATCTACAATGTCAATGTTTTAAACAAATTTCTTCCACTTTCTGAGAACGTTAATACAGTTCCTCATAGAATCCCTACCACACCTTTATGAGTATATAAACGTAAGTGTATGTATATAAAGTATACATAAGTATATAAACATAAGAAAACTTAGAGGAGGTAAATAAATAGTTGCAATTGATGATTTTTCTGGTCTTAAAAATTAAGAGCCAGACAGGGTTAAGGAATAAGAGTTTTTTACCTCAGTATTTTAATAAGGATCTTTTTGGTGCACCACTTTGCCAAGGTGGAACATGCTGTGACGAACACACACTCGGTAACAGAGAGGTTGTTCTAGGCATTTAACATTTTTCTAGCTTTAGATTATTTTTTCTCTGAGTTTTTGGCTCACTTTCAGTCCTTAGTCAGGAGCTTGCTTGAAAATTAATTGATGGTTAAACTGCCTAAGGTAGTAAGACTGTTCTGGAAGCAGTTTCTTAGTCAGTGTTATATCATCGAGGAAAAGAAAAAAAGTAACATGATAATTTAAAACTTTGATTCTATATTTGGTATTGTTCCCTGCAATTTTTCTGACTGAATCTTGTAGAAACCAATTTAATAATGATGATTTAATGTTGATATTTTTCTTTAAATGAATAGTATTCACTTCTACTTATATTTCTTACCCAGGCCAGAGGTGTGTCAACATGAGTTGCCAAGGCAAAACTGCTGCATTAGTACTTTATATCTCTGTCACTGTCTTAGATCATTGGTGCTTTGCTAATTGTGCATAAGTTATGTTGTAGCAGATGTTGTGTGTCTGAGTTTTCCAAGAGGCTTGTGATTTTAGTGGTTATAGCTGCTAACCTAGGAGCAGTCTTTGCTCAGGGATGATCCTGGCTATTGGCATTTGTTCCAAGACTGCTATTAATATTCAAACAAAGCTTGAAACAATGCAATGTGTTAAAACTTTCCGTTTAATGTGGCTGCAGTCATCAGGAAAACTGTGCTTAAGCAGGGCTGTGCTTGGAAGCTGCTATGTGGCTTCTGTGAGGCTCTGGCTCATCAGTGATGCAGGGTCTAGGAGTCAGCCAGACACAGGAGTGGACATGAAGTAAATCAAAAGAGGGAGCATGTGAGCACTTTGACAGTATTGGAAGGAGGAGAATGAATAACAAGACATGCAAATCAGACATGGAAAATCAGAAAGGAGTTAGAAACTGAGGACCAGTTTCTAGTTTCAAATACTCTAAGCACCAGCGATATTTGTTCTACTTCTTTAGACAGATGGAGATATAATTGTTTTTCAGAGTGCAAAACAACTTAAAAGATTCAGGATGAAATTATGTCTCACTTTTTCATCTGACAGATTATTGGTATATCAAAAATATTACCCTTGCTCTGTCTTTTCTGATGGTGACTGCTTTTCCTGCTTAATCAGGGGGGATTAGTATCCTGCAGAGAAAGAGCTTGCTAAATTGATCAAAAAGGAACCTGACAATGGCTATTTTCTTCCTATCCTGATAGGTTGTATCAGATCAATAAAAAGACTGATGAGTGCTAGAGTACCTTCAAAAAATGTTCAAGAATATGCAAATGGAAAAATGTCATAGGAAGGAAGGAGAATAAGCTGCAGGAAATGTTGAACTCTCAGATTAACTGAGACATAAAATAGAATTTAATCTGGGGAATTTTTTTATAGTTCAGTGTTGTAATCCATTGACAGATACATTTATAACCAGATTTTTGTTAGATATCATGCTCTAGACCACAAGAAAAAAAAAAAGTTGAGAAGGGGTCACATTTTATTTTCCTTTGCCTTTGATAAATCTTAACTGACAAACATCTTGCGACGTACACTTTGTATTCATTATGGAAATAAGTTAAAACACTGAAATAAAACAGTTGTGGTAATATTTATCAATTCACTCTTTTCCTGTCCCTCAATATCAGACATATATTCAGAACATAAAACTTTTTTGATGCATAAGTGAGGTGGAATTTATAAATGAGAGAGCACTCTGCTCTGAGAATTAAATTTTCATGTTATTCTCAGCAGAGGGTTCATCTGAGCTATGCTGCAGAGCAGTCCTTAAAGTCCTCAGGTCAGAAGGAAAAAACCTGTTTGCTGTTTCTCACAGAATAAAGCTGACATTGAAGACTCATGTAACATATCATGGGGTAAGACTGATTCTCCCTCTCAGTGGTTGTTAGAGAAATCTTACTGGTGTTCTTCTTATGGTGTTTTTGTTGCTCACAGTGGAATATTTGCATAATGTGTGTGGAGATATTATTGGTAGCATCTTGAAGAAAACATGTTGCAGAAAGAGAGGAAGGGGAGTTAAATCTGGAGCAAAATTATGATATTCTATGCTAAACCTGGAAGCTGGCTTGCTTTCCACAGCAGTTGGGAGGTACCGTGACCACTTTGTATGCTTCTCTTGGACTTTCTTTGTACAGTGTATTTTTTAACCAGCAATGGCCTGGTATGGTCGAAATGGCCCTACTACTTAGTGCTCCAAAGGAATTCTAAGGCTACTGAAGACAACAGCACATTTTGGACTTCTCTCATAGACCTAGTTTTAGAAAATATTAAAGGATAGTTTGTGATGCTGCTGTGCTGTACCTGTGAAAGGCCTTTACTGATACCTCATCTGTAATAAGAGGGAAA
Source organism: Erithacus rubecula (assembly GCF_903797595.1). Taxonomy (NCBI): domain Eukaryota; kingdom Metazoa; phylum Chordata; class Aves; order Passeriformes; family Muscicapidae; genus Erithacus; species Erithacus rubecula. Next base: position 24,897,830 of record NC_136686.1, on the reverse strand, counting down.
ATACTTATGTTTTTGAGGTGACACCTAAATATTGTGTCTTCTTGATCTATAAAATTTTTTAGGAATCATACTGTCTGGTTCAGATGGAAAGACGGAAAACAAAGGGTTATTTACAAGCAGACTGCTAACACTAGGGTTTGGAAAGTTTAATATAATTGCTAATTATTTTTATCTGTAAACAAAAGTGGATTAGTATATTACATGCAGTCAAAATAGATGAAACAGTGGGACACATTTCATTTAGTAGCTGTTTTATGTCAAAATATGTGATTTTTTCTTTGATTCCAGCATTTCTTGCTGAGAAGAGATAATATCAAATTTTGGAATAGTCTTTAATAACAGTCCTTTGCTTACTGACTTTGCACATAAATGAAAAGTAAATAGGAAATATATCTTGCTCGTACAGAGGTAGTTTAAAATTGTCTCCTAATTGAGCTTCTCATATTGCAATCTCAGTTTTCACTTATACCTGTGGCAGTTACAGCAAAATCATTCACATTTTAATGAAAACATAACTATTGAGAGAGGATAATAATCCCTAGAATAATATGAAGCTGAGTCAAGAGCTGTTTATGTTAAATATCATTTAAAAATTTTTCACCCAGAGGGTGGTTGGGCACTGGCACAGGGAAGTGGTCACAGCCCCAAGCCTGACAGAATTCAAGAAACATTTGGCAACACTCTCAGGCACATGGTATGATTTTTGGGGTGTCCTGTACAGGCCAGGAGTTTAACCCAATGATTTTGATGGATGCCTTCCAACTCAGGGTATTCTATGACTCTATGACTTGAAACTTCTAGTTAACACAGTTTATCACGTAATTAATATGTGAAATTATGAGGTTTTTTTTTTTTTATTTTATCAGCAGTGTAAAATGAATACTAAATTAAAAAAATTACTACTAGCAAACATTTTTTTTTACTTCTTTAATTCAGTCATTGTAAACCTGAACATTATTTTTAGAAAAAAATTAAAGATTAGTTTTTAGAAAGAATTTTTGCAATTGAAGCATATTTTTGTGATTTTCTTTCCACTTCTGTGCTCAGTAAAATTTTTCCATTAACTTGGACTAGCCAAATATTGAAACAGAATAACCTTATAAAGAAAAAGTTTTTGTTAACAAAATCACACTTTACATGAAAAAAATCTTGGCCTTTAAAATAATTCTTTCTTACAGTAGGAAAAAATGGCATGAGAGAGATCTTTATATAAAAAGATTTAAAGATTAAATTATAAAGGTAGAAGCATTTTTACATCTGTGACATGCATAAATGCAAAGTCAAGAGTAATGGAAGCCCTATGCTAAATAGGAGCCTTTGGTCATTGACTTAATAGTCAATCCTCTTGAAGGAAAGAATTCTTTACATAAAAAACCCAATACTAAAATTTTAACTAAATTCTGTTTCCACAGTTTCTATTCTGTTAATGCTATAGTGATCCTTGTCACCAAAGTATAATTTAAAAAGAAATTAATTTCTTAATATTTATTTATTAAAATTTTAGGATACTCTTTGATTATAGTTAGAGTGGAAGGAAACTAGGGACAGGGGTTTTTTATGTCTTCATTCCCCTTCCTTCTCACTTACAGGTTTGATAGTTACTATGAGCATAGATTAATACTTAGCTCCAAGGTAGGATTTGTTCCCATAAGAAATGTTAAATCATAAAAATATACCCATTTTTGCTTAGCTCCAACTAATCTAGCACTTTAGAAACACTAATCATGGAATCTTTTCTTTTAGTGCTGTGTGTCAGGAAATGTATCACTGTTATATGTATAACCATTAAACCTTAGGTTTCCCTTAGGGCCTGTTTCCAATACTTTATTCATGTAGAGTTTTAAGGAACTTGCTCAGCACTCATTTCAGTGTTATCAGGAATAGATCATACTTTAGCTAACTGTTACTCATGGGATTATTTTTTTCGTGCTGAATAACAAACTTAACAGAAATATTCCTTTTGTAATGGACATTGGTAATGTATTATTGAACTCAGATCAAGGTGGTATGAAATACAAGGTGGTACAGAAATACTGTCAAGAAATGAGGGATAAGCTGAATGAAAAACAAAAGTCCCTGTGCATTTATTTTAACAGAAATATGCATATATACATGTGTGTGTAACTGAAAGTGTGATAGATATTTGCTATTCAGAAATAACAAATATAGTGTAGCAGTTCATCACTAGTAGAAATAAAATGCAGCTATTTCCATATATTTCCAAAAGCATGGTAAATCAATCTCATGGAATATTCTGTAGGAAAGTGGGATGCCAGATGTATAATTCAAGGACAGTGAACTAAAATGCAGCATCAAAAAAATGTAATTTTGGTAAAAACTGCCATGATTAGTGCTGTACAGCAATGACACATCTGCAAGGTTTTGTTTACCCTCCTTTTTGCATGTGGCCAGAAATATTTAGAATTCAAACTCCCAAGTATTTACCGAGAAAAATAATTCTGAACTTTCCAACACATTGCTCCTGCTTGTCTGTGCTCACAGCCTTCAGAGATTTACCACCTAGTATATTCCAGGAACATACCTAGCACTGCTATTTCTTTTTGCTCCTAGCTGTGTCTCAGTATCTATACTAAACTGTCTCCTTGGCCTTTTGTACTCCAGTCCCTTCTTGCTCTTCCCTTCAAGAAGTTCTCTTTATTCTTCCTTGGACAGAGGTCCTTTCTCTCTCCTCAGCCTTCTCTTTGGCTGTATTTTCCTGTCTCCTTCCAGCTTTGGTAGGACAGTAGTACACACAACAAAGCTTCCAAAAGCTCTGGAAGTCCTGCCCCCTCACAGAAGACAACAGGCAGTGTCATTATGTTGGCCTTTTCAAAATGTTTCATTTCCTTCTAGTTAATGTGTTTGATGGGGAACATGCAGTTGACCTTTCTGCTGGCTTTTCTCATTTCAGCAGTCTCTGTTTCTGTACATAACTGCCTAAGAAAAATAAAAGTTTGAGGTCCTATTTCAGGGAATTTGTGCAGATGCCTCAGCCCCTTTCTGCTTCCTTTCTTCCCTTATGAGAACTTATTCAGTTCTTAATCTCCTCAGTCATTGGTCTGTTATTTGGTAATTTAGGCTCAGGTTGGCTAGAATGCCTTCATAAAAATTAGAAAATGTTTCCCTGAGATGCCTTTATACTAATTATCATAGGCACCAATGGTTTGGCAGCACAGTATTGACTGCTTCACAGTGCCAGAGAGGTATGCCAAAGAAGGAACAGCTCTCCTATGAGGAAAGGTTAAGAAAATTTGGCTTGTTCAGCCTGGAAAAGTGAAGGCTTCAGGGTGACCTGATTGTGGCCTTCCAGTACCTGAGGAGACTCTACAAGGAGGATGGAGCCTATTTCCAAAACCATGTAGTGAGGACAAGGGACAGTGGCTTCAAATTGAAAGAGCATAGGTTTAGATCAGTTACTAGGAAGAAGTTCTCTGCTGTGAGGTTTGTGGAATAGGTTTCCCAAAGAAGTTTTGGATGCCTCATCCCTGGAAGTGTTCAAGGCCAGGTTGGATGGGGCTCTGAGAAACCTGTGCTAGTGAAAGTGTTAGAATTATGTGATCTTTACGGTCTCATCCAAACCAGGCCATTCTATGGTTCTGTGTTATAATGTTAAAACTAACTAAAATATCCTAGAACATGTGGGGATAACTTTTGCAGCAGTTGGGATGAAACAAACTATCCAAACCCTCAGTATTTTCTATGTAAATAATAATTGAAGGGGGGGAAAAAAAGAGCCCATAAAATACTGCTAAATGAAACCTTTTAAACCTCTTAAAATGTTACTACAAGCTCATCAGCTCCACACCTACTTGGATTTTCACATGCAGGTGGATCCATGCAATATTCAATTGGATTGGTGGAATGTGTAACTAAATTGGTAAAATACACAAATTCTCAAACACTAAAATAAGTAACACACAAAAGTGAGCTGGTTGATTGCTGAAATATGCAGCTTGAGCAGCAAATACAATAATGTGGTCAGATCACTGGATGTGTAACAGAATTAGGAAGAAACACTGACTAATTTGTAAACTGACCTTGATATTTCAGTAAATAAAAACATAAAATTATTGCTTTGAAAGCATTGATACATTGCTTTGTAATGTCATGGGCATTCTAGGATTAGTTTGTATACCATGTAAAAAGAGAAAAATATGTGAAAAAACAGTAAAAATGAAAAAAATTCTCTTAATTTGAAAAGATTGTTCCTTTTTATTCTATTTCTGTCTACAAGATTTTCAAGGTCCAATGAAATCAAAAGTGCAGTGGACCAAAGAAAAAAGTGAAAAAAAATTGATAGAAATTGTTCTTGTTTTCCGGGGAAATCTCCTAAAGCCAAACAATCGGTTTAATTTATTTCTTTATATTTGAGAAAAATATCTTTAAGCACAGGGGGTTCTGGGTTTGCACCTTCTGTGCCTTAATCTAGTCAAACACACTGTAATGAAGTTAATATTTCTTTAAATCTCTTGATAGTAAGACTAAATATTAGTTAATTGTTTAATAATGTTAATATTTATTACAAGAAGTAAAACTATTTTGTAGATGTTGATCCTCTTCAACTCCTTATGGTCTGCTGAGAAGGGAGAGGAAGAACTCTTTGGGTTGGGGCTTTTTCCTTTCTGCTTCTGAATGAGTTGTAGCTGGTAGTAGTATCATTAATGCAGCATTCCCCCAACACAGTTTTAGACATAAAATACTCTCAAAAATCTAACAGACTTAGAAACCTCAGTGTTAGAAAAAAAAATTCAACCATTTTTAAGCACAGAATTTCCCTTTCAAAATAATTTCAAAAGAAACACAGCTCAAGTTACTTTTCAAAATTTATAAATATTTTATATCAGCTTTTAAACTTATGAATCAGGAAAACTTTTAAAATAATGTGAGACCCTATAATGACACATGCACATCTTACTGAGGGATACCTTTTTAACCTGATTATATTGTCAAACATACACAATGTTGTCAAAAATGAAAAAAAAAATACATTGTCAAATTTGGTTAAATAACAAACATTTTTCTGGTTTAGAGTATACACTGTCACCTAGCAGAAACTTGCCTTGGCAGACTGCCATCTTCTTTTCCCTCCCTTACTCTAGTGACACTCAGTTTCTTTGAAGTAAACAGGCCTCATGCAGCTAGGTTTCAATGTCACTACCTCTAATTATTTGTCTTTTCTAATCTATTCCTATGTACCACTAAATTACTGTCCTCATTTTAAGGAGGAATTTTTTAGACATAACCTTTACATCTCTTTCAGTAAACAGAAATAATGATCTAAGAGTAATTCAGTGCTATAATGCTAACGAGCAGGAAATGCCTTGCTAAGACATAAAAAACAAATCATGTCCTTTGATTTCTGACTAAATTGTGTGATATGCAGCTTCAAAGGTCCTTTGGAGGCGTAAATAAAATGCTACTCTTCCACAAAATGCTGAAAAGTCACCATTCTTTTTATTCTGTGATACCACACAATGGTGATAATGATTATTATGAATGTTTAACAGTGGCTCTTGTTTACAAATGTCACACATATATTAATGCTAGTTGAATTTGCAAGCAAGGATATTTCCACACAATAGCAATACTTTGGTTTTTACTCTAAACAATTTCATTGTTTTCCATAAATAATGGGTCACATTTACTGTGTATTTCCCCAAGCAAAAGAAATTAGTGGAACATAAATCCAACAGTCTGAAGTAAGTCATTAGTCAGCAGGTACATATTAAATATATATGTTCATAAAATCCATAATGAGTTTCCTTCTGTCAGACCAAATGATTCCTGATTTTTGCTGCTTATTTTCATCCAATATTTCCTGTCCTGTCTGTGGGCAATACAAATAAAGATTGGCTTACTTGGTTTGAAATACATAAAGAATGCAAGAAATAAGTGTTCCTAACTAGTGCTTTTGAGCCTCTCTAGCATCAGGCTTTTAATCCATAAGAGACCAGCTGCCTCCTGCCTAAGGTGGTGATTTTTGGTGCTCATGTTTCCTAATGCCATGCGCCAGAGATGCTCCTTCTAGACTGAGATCAGTTCAGAAGGTCAAGTTCCCCTTGTGGCATAACTTTTCTCAGTAAGACTAGTCACTGTGCTGGCTGCTTCCACAGAAACCCATGGAAAATTTGAGTTCTGATGTTCTAGTATGGCTCAAACGGTTCTTGTTCATTCTTGTATTTTCTGAAGTGTAGAATTATTTTTATGTATATAATATTTCTTACATATATAATTGGTATCAAAAGGCAGCAAGGAGAATACCTGTGTGAAGTGTGAGCAGGTTGATGTTGTGCTCAGCCTGGTGGTACAACTTCAAGAGGAGGGAGGTGGAAAGGTTAAGGACTCCCAGGGCACCTGTGGAGGATTGACTACTGGAGCTGCTCTGTGCCAACCCTCAGGCAGGGTAGCAGCCCACTCTATAGGATCCCCTGTGCCCTCCCTCACAAACAGGAGGGAAGAATAGGGGTAGACCCCTGCTTGTGGTAGCAGACAAATCCCCTCTTGGTCTCCCTTCCCACACTGGCCCCTATGGAAAAGATATGAGGCTCTGGAAACTGGAAACCAGGAAATTGATAAAATAGGAGAAAGACCATCTTGGCGGTTGCCTAGGTGAATCAGCCAACACCTTGTGTTGCAACTAGCTTTACAAAGCAAAAAAGAAGGGCAATCATCTTAGACAACTCCTTTCTGAGGAGCACAACTACTGTCAGGACACATCCATAGGGAAGTTTGCTGCCTCTCTGAGGCCTGGATATGGGACTTTACCAGGAAACTGATCTGGCATGGCCCTTTGACTATTTCTATTAGTTTCCCAAGTTGGTAGTGAGATTTAAGGAAGAAGCTGTAGGACAATCAAAAGAGACTTCAGGACACCAGGGCATTTTGTCAAAGGAATGGATACACAAGATGTATTTTCAATTCTTTCAGTATCAGGCAGGAATATTTTGAAGCCCACTACCTCAACAGAAAATAAATATTAGCACGTTATTAGGGAGTTAAAAACACTTCAGAAGTCGTTCCTACTGAAGCACAGCTCCTTTTGAAATCACAACTGTATGTGCTAAACTGGATGTGCAAAGGAAATATCCTCTCTGTCTTCTAAATTAAACACTGAGAGCCTACTTGCTAGGAGCTGGTTGGACATTGCTGCCTGGAAAGAAGTAGAGAATAAATCTCCTTTAGTTTTGCTTTGCTTCCGCCTTTGTCTCCCCCTCTCCTCACCCTTCCTCATTAAACTTCCTCTATCTTGACCCACATGTGGATTTTTAATCTCTAGTCCTATTGAGGAGATATGAGAGAGCAGCTTGGTGGGCACTTGACATCCAGACAAGGAATAAAGTGAAGGATAGATGATAGCCCCTGTCTAGGGACATGTAGTCTCTAGTGAACTGCACAAATAAATCTTGGACAGGTTCCAGGCTTCCAAAGCTCTGTCGTAAAAGAATTTAAAAAAAATAAAATATGTCTTGCAAAGACCACCTAAGTTTGCTGCAAATCTTTTTAAAATTTACCACAGAGAAATATTTAGTAAAAAGAATTATTTTCATTTTCCTTCATCACATACTCATATTGTGCTATGAATCTTTTTTTTCAGATCTCCTATTTATCAAGGTTTTTAAAACTTACTAGTGACAGTGCTGAAATGCAAACTGTTTCAGTGTGGCAGCCACTTCCTTGTTTCTGTATTTGATTTATTACCTGAGGGAGTGGTTGGTTGTCTTCACATGATCAGTTACCTTGAATGTGTGCATACTGCATATACTACAATACTACCAATTGACCTGAATTTACCAGCCAGTTACTAATTGTGTGTTTGGTAGTAATTAACCATTGTACACAAAAGTAACTTCAGATTAATTGATTTGCCAGTGTGGCTGGGCAACCTCAAGTGGCATTGAGAATGTCTATACCTGCCCATAGTGGGATCTAGGACAAGACAAGGATGTAATGGGTGCTGTGATGGTCAGCACAGCTGTGGTGTAAAAGGGGCCTTTTTTGTGATGGGGGGCAAAGCAGGCTGAGGAAAGCCAGGGGATCAAGGGAGCAGTAAAGCTGAAAATGCACCTTTTCATGGCACATTGGTAAATCAGTACTTTTGGTTCTTACTGGCACATCTGGAAATTCGGTATTAAAAAACCCATCAAATTGGAAACCCTTTTCCATCTTTGTGCATTGCAATGAAAAATATGGGCTGCTTCTGAAGTTATTTTGAATGTAGTGTGCTGATGACTAAGTCCAGTGAGTAACTCCAAGGGACAGATAGAAAGAAGCTTTGTAACTTTTCTTGAGCTTCACCTGCCACATCTGCTTGGAAGCTCCTCAAACATTTGAATTATTTGTTTGATGTAGTCTGTATTTTGTTTAAAAAGAGGCAAAATAAATGAAGGCATTAAGTTGGCATGTCTGGTAACAATTTTCTTGATTGTGTTGAAATGTAAGATAGACAATACTTCTATTACATCAACCACGTGATGATGTGCTGACTTTTATACTTTTATAATGTATACAAATTATATGGTAATTTTTACAATGTATACAAATGGTAACTTTTATAATGTATACAAATTAGGATCCTTTAAACAGTGCAACTGATATAAGTAAATGGGTATACATTAATTAAATTTTTAAAATGATAACAGCAAGAATAATTACCAAATTTAAAGAAAGGAAATTAAATAAAGAAATGTGAATGATAATAAAATGCATCTTATTTTTTTCCTAAACTTTTTAGACTGGTTTAAAATATAATTTTTAAAACAGAATGACAAGCTTAGGTAAAGGATAATATTTTGTACTAAGTGTAGGAAGCTCTAAATTAAAATTCATTGCATTCAAATAGTGATTGTTGTAAATATTCATGTTTTTAAATCAAATGCTTTCACTTCTTCATTTTTCATCTCTTTGGCCATATGCACGTTAAAGATGTTGAGTAATTCATCCATCACTTGGCAAGTTTAACAAACCTATATTTGCAAAATGTAGATCATGAGGCAAAAGGTATCAGCTTGGGAGAGAAACATGCATTTGGTCAATTATTTTCTCTTTATCAGCTTATTTTTAATCATGTTACAGATTTCTGCTGGGAAAAATCAAGTGTGGCATGATGATTTGATAAATGTTCTATGTTGAAACTCAAAACATGGGTTTAAAAATACTTTAAAAAAAAAAGTCTGTTTTTGACAACAAACTCCTGTGTCCTGAAGCCTATGATGACAATCTTTCAGGATAATTGAAAATGCAAGATGACTGCAATCTTCTTTTTGACATATTTTGTAAAACAATCCAAAATACTTAAAATCTGTGTGTTAATTATGAAGTTATGGTATGGAGCTAACAACCACCATGAGCATTTTTCAGGGGAATTAATTAAAGACTCTGTTACTTTCATTCACTTTACAGAAGTTACTGTTTAATATCAAGAATGAGTCAGCAAGGGGTCTCTAATTTTGGTGATGGTATACACTCGAAGTTCTGCAGGATCTGAAAATCAATGACTAGGCAATGAGCAGGTTATCAAATTTTAGTTAAGTTACTAAAAAATCATTTACATTGTTATGTCAAGATTTATGCACTAGACTGAAGGAGAGGAAAAGTAAAAAGAAGAAAAATCCTATGAATGAGTGAAATTGGATGTAAATATTTGTAAGAATTGCAAAAAATAATAAAGCTTTTTAATAGAAATTAATATGTGTAGGAAACAGGCCATAAGCAGGATATTCCTCACAGAGCAAGGGATCTTATTTTTCCCCAAAAAATACCTTTAGATATTTTCTTGGAGACCTTATTAGTTATATTGTACTACTAAAACAATATATGTCTCTTTGCATGTATGTGTATATTTATATCTATTTATATATAATATCTATCTATCTATCTATTTATCTATCTTATCTATATCTAATCTATATCTTCTATATCTATCTATCTATATATATAGTATATAGTTACATTTACTAACAAACCTGTGATTTCCTGAGAAAGAAAAAGCTCTTGAAACCAGTCAGTATGTTAGTAAATGTAACTTTAAGCTTAGGGGGTTGTTGAATCTTTTATTTTATGGAAGAACACAGAAATTATGCTTATTTACTGATCTACCTCATCTAAGAGTATGGTGTTTGGTGTATGTAATGCTTTAATCTTGTGAAATGGGTAAAATTAGTACTAAATATTTATGAAAAATCTTAGAGTTTGATTTTCTTCATAAAGCATTGAGGTCAGCTGCATAGAACTAGTCAGGACCATAAGATATCAGAAAATGTTATACTAACGATGAGTGGGCATTGTGTCTGAACAGCTTAACTAGAGACAAAAATGGTTCTGCCTTTGTCCTGCCTCTCTAATGGAGTAGCTGATTACATGTATTTCATGTTCAGCACATTTTTATGGTGATTCTGAGCTCTGATTATTAATATGGAGAAAAATACACTGGTTTGATTTAGTATTGTACTCTAGGAGAGAGTAAAAATTATCTTCTGTTATTGTTACCCTCTGTTAAGGCCAAAGCAGTTACTTATGTCTTGCTCTTGAGAAAAAAGGCTGCACAGTTTGATGTTAAAATTAGCAAGAAATCTTTGTGATCTTCTTTATGGTTCTTTTAAATACAAAATTTGTTCTACAATTATTTAATGTGAATATTAATTTGAACAATATACAAATACCTGCCTTGTAGTTGGTAAACTCTAGTGTAATAAGTCTAGTTTTTGCTCTTTAACTTTACTTGTAAAAGCAATATTGATACTTATTTGTAGCACGATCTCTGTCACCTTCTGTAGATAAAAACATCCTTGCTTGTAATTTTTTATCAAGCACATTTTGTTACTGCAGACTCGCTAGTAAAATTAAAAGTGCTATCTTCTGCTATTAAGTAAATGAGTGTTAAATTGTTTATAGGCTAAGTAAATTAGGACTCAAAGAGTGCGCCTTTGTCGATGTCTTTGTGTGTGCATTCTGCTTCAAACTCCCTCACTGCAATAGGACTGATCCCAAATCACAAAGCAAAGAGTAAACCAGGACATCTTAGAGTAGCACTTCTACTCAGGTGACAGGTAACTCATCCTCAAGTATGTCTTGCACACGTCTGAAGTCCTGCTTCCAACCTGAGAAAAGTCTTTTAGATCTAAATGATAAAATACTTCAAATCTCACTTTATGCCTCTATTTTTTCTTCAGTATAAAAAATAAATTTTATGGATACTTGATAGAAGTTCTGGAAATATAATCCATGTTACTTCTCTAAGGTGGAGATGGAATGTAATTTGATTTGTGTTTGAACTTTTTAAAGTATCTAGAAGTGATGAAAAGAAAATTAATTGCAGTTGATCCACAGTCACAGAATAACTACCTTCAGAAGAGATTAGTCTGAAGTAAGGGTTCTTTGTATATGTTAATGTATTTAGTTTGAGAACTTTTATTTGGCTTTGACAGTAGAATACTCTTTGGATTGTTATGCTGTTTACTCTCCCTGAGACTAGTCAAGTAAGAAAAGTGCCAGCAAAACAAGGCTGTGCAACTAATTGATTTTTTTGGTTCATTGGTTGAATGAAACAAATGTAGAAACAATCAGGCTTAATGGTTTGGATTTTCAATCAATTTAAATATTTAAATTTTAACAATTTAAATATTTGACATTCTTGAAATAATTACTCTGTAGTCCAGTTATGCCCTAGAAATTGGCATTTTGTTTAACAAATAGACCTTCCATGTGCTAAATGCAGATATTTGTTCCTCCTCCTTACTTCTTGCAATGGCAATAGTAAGACATTTGCTACTGTGTAATGCATTAAATATGGCTTTTCATAAGTAGGTGGTTCAGCTCTATTTCCATAAAATATATTTTATATATATTTCTATTATTACAAAATGTTTGATGATACAATATCCTTATCATGACACTGCCGTTGCAATAATAAACATTTTCTCCTCTTATAGACCTTTTTTCCTGTGCTAAAATGCAATTCTATTAATCACAACTCTAATGCTTGAATTGCAGCATTAAGATATAATTCATTATGATTTGTTCCAGACAGCATGAATCATGCAGTGAAATATTTATTCCTGTTTGCAGCACTTTCGGCAGAAAACTGAATTTCGAAATATAAGGAATTATTGTATGTATCTAATATATTGATTATATCAGTCTCTAAAAAAGTTACAGGATTGTGTGATGCTTTCTTTACATAGCAGTCTTGTTCCATCATCCTTGCATGTGCTCAGCACCAAGATTTTACCATAATTATCTGGTCTATCTACCCCTCTTTTTCATGCACTCACAGGTACTGACGAATGTCTAAAATCATATCACTAGTCAATGTTAAAATTCTCATTTCAGTCAAGTGTGCCTTTCAGTTTTGTTTTCAGCCAGTGAGAAAACCCACCAGAGCATGAATATTTCAGAAGGTTTTAGGAAAGCCTTGATGGCAACTTTCTAAGACAGGTGGCTGAGGACCCAACAGAAGCAGACTTTACTGAATCTCATACTTACAAACAAGAGAGAATTATTTATTTTCTGAAGTAACAACCTTTAGTCTCTTCTGTCATGTGCTTGAAAGAACCTTATGAAAGATTGTCTTGCAGATAAGACAGTTCCAGGACAACCCATTGATGTTGAAGATTGACATCCTCCAAGAGCAAGAATTTGACCACGTAGATTGGTTTGAGGTCAGACAAAGGCAATGGGAGACCTGGACGGATGAACAGGATCTCCCAGTTAAACACAAAAAGGAAGTGTTCAAGAAGTGGACAAAGCATGGGAAATTGATTTGGGGATAATGATGAGAGGGTGTCCATGTCCAGCAGTGCAGGAATGAGATTAAGAAATTAAGGCCCACATGGTGGTAAATCTGTCAAGGAACATGAAGAGAACAAGAAAGGATCCCACAAGTACTTAAATAGAAAAAAGAAGGGAAAAAGAAGCCCTGATGCTGAATGGGGAAGGCAACAGTGACAAAGAACACAAAAAAGCCTGCAGTACTCAATGCCTTCTTTCCTCAGTCTTTACTAATCAGGATAGCCTTATGCAATCCCTGGATGCTGAGTCTGGAGCAAGAAAGAGTTCCTATGGTGGAAAAGTATCATGTTAGAAAACATAAGCAAATTGGATTCACACAAATTCACAGCACTTGAGATGGCCCTGAGCACTGAGGGACTGCCACTGTGAGACCACTCTTGATTGTCTCTGGCAGGTTATGGGCAAATGGGTGAGGTTCTTCAGAAATGGAAGAAACTAAATTACTTCTGCTTCAAGAAGGAAATAGTAAGAGTGTCTCAGGAACTACAGGCAGGGCAGTCTCACTGACCCCTGGGAGATGATAGAGCAACAAATCCTAGAAACCATTTTCAAGTACAGGAAGGACAAGAACTTGTTTGGAGGAGTTGGTATGGATGTGCTCAAGCAATGGAACTTTCTCCAATGAGATGACAAGCTTGTTGGATGAGAGGAGGGCAGTGCATGTTGCTTATCTAGACAAGATCTCTCCCCTAGTATTCTCATTGGCAAGATGATTAAACATGAACTGGGAGGTGGACTAGTTCAAAACTGCTTTTTGACTGGAGGTTGATCCAATGCTCAGTGCTTTTTCCTTCAAATGAATAATATAAAATATTAAATTAATTCCAACATATTTTACAACCCCAGGAAGAAACTGCTTGTTCTTAAATTTTACAGCACTTTAACTAGTTTAGCTAGTATTACTTGTAACACAGTCTGAATCAGTCTGAGCTGCTTCCTACTTTCACTCCCCAGTGCAATTCCAATTCCAGCTGCAAGTGCCTTCTCCTTTTTTTGTACTGATATTAGTGCTTTTTTTCCTTTTGTGAATGGATTCAAAATGCCAAACTGGAAGAAATCTAATCCAACAGAAAAAAATACTGCCACATGTCAAGAAGCAGAAATGGATGACTTCTGCATGAATGACAAGGCTTAATATTAAAATTTGGTATTTATAAGACAGTGATTAATAAGCCCAGAACTGCTCTGTTCTATTCTGTCCCAAAGAGCTTGAAGTTTTAAGACCTTTTCAGGATTAACACGAATGTAGAGATTCCTTCCCACTTGCCACCTGACTCAGTCAATAACTTGATTCCTCTACATTTGCATAAATCTGCACATTCCCTAACCCTTCAAGTCTGCTAGCATCTCTAAAAACTGACATCACTGGCTTCTAGTCAAGAACTACTCTCAAAACTTGTTCATATTTCTTGCCCTACAACTTGTCCCTTGATCTGACTCAGTCCTCTAAATCAAATAAAGAAAAAGCAAGTGTTTTAAAGAGAATGCACTGTTTTATTTATTGGTGGTGATTCAAGGCTTTTTCTCTAGTTGAAATATTTTATTCACTTGTGGATTTAGTAATCTATCTTCACAAAAATTACAAGATTGTTTAGATAAACAGAACACCAGTCTTATTTTCTCCTAAATTATTTCTCTTGTGAGAGGTGAATTTTAAGGGACAGTGAAACATCATTCATAGTGATGCATTTAAAGTTATGGTACTGCAGAAAATTATTTCTCAGAAGGAAAGTGAGGAATGCTGTTACTGCTTTTTCATGCAGTGGGTCTTGCTCTGTGAAACATCATTTAGAGTACCAGAGATAAATCAGCTGGGCTTTGCTCTTGCAGACAATCTTATCTTACAAGCAAAATAGTACTAGGTTGATTTTAATAATGAGATATCCCCATTGATGTGTTGTGTGTTTTATTCATACTGTCTATATATTTAAGCAGAGTACACAAAAATTATAAAATAATGAATATGGTTTACTAATTTTTTTGCAGTGTTACAAAGATTTACATTCATAGCAATTAAATACACTGCATTGAGTTTGTAATTGTATTTTAATTAAAAAATGTTTAAATAAAAATGCACATATTTTTCTATTTTATTCTGTGAAACTCAAACAAGGTCAATATAGATCTTGTTTGACCCAATTAAAGTTTAGGCTATTTCACTTTGGCAAAGCAAATTAACCTAGTAATCAAGGCTGATTCCTCTTCTCAGTGTGTGCTGTGGATAGATTTTAAAATCTATGAAAATGTGACCATTTTGGCTGATGAAGAGCTAATCTTTGTAGTAGCCTGTATGAGCCTGTGTTTTGGATTTTTGGTGAATATGGTCACCACCATTATGAATATTGATGTCACAGGGTTTTGGGTGTTGCTGAGGAGTGCTCACACTGAGTCAAGGGCTTTTCTGCTCTCACCCCATCAGGGAGGGGGCTGGGGATGCACAGGGAGCTGGCAAGGGGGCACAGCCAGGACAGCTGACCCCATCTGACCAAAGGGACAGCCATAAAGGCTTCATGCTCAGCTTATAAAACTGGGGGAGAAGAAGGAAAGGGGGACTTTATCAGAGATGGTATTTGTCTTCCCAAGTAACCCTTTCAAGGGCTCAAGGCCCTGCCCTCCTGGAGATGATGAATGCCTGCTTGCCCATGGGAAGTGCTTAGTGATTCCTTGTTTAGCTCTGCTTGCTTGTGCTGCTTTTGCTTTACCTGTTGGGATGTCATGCTCACAATATAAGACCTTTCTCAGTTTTACTCTTGGATTGCCTCCCTCATCTGTCTGGGGCTTTGTTCCTGGTGTTCTGTTGCTGGCTAGGGAGAGATTCAAATTAAGTCATTATTAACCTGTTAGTGGTTTACTTATGACTTATGTTAGTGCTTACTTATGGATATTCTGATTTGTGCCAAGGCTTTTTTTCTTTATGAGAAAATAAGCAAAACCAAACTAACCTCTCCCCCAAAACAAAGAAAAAGAAAAACAAAAAAAAAAATCTGTACTTAATAATGTGTGTCTTCAGGGAAAATTTTGTTTCTGATTCTGGCTTAATAGAGACTGTCACACAACTTCAAAAATCTGTGAAAATTTTAATTTCACTGAAAAGAGAAGTCAGAAAAAAATTGTACAGCTTACTGCTTCTGCAATCTATAATTGGTACTGTTAGTTACCATAAAAAGGTCATTAGCAAATTTATATATTATGAGGAAGTTTTAGCCTAAATCTTTCCAAAACTGCAACTAGTTTAGAATTTTGACACAGAAAGAAATATTGATGTTAGATTTTTACTTCTTGGTTCCTGTCCAGAGAAAATCTTGGAACACTTAAACAACAGAAAAATCTTGACATTGCTGAGTTTTTTCTTAGAGATGCAGGATTTCTTCTACAGGTACTCTAAAACATTAAAAAATAGAAATGTATTTTCTCTTGGAAACTGTATAATCTAAATGTAAAAGGAGAAAACAGTTGTTAAACTCTTCAAATCATGTATGTTGGGTTATCTGACCAGGGAAAAGAATGGGACAGCCATGGAGTAGAAGATAATAAAGTAGCATTACATAGCATTTAGGACACTTCTACCTGAAAGAGCCTTCTGTTCCAAGCAGAAGGTTTTGGGTTTTTCTCTAGGTACATGGTATTTTTAAATGAAAGACCTTTATTTCTGGGTATCTCTTTCAGAAGAAATATCAGAAATCTTTCTGAAGATTGTTAACCTTTAGAAGACAAAATGAAGCCTCCCAGTTCCTTCTGTCTTTACTGTTAAATATCAAGTGTGATTTAAAGTACAGTGGAAAGTGAATAGGCAGAAAGAGGTTTTTTTTGGTAAAGATAGATTAGAAAATGCCACAATCACTTTATGGAAGTGGAATGATTTGCATTTCTGTAAATCATTTCATGAAATGCATATTAATGCAGAATTTTAGATTCAGTATGTACCCATTGAATTTAAATGTGCTATAAAAATTCTTGCAGTGAGACTCATTTACATAGCTCAGTGCATTTCTAACTATTCACACAATAGAATGTGTTATACATTGCTGTCAAGTACAATGGTGATGGCACTGAGCACAGATTAAGGCTCTGCTGGGTAAGGTGTGATAGTACCAGAATAAAATGACAAGATGCACTCTGTGCAGTTCTGGATGGTTAAAAGTAAAGTAAACAATGCTTTTAACTTTACTAGAAGGGTGACTAGATTCAGGTGTATGGTGGTCCTACAGCTAAAAGAATAGAATGCTCAAATGGGGGAAAGGAAAGTCAGATCTGTCAGATTTAGGTGTATAGCCAAGCCATGCTGTAGTTAAAGAGAGACTTACCAGATTTTGAGTTACACAAAACCCTTCCATCTGAATCTCTTATCATTAGAAATTACCTGAAAGTTAGTTAATTAGTTTGTGACAACTATTTTATGAAGTAAAACAGAAATGAAGGATGATATTTTTCTAAATATATGTGCATGCACATGAAATATCTTCCATAGTTTCTCATCAGTCAGTGAAGAAGTCATGTATTTTTTGAAAGAGTACTTTTTAATAAAAACTGCACATTTTTTCTTATGCTAAAATACCTATATCATTCCAAGTCAAAAATTCAAAGAGAACAGTATTATTTTCTGTTATTTGAGGACATCTTGCTGGAGGATTTAGTTATCACTTGTGTCTGGTTTTCTTTTTATGTAAGAATTAAGGTATGAGCTCAGATAAGGTTATTGCAGATGCTGTAGTATTTAGTGGATTTATGAAATTTGCTGAATAAAACAAGATTTTAAGAAATTAAAAGCCAAACCAGCCTGTGATTTATATGTAGACTCTCTCTTAAATGTAGTAAATCCATGTGAGCAAAATTCTTACTGCTAAGACATAAAAATTAAATTTTTTACATTGACATATAACTTAATTTACGTGTTACAAGGATTTAGCAGTGTGATAAGGATATTATTGACATTGGAACAATGCTATTGTTGTCTCCTAAATATCACTACTATGTTTCAGAGGTTCTGTAAAAGAGTACTTCTTTAAAAGTTTTGACAATTCTTATCAAACTTGAAATTGTGTTTTCTGAAATTGAATAAAAAAGCTGGCCATCTAGGTTATTTATTGTGTTTACTAATGTTGCTATGGTTTCTGAAATCAATAATGGTGTTTTGGCTCTCAAAATATGAGAATTGAATTTTTCATCTTTTCTTAAATACTAGCTAATGTAAAATTTCAAGTCTTCCCCCATGTCTTCTTATAATGATCTTGAGGGCACAAAAAACAATGAAAACAATCCTTCTAGTTCTGACTGAGATTTAATATCCCACAAACAAGACTAGGGGATAAAACATGTTTTGCTTAGTTGTGCAGTTCTACAGGACAGATACTTGTATATTTTTATGGATATGCTTTATTTCTAAGCACCTCTTTATGACATTTCATCTTGACAAATAATGATTTACATAATTCAGATATATTTTTCCAAGAAAAAAAAAAGAAAGCAGGTTAGGTAAACTATTTAAAACTTCTACAGGCAACTAAGAATATTAAAAGGTAAAGATTTCATGTGGGGGAAGCAATATCATCTTTTCCTCAAGGAATTTTGCTTTGGAAAAAGAAAGTGATATTCCTACAGTTTTTGGGCTATGGTTAAATAGGTCATTTGTAATTCATCATCTCATCCTATAGCTGTGGGCAGTTGTGAACATGTGTGTAGCACACATAATTTCTTTGTAATAGAAATACCCTATTTTCTGAATTTTGACATTTATGGTTCTTTTTTTGGAACCCTAGCTTTCATTTTCAGATTGTATATTTAATTAAAAAAAAAAAAAAAAAAAAGGCAACCTCAGACTGGAATCCTCTTTGCACATGATTTTATGGCAATCTTTTAACATATATTTTATGCAGTCTCATATGATTAAGCCGTTGACAATTAATAATGTCCACTAGCAGCACAAATAAAGAGGCATAACAGATAACTGCATATGTGACAATGATTACTTTAACAAATATGTGCTAGAACGCAGCACATCCTAATACCCTGAAAATCCTAATTCCCTTTGAGTGCTACATTCCTTGACAGCTTTTATTTTTTTGTTTCTGTCTCTAGATCTCCTACACTTAGACTAACTATTTTTTTCAGTAGGATAGCCACACTGAGGGCCTGATGGATAAAAATTATTGTTCCCAGAAAGGCTCAGACTTCCTATGGTATTCTACAGCTTATTGTAGATACTACATAGCCCTACACAGCTCTATGAAATGCAGGGAAAAAGGCTTAAAACTGGTAAAAAATCTTTAGTTTTGAATGTCCAGTATATACATATGTATCTGTATATTTACTTGCTGTGAGAATGTGTGTCTGTGCTGTGTATTAAACACCACATACTGGCTAATTGCATCTTTTTTATTTTTACTTACAGACAATTTGGCATGTGGTCTGTGTGCTCTAGTCCAAAACATTCAAATATATATCAGCTATTAGCCTTGGACTAAGACAGTTCCTACTTCCTGTCGCAGCTCAAAAGATGGAGTATATATCAGTTAGTTTAGACTTTTGTCTGAAAATATGATACAAAATTAAATCTATTTAGAAGATATACAAAACAGCAACAAAAATCTGTCTTAATGGCAAAATCATCCAATTTTCTCTACAATTTGTTGTAATATGATGTCAAATAGTAATCAATCATGCCAGACACTTTCTCAGAGGCATTTAAAATAAAGATTTTAATTATATTTGCCATCTCTGAGTTCTTTCTGGCAATGACCATCTTTGTAAAGGGAGCATTTTTTGTAATTACCCCAACTTAAGAATCTCTAAATTTTATTTCTATTCTGCTTTCATATACATAATTTCTTATGTAAGTCTTTGTAGAGTAGCAACATATATAAGTATCAGTTATGAAAATAAAGATCGTTGGGATGGAAAGATTTAGAGGTATAATAGGTATAATAGCCAGGTCAGTTTTTAATTACAGAATGAAGTACAATCAAAAATGACACACTTCTTTTAAGTGGTCAATCCTTATTGTAAATTCATCAGTTCTTCTTATCAGCTCAATGCACCATTATTGATATGTACATATATATATATATATATATATACACACAATACATATGCATACCTATGTATGTTATCCTTTAGCATTTCTAATATAGTTTAGCTGTGACTATTCAATACCATAGACTAGAAGTTTCACTGTTTACTATGATGTCTGTTGTCACTGTTGCTTTTAGCAATTTAACAAGAGAAGTCATAATAGAAATCAGCCATTTGATGTATAAAATGGGTTTGTGGTGCCTATATCAAAGTAATTTAGTGACTTGGATATTTTCACCTTAATTCTGGAGGACTGGATATGCAGTTGTTTACTAATTATCCTATGCACTGACCCAATTGTGATGTTTAGTAGTGTCTAGTGTTTCACAAAAGTGTATTATTTTAAGAAGTTTAGTGGTATTGTTTTTGCTCAAACTTAATTGCATTTCAGATAAATGGTTAGCAGATACCCAACACCTTAGAGGGAGCCAGTGATTTTCTTCACAGAAGTAGCATCAAAATAATGTAGGTTTTGTGATAGGGAGAATCTTCCGAGCATTTGCTTTTGTTATTTTGTGTTTGATCAAACTTAGAAACCAAAACAGAACCTGGATTGTGGATCAGATAAACAAACATTTCTTTCCATGAATAATGTTCTGCCTAAAAGCTTGAAGAGTTGGCTAAGTGTTTGACTTCTGGGGTTTTTGCCTATGGAGGAAGTAGGATTCTTACTTCCTATTTCCATTAGAATTTTGGACAGTTGTACTCCTGTCTGTGTTATAATCTAGAAGCTAAGATACTTGGGAAGAGGGTAAATTAAGTTGAATTCCTCTCATATTTAGAAAGGAAAAGATCCATTAACACTGATTTTCTACATTCTCTATTTTTAGTGGCTATTATGCAAAAAGTAGACACTGTGGACATCATAATTTCAAAAAGAGTGACAGCTGCCCATTATAACCAGTGATAGTTATATGTCTATCCACAGTACAGAATCCAGAGCTCTGAGTTCAGAGTAGACGTGCTTGATAACAACCTCTTTCTCTGCTGTCTAAATTCATGAGGGAAAACTTCCTCGTCCATCAATATGTCTGACTGGCAAACCCAGGAGGCTCAGTGCTTACAGTCCAGGGATGCTCTCTGGTGATGTATAGCCTTCACTAGAGACAATAATGGTTATGCTCCTAAGGGAGGTGTCTGAACTAGCCATCCACATCTAAGGAGGATGAGCAAGACAGAATGCTCTGATTCTGAACATGTGCTTCTGTGGCACATTGAGAATATTTGGCAGTGGATTCTATTTATTTTGCAGTGCAATACAAAATTCCTCCAACTACAGCCAAATACCATGAAGGGCAGAGCTCCAAACTGGAGTTTATCCTGCAGTTTCAGCATCTCTTATCTTTGCTAGTACTAATCTTTAATCCCAGATCCATTTCATCAGAGAATAAAAACATTTAGGTTTGGTTGCCACTGACTGTAGATGTTCACACACCCTCTCTGTGGCCACTTTCCACACCCAGCCAAAGCATTTGCTCAAGAACAACCTATAAGCATTCTCTAAGCGCCTCATTTGAATATTTATTGCAGTGATACTCAGCATTTACATAACTATTAAATGCATTATGCAGCCCTTTCATGAATGGCCTCTGAGGTCAGCATTTCTTGGCAATTAATGATAATCCAGAGGAGTTTGCCCCAAAGCCATTAACTGTGAAAAATATGAATCTCAGGGTCCATTATTTAGAAATCATGCAAAATTAAGAATATATAAAGCACTATTTCTCTATATCTGCTGCATCTCATACTCTCTATGTGATGCTGTTTAGGTAATTTTCTAGCAGTTAATGACAGATATTGTAACAATAGGAAATCAGGGCTTCTTTTCTTACCATTCCATTACCCCTATATATAAAGTTCCTTCTTTCTTTCTGTCTTCCTTTAACAAAATCTTTGTCAGTTGCTGATTGAAAAGCCCAAATAATTGGCATTTTAGGTGCCATCTTAACATTGTATCTTGAGTTTCTTTGTTAAAATTGGATGAATAAGCAAGACTTGGTTTTGTTCCTTTTTTAAAAGCTTGCTAAAAAAAAAAAAAAAAAAAAAGGTATCTAATTTCCATGTAGTATATCTTAGTTCAGTTCCTTATCACACAACCCTACCTCAAATTTTGTCTGTGCAAAATGTCCTCTTAAATATCTTTGATATCACCACTGTAACAATTAGATTTTTTTTTCTTTTTCTGAAATTTTTATAACTTAATATTTAGGTAGTGTACTGTTCCTATAGTGACTCCTTTAATATGAATTTCAGCTTGCATATTGGAGAGTACAAAACCAAAATGTAGTTTTGCTGCGTGGCCATGAATATTCTTTATTATCTCTCTTTTTCCTTTAAGAAGTATTTAAAATATTTCAGGTTTCCTTGAATATTGTGTTATAAATATCCTATATTAACAAGACACATTCTGAATTTTGTCCTTGACAAAGTTACCTACTCCTAGACAAAACCATTATACAGACTGCCTTAATATATTTTATCACTGAAGGAACATTTTAGCTATTCCAAATTTTGACATTTCTTGACAGTATTCTTAGATCTGCATCTAACATTGAAGTTTTTTTTACACAGAAATTTCAGGGATCTATATTTCACATGGTGATACAAACCATTTTATTTCTTCAGTAATTGATGTAATGTCTCTATCTGGATATTTTAGCAGCTGAAGATCCTGTTATTTATTATTTTGAGGAGAGCTTTGAAGATGGAGATCTGTCAATACAGATCTGTAATTTTTCCATGGCATTATTCAGTTGCTTTTTAAAAATTGCCTGCAGTCTTGTGTTTAGTGTTCCAATACAACAGTGTAGTAAAACAAATTTAAACTAAATTCCTAGCACTGGAGAGGTGAACACACTTCACTATACCTTTTTTAATAGAGTTATTCCATTTCATTCTTCTTTATTCAGAGGTTTATTTCATGCATGTATTTTCAGGCTATTAATGAAAAAACATAGGTACTTAAAACTAATCCTTTTCATAGTGATAGAATGATGGATTTTACTCTTTCTTGGCATTATTGTAGTCATGTCCTGTTCTTCAAGAAAATGTACTCCCCTTCTTATAATCTGAATTGAAATATGGTAAAATTTCAAAGAAAATTTTGTATGACTAACAGTGAAGCAGACATTATGAATAAAATGTATTTTTTTTTCTTATGTGAAGTATGTATTATTGAGGATAGCTACTTTTCTGAAATAATTTAAATATGGTAAAGATTGGCTTAAACTTTAAACTTGTGGAGAAGTTATCATAATCTTAATATTAAAAGCATAAAACTTGTGCAGAATAAATGGAAACAGGGAAATACTCTGAGAATCACATAAAATGGAATAATACTGAGTGTTTCACGACAAATAAATATAAAACTAAATCATACAGGAATTAAAGAAAATACCATGACATCTGATTCAGAGATGAGTTGTAGCCAGGTCATTTCACAATTTCAGGATTTCAAAAATAAAGAAGAGGAACTTCACAATGAGGGTAGCTAGCTCCTTTTCATGCTACCCACATACCATGCAGGGGGAAAATGGCCAAGAAAACTGGAAATCTGTTATCTTCAGATGCTATCTGGAGTACCTGTTGAAGGAATATCATGGTCTTTGATATTTAAAAATTTACTTTGTTATGAAGTTGAAGAACAGAACATTAAAAACACTTAACAGAAAATAGCAAGATATAAGAGGCAAAGATTCAGCAGAGTTGCACTTGAAAAAGCTATTTTGATGATTGATAAGTTGAAATTGTCTGAGAAACCATTTGGGTGATACTTTTAGACTATGCTAGGAAGATACAGAGCACCTAAATTTCTCTAATAATTTTCAATAAACTTAAGGATTAAATCTTTCAGCATACTTGTAAACAGAGAGAAATCCTAGGAATTGTACAGTGCATCCCTAAAAGTGCATTGGATATCTATTGATGACTTCAAAGCAAAAACCAATTGCATCCTGAAAACCCATTTAAACAAGCACAATGCAAGGCAAAATTTAATGACCAGCTAGTAAAAAGATTATGAATATCCAACCTAATTGAACTTTCTGTCTAATAGTGTTGGAAGTTACTAAAATCTTGGAATCAAAATCCTCCAATACAATAGCTAGAGTGTAATATTTCATATTCTTTAAATTGTTGCTAAGACTTCAGAAAAATTCCTATTTGCTTATTGACTGTTTCTAGAGGCTGTATATTAGGATGATTCATATAAAAATCAACTTGTGTGCAAATCGGATGTTTGAGAACATGCCTAAAGAACTGATTTATTTGGATATATATTCCTTGATTTTCCTGAAGGAATGTCTTTTCTCAAGTTAATTTTTTTCCTGCTTAGACAGAATAAACCAACCGACAAACAAAAAAGAAGTTCCTTGTTTGATTTAATGCAGAAAATTGTAATAAAATGAATGTCTTTGAACAGTAATGTTTAGACTTCCAGCTAAGTACAGATCACTTTTAAGTAACAAAATTTATCATGATTTTAATGAATTCTTATCACAGTGTTTATTGGAAAACATTCTCAAAGTGATATATTCTGCATATTAGATAGTGACTGTGAGCTTTGGATTGCAGTCTATTGAGTGCAAACTACAAATATTGAAAGGTGATGTTCTGTGCAAGAAAGGAACTATAGGAACTCTTAGGGAAAAAGAAACCAAAACCCATTCCAGATTTCTGGAAAATGTTGCAAGTGAATATTACCATCTGAATTTTGCTTATCAAATACATTGGGTGATTTGCTTTAAAACAAATTCCAAAGAGGTACAAAGCAAATTAGTCCTGGATTGAAAGTCCAGAGCAAAATGATGTTTACTTCATTAAGCACGTGCCATATTGATAGTTGGATAGTAAACTGGCAACATGTTAAGATACACTCAAGGAAAGGATGGATATGAAGGAATGTGTTTTTTGTTTTACTGGTGTCACATTTTCAGCTCTAGAGGAAGCAGGAGAAACCATTTAAGAGTCATGTTAAATTACAGTGCTGTTCTGTCTCTCAGCAACTAGTTAATTCAATCAGAACACAAAGATTTTTCATCATTCTTTAATTTGCTAAATTTCAGTGAGCTGTTGTCTCAGAAATTTTCCCATCTTTCAGCTCTGTGACTATTGCATTGATGCCTTGTGCTATTCTTTCTCTGTCATTTCCATTTCAATATAGATTTTATAGTTCATTACCTGTCAATCAGTTTTAAATGGTGCAGTGTTCATTTTATCATGTTCTGTAAAAGTTGCATGCTTTTTTCAATGTGCTACATTTATTTCAGTTTGAGCTCTATTTATTTCTCTAAGCACTGTAGCTATCTATAGTTATATTCATTTTAATGAGTATTTATTTTAGCAAATGCAGTATTTTGTTTTACATTCAATTTATTTGGCATGTTGAATCAAACAAGTGAATTCTGACTCAACTCTGAAAATCCATATAAAACAATTTTTTTCCATGATATTTTTATTTGTCATAGAGCTCTCAGTCTTCATCATAGCTTCCCTGAAATAAATACAGAAAATAACACAGACATAAATACTTCTGTACAACAAGTTCCTTCATTTTGTCCTTCTGAATCTGAGGGGCATGTCTTACTTCACAAAATAGCCTCTGCAATAGCCACAGATAAAATGGATTTAGTTATTTAGTAAAAAATCCCCGTTGATGTTTTCTGCTCACATTGGGCTGCTCGCAGTATGCCATTATTTTGTGGAGACACAGAAAAGTTTTTTATGTCTATTCATGCACGAAAATCTGAAGTTGATATGTTTCACGTTTGTTTGTTATTTGGATTGCTAGTAACTTTCTGAATTCTATGAAAAATGTATAAGACAAGTTTATGGACAATGCAAATAGTATAAAAATTAGAAAAAATGTGAAAGTATTTTTAATTAGTTAAAGTCAATAGCTATTGTCAGGAATTAAGAATATATATTCAGTCTTGATCTGCTCAATGCCAGCAGTGCAACCAAAACTGTTGGATATTTTGTGGTGACTGCAGATTGTTGTTTTATTTCTGTGCCAAGTCCAGCATGCTGCATCTGTTTTCCAGTGGCTGAGTTAATATTTTGTAAAATTTGCAACTTTCCTTTTGCAGTTGTGAATGCTTGGAGACAGGGAAGGCACGGACAGTTTATGGGGAAGATAAAAGTGTCTATCAGCTGTTGGGGGAGGTATCAGCTCTCCATCAACTGCACACATTGGGTGAAAATGGAAGTTTGTACATATACTTTTAATGAACAGCCATTCAGAAACAGCTGTTGTTGTGTTCATAATGCACTGCACCACAGCAACTATTACAAGAGTACTTCTACTATCATTACTTTGCCATTGTGAGTCAATATATCTGCATTTCCTTGCTTTCATCTATATACATTCACTGGCAGTAAACAATTGTCTTCAGCCTTGACAAAGTGCATCCATGAATTTTAAAAAATATTCGTTATTCATAGTGCTTTTTTTTTTCCTGTTTTCTAAAGTGATATTTTCTATTCAGCTTGTATTATCTAGTATTTGTTCTATGATCAGTATTGGTACAGTGCATCTCTCCTTGTCCAGCGCTGGAGATTGTCACAACCATTCAGAAATTTTTATGGGAAGCATGCTGTTGATCTGAAATGTAAACTCACCCAAAGTGCAGACGTTGAAACCATTCCACTCTGCAGAAAGAAATAAAAATTAATTTACCAGTATGCTTCCTGATCCACTGTGCAGTGAGAGAAAGATGGCATGATATCTACCTCTGATTATAATTTTTAAAAATGTGAAGTACATCACCCAAAAAGGGAAATAAGTTAGCTATTATGCCTTGACCTTGTTTCCATTCACAAATGATAAACCAGAATCGAGGATTATGTGTTGTAATCTGGAAAATTGCTAGTTAAAAACGTGATAGAACTTAATGTGTGATTTTTTTCCCATGCAGAACAACTAGGAAAGTATAAATAATTATATATATAACATAAATACCCTAATTGAGAAAATTTTATGTAGGATGTTGTTCCTTTGGATATCACAGCTAAATCCACAATGGTGAGAACTGGCCTGAAAAAGCATATGGTTGTGGTCACAGATGTCTCTGAGGAATTGCAGTTCCAAGGGCAAGAATCGTGTTTAGCGTGTGTACTGACATGAATTACATCCCACAAGCATTTCATGGATGTCTTGAAATCTTTACATTTGCTTCAGTCTTGATTCAAATCCATCCACACAGACACTATTTATTTTACAGACTAATTCTTTACCAGGTAGGCCCTGGTCTACCTACCTGGTCTTTGCATGAGTCATCTGGGAGGCGAGGCTGATGGAATTATGACAATATTTTGAAGGTATGGTGAAGGACATAATTGCTGCCTCCCTTAGGGTCACTATCAAATTTCTCATCCTAGCCTCTTTCAAGGGACTAAGTGTAAAATTTACATTAAACATCACAATTTACAATTTCTGATGATTGAGTTATGACTATCATAGGCAAGGCTTCTGCCATTTTTTTTTTTTTTTTTATTTAAATAGCACCACTTCATCACCCTGGCTTTGTCCTTCTCAAAACCTCTTTCTCATGAGAAAAATTTAGTTTGTCTCAGAGTAAAATGTTGGCTGAATTTGACTTAGAGCATATCTGTTCTCTAGAGAAGAACACTCTTATAAACAGTAGAAGAAATTTTAGTACATCTACTTGCCACATTAAATAGTTGCATTTGTATACTGGTCTGTCATAAATCATGTTTTCCAGCCTCAGTGAATTTCCCAGTTCAAAACTAAAGATGTGTAGCCTGTAATTTTCTTCTGTTACAGCCAATTTAGCAGTCATTGTGGCTTTATGTCCTTAGGTAAGAGATTAATCAGCATTCTCAGGCCCCAGGAGAAATTTTTGAAGGGTCTAATAGGCTTTACCTACAGTTAAAGATCTACTTTCCACTATGATATCAATGGGCTCTTTCAGTTCAAAAGTGCAGGCTCTTTTAACCTGAAATTTTATATCTTCTCATTTATCTATTAAAAGAACTTTCAGTAGCTATGATTTCCACAGGAAAGCTTAGATCAGATATAGGGTCTTAGGGTCTTAATTCCTGTTGTGTAATTTCCAGAAGGAAAAAGCAACCCTTAACAGGCTTTTCGAGGCTTTACCAGAGGAGTTTCCTGACTGCCATGCCTCTCCTGAGTCTCATGATTTCTCAGTAAATACAACTCTCTACACACTAGGGTATAAATTCTCATTGTCCTTTTATACTGGAAAACCTCCTTCGTGAGGTTTCTCAATGTCCTTATGTAAAGGCTGAAAGACCTCAGGGGGTGTCAGTGTCCTCACAAAAGTTACCATTCTGGTTGTCACAACATGCAAATGAACTTCTCAAACTGCTGGCAGGGAACCTCCCTTCTTGCCAGGGCTCATTTGGCCATTTTAAGCAGTGAGAGTAGCTTCTCTGTGGAACATTGCACACTTGGCATTTGCAGAGGCCACCTGGAGCTCTGTTCATTCTTGCACTATGCATCATGCACTTGCTGAGGCATTCTGTGATCATGCTGCCTTTTTGAGTTATCCTTCAATTTTGCTTAGTTTAGAACTCTGAGGATCCTCCTCCAGGTAATTGTTAGTTGCTCCTCTTCTCAGTCACCCACAATGTGAGTGAACATAGAGAGAATTACTTCAAACATATTTACAATACTCCCTTCCATCTCTCTCTTTCTCTCAAAGTCTTACCTAATTTTCTGGATGTTTGAAGAGGAGCTGAAAAGAAGGGACAAGCTAAATCCTGTCTTTATGGCCTACTTTCAAGGAGGGAGCATCATTACACTAATAGAGATATTTTCCAATAGTACTAACTGAGTTGTGATGGTCACACAGATAACGCATCTCAGTGAAGGAAAGCTATCAGTGTGTATATCCCAACACTTTGCTTACAAAAAAAAAAAAAATTGGTATCTTCATTTTGTAGAGGAAAACAAGAGATGTCTTCTGAGTGCAAAGTGTTTTTTAAATTCCAGTATAAATATTTAGGTGAAGTCCTGCTGACACTTTTTCCTTAAACACATCTTTAGGCAAATTCTTATTTTTTATAAATCCTAGTACAAATAGTCTTATAAATTTACATTTAAACAGACTAATACAGTCAGTACATTTGCTTAATTTACACATATCTAATGTATGTGTATTATTCATATAGTACCTGCTTTTAAGATGACAAACGCATCAGCTCAAATACAATAAAACCTTATTTGAAGCTGAGCAGTAAACATTGAGAAACATTGAATCAGTTAAATGCTGTCTAAGGTAGGTTAAAAGACTGATTGGCAGAAAAACAAATGGAAGAAATCTAGATATTTTATAAGTGTGACATATTTGAAATCAACATATAAATTCAAATTTTTTTTTTTTTTTTTTTTTAGGATTACAGTACAAATATTTGAAAAGAAGCATCTAAGGCAGAGTTTAGTGCTTAAACATAATTATGTCATATAATTGTAAGTATGTTTCATAGAATAACTAAATTCACTTTTGCTGTGGTTTTTCCTCTGTTTTTGAGTGCAAGGTTGCTCTTCTCTTTTAGAATTATAAATCTCCTTCTCACTTCTGGTCAACATTATTTACTGTCAACTTATATCCATTTGTCGTTGTGACAAGTTTGTCCTTGAACTTGAATAATAATTCTGCCTTCCTACTATTCAAGTTCTTCAGTATTTGCTAAGGACAAGTGTATTTTCAGTCAGTCTTAATTTTGCTTGGTTAAATATTTTGAGCCTTCATCATAGGATCCGCTTCTAGCTTCCTTATTCTTATGTCAACTTCCATTTTAAGTTTACCAGATTATTTGATCTATTTCCGTATATGCCTTTGCATTAACTTTCATAGAGTTCTACTTATATTCCACTATGCTCCTGATAAAATCTGAGAGAAAGAATACAATTAACAAAATGTAGCCTTATCCTCAGTGCAAAACTTATTTATGCCTCTTCTTTTAATCTTTATGTCTGTAGCTATAGAATCCTTTTGTATAGCTTTCCTATCTTTTTTCCTCTTTGAAATCTAAATCAGTCCCTTTTTATAAATTGTTCAGAATGGCAGGCACACTGAGGATCCCAAAATGAGTTGCAGGTGCCATATAACCCTATAAATCTTAAGTACAAATTGTCAAACTTTTTTTCTATAGCTATGGTCACCTAAAGCTGTTAAGACACTGCTTATGAACCAATACTGCTTGAAAACACCGTAGTCTAGCCCATAATAAGTAGATTGCATCAACCCTTCCAAATTCAAGCTTTTCCATTTTTTTTTTTTTCCAAAGGGCTCAGAACAGCAAGTAATCTTAGTGACCATCCAAAACAAGCAGCAATCTCTGGTTTTCATCCATCAAACCTTGGCTGAATTCTGTTGCTCATCACATGTGAAGAAGAATCACCTTTAGAAGAATCATACACAGAATTAGGTTTCCAGATTCCACTCTAAGGATTATCTTTAAAATTTATCTGATGAACATTTGAAGCAACTTCATTTATTTCAACACAGTGGATAGCTAAGGTTTTAGTCACTGTTATTGCTTTAAAACCTCATCTTTTTCTCTGGATAGTGTTTTTTGTCTACAACATGCATAGAACTTGACCTTTTAGCTATGAGACCCAATTTATGTGTGCATTCTTTGTTTTGGAGGGGCTTTGTTACAGTTGGTTTTGATGTTTTCTTGTGGCTTTTTAAATTCGGGATGCCTTAAATTATGAGAGAATTGTGGCAGGATGGCCATTTCATCACATATCCACAAGGACAGCTGTTACATATGAGATTTTTTTATAAGGTATGTGGGTGTACTGGGCATCATTGAGGTCAGTTCAAATTAGAAAGAACTAAACCTTTGCCTTCTTTTTTATATCACCAATACACAGAAATTCTAGTGGGAATGAAAGAAATTACTAGGATGCTTTTAGTCTCAGCAGGAACAATTTGTTTTCACTTTGTATTCATGTAGAGCAGAGAAAACAACACTTGTGCCCAAAATTCTTGAAAGTCTTTTTCAGCCAGATGACTCAAAGATAGAAATACCTAACATATCAAATCCATCTCGTGCATTCCCACTGGACAGACAGAACTCCTTTCTTCCTCTTGCACTATACCCAGGAAAATTTTTGTACACACAGGTGATGTGCAGAGACAGCAAACATTTATTATTAGAAATCAAAAGTAAAGAAATCTTTTCTTTATATTTTTTCCTCTGCTGATGAGATCTTCCATTTTTTGTTTTGTTTTCCATATTTAATCTTGATATATTTAATTACAAATGAAATCTGAGTAATAATTGAAAATATTTATTGCTTAAAAAAATTACAATAAATTATTCTGTCAGCCTGCAGTGTTTTGTTGTTAGTTTCAATTCTATTCCTGTCAGGAAAGCATGAATCTAAATTATTAATAGTCTAATTCTATACCGCACTTATTATAAATAACAGTTATTAAAACTTACTGAACCATGACATTAATTTTAATTTATAAAACTATAGCTATTTCAGTTTTAGAACTTTTAAAAGACTGTAAATATCTGATACTTCTTATCTTTTTAATTCTCAATTTGCAGATGATGGTGAAGCTTGAAACATAGGACAAAAATTACAAACAAAATATTTTCCATGTTCCTTTGTCATGGACAAAAATAAAAAGTATTATATAAGGGTGTTTATGTAACTGGAACCATTGTTTTACAAATGCCACACTATCATTCTTGGAAATACAAGTCAAAATGCTTCAGCTTTGAAGATTAATTCATAGCTTGAAGCACCACAGCAGTTCAGATAGCAGTTATGAAGCCCTCTTTATTGTGTCAATAGGGCAGAAAAGATTAAAACAATAAAACAGAGTGATGATTCTGAATTCTTCCATTCTTCTTATAGCTTAGTCAATACAGCTTAGTTACCTTTGAAGTTTTTAACATTGAAAAATCATTCTTAGTTATGCTTTATTATAAACAGGAAGAGAAAGGTTGTGAAGGGGACCCTATGAAATATAAACATTATCTTGAGGCAATTGCAAGCAGCAGACAATAATAAGTAAGAGTCTATGTCTTAGAACTTGAACTAAGAAGTATTATCAGTGTTTTTGTGACTAGCTTTTGGATAATGACATTGCTGCTTCAAGTACTTGTAGCCTAGTGCTATAAATAATGAGAGGACACAAAACAAATGCAGCCAAGTAGCTCAACCAAGATATAATGTCTTAAGGCTACTTTAACTATTTGAGTTTATTTTGAGGGATGAGGGCAAAAAATAAGAGTATGACTGAGAAATGAAAAGGGAATTAGAATGGTGTGTCTACTGAAAACTTATAAAGAAGCTTTATTGTTCAAGCTGTGAATTAGTTTCTAATCATAGGACTGAGATCATATAATATTGCTTGTGTATGAGAGTACCTTTGATGTTGTTTGCCTATGGAAATTTTTATGGTATGATCTAACTTGGCATCTCAGCATTTAACAGTAAGCAAAGTGAAAAAGACTTCTTTGTGTGCTTCTATTTTATTTGGATAAACCTGAGCACTGAAAAATAATAAAAATACTTATTTTTCATTCTTGAGGTTGCCTGAACTGAAAAAATTTGCTGTTTGTCCAGTTTTCAACCATGGTCTTAATGCACTGACCTTCTGAAACATCAGATGAAGGTAATGTTTATCATGCTCACTCATCTTCCCATGCACGTGGTCTCATAGTGAATGTGGGATGAACATGATGGCATGATGTGGCATAGTGATTTTCTAAAATTGCATGGTTAATATGCATGCTGGGGAATGTGAGGATATAATGTGGCCTTTCAGAGCAAATTAGGTATCTCAGTTTTTCAAGAAGATGTGAACAAGGCAATCTGGAATAGTTTAGAATTGCTCTTACCATATGTTATGTCTCCCTTTTTCATCATATTTTTTTCTAATTTCCACATTTCATTCAATTTTTTCCCATTATTTCCTCACTGAACATTTTTTTCCATCAGTGTTGGTAAAATGCATCAGAAATTGGTTAGGATTTTGAGAATGTTTTCTCTTAAGAAAGCATATGCAAAATACCAGGAGAACATAAAACATACTGAGACAAACAGATATTTTTTAATTGTAAAATCTCAGGCCTGCTGGTTAACTAGGGAGATTTGTATACAGTCTCTACCATTTCTACTCTGTCTTTTCAGGATGAGCATTTGTTCCATTCTTTTTGTCTTCTACAATAATACAAGACAACAGCTGAGTGCCATCACACTTCAGCTGATGTACTCTGAATCTCTGTTCTGCCTTTTACCTTATGTACTTGGCTGGTCACCTCTGTCCTTCTCTTTTCAATGGTTTCCCAGCCTCTGCTAGCCCATGGTATCATTTGGCTCATTTTCTATATGCTCATCAGAAGACTTACCCTGAAAAGTTCAGACATTTGCAGAAAAAAAACCAAAATTCCATCTTTCCAGAAGTTTCTATGTGAATTATAGCAGCCAGGAAAGATAAATAAGCAGCTTTTTGACTTTGCTGCCAAGCTATTGCTTTTTAAAGACATACAGTAAAATCCTGGTAAGCAAACAAACCAAGGCAAAACAAAAAAGCAGTCATGATAGTCTTTCATCTGACCTTTATAAAACATTATTCTACTATATTCAGTGAAACAGATCTTATAGTCTTACAAAAAAGAGGAGGCACACTATGGGAACAGAACACTCCAGTGGTCACTCTCATCTATCTTGGCATAGCTTTTCAGTAGTGCAGATCCTAATCATTCAGAAAAACACTGTCTGCTCTTTCAGATTCACACAGAAAAATCAAGGTTTCACTCAGGACATTCTCTCTTTTTCTCCCAAAAGAGCAATCCTATCAGCATATTCTCAGCTGTACTTTAAGCAGGATGCAAACAGTACTAGAAAAGGCTTGATTTTTAATTTTTAGTCCTAGGATAAGTTGAAGCAATTGAGCAGCAGAAAAGAAAGCTATTATACATTTCTGGATTTGTTTTGATCAGCATTTTTGTCTATATAGTGTAACAGGACCTACTGCAATTTTCAAATTATAAACAGCACTGGGGTGATCTGGTCATCAGTAACCTGAGTTTCACATAAGACTTTGGTTTAACACTTTTGTATTAAATCCAAATAAAAACCCGGTTTGAATGATTTACATATTTTTTCTTAACCCGGAATCAAGTATAAGTTGTTATTTTAAGGTACATTCTAATCTGTGGCTGGACTAGATAACTTCAGCTGCAGATGAATCTTAAATGGAACAGAAATGTGGAGGCCACATTGTAATTTCAAATATTTATTCTTTAAATTCTTTTTATGTAGTTATCAGGGGCATCAGGAAGAGGATGATGCTTGTGGAAGGAGGTTTTTACCCCACTTGTGGATCTATCTGGGTTTGTTCTTTTTCTAAATACAGTCCTCTTGCTCTTCATTAATTCAAGTTTTCATTTTACATTCAAGTTTATCATACACATGGTATTTTTTATATCATGGATATCTGATGTCTTTTCTCTGTCTGATCCCTAAGACTGGTTTCACCCTGGTCAAAAAGTTTAAATCTTTCAATTATGTGTGATAATGATTATAGTCTTGTGGCCTCTATATTTTTCCATTCTTTTATTTTGAAGAACTCTGTCAACATCCTGTACTTGCACCTTTGAGAACCTTATGTTGAGATCTGATTAGTGAGGGATGCCTCTGCCTCGAGATCATATTCTGAAGTCAATAATAGAGATACTATTTGACAGAGAAATGGAAAGAAATAGAAAAGTGGTAAGAAGGGAGAGAGGGAGAGAGAGATCAGGCAAAGACAATCACTACTCATGGACTCTGTGGCCTCCTGTTGGTCCTTCTTCACCCTGTGCTCGTAGGTGAAAATTTTCACTAGTTATACATTTTAGCAAATAAAAGAAGTAATGCTCATTGGCTACAAAGTTCTCTTATTCTGTAGATTGAATCTATCCCTCACTTCTAATGCTAACTAGTCCCATGTCCTATCTTCCTCTTCTCCTGAATTGGTGGGTTTCTTGAGTTAGTGGGTTGTGAGATGGCCTCTTGCTGAAATTACCTTTTACCCAGTCTGAGCAGATTTGAGCACAGCTGACAAGTTTACTTTCCTTGTGCCCAATAAATTCTGCATTCTTTACGCCTATTATCAGTGATAGATTCTTCTCCCCCAGCTTGTTAACCTCCCACTAGGTCTGAGACAGCACTTGGATAACAGTACCATCTTTTTCTTGTTTCAAGTTCCCGTTAAGGTGGCTTAATTTACAATCCACAATGAAGAGACACTGCTACAGAGAAGACTGGGATCTTTTGTAGAAGACAAAAAGAAACAAAGAAGTCTGAAAATCTATGTTCTGCCATTTTATTATTGTAGAAGGGATCCATCTCTCCAGCAATTGTCTATGTTATGTCAACTTTCACCAACTATACATTTTATCTTCTAAGAAAATATTGTTTTCATTTGCCTCCAAAGATTTTATTTCTACATTATCATTTTAGTTTGAATGAGGACTACATTTTTAGAGCAGCCCTCCCTAGTGCCACTGTTTTTGTGCTTTAGTTGATACACAGAGTGGGCTCAGCAAGCATACAAACTAGTTAGTTGTGGGCTTTTTTCTTTAATAATATTAAATTGGGAAAGGCATTTCAGAAGCACGTACTCCTATTGCTAAGGTACTTTCAGTCCATGAACCAGAATAAATTCAATCTGAAGCAAACCCTGATGAAGTATACATCCTGCTGTCACCATGTCCTTAGCACCAGTTTTCTCCACAGGTCTGCAGATACTGGGTCGTGCTAGCTGCTACTGGAGGCACAGCCTGGGGTGTCTGTCACAGGAACAGGAGTTTCCAACTAGTGAGTCTTTCAGCAGTCCTGAGAAGCTCTGTTTGTTGCTCCTTTTGTACTGCAGGCTTCTTATGTCTTTCTCTCATTCAAAGCCTCAGTCCAGGAGCTTGTTCTATTCAACTGTGCTTAATGAGTGTCAGGGAGCATCACTCCCTCACACCAGCCCCTCAGACATTAGCCAGAAGGAGCAAATTTATCCAATTTCAGCATCTTGATGTAAAATTTAACATGCTAAAAATAAAAGATAGTGAATAACTAACACAGAAAAATAAGAGGTATTTTCTGACTCAAGTGAAATTCTTGCTGGAAAAAAAAATCTGAACTTTACAATTTGCTTTATTGAAATAGTATAGACAATGTTGTAAATTACTTAAAACTCCTACCCTCTCTTAAGAGTTTTGGATGAGCTGGATATTTTGAATCAATTTTGAATAGCTGTCACGCTGTGTATATTATGTTTGTTTATACACACAGATACTCAAATTTCAAATTGTAAGTCTCTACAGAAAACAAAAACACACACAATGTGCTTGCAACTTATTCCAGAACTCATAAGCTATCAAATAATTTGTATCAAGCCCATGAAATTTCTTTCAAGCCTCTTGTGAAGCCTTTTGTGTTTAACATATGCTTTGATTTCCTCTGGTCTTCCTATGCAAGTGGAAATTAACATGGAATTTTACTAACTTAATTTAATATCTATCCATCTCCGTCCTTATATTCCTTATGCAAACATTTAGAGAAGAAGCTTGAAAACGTCCATTACTTAAAAATGAAATTTGTTTACAGTAGAACTGCTTTTACCTCCCTAAGTACTCTATCAAGACAGTTTTAGACTTCTCTCACAGGGTTCTTTTCTTTTTTGGTTTTTTTTTTTTTGATGAGTCATATTTCTCTTCTTATATAACAGATGGCTGAAAGGTGATTCAGGATGATAATTAGTCTTTTTAATAATGATAATTAGTAATTTTCTAACCTTAGATAGACACATCCCTCTGAGATTATGCTATTCATTTATAAAGATTAGCAGATACTCGCTGAAAGACTTCTGTAATTAACCCTTTATAAACAAAAAAATAATTATTAATTCTGGTGTAGTAAACACATGATACCCGCAAGACAGTTGTCAGCACTATGGCATTTTCAAAGGGTGATTTACATGTTTCAAAATTCCCTTACTGTGAAGACTCTTCAAATAGAAGTAGGAAATTTCTGGGAAAGCTGCTACTTTGTTGGACCTGTGGAATTTGCTTTGGGATATAGTCATTTATCAAGAGATCAAGAAAAAGGGAGACGATGTGGTTAAAAATGGAATTCATGTTTATTATCTCACTTTTTCCCCTCTTATTTTGGTGAGAAATTCAATCTTGGTTTTGGAGCCTTTTTGTCAGTAAGTCAGCTTTCATGACTGATATATATTTTTGCTGCAAAATTTAATCTTGATAAAGTACCAAGTTTTGACTACCACTGCTCCTCCTTAAAAAAAAAAAAAAAATAAAAAAAAAAATTGTTGAATGCTGAAATATTAGAGGTCCTCTAAAACTAGTTTTAATGATCTGTCCAATTTTAGCTATTCAATTAGTTAAAGTGTTTTGTCTAAGTTGAGAGATATGTACCAGAAGATATGTGCTAGTTGTATGTAGGTAATTATTACTCAAGGGAAGGAAATAAAGTTGAATATCTTGATATCTAATTAGTCCAGCTATTCATGCTTTTCAGCATTGATAAATTTAGATAAGAATGAAAGAATCAGTCTGAGAAAGTAAACAGCAATACTTATGTTTTAAGTAGCATTGATCCTACTACTTCCTGTAATACTTGAAAATATTTCTTAAAGAGAATAAGAGATGTTTGGAACCTGGTCTAAAATGCATATTTGAGATGAAATTGCATTTGTGTTAAGTATATAGATCAAATTTTATTTTTAAAGATAATGAGCATGGGGAGAACTGGTTCTGAGAGGTTAAAGAGGCTGAGCTAGAGGGAATGTACAAATTGGAGATGGATGCAGAGGAAAGTGTGACTTGAACCTTTGCTTTATCCTTTCAACACTGCGGAGAGAGTCAGATAATTGACAATTTCATGGATGGCTTCTAGTCTCTTTAATTTTAGAAATTTAATGCCATGTTTATTATTGGCTTAATAAGCATAAATATTGCAGCTAGAGTAAGTAATATACTCACTTCCTGGCATGCTTGTACACATTCTGAGGTAATTTCTGCATCAGACTTACACACATTGCTCACAGGAGGTGATTTCTAAAGGATAAGGGTCAGAGGTAGCAGCTAATAGGAAAGTATCTGTGTGAAAGGAGGGTTATTTCTCTGAAAAAAAATATTTTCAGTTTTGTTCTCATTGTGACTATAGCACAGTCTTTATTGCATTTCAGTAGATATCTAGCAAATAGTTTAACCCAACATATGAATACCTCTTCATTCTATACCTTGGCCAGATTCTCAAAAGTGGATATTTTCAATTGTGCTTATAAATCCATATTTAGATATCACTCTTGCAATAATTTCCTTTTCAAAGGTGCCAAAATGACCCAGAATTTGCATTCTTGTTTTAAAACTGCTTACCTAACTGGGTAATTCAGAGGAGATCACTTTATTTTGTGATTCTGTATGTATATGAAAGAAATTTCAAAAGTGAAACAATGTTACTGTAAAACACTGCATTGCACCAAGTGTCTAGGCCTATTTTAATTAACTACAGATTAGAATACTGTCTGTGGGTTCATTTGCTTTTTTTTTTTTTTCCTGAAGTGCTCAGAAATTGAAAAGGCATTTAGTCATTCACAAATAACATTCCATTCTAACTTAATCATTCAGTCAGGACAGCAGTTATTAATGAATTAAAGATATAACATGACCTTAGTTACCTTAGTTGCTTTTGTCACAAGTATAGTTGCAATATGTAGTGTATAAAAACAAAGGAGAATCACATCACAGATTTTCCAAATTGCACAAATTCAACGCTAGTTTTTTATCCTAGACACTGAAATTCACATGCTTCAGCCAACAGGGACTTCATGGTAAATTTTGAGACTTGAAGTGACATGTTTTGATATTTATCTATCCTGAGATTCACTTGATCTACCTCCTGGTAATTTCAGTGCGGACATCTAGATCTCAATGAATTATCCAAAAGCCTGTTTCTCTAAAGGGTTTGACTTTTTTTTTTCCCCACAGATCTACCTTACACTCAGGAGATTCATGATGTAGAAGTGACTAATTCTTTTTACTGGGTATCAGAGGTATTAAATGTCTGCTTTAAGTGACAAACCTTTACTAAAGTGATGATATTTCTCATCTTTTATATGTTTCATTTTCTAGATTCTTCCCAAGTATTTCTGCATATCTGGCTATCATATGGGCAGAAATCTCATGCTGTCAATAAAGCATGTTTAGAACATGTTAACATAAGTCCAATTGCACCTGTGTCCACTCTCCAGATGCTCTCTGAGCCTGAAGACTAGGAGAGTTCTTGACACAGAGCAACAATCACAGGCAGAAAACTCACATAGCTGTTACCATGAATTACCATGACTGATTTTTTCTAATCCTAAAACTACATTGCACTGGACTGGAAGGGACTTCATGGATCATTTAATCTAATCCATTCTATGAAAGGCATCTGTATAGCAATAACACATAATTTCTGAAAAAATCTGGCAATAAAAGCCAGAATGAGACGCAGAGAAAGAATAAAAGATTTCCAGTTTGATAAACATCATCAATTAGACTGTAACAGCAGTATAAAATAAGTAACAGAAATGTACAATAAAAAAAGGACAGAAAGAAAATGCAAAATAATAATAGCATGTCTGTCTACTTCAGAAGAAGCAAATTATGTATGAGTCATTGCTGGTCAAAACTTTTGCTCTTAATACCACTTTAAAATTGTCTGCAGTTCCTTCTACATTAGATATAAAATATACTATCATAATCTACATAATAATTTAGAAGGAGAAATGAAGTACTCTAAAATAATATGTCATTTACAATACAGAAATCAGTTGTTTCTTCAACTACATTATATTGGATTTCTAAAATGTTAGTAATGCAATTTTTACGTCTAATATCTATTGTGACAAGGTTTTAGGTAGTCAGGGGGACTCCAAGTGTGGCTTGGTGAGATGAGGAGATGCAGAAACTCCCCCTATGTCTGATAGAGCCATGTGCAGCAGACTCCAAGAGAGACTGCAGACGGGGCTGAGCCCATCAATAGTGGCAGTAACACCTCCAGGATAGCAGATTTGAGGAGAAAAAACTGGTGGGCAACAGCAGCTGGAGAGAGGACTGAGAATATGTAAGAGAAAGAGCTCTGCAGAAGCAAGGAAGGGGAAGAAGAAGGGTGTGCTTCAGGCACTGCAGCAGAGATTGCCCTGCAGCCCATGGAGAGCCCCAGGGAGCTGAGATCCATCTGCAGCCTGTGGACAGCTCCATGCTGGAGCAGGTCAATCTGCCCTGAAGGAAACTATGACTGCATGGACTGTCCATGCAGGAGAAGGCTCCTGGGAGGTTGGGAAGTGAAAGGTTCCCATGCTGGAGCAGGTTTGATGGGAGGACTTGCCACCCTCCGCAGGTCTCAGGCTGAAGTGGCTTATTCCTGAAGGACTGCACTCCGTGGAAAGGAGTGGAGCAGTCTGTGAGGAGCTGCAGCCCATGGGAAGGATCCAGTTCAGAATGAAGGACTGTGTCCTGTGGGAGGGAACTCCATTCTGGAACAGGGAAAAAGTGTGGAGAAGAAGAAGAACAGAGACAAAATAACATGCATTGGCAGGAACCCCCATTCCTGTCCTACTCCAGGACAAGGTAGAGAAGTTGGGAATTAAGTTGATCTTGGGAAGAAGGGAGGGGTAGGAGGAAGGTATTTTTTAGTATTTTTTTTTCTTATTTCTCATTATCTTACTCTTTAGACTGGCAATAAATTAAATTATTTCCCCAAGTCAAATCTGTTATTTAATAAAACTAGATCCATAAATATTCTTGAATGTTCATGAAACAAATAGGTTCTCCTTTTTGTTTTGGGAGTCTCTTTAAATATGAAAGCCTATCATATGTATTAACATCAAAGGGACTTTGGATCAGGGCAAAGGTATAAGAAGTATACAACACATTATATTTGATTTAAAAAAAACAAAAAAAACAAAAACAAAGGTATATATTGTTCTTACTGTGAATGCACACTAGTAAATAAATTCAAACAGCAGTCTTTTTGAAGTATACTAAAATATATTCCACTTAGCTATGTCTTTTTATACTCTGAATTGTATCCATAAGGGTAACACCAGGAGCTTTATTCAAGATCAGTACCTCCTGATGCGTGTAGTGGAAAACTATTTTTATGCTCAAGAACTGGCAATTCAAACAGCCAAATGGAATGGGAAATAGAGTGGTTTTACCCTCATCATACTGATAGAAAAACACAACATAAGGATGAGAATGTTCTGGCTTCCTTGATGTTAACAGCAAATTCCCTTTGATTTCACTCAGACAAATTTTAAGTTGGTCTTTTTGCTCAGACATCATTAAGAAAATCCAGCCAGAAATTCTTTATTTTCCATAAGCATTATATTATTTAGCAGAAAGATTAGTCAATTTCAGATCTTGTAATTTTATAGAGCATATTTAGAATTCTAGATTTTCTTGTCATGATGTCTTATTAATTTTCTCATTGTTGAAACTCCTCAAAGACTTACAATAATATTGTCAAATAGTTTCTGAAATCTTTTAAGAAGAAATAAAGGAGGTGCGCTTTCACACTCAATATGAATGATTGGTCACAGACCCGTCTTCTGGGATCAAAGTGAAAGTTATGTAAAGACAATAAAACAGCAGAGATAATCAGGTATCTATCACAGAGTGATCACAGAAAAAAGATTAATTATGATTTACTAACACTTCTGCTACCATATATGAATAATATATATCCTTATGTAATATAAACAAACATAATGACTTTTCATATAGTTACAGAAAAGTCCTTTCAATACTTCCAGTGTTCATTAACCTGTCTCCAAATGCTTGTTGGAACACAATTGCCAAGGACATCTACTAAGGCTTTCACATCCAGATAGTACCTGCAGTGTTGTTATTTCACTTACTATTCTCTCAAAGGGTAGAGCTGAAACAGGCAAGTTTCTACTTAAAGAGACAAATTTATCTGTCAAAGAATATGAGTATCAAGACAGCAGCACCGTTTGTGTGAAATTTAACCATTAATCCTGTGTATTCCAATGCCTGGTTGATGGACTATTCTGGAGCAGTGTGCATTTTGATTTTGATTGGGATAATATCAGTAAATACAGAAAAAATTGCACCTATTGTATCTATGCATTGATTGTTACCAAACACCTGGCATACTTAAATGCTGCAATATTGCTGCAAATACATCAAGTAGTGTACTTTGGAGTATAAATGCATCTCATATAAAAAATCTTTTTGCACTATTGTAGCACATAGTGTAGGTTTATATATTTAAAGAGGATCAGAGGAGCTGGAAAAGAACAATGTAGATGTCTATCTTGTCTGATAAATTATAGGGGGAATCCAGAAATCACTATAAACTTTTTGCACAGAATATATTATGAAATATTTCTCTTTTGTGTCTGGTTTGTACTTTTGTTTGTTTTTTTATTCCATTGAGTCTTCACAAGAATTGGTGAGAATGTATGAGTTTTAATAGATAATTTATTATTGCTACAATGTAAAGAAAAATTATCCGAACTAGACTACTATTAGAATAGAATTAGGACAATAGTGCTAGCTGAAAAAATTTAGCAAAATGGGAAAAGTCTTTTGTAAGCATAACAAGAAAGGTGCTACAAGAATGAAAATTAATGAAAAATATGAATACATACTGTGGATGAAAATTTAGAGATTAAACCATTGTATTTATGATGTTAAAATACCAATTGCAACTTTATTTTGGGGTTTTTTTGCCTAAGAAATTAAAAAAGGTTTAACTGAGCCTAAAAAAGCTGCAGATAATTTTTTTATCTGTTTTAGTAGGTTGTTTTTTATTAATATGCTGGATTTTGCAACTTTTGATATGATCATATTTTCAAATGAATTAAATTTACAGTAGAAATGCAGAAGTAAAAAAACATTTCACTACCAGTGAATTTTGTCAAATGAGTCTAGAATATACTTCTTTTGTGCTTTATTAGAAATGTGGGGCTACTTGGTCCTGAGAGAGAGTTTGTGGAAAAGGGAATAGAATAACGTGTTCTATACATCCAGGCATGGCTGATTAACTTTCAACATTTGTGAAGTTAAAACTAGCTGTGCTTTGTGCCAGCTTTCCTTTTGCTGTATTTTCAATAGATATGATATTTAAATTTGTCATAGTCTATTAGCTTACAGCTGTGGGCTGATAAAAAGGAATTTCATCAAAA
Organism: Erithacus rubecula; assembly: GCF_903797595.1. Lineage (NCBI taxonomy): Eukaryota > Metazoa > Chordata > Aves > Passeriformes > Muscicapidae > Erithacus > Erithacus rubecula. The sequence continues at coordinate 24,854,766 of NC_136686.1, read as the reverse complement.
TATAAACCTCAGAAATTAAAATCTGAAAATTTGAAATGACAAAATTTTTACTGTAACTTTACCTTAATTATGGCTCAAAGAGCAGTGGTGGCAACAATTCATTAAAAAGTGCAGAAATTAAATCAATGGTGAAAGCCCAGTGGTAGTGCTCAACATTACAAATATTACACAAATGATCTTCCTTTCTCATTATAATGTTCAAAGCCCTGCTGCTTTTCCTAAATTGCTGTCAAGTACATTCTAGATGAGAGCAGAATGAAAATTTGTCTTCTCAGTATACACTGTAGTCCTGACTGTCTGCAGCAGAACATGACCAGAGCTGCTCAGACATAATGTTCTGAACAAAAATTCACAATGGATTAAAACCACATTAATTTGTTGAGTTCATTTCAGGTTTGATAATTTAATTTAAAATAAAAGGCTGCTATATTTTTCAGAGATTGGCCACAAATGTTACTGAATACGCGGTTTTAACAAGCTGGAATTTAATATGTGAAGTCTATTTACATGTCCATATTAAATAAATAAAATAAATAAAAGTTATTGTTAGCTGTTTTCATCCATGGTTTCATTTTTCAAGAGGATGTCATCATCATCTTTTTACTGGCTCCAAGCAGCAAAAACTGAGCCAATATTCTTTAGCTGTGCTCCTGTGGGGGATATGTACAAGACTGAGGACTGCAGAGTTTTCTGAGAATCCTTTGATAAATATTTTCAATCTAGGAAGACAAAAACGTTTGTCTGATACTGGGGTATGATAATACTTCATCACTTTATAGGCACAGTGACTCTTCAAAGATAATTTTCTTAAATATTTGGATTTTTTCTAGTCTTGCTCCAATACCTCATTGGTAAGTATATCTTGCTAAGACCAATGCCATTTTCATTGGCAATTAAAATAGATAACAGAATTTCTATTTTCAAAAATATTTTGAAATTATTTCCTGTTTATTTTGTCTCATGTATCTGGTTTTCCTGAGAAACAGGAGTGTACAAGAAAATTGACTGCAAAGTATTTGAACCAAAAACCTTGGAAGAAGCTTTTGGACTCAGAAGGTTTCTCCTTGGCACTAATCTGTGGCCAAATCTTTTTCTTCAAACTAAACAGTAATCGGTATGTCAGGCTAAGAATCCTGCTTCTGGTAAGTATTTTTCTTTTGTATGAGGCAAATAGGAGTATCTAATTTGCTAATTCCCAGTCATTTGACACCCAACACATTAGGAAAAAAAGTTTATGTTCAGAGTGCTCACAGCAGATCTCAGAGCAGCAACAGTTGCTGTGATATTGAAGGGATGTTTAGGTGCCTGGCAACATGTTGAATCTGTTTAAGTTTTCAAAATGAATAAAATTATAGCCCTGCACATAACCTTTAGAGCTGTCTTCTCTGGAGGTACAGGCATATGGACCATGGTAGAGGTTAAATCTGAAAAATAATATTATGACCCATGTGTATGTGTGTCATCAGCAAATTGCACAGAATTGCATCTCCTGTTAGACCTACTACCAAACTAGTAAAAATGGAGGGCACTTCCTGTGCTGGAGGGCATAAGGTGGAGTTTTATGAAGACAGTAGAAAGCTGCATTTATTTCTTCTTTGTGTGAAATTATAGATATACACCATCCCAGGGGTTGACACTTCTGTGCAACTGCCCATTCATGAGTCTGTTAATGACTTCCAAGAGATTTCGTAGTTTCTAAATAAACCCAATGATGGTTTTCAATTCGCATATTTCAGAAAAATCTTAGGAATAAACATTTACATTGTTTATAAAGTGACAGTGAGAGTAAAAGGGGTTTAAACTATAAAAGAACAAGTTAATTTATTTAGTCATGTACAGACATTTAGATTTTGTGCCTCTGAGGACCTCTGAACCACTCCATTTACTCTCTAGCATTGAGATTTTTTACCCTTCTGGTGCTTTCTGTCACCTATTGCAACATCACATGACAACTGTCATATTTGATTATTTTGGTCTCATTGCATATTTGCATAGTTCCAACTTCATGCCTAATTGTCCAGAACTGTTCCCTATTTTTGAGGACAATGAAGGATGTAATAAATCCAAAATTTGAACCTTTCTCTGAAACTGTAAGTAGACTACCAGACTTTCTTAATTCAAGTAATCCAGAACATTCTAAAAGCGAATTGTTTCTAGAAATTGAACTTTTCTAGAACTGTGCAGTTCTGAAAGCACTCTTGGCATATGAATTTAATACAGTGTTTTACACCTTATTTAACACTATTTTGCCATCCTGGCACAGAAATCAGGGTGAGTGAATTTGGCTGAAATAAATTATCTGTGAAGCCAGATATATTCTTCAGCTAAAAGATGTTCTTGACTCAGTGTTGATGAGAGCTGGTGCTAGATTTAGTGAAGCAAAAATGTTCTCTGATATGCCTCATTTTATAGCTTGTAATTAAAATAGTTCTAGATGAAGCAAAATATTATTCAGTCCAAAGAAGTAAAAGTTTATAAGCATACAAGTCCTGGTAGTAATTAAAGAATGATGACTTTTGCAGCCAAATTCTGATTTTGTGGGTTTTTTAATTTGCTATTCTTGTTTTAGGCAGATGGGAGTGGGAAAGGTAAACTGTGTTGTAGATTGTACTTCAGCCTTCACTTCAGCCTTAAATAGAGCTCTTGAAATACAGGTAATTGCTGATTACATAGAAGATACTATGTTTCTAGGACAGAAACTACATGCCTATAAAGTTATGTCATTTTGCTTGTCCCCCTTTAAAGTAAGATTGTGGCTGTTCAGGTCGAATTTCTAGAAAACACATCTTAAGAGAATATTGACATTCAAAAGTTATTTACAACATGAAATGAGGAAGGAAGCCAGTTTTTTGTTTGTTTGTTTTGGTTTTTAATTGCTTCAGTTTTAAAATGGTTTCATTTTTGTTGTTGAGCCTCTTTTTTCTAGTGATGGTGATGTGTTTTGTTTTTAGGTTAGAGTTTAGGAACTGTTCTTTGTTTCTGATGTTAAAGAATCAGAGTTTTAAGGTGTTCTTTATAAGGTGCTCTTAAGATGGAGTGGTGAGAAGAAGCAGAAAAGAATTACCAAACTTCTGATAACATTATGGGAGTCCTAATGTTGTGTAATGCGACTGTGTTATCTTATATATTGTCTATTTCAACCTGACTAAGAATATTTTGAGGAGATGAAATACTGAAAACTACTTAAAATTCAGTATGTGTTCCTGAACAAAATTGTAAAGATTTTTTACTTGGTTTTGATTCTAAAATAATGAACCTTATTCTTCTGTTCATTGGTATTTCTCTGTGATATTCTCTCTGGCAAAGCACATAGGCCATCAATCTTGCATTTAGCAGTGTGTCACAGCTTTATGCAGCACAGTTCAGTACAAATATTATCTTCCTCATGCCAGATACCATGAACCAAGTGACTGCACCTCTGGAGCCACATATTTACAAGTGGAGAAAGAGCAAACTAACTATTTATCACAATATATATCTTTATCATTATCTGTCCTAATTGTTTCTACCTCTGTTGACTGATTATGAAAATTTTCATTGGGAGCTCTGCTTTACATCTAAATTCAGCTCTAGATTATGCTGAAAAAGGAGAATGATATTTTACTGGTTTATTATGATAGGATGAGGATTAAAGGTCTTTCTTCAAAATAAATATGGAGACCAAGGGGCTTAATATGGGAGTTAAAAATAAAGGATGATTCACAGTCACTGTATAGCATTCAAAATTTAGTAAAGAAAAAGCACCTAAATCCTCATTTGTTTGTGCATTCTTTTTCCTTTTTGCAAGGATAATATTTCCTTAGAAGGACAATAGGTACTAATTTCCCCTAATATTTTGAAAATATGTAGCTTATTGGCTTCATTCCTGCCCTTCACCCATGGCAAAAGGAATGAAGTCCATGAATAAATGTTCAATTCACCTGTAGGGAGTAAATAGTGTTTAAGTTTCTTCAAAATTATTTAATATCAGGGAATAGTAGGTATGGTATAGTAGGTCAGGGCTACATTGAAAATTTAATGGCATGATAGATAGAGATTAGTCTGATATTGCTTAGAAACCTGACTCTTTTTATGATGAGCTAAGTACTAGCACCAATAATAATTGTGTATACTGCAAGAAAAAAAATTTGTTACTGAAGGAAGCATTCACTGTGAGTGCATGTCTGAAATTCAAGCACTGCCTACTGTTGTTGACCAAATGATCTTGAATAGCATGTAGCATACATTAATGTATTTTGCATTCCTTTTCCATAGTATGTTATTGTTTTTCTCGATGCAGAGCACATTCTTTTAGGATAAAGGTGTAGAATGGAAGAAATTATTAATATTTTTTTTCTATTAGATGCCCATTTTGAAAAATTGAATATATGAGATACTTAGAAATATATCAGAATGACAAGTATCATTTTACAAAAAGGAAAGCTATGGAAGTGCTGTGGTTCAAACACATCCAGTAGCCAAGCACCACAGATCTGCTTTCCTATTCTCTCACCATCAGGATTGGGGAGTGAATCAGAAGGAAAAAGGCTAGAAAACCTGTGGATTGAGATAAAGACAATTTAATAAGGAAAGCAAAAGCCATGCACACAAGGAAAGCAAACAAGGAATTAGTTCACTGCTTCCCATGGGCAGGCAGGATTTCAGCCATCTCCAGGAGGACCAAGGCCATCACTCCAAATGTCTGCCCCATTCCTCCTCCTTCCTCCCACTTTATATACCAAGCATGATGTCATATGGTCAGGAGTATCTCTGGTCAGTTGGGGTCATCTGTCCCAGCTGTGTCTCATCCATCCTCCCGTGAGCTCCCAGCTCACTCACCAGTGTGTTATCTCACTATTCAACCCTGGTTCAGTACAAGTCCAAAACAGCCTTCCACCAGCCACTGTGAAGATTACCCCAGCTGAACTCAGCACTTGCTTTTCTTGTTTATTGTCATTTAAGAACCAGTAGTTTCTTTGCTACAAGCAAAATTGCATCATCACCTTCAGCAAAGCTGCTCTTGTGGTGACTCTTCTTTGAAATCTTGGTGCTATGGGAAAGTTCTCTGCATGTAGATAGAACAATTAAGTCTGTCTGCATTCGTTTAGCAGGTCTATTGTCTCAAACTTTGTTAAGTATTGTCAGAATCAACTGATATATGAGCTAGATAAAGCAGCTGTTAGTGGTGTGAAACAAACACCATTATACTTTGAGAGCTTGAAACTTTGCCTTACTAAATTGTGTTGATGAGTTACTGCAATCTGCAGGCAAATCTGATTGAACAAAAAGTGGTAACCTTTCATGTAAACATCAATAAGAACACCATTGAGGGTCATATCTTAGACAACACTTAAAAACCTGAAAATTACATATCAAAATTTTTAAATGGCCAAAAATATACTAAAGTACCTGTAAGGCTGATTTCTAGAGATGTATCTCTGTGTTTCACAGGAATTAGGCAGCAATTATACATCCATGCAAACCTATGCCTAAACCCAACCTGACATTCCTAAACCAAAACAAGAAAAAGTACTTAATTCATATATCTCATCTTATTACTTCTTATTGCTGGTTTAGATTATGGTATCCTAGGTCTCATACAGCTGAATTTTGTGCCACTTATATTACTTCTTTTTATTTGATGGCACAATATTGATACTGTGAATTGTGTTCTTGCAAGCTGAAGGCTTACTTTTGTTTTGTTTTGGTGCCAAATTTCCAAATGTCACTCTGGTCACTTCCATAAAAATTAATTAGATAGGGAAACTGATCTAATCCAGAGTATATTTTCTAATGTTTTTCTTTTTCTAATTGTAATGTACCAATTTGTAAATTTTTTAGTACATCCATTCATACCATAAATTTGAGAACATGTGTTTTAATTAATGCTGAATTTGTTAGGGATTCACACTGAAATTATGTTCATTTTACCCAAGAAACAATAAAATGACAAAAATTTTTAATATGAATTTAACAAAATAATTTTAAAACATTGCTTCTTGATCCAGTGTTTATATATATTATCTAGTTAGATTTAACACATTCAGTTAAAAAATTTATCCTTAAAAAATTTACAAAGAAAATTATGTAGAATTAAAGTTTCTGTATTCATTTGTGATAAAATTCTAAAGGTTGATGATGGTATGTAATCTAAAAGCCTTTTGATTTTTTTTTTTTTATATTTGTTTGGATCTTTTAAAAGTTTTTTTTATAATGACAGAATATGAATTACTATGATTATTAGCAGGAAAAAATATCATAATGGGGATCTTATTAAAGAATATGGAAATTATCAGAAAGATCCTGAAATATATAAAATATTAACTCTATGGAGCTACACATATTGCACAGTATCATCTTTCTTTTTGCTTTTCTTTCACTTCACTTTAATATTACTAAGCAGCTTCATATTACATGGCTTAACAGAGATTTTACCAAATATATAGTTTTGCAAGTCAAAAATTAAATATGGCTTTTATGCTCTTACACCTTTCAGAAAGCAGCTTGTATCATCACTTTCCTTGTCCCTTATGTCAGTATGTCTTGAGGGGACCAATACTGTAATGTGAAAAAGATGCTGCCTAAGGGCTTTGGTAGCTATCAACAGAAATACTGCAACCATAATATAAAATTATGCACATTTTATTTTATTAGGTCCTAGAAGAATATTTAACAATTGTGAAACTTCCATAGCAATTGCAATATTTCAAAATATATTGCTAGTTGTATTGTCTTGCTGGTTTCATCATGTTCACCTGGGAGAAATTATTCAAAAAAACTGTCTTGTAAAGAAACAAAGGGGAAGTTCGTACCTTCATTTTTGAAAAGCTAAAAGTTTAAATGAGCAGTACTGGAGCAAAGACATCTGTGTAATGCCCTTAATACTACATAAGTGGATAGTCCTGATTGAAATTTTTTGCTTCAGCAGAATATATTTAAAATTCATAATTATAAGATCTTAAGGAAGCATTTATGAAAAATAATAAAAGGAAATTAATACTTCAGACTTTTAGTGAATACTCTAATCTAGCACACACAGAAAAAAAAAGGATTTTCCTCATATCTAAGTTCTGTACTATGATTTCTAGAATCTGAACAGAAACTCTTCCTGCCTCTTTCAATACCAGAAAAATCAAATGCCTTGAGTTCCTACAAAAATGATACAATTGTTCCCTATATAAGCATTTGAAAGGATAGTGAAGCTTTACTTTGAAGAAAAAAAGTATTTTTTTGATACAAAATTAATCTTTTCCTATTACTCTGCTAGGATTGTCCTGTGCAAAAGTCATATAGCTTATGTTGTGTACTACAAAACATAATTCATTATTTCTTCTCATGCAGCTTTGTCATTGATGCTTAGTTAATGACAGCTTCTCATTAAAGGCAATTTTCATTAATGGAAGAATCAAGATGGAATTTCCTTGGTCATCTCAGTGCTCTGGTCATACTTTTGTAAGGGGAATTTGAACCTCAGTCAGTATTTTGTTATCCTGGATTTTCATGACTGACAGTACACACAGAATAATTAGGGGTTAGGGACATAGTTTTCTTGTGTTTGAGTGTTGGAAATAGTGAGGATGAATTCTTATGCTATTCATTCTTTCATTATAATTCTGTGGATTCTGCATTTCCTAGTAGCACTATAATAACATATTGTTTGAAATTATATATAAAAAAATATCAGAATCTCAATTTGAATGCTGTGACTTTCCAAATACAAAGTTTAGACTGGAAGAGTATTTTGATAGAGAACTCACGTTCATTGAATCTGAGCATCTGGTCTAAAACTTCTTTATCTTAAGAGGTACTCAATTGTTAGTAGACAAGAAATTTTGGACCCTTTTTCAGAATATTAATTTCAGATAAATATGTATTTCTGTTAGACACTGATAAAATATTGACCTAATTATAGTCTCAACTCTGATATCAAATACAAGTTTCTAGCTCACAGAAAATATTCATATAGAACTTCTTCAAGGGAATGTAAAACATTGCAAAAAATACAGGCTAAATCACATTTTCTGTCAGTTGTGCCACAAAGTATTCTCAGGGGAAAAACAAAGAAATCAGATTCAAATATATTGCCTGAAGCTGGCTGGAGGAGAGCAGAAGAGTCTGAAACTGCTGGAATTTATAATACAGCATAACAAGAAAATGAGAAGAAAAGATATGATTAGATCTCTCACTGCAAACCTCTGATCTATTGCTTTTGGCAATGGGATATCTCATTACAAGTACCTTAAAAAGCCCCCAATGCTGTGAATGATACATAATAGTTTTATAATGGGAGATAAAAATAATCAGAAAATAAATTTCTGATTTCTTCTTTTTTTTGATCTCTTTTTAAAGTCTTCAGATGGGATTAAAGATATGAACTCTAATATTATAAAAGAAACAGAAGTTGAACCACAGGTATTCCACTTGGGCATTACTTTAAAAAAGGCTATTTTTCCAAAAGAAAATAGACATTTGTGATTCCTAATTTCCTTTGGATGCTTTTGAAGGCCCTCTCTTGAACATTGATAGACTGTGGGGTGCTAGTAGCCTCACTAGGAATGAAAGCTTTTGTTTTTTGGTAATGAGCACCAAAGACTAAGAATACTCACAGTATCATGTTTGAGTCCACTGAAAATCCTTATTGTGCTGTCTATCCACTGTTTGAAAATTGGCTTCTGCACAATTTTCTTATGACTTTTCTGGTTCAGCATCCAAGGCTCCCTGCTCTGTACTAACCTTCTGCACTAACTATCATAATTTTCTTCTAGCCAAATTCATGAAAATACCTAAAGACCACATGGTCTCCTGATGTGTAGAGGATATGGAAAATTAATTTACCTCATTTGACTCTGTCCATGCTACAGTTATTATGGGGCAATGATGAGAACTATTTTTGTACCCCTCTCATGCTAATCAAGTTTCTTAAATATGTAGAGACAATGTAGGAGCACGTTATAATAAAACAGGGAAAGATAAAATAAAAATGGGTCATAATTAGGTAAATTAATCACTCTACATGGAATAGGAGATTCTTTTTTATCTCTGTCATAAATTTACTGAGCAGGGCAGTCAAAGTGCTGCAGATTCCACAGCACACTTCACTTTATATCCCAAATAGTAAAACCTCTTCCTATCTTTTTTTTCTTTCTTGTCAGTTTTGATCCAGTATTGGATATTCAGGATATTACCTTAATAAGTGCATTTGCTCCAAATTCATGACAAAATATAGTTGTTTTCATTTTCTTGGTAGTCAATGAGAAATACTCTGTAAAATGTGAGTTCCTTTTAAGGAGTTACCAGGAGAGAGAGCTGGGAAGTGTTTTCCATTCATGACATATTTCATAAACAAATTCGAATGTTAATCCTGTAGACATATATTTGGTAAACAGCAGCAACAACCTAGCAGTGGGTGGTGAACTTGCACATCCTTTTGCCCACAAATCATCAAACCTATACATTCTTCTGTAGGTCTAGGGCTTCCTGTAGTAGCTGTTGTAACCACAGGTCTTATTTCTGCTCCTTGGAGCAATTCCAGTTTAGGTAGGGTCAAGGACATGTACCTTGTCAGGTTCAGTAGAGTTTTATACTGCTATATGTAGTGATCTGGAGTAGGAAAATTTCTGTAAGTAGGACTTTCCATTCCTAAGATGATTTGAATTATGTGGCTGACTGAGGGCCCTATGGGGTAAATGTGTTATGCTTTCCCCAACTGCTAATTTCAGAACTCCAAATGAAGATGCAAATTTATCTCTGATAACTTATGAGAATAACTACTCTATATTAGGTCTTACCATGCAGTGGTAGAGGAAAAAAATCACCTTTTTTACAGTTGTAGTTATAGGTGCAGATTATAGTTTACGTAGCTGGAATATAAAATATGAAAATTATCTTCCATGTGCTTCTGTAAACTCTTTACCTATTGATATAAACTTATTATTCCTTCTTGGTGTAAATTCATGGGACATTCAGAAGAATAATTCCTTGCTGCTACTCTGGTGTACTAGAGAACAAAAAAACAAATTTCCTTCATTTGCTTTATTTTTTCAAGAGTCTATCTGAAAAAGCATGTACAATAATGGCAGGAACAACATCTCTCAACACTTCTATTAAGCAAAAAGTTCAGTAACCAGCAGAGTGGAAAATAGAACTAATTAATTCTAAAGATAGTATTTCCATAAGGCAGATACGACAGCATAAAGCATCACTGCAATTAAAGAGGATCCAGCTTGCTTTGTCTTCCTTTCCAGTGAAAAACTTCAGTGGTATTTCTCTTTTAATATACTTACTACCCTATTGCAACATCAATATAAGAACATAAATTCCACTTTATATAGAAAGAATCCTTAAGAGGTATTTTAGACAATTTTGCCTTCAGGGTGTATCCAAGTTGCTATCATCCTTTTATTGATGTGAGCAATGACACTTTGCAGTTCAAAAGTGATGGAGGAGAAAAATCACTCTTCAGAACCTTTCCTTCACATTTAATATCACCACCAAAATATAAAAAAAAAGATGGAGTAAAAGAATTTCCATTCTTTCAGAAGGACCAAACTGCAGAAGAAAACTACAGAAGGTATATAATTCTCTACTCACTGTGTTAATTTTCCATGAATATAATGGGTTTTTTTACACTTCCCTGTGCATACTGCTGATAGTTTGAGCATGATAAGAGTCTTGTTTATATAGACCTTATTTACTTTAAGAGTAGCATGACTCTGAAGACTGAATTGTTTTTTAAATGGTTTGGTTCTCATTAGCAATAAAATCAGAAAACAAGCTTTAATGCACTAGTTTTGCAATAAAAGATTAAAATGACTGTATTAATTTTTTCTTTTTCAAATTACCAACGATAATGGCAATTTAAATAAACCCTTAATTTCTTCTGGTGTCTCATCACAGACTTGTTTCAGAGACATTAGGTAACTTTCATTTCAGTGAATTCCAATTAGAGATGCACAAAGGCATTTAGCAGAGAAACAAGATTCTAGTGAATAAAAGTATACTAGTTTTTCAAAACAATGTCTTCAGGCAATCTCTTTGTCCCCTTCTCAGAACTGTAGAGGCCAGATAGGAATGTAAAATGTTTTCCTGAAACTTTATTTTTGAAGGACTTTTTACAGTCAATTTTTACATCTTTGTCAAAATAGGAAGCTCTTACTTTTTATTTATTTGTTAATAAGTGACCTAGAATTAGAATGACAATAAAAAGCAAAACACTTGTGTTGTATTAGATAGCTCTAAGTTTCATAAGACATGTTTGCACTGAGAGTTTTCTAGGACATGAAGAGGAGGGGCTGATACCAGTGCAGGACAGGAGGGAATGGCCTATGGTTGTGTCAGGAGGGGTTTAGGTTGGATATTAGGAAAAGGTTCTTCATCCAGAGGGTGTTTGAGCACTGGAAAGGCTCCCCAGGGAAGTGGCCACAGCACCAGCCTGACAGAGCTCAAGAAGTGTTTGAACAATATTCTCAGGCATGGTGTGTCATTCTTGGAATGTCCTGTGCAGGGCCCAAAGTTGGACTTGATGATCGTGTGGGTCCCTTCCAACTCAGATGATTCTGTGATCCTGTGATCCAGTGTAGGAAAAAGCCTGTAATTTCTAAGTTCAGGAAATCTGTAATTATATATTGGTAAAATTATATATATGGTAAAATCATCTCACATACAGATAATTTATACAGTGGGGAAAAAAAGGGGGGGAGTTATCTGTCACATAGGGAAAGATTTATTTTTTTAAATTTTATCTCTTTTTTTGACACTTTAAACTGTGCCTCTGCTGAGGGACTTCATTCATTTGCTGGCAATGCCTTTATGGTATTGGTTTAAACCATCACTGAAAAAGATTGCTCTCTTGTAAGACTGGAAAAATTACAGGAAAAAAAAAAAGTGCTCTTGGAAGGTCTTAGAAATCACAAGGCTGAGCTAGCTTTCGTGGATTTAAATTAGTGATGGGGAGATAGTCATCCAGCAATAGCACGTTAATAAAATTGGTGATAGAACATGCAGCATTAATTAAACACAAAGTGTTTGAAATGAGAGGTTGCTAGGCTCCCAACAACAAATGCAGTTGCACAAAGCTCTGTGAGAAAGTGTCAACTATAATAACAGAGTTCTTGAAGACATTGTGTCTGACTCAATTGTTGGCTACAGTCAGTGCTGCAGCATACAGCTCTTTTTAAATTCTATAATTTCAGTTTTATCTTTTGCATTTTATATTCTTTAAACTGCAAATAATGTACAGATATTAGATAAGTGTTTTAATTTAAACTCACAGACAGAAGTCCCTATGGCAATCAGGTTATAGAAAAAAACTTAAAGTCAATTAAAAGAACACAAGCTCTGAACTCTTGTACGATGCCATTTTTACTGCTTGTAATTAGACTTACTTTTGTTCTTCTGATATCAAAATTAATTTGTAAGTCCTTAAGGATATTGATATATTCCATTAAAAAATAAAGAAATAGTACATTTGATTGTCAAATTAATTATTTGAGCAGACTAGTAATATTTTAGTAACATGGGTAAAAATACACGTATTTCAGAAAAGTCTATTTGCAATATTCTTTTTGTAAGAACACACAATTTTAATGGACACAAAATAAATCACATAATGTGATTTTCTTAGTGGATCACCATAGATCAAAATCTTTCAGAGTAAGAAAACTTTGTCTTTACAGATTACATTTTTCCCATAAGATTTATGTGTACCAGTCTATAGCTCATGTTGATTAGCAGAAGGTTGCAGATAAAATTTATTGTCCATGACAGAGTTTTACACAGTCCTTCAACTTCTCAGATTGAAGACACCAGTTGGGACTGTACTTCAAATGCCAATTTGGAATAAGAGGGACTGGCAGGGTATCATCTATGATCCAAAAATATTGAAATGACTTGCAATGCTAGCTTGCAGTTCAGTGATTATGATAAATAGTTTATCTTAAGCAAAGAAAATTATTTTCTAATTGTTTTGGGATTATTCATTTCATGTGGCACATATGAAAAATGGCATTTTGACTAATTCATGAAATAATTTGTTGTTAAAGGAATTTCACGTATTTAAGTGTCTGTTTTAGTATATAGTGAAATTCTCTGCATAAAATGTGGCAGTGGTCCAGAAAGGTGAGTTTAAGCCTATGAATAACTTTCTCTATGCATCTAAATTGCAAACACTAGAAATAAACTCTCATATAAATGTGTCACTGTAACTTTTTCCAGGAAGAAACAGAGGCTCTAAGTAATAGCTGAAAAGTGAAACAAAAAAAATAAATCTATCAATGATAATAATTGCACAAGTTTTTAGAAGCTTTCAGGTGCTCAGGATTCAAGATTCAGTTTTTTTAGGTCTCTTCATTATGGATATTTTCTAGTCCCAAATGTTTATCACTCTTTAATTGTATATCAAAATTAGCACTGATTTTTTTCTCCCCAATCTCAAACTAGATCAGCACACTGAGAAATATCATGTGCTTTTATATCTTTTGCTGTTAAGAGCAGATGTTCTTCCAAAGTTATTTAAAAAGAAAAGAAAGAACTGAGTGTGATGAAAAGTTAATGACATCTGGATGAATATTATAATCTTAAGAAAAATAAGCCTATATTATAGAAAATAATTTAGTCAAAGATTTTTTAAAATAAGATATCTTCAAATGTATAATAAAAGAAAATTTATTATGCATTTGCATGTGTAATCTGTGTCTATTTCAACAGCTGCTCTGCTGCTGAAATTTAGATTATAAAATACTGAACAGCCTAAAGAACTAAAAAGAGTGATATTAATCCAGAAGGTATTTACAGATTACTGATGATTTTAAAAGCAATTTTGGTTTGTTTTGTATTGTTTTGGGACTGGTGTTTGGAGTTTTTCTCACCTTATGAGTCCAGTTTTACTGTGGAAGTTAACTTGTATGTTAACCATCCATTCCTAGACAACCTTTTGTTCAGGTCAAATCATGAATTTGGGATCTATATAGTCACTCTTAGAATAACAGGCAAGTCTGAACAGAAAATATCAATTGCAACGAATTTGAAACAGTAAACAGGCATCTAGTCTGAAGAAAAAGCATCAATTGCAATCCATTTGAAAATGTCAAGTCCAACCCCCACAATCTAAATTCAAACCCATTGCTGTGAAAAGCTGTGTATTTTTTTTTTTTCACTTGTACTGTCCTGACCCCCTGTCTATGAGAGGTCCTCTACCAGCAGTTACAGAAAAGCCCCATGGAATGATGAATTCAGCATCACTCCCTGGACAGGGTAACAAGGTATCACATGGTACACAACTTCAAAGAGGCTTATAGTACAGGATCTGGAAAGCAGGTTGGCTTTTGAGAATAATAATGAGAAAAAATCAAAGCTGATGCTGAGACGCTTATATACTGATACAGACATTTTAAGCTGTGCATATGAAAATTCTAATTAAAGTGAAACCTATAGATGCATACCAAATTAGCTACACTTATGAAATTGAAACACAAGCAAGAAGACCTAGTTTACATAAATATAGAACACTGTGGAAGCAGCTCTAATGCCATTTTTAAGTACCGGCCTCTAGATATCTTAAACCACACTCCCAAAAATTCCTGCTCTCCTCGCTTGTACAAACTGCAATATGAGAGCTAAGGTTGCCATTTTTTGTAGGTACATACACCAGAGAGGTCACATAATGTGGTGATTATCTGGATGCATTTCCTGGAGACACAGCTTCAGCTGGTGGTTGGACCAGACAACCCCACCAGTGCTCCCATCCAGCCTTAACCTTTCAGTGGTTTTGTGTTTCTACATATTGCCAGCTAAAACAGCCACTTAAAGGTGCAGCTGTGGGCTGTGGGCTAGTAGAGGTAAACACAGATTTCTAAGTGGAGAACATAGACAGTGTGAGTCTCTGTTTCAACACTAAAAGGTCTAAACAACTTTCCATGTCTACTTTACTTCAGCAGACTGTCATTTCAACTAGTCTAAACAAACTAGGGCCAAGAAGTTCAGTATGCCTGAATCCTCTGTGCACCAAATACTTCCTGTGGATTCTGAAACCAACTGTAGAATTAAAAATCTTCTTGGTAAAGTAGAGACAAGTCTTGAAAGACTGAACACACTACTGAAAGCAGTTTTTGTAGAATTCATAAAAATTCATCTGAGCAATAAGGTTTCTCCTTTAACTTTCATATGTATTTTTATATGAATAGTAAATTAAACCTTTTATTTTAAATTACAGCGAACTAAATTATGCATTTAAGCTTTTACAAACTAGCATGAATGGTGGAGGATTCAAAGAGTCTCTTTCTAAACATTTGATTCCCATTATTAATATGATCACCAAATAATTGTACTAATTGTCATGGCCATAAAGTATTTCAAATATTTTCATTTCAGACTCTGTTTTTTTTAGGCTTCTTTGTAGAATGAAAAACTAACAGCTCAATTTTACCTCTTTTCAAACAAAGTAGTTAAGAAGGGCACCAAAGAAATGTGTGATCTGCAGACACTCAAGCTTTTAACTTTTGTACTGTTCTTTTTGCAACAAGACCTTCAAATATTCTTCACAAATATAATTAGTATACTTTTCAAGGGTCTTCTGTTGTTGCATAAATTAGGAGTGTATAGTTCTTTTCAGAGAGGACCTGCAGAGATGACCTGGTCTTTTTTAAAATAAAGCATTTGTTTCTACTCAGAATTCATAGATCCAATATTCATGGTGACCCAGAAAGTAATTTTTGCCTTCCACTATCAAACAACAACCAGAGAGGTGAAGTATGCACTTTTTATAATTTTTCCACTGCATTTTTTTAAACTGATATAACCTTCATCTTTTATCCATAAGTATTACAACTGCTAAGTCAACCCAGGGATAGCTAAATATGTTTTCATTTGTATACTTAATTGCAAAATTGTTTTTAAGAGGGAAAGAAAGATAAGAGAGAAGGTATATAGCATAAGAAAACAACAAAATAACTTCTGCTACTAGTCTTCAATTTTTGTTTTATTTTCCTGATCAGTTGCTACTTGATATAAAAACTAGAATACTACTTGGCTTAGGTGCAAGAGCAGCCTGAGTAAGCATCCTCATCACTAGGATGGAGAGCTGTGGTAATTTACATGAAAGTTTTGGTTCTCTTTGTCTCTATTTATGTAAAGAGAGTCTGAAATTTTTACTGCCAATCCTGGTTCCTAGCAATATCCTCTTGTAGAGCACATTATTTTGGAGTGCTAAGAGAGTCACCAGAGAAGAGCAGGAAGCCTGCATCATTTCAGGCAGAGAAAATAATTGAGCCCTCATTTTCTACCTCTAAAAACCCTTGTGGTGTGTTTTATCAGGAAACCTGATCTTCTACATCTGTTCAGAACACACCAGATTGCCTCAAGCTACTCTGGTTGATGAATAACTATTCTATTCATTTTAACCGGATTTATAGAAGAAACAGGTGCAAAACTGTGATCACTAAGGAATGTCTGTGCATGCTCAGAATAGCAATGTCTTAGGCATCTGGGAATCTCTGGACATTACATATGTCTGTAAACAGATAAAACAGCAGGCACAATGAGAATGGATTCATTTTCTGTTGTGCAAACTCCTCTGAAAGTTTGCAGCCAACTACTCAGTGTTTGTGCAGCAGGAAGCACCCTGTTCTTTAGCACATGGGTGGCTGAGCCCCTTTCCTTCCTGAGGCACTGAATTGCAGCCACAGGGGCTATGTGAGGAGGTGGATTTGGAGCTGAAGCAGAACTCTAGCAGCTCCAGAACCTTCAGTACAAAGTCTTAGATTCAGCACGTCTGATGTGCTTCCCAGCTAAAGGCACTTAGAAATCTCAAGAACATTAGACACAAAAGATGGGCCGAGTAGGGTTTTTTGCCTTTTATTCTGGGAGACTGAATTACCTTTTAATGGAACAGTGGGTGTCAGTCCAAAATTAGTTTAATAATCAGTTATATGCAGGGAATGACTGTACTCTGATTAAGATTTAATGTCAATAATTCAAATGCTCATGTCTGGATTAGTAATTTTTTAAAATTCTTTTGTGTTGAAGATTTGCCAGA
Organism: Erithacus rubecula; assembly: GCF_903797595.1. Taxonomy (NCBI): domain Eukaryota; kingdom Metazoa; phylum Chordata; class Aves; order Passeriformes; family Muscicapidae; genus Erithacus; species Erithacus rubecula. The sequence continues at coordinate 24,837,758 of NC_136686.1, read as the reverse complement.
CACCTTGTTAGGCTGGACATAGATCACAGAATATGACAGACATAATTGCAAAAATAAGAATACACATGAAATAGAATCAGGTGTCTGTAGTTGGTTGATTGGGGTTTTTGTTTGTTTGTTTGTGACTTTTTGTTTTGTTTTACAGTTTTTTAGTAGAAATACATTTAAAAGGTTATAAAGGACTAGTCTCCCATTTTTTACAGGTGATGCAGAAATTTTTAAATGATTACAATATATTGTTAGATGTAATAGATTTTTTTTTTGTGTTTGTGATGCTCTGATAATAGATGTTGATGATGATGTTTTTTGGTGCTTATTTTTTTAGTGAGGTGTTTGTTTGTTTGTTTGTTTTGTTTTGTTTTTGTTTAGGATATTTTCTAGTTTTATTAACCCCATTGAAGCATCTGGAACCCCCCACTCCTCCTAAGTTCTTATAGGTTTCCTGGAAAGGTATGTTTGGCTTAATTAAAAATTAAAGAAGTTTTGATCTCTTTCCAGTTAGTTTTATCCAATGAGAGTATTTTAGTAACAGGCGACAGAAACTATTGGGGAGTTTCTATATCCAACTTAATGACTTAGTTCTTTCAAGTAATTGGTTTTTCCCCCCTATGATATTGCAAAGCCTGTATAATTAAACAATTCTTTCTTTTAGGTGTCTAATATCAAAGAGGATGGTTGGAGCTTTTTAATGCAAATTATAGTAATTACTGCACTTTGATACATATCTAAGCCAGCAGATAAACTTAATTAATTAATGCATTTTTTCTTCATTGTACGCTGTGAAAAAATTTGGTTCCTACATTTTTCACTCCTAAAGTAAACGTTTTCCATCAGTTCTCACTGGGTTTTTTTTTGTCTGTTTGTTTATGTGCCTTTAGCAATCTTAATGTGTTTAGTTATTAGAGATTTCTTTTCCATTTTCCAAAAGGCTAGTGAACATCTAAGTGTTATGGTTAGAACTAGTAGCTTTATTTGTATAGCATTTGAAATTTTTTAAGGTAAGTACAAATATTAAGTTGTACCTAATATCTAAATATTAGAAGCAATTATTGTCTATATGTAGTCAAAGCTAACATATAATATAGGGATAAAAAGGAGTTGGGAAAACAATAGAAAATACAGTAATCCTATATATGAAACCTCTGAATGTTATCAAATGTATTTAATTATTTCATCATTTAATTGGCTAAATTCAGGAAGAAATCTAATGTTCAATTCATATATATTATTCCATTGCTCAGAAATACTAGAGGAATGAGCACAATTGAGAACTTCTACTTCACAGTACTTCAATGAGCTTTTGGAGGGAACTAGCAGATCAAGAGTAATGACCCCATATGGCATATGAGTGAGCATGCAAACATTATGATACATTATTGAAGAAAAAGCTTAGATCTGTTTGTAGTCTGCAAGGTAATCTGCATTTTATTGTGTAATTACCATTTTTCTCCAGACTGTGGATGACCTGTTCTTTTGAGATTGACTGATGCAAATAATCTCTTCCATGTCATTGGCATCAAAATCAGTTGGTTGAGTTAATGGAAAAATTGTGTTTGAAGAAACAAAAATATTAGGGAGGAAGACTCATACAGTTATACTTTTGTATTTATTACACTTAAATGACATGAACCATACATATATTTTCATCATACAAAGTACCATGAGGTCAAGATGTAGACCTGAATCTTAATCCCAAATATCTCATTGTATCAAAACAGTTTAGAACTATTCTTCCCATTAAAATATGAATATAATGTCCCAGTAATTATGAATGTGTCCACAGGTCAACTATTTCTCCTTTCACAATAGTCTTTTGCATTTCCTTCACCCAAGAACTTCCAAAACTCTGACCCTGAGAGATGGAATTAATTAATCAATTCTTATAATAAATTTTGCATTTAAATTATGGATAAGCTTTTCACTGTTCTTAATTTACTTGTTATGTATTGCAATCAAAATACATGACTACATATTGGCAGAGTTTAAGTATTTGATCACTGTATAAAAACTCTATAATTCACCTTTTCTAAGTTATGAGTAAAGGGAAAAAGAAGAGTCTGGATTCTCTTCTCAGGAATACTGTGCCTAAAACAATATGAAAAAATTTTACAACTTTTTATTTTAGTCAGTCACTTCTGTTCTATCTAGGGCAATGCAAAAAAATGAAAGCCATAATTCTCAAACTAAAAGCAAGCAAACAAACAAAAACCCCTTAAAGAAGTAAATGAGATAGTAATGAAGTTCCCTTTTGCAGAGAATTTAAGAAGAAAAATTCACTTTAAGCATTTTGTTCATTAACACTAAACATTAAATACTCTGATGTTTGTTGTTTTTAATAACTGACTACTATTCACATCATAGCTAAAACTTTATATAACTGGACAGAATGAATTATTAGGTAGAAGTCTCAGCTATTTGCCTTTATCTCCAGGAAAATTACCTACAGCTTTCTTTGTTGAGGTCTAGTGATATTAGAACCTGATTCCTTAAAGTTTGATCTATCCTGAAAATTGTATTCTGTTCTATATTTTCAGTCATGAGCTGAGATACATTGGAAGAGAATTGTGGACTGCAGGGAACCTGTAATGTCAAGGCTAAAAGGTGAGATTTTAAAATGGCACTAAAGAAATATTTGATTAGGACATATGAGACAGGACAAAAACATCTACATCTTTTGATGACCATGATAACCTGATTGTACTTGAACAATATTCTTTATTTTTCTTTTTTCCTTTTTTTTTTTTCTCTTTTAATGGGGTTTCATTTTCTGTGTTTTCTGCTGCTTCTCCACTTCCTTTGTTTATTCTTTTATTATTATTTTAATCAGTTTGTTAGGGCTACCAAAAAGTAAAAAAAAAGGATATTAAGAAGTCATGGTTTTAAAAACTACAATAGGTTTATAACAGGCGTGACTGACTGTTACTCAGCCATCCTTTATGTGCTAAATGGACTCTATTAAGGATTGAAAATACAAGTTTAGCCACATTAGAGAAGCAAACCTACATTTCAACATCTTATCACTGCAATTAGTTCTTATGCTGAGCAAAAGACCTTTTTGTTGAAAATATCTTGTACGAGTAAAGTGAGGATAGGAGGTGAAAGTTTCAAGATGATTGTGGCATTTAAGAATTTAAAGCCAGAGAGCTGTGATGCATGCTTAAATGCCTTATCTAAGTCAGATCATCTCTTTTTGTTTGGGGCAAGCTCATCCCTCAAACAGAATAAGAAGGAATAGATGAACTTGATTCTTTCATACTCATCCAGTTGACCAAGATGAGCAACCCTATTTTTTTTTAAATAGTCTTTTGGTGTAAACTGGATTTGTTTTGGTGGAAGTTATTAAGTAAGGGTAAATAATTCCTATAAAAAGTAGCTATAATATAGATATGAGATAAAACATGTTTAAAGGTCTACCATTGAAATGAAGAAAGCCCTCTGAGATGTCCATTTTTAATTCACTAAAATTATATTACTTTTTTATCTGTAGTTTGTTTTGCTCTGTTAATGGTGTCTCCTCAGTTTCTACAGCACTACATACTTTCGTATTTCAATCTAAAAGTCTCAAAAATGTAACACAGAAAAGATCATGAAGATTAGAACAACATTAGGAGTAAGCACTTGACTCTGAAACGTGCAATTGTATCAAACTACAAGATTAAACAGAAGTACACTATCCTGTAACATAAGAATGTGGAATGTCAAAGAAAAAAAAGGATAACATTTACTTTCAGTAGTGTGTAATTTTATAAAAGATGGATAGAGGATTGTACTCAGAAGTCACTGAAATCAGTAGGAAGCCAGTATTAAATACTTCAATCTAATATTTCAACAAGTCGTTGGCAAAATAGGATTTTTCATTTTTATGGTTTCTTGCACCTGCTGCTCTCTCTTGAATGCTAGTGATGCTATGAGTGGTTACTAAGGAAACAGAGATCCTTGGATTTAATTAAGACTTGTCAGGTAAAGCTCTTTAGGTTGCTTGACAGTGTTTTTTCTTAAAGAAAAAAAAAACAGCTTTGAAAATAATGTAGCTCAAAATCAATCTGCACATATCTTGCTTCTGATAAAAGTTCCCAAACAGATTTAAAATAGCCTGTAGCACTTCTCTCTTATTTGTTTACTTAGCAATGAAAGTGGCCACTTCTAATTTACTCCTCACTCCTCACTATCCTTTTAAAATGAAAATAAACTGTATATACAATAGCATTTGAGGTCAATTTAAAGTCTATGTGTGTGTAGCTTCTATCACAGTAGAAAATAATATCTGCTTATAGCTCACCTTGGTAGCACCATTTCACATTTCACTGATAGCTCAGGTTCCATGATTTCACGTTGAATGAGTTTGTTATATTGAATAAACTTTCCAAGGGGACAATTATATGGCAGCAGAATTATTATCTGTCAGAGGTATCCATTTCCTCCTCTCCATGGTAGGTAAGGGTTTATATGATGAAATAAATGTGGACTCAGTGAGTTCTCAGTAACTGTGGAGCAATTGAAAACTGCTTAGATTATAAAGTTGACTGAAAAATCACAGACAAGGAATTTTAGGCAAGGACCTGTCCAACAGAAAGTCACTAATAACATACAGAAAAATGTGGGAAGAGCAATGTTCTTAAAGTGAATATTTTTAAATTAATTAAGGTTTTTTAATTTGGATTTAATATGCATTTCTTAGATGTGTGTCATCAGACAAGCTGGAAAATGAGACAATTTTCCTGTTATTTCACCTTTTCATCATTTTAACACTGCTCTACTTCTTAGTTGTTAAAATTGACTTTACAGGCAATACCAAAAAATGTAATCAGAAGAAGGAAGGAGATGTTTGATTTCTTTGTTTTGTTTGTTTGCTTGTGACTTGGGGGAACGTGTGGGAGTCGGTTTGTTTGGGTGTGTGCATACTTTGTTTTTTCCCTTGGTCATTTTGTCTTCATATTCTTCCTTTGTTTTATCCTCCTGAGGCTTGTTCCCAGACTTGTATAGTACTCTGATTTTTTTCTGAAGCTAATGTTATATTTCTTTAACCAGATGCTGTTTTCTCAATACCTTGTCTCCCTCTATTTCTACCTTCCTTGGCATTTGCTGCAAAACTTTGACCTCAACATCCTCTTCACTCTGATGTCTTAATTTTATAGCAGACCAAAATGAGGTATTGATAATGAGCATTAATACCTTAGGAAAACCCAGGAATTCAGAAACATGATCAGTTCTATCCAAGGAACAGATAGGGAACTTAAAACACTATCATGTTAAGCATCTGCATAGTCCCGTTTTGTGTTTTTATTTTTCTTATGCAAACAGAAGAGATTTCTTGGGAAGGAAGAGAATACATTGCTGTTAATTTAGGCCACCATTTTGTTTGAATTCTGCTGGATTTGGATATTTATTTGCATAATCCATAGATACAGATATTCAACCATGTCTACGTATTTGAATGCAATTTACCTTGTTACTTGGATCAATGGACTGCTAGAGTTAGATGAGACATCAGAAGCTTACATAGATATTATTTCCAGTGACATTAATTCCCATTTCTCAAGGTATTTTGAAAGAGTTGCTTTGGGATCTGATGTCATCACTATGTGACAAGATACTGCTCAGAATACAAAGATTTTCATATCAGTTCAAAATAAATTGGATCTTAATTATAATAGGATATTGGAAAGTAAAGAGAATATAGGTACATAAAATCCAGAATGATTTATGTCTTTATTTTTACCCAATATTTTAATTTCAGGTGAGGTTTCCAAGGTAAGTGTAAAGTGTAAATGGTTATGTTTAGCTATGCATGACTTAGACCTCTCCTGCCACACAGAAACCTAGAATTATTCATGCTGGAAAAAAGTTCTCAGATCATTCAATCCAACCTAACAGCATCAAGGCCACCATTAAATCATGTCCCATATGGTTGCATGTGGTGATTTTGTTAGTGATTTTATAACACCAGTACAAGCAATGGTTCTTCCAGCATGCTGATCCAGTACTAATCCTGAGGAATAAGTTGTCCACAACAGTCACCATTAATATTATAATGTCCATCAAATGAATGTTTTCTGACTCTATCCTGTCCAAGTTACATCAAAAACATTATTAACTAATATTTGAATTGTACCTTAACATCATAAAATGTACAATAGGAATGTGTCATTACTTAGACATATTGACATCACTGGTGGTGCAGCAGGCCTGAAAATATACATTAATTTTGAAAGACAATTTTAGAACAGATAGGAATTAGAAAAAATCTTTCTATTATTAATGTCTGATCCTGATAGTTTTTAAAACTATAATGCTAATAGAAATTGCAATACAGCTTCACATAGTATTCTTTTTTAAAAAGTTATTAAAGCATTACTTAGGAAACTGATATGTCAAAATGTCCTGGTTAAACGGACACATCAAAATTGCTACGAGAAATATGACATTTCTGTAAAATTATTAGCATTTCTGTTATAATTTTTTTTATGATGGAATAGAATTACACTCACATGCACAATTTTTGAGCTGATGAACGAATACTTCAGTGATGCCAAATACATAAACCTTAAAAAACACAAATGACACATCTCCAAATTTTAATTTAGTTTAGATTGCTTTTATTTGTAACACAGTGCTATTCATTTTCTCTTCATATGCAATTCTCAAAACTGTTTCCCAAACAACCAGAAATCTGATTCACTTGTAAATATTTTCTTGAAGGGTATCCATGACCACATTTAATTTAAATACTCCTTCCTTTGAGCAGTAAAAGGCTAAAGATACACAATGAAACAAAACAAAACCCAACAAACATTTAAAATAAGTCACAGTAGCTTTGATTATAAATTGAAGGATAAAATGATTTCCCTCAAGTATCTGTAGGATTGGCATAATGAAATATAAAACTTCTTATATGATATAGTTTTACAAATATTTGTACAACTTTTAAACACTGATTAAATATTGTTAGTATGGAATTTAGATTCTGTTTAGTGACTGCACTGCAATGTGGTTGGAAAGTTATGTTATCTGCACTTTATATGTAATGGTTGCCCAGGGATCAGCATGCATGTACATATTTCAAACCTGGCTACTCTTTATCAAAGATAGACTGCTCCATATATCTTTCAAAAGGGAAGTCTGGGAGATTCTTTAATAACTTCTCGAGTAGGACATGACCTTATTAGGTAAATAGTCCTGTAACACTCCATTCCAGATTCATAGTACAATTCAGTCTGATGCATAATAAAAGTCTGTACAAGATACAGGAGGAATAATCTAATTGCTCTCACTTGTAAGCACAGTAATTACCTGGGTTGTAACCTTGATCCTTGCTATTTGTTGCTCTTTGAAAGTGACTGTGACTGAGTAGCATTTCTCTTGCAATTAAAGGTAACCTTTAGTTTAATAATCTTTCCTGTTGTCACACAACAAATACTCTAGCAATTTTTAATGTTCTACAAGTCAGATTCATAGAACAGATCTAAAATATTCCAGAGGTTGGTGGTAAATATCCCCTTTTCAAACTTTTCCTGTCACACTTGGGATTCCTGAGGGATTGATATTGGGCCCAATGCTGCTCAGTCTCTTCCTAAGTGATCTGGACAACAGGATCGAGTGTACCCTGATAAAGTTTACTGATGGCACCAACTGAATGGGGAAGTGGACACTTTGGAAGGGAGAGCTGTCTAAAGATCTGGATACGCTGAAAGTGTCTCATGAAATTCAGCAAGGACAAAATGTTAAGTCTCAAGCCTGGGAAACATAACCCAGGAGTGCAGAACAGGCTGAGATTTACCCAGCTGGGGATGTGGGGGTGCTGGTGGGCAAGATTAATGTGAGCGAGCAGTGCTGCTGCAGCAAAGGAAGCCAGCAGGATGCTGGGCTGCATCAACAAGAGCATCACCTACAGTGATAAAAAAGTAATTATCCCACTCTGTTCAGTGCTGGCCAGTCCATGCCTGAAAGACTGTGTTCTTTGTTTGGTCCCTGCTATTCAAAATAGCTGTGGACAGGCCAGAGAAGGTCTAGGGAAGGGACAGGAATGCAAACAAGGGGCTAGGAACCTGCCATGTGAGGCAAAGTTGAGAGAACTGGGTAGACTGGGTTTGTTCAACCTTGAGAAAAGAAGACTAAGGGGATACCTTATCACCCTTTCACAGTATTTAAAGGGAGGCTCCAAAGAAGATGGAGACCCCATCTTTATAAGAAGTCACAAGGAAAAGAAAAGGGCTAACATGTGCAAGTAACTCATGGAGAGATTCTGACTGGACAGAGAAGGAAAATTTTTCATGATGAGAGCTCTCATCAATTGGAATAATCTTCCCAGTGAAGCAGTGGATTCCCAATATGGGAGACTTTTAAGATTCATGTAGACAGGGTGCTCAGCCCCCTTTTCTAGACTGTGCTTTTGCCAAGAAAGGCTGTTCCAGATGATGCTTGATGTCCCTTCCAACCTGGTATTCTTTCATTCAAATAAATCACATTGCAAATTATGTTCCTTTACAATCTCACTCAGGTAATATCTCACAAAAATAAACTTTTAAAATATAATTACCATACTTATTTTAGGAGTATTAATCACATTTATGCCATTGTATTAAATTTCTGTGTATACATGCGGACAATGACAGTTTACTTTCCCACGTGTGAGATAATAAAGTAGATCAAAATGTCACGTATTTATCTTAGATTGTTTAGATCAGTTTACATGGTCATAAGTGTACACATTATTTATGTGGGAGAGTAATATTAAAATAAAGAATGTTAAGCAACTTGTAGGAGAACTGCTGGCATTACATTTTTCATTCTGTCTCATAAAATGAAATCTCAGTCAGTTTTTGTTTGTAGTGACATAATATACTACTGGCCTTAGTACATGCATGTAGTCAATTAACTGAAACTCATGTTTTAAAAAGAGGAAAATAAACTAGGAAATGAGGCAGCAAGATGAGAGAGGCAGACAAGATGGGGAAGGAAGACTTAAACCAATATGTGGGCAATATGTGAGCATAATTGATGAATGAATGTCAAATACTGTTTGCTCACTTCACACAGATATTGCACTATTTTAAAATTACAAAGGACTTGGAATCATAATTTATCATGTAAACATGAATAAATCAATAGCTAAAATGAAATCCACATTGCTAAACACAAATATATGTTTTAATGTAATGGAAGAAATCACAATATTTTAAGAAATGTATGTAATAGATTATTATTTCATATGGTTAGTTCTCAGGTGATAGTTCAGTAAGTTTGTCATCAAAACTATTCATGGGACTATTCTTGTTTTAATTGCATTTTAACCGGTACATTGTTTTACATTAATTGAGTTCACATCAATCAGGAAAAATTTCAAAATTATTGGTATGATGGTGAGGACATGTGAAACATTACTCTGTGTGCTGTTCCTTAGAAAGTAAAAGAAGAACTTAGTACATAGGAAACCTGAGTTTCACCCATTGCTCAGCTTGAATTGGACTGGGCACCTGGAAATTATTATCTGCTGCCTTCTTTTTCTATGAGAACTTTGAGGAGTGTTTTTCTTGTTGCAAAGTGGGTCTGCTTGCAAAATCTGAAAACTAAGTTGTTTGGAAAAAAGCTCCCCAACACTATTCCCTGAATATCTTATTTAGGAATACTTTTGAATTCTTATAGACTAAAACATCTTAGTGTTGTAATTATCATCCATCTAGGGACAGTGGAAATGGCATGTTTTATTTATCCTATCATAGTTTTGAAGATGGAGATGTTATTTACATATCTAAATATGCAGAGGAACAATCCCCACGCACAACCATACCCCCAAAACCATACTCATAATATTTAGTCATATCCTTTATTACTTTGATTTGGCCAATTTTTTTTATTCCCATGATCAGACAAGTAGTCAGATGGTCTAACACATTTTCCTTTACCTGGAAAGGAATGAGTTGAATTTTCAATATGTGTATTTTTGTTTGGATATAAAAACTTTCATATTGCTAAGAGACTTCAATTTCTGTTTTCAGTCTGTTTTTCCACTTGAAAGCTGCCACCTCCACAGCCTGGTACTGTTCTTGGGCAGCTTATAATCCTTGGCTAGGAATTTCTAGCTGCTGTTGCTGTGGCTTTGTAAGTCATTGTTATGATTAGCCCAAGGAAAGGAATGCTTTCAGTTAAGACATCCAGTTTGAGATATATAAGAGTCTTCTTTCTGCTTTGCTTTCTATTTTCAGATTCTCACAGTGCTCTTATCTTCTCCTTCACCATTCTATCTGTAGACTTCTAGGTTGTTGTTCCATACCATGAATATAAAATAGATAATAAGAAAAACATTATAATTGTAATATCCGATATATATTAAACATTAATAAACATATTTAGGATCTAGCAACCATGTAATACAAAATTGTGTCTAGTTAAACATCAGGCCCAGCTGTGCCATGAAACTAAAATCAATAGAAAAACTGACTGTCAATAGAAGATATTATTATATGGAGGAAAAAGTGCCTGTGTAGACTAAATCCTTTTTTTCCTTTAGCCATCATATTCCAGTGGGAATAAAAACTCTTTACCTGAAGAGTTTTATGTAAAACGTCTTCATTTCTTCTACTTTGAAAATCAAATTTTTGCATTCAAAATCATTACAAGATATAATACATGCAATGCAAAACATATCTATTTCTCTCTGAAATAATTTAATATTTCTTACTTTTTTTTTCCTATTTTAGACACAAAAAACCCAGCCATTAATTTAATAGACTGTGAGTATTTTTTCTCTGGTTTGGAAATTTTGCACTGGAGTAAAATCAGCCTGACTATGAGAGTCATGACCATGTTTACCCCACCTCTTTCTTTAACCTGGAATACAATGAAATAGGAAGCACTTTCCCTGAAGAGATGAATTAAAACCTAAGGACTCAAGTAGAGTCATCTATTTTCTTACCTTAAGAGAATCCAAATTTGAACTCTGTAGGTATTGAATATAGATAGTAGGTACAGACAGTAGGTATTGAAGAGGAGAAAGGGAAGAGGAGAAAGGGGAGAGTGGTAAACACCAGATGGTTATGTCTTGTTGAATGCTAAAGTTTAAATTACTGCATATGAACCTGGCATCTTTTTGCTATATTAAGTGAGGCAAATTTATTGTAGAAGGGCAAACCCACAAATTAAACTGATGGAGTCCAAATTTTTGTCACATCAATAGAGTTCTTAATTGAACCAGCAAGGAGCTCAGATATGTACTGACTGTGATGATTTGATCATAAGGGCAACTTATCCTCTATTTTTTACAGTTATCCTAAAAGAGCATACAAAAATCCTGTTGCATGCAGGGATCTAGCAGAATAGTTATAAAATAAATGAGTTTTGAATGGAAAATTTTGCTTAAGCATATTATATTTTCATTTTTTACTTGATATAGAATCTTATCCTTTGGATAAAAGATTTAAATATTCAAATATTCACTGCTTGATGGTGAAATAACTGACATTACAGACTTATATACACAAGCTACATTTTTGTTTCTTTTGTTTCTGCTGCTTATTTTTTGTTTGGTTTGGTTCGTTTTTGTTTTTTTTTTTAATCTGAAGCACTGTATCACTTGGGATATCTCTGCTAAATTCTGTTTAATACAACTATGATGGCTTTTTGTACAAAGCCCACAACACAAGTTACATGTGAAGCATGCACTAAAGCATGTCAATTGTGCTGATATTTGTCACAGGAACAAACAGGTAAGGATTATAACTTCTACTCCCAAAGACATTTGTTTGGCTGGAACATTTTTTCACCCTGTAATTCAAATGTACACTGGAGTATAATTAGCTATGAGATTTATTTTATACTAGAAAACATGCAGGTAATTTGTGTAGCCAACTCGGAACAGAACTAAATACAAACAAAATGTTCTAGTGACTAGGTTGAATTTTCAGCCCACTCTAGTCCTTATCTCATCATAGATATGCTATTATTAGCCCCTAGGATAACACAGATATGTGTACAGAAGTGGTAATCAAAGATCTGAACTGTTTGGTAAACGTGTAATTAGTCACGTTGACCTGTAATAGATGCAATTACTGTGAAGATAAAGTTATGATCAGTTTATGAATATGTTTTTCTTGGAACATCAAAAAGTATGATATAGCTTATATTAATGGTGTATTGCATACATGTGTAAACATAAACTTACTTGATGAATTTCTAAAGGAACTAAAACTAATATAGCGTGGGTTGAAAACTAATGAAGAAGTTGCTAAATAACAATAGAACTTTGACAGAAAAGAGTATTGCTGTGTACAGATATCATTTGTCAATGTCTTGCTGTATTGATGAACAAAGTTCAGAGTTGATGATTGGTTTGGTTCAGATAAGGAGTGAAATATGTTGGTGCTATTCATGAACACTTTGATGTGTTGCAATACAGAATTGCATAAATCAGGATAGAACATGCAGGAATTAGCACATCTCCCAATGTCTTTGTGATGCAGAGCCCTACAAATAAAAAAAGGCTATAGCAGAGCAAGGCAAACTTGTTAAAAAGTGAAAAGTAGTTTGCATTCAGGGTCACTTTTTGGAAAGTTGGAGACAGACTGCTTCTCAGGACCGCTCCTCACAAAAATTGCATTGTTTTTCTTGAACATGGCTGAACACTTTTATTTCTAGTACTAAGGTATAAATAGCATAAGTATGAAGGAACTCTGATTATTGAATTTTGGTTAAAATGTCACAGTTATGGTCAAGATGAAAATAAGAACCTGTGCTCCAGTTTCTCTGATCAGTTTATTTTAGATGTTTCTTTCTCCCAAAAACTTTCATTTATTTCAAAGGCAGAACAATCTTTGTGAAACCATGTAGTATTTAGATGCTGTATTAAAAAATTAGTCAATTGCTAGCTGATATTTTAATATACTCTTTGCAATATTGTTGCAGTTTTTTTAATTAGTAAGTATTCATTTAATTGGTGTTGCATGTTTTCTTGATTAATCCAATGAAGGTACCCGACTCTTCCCCATCACCTGAGACAATGGGAATTTCACTGAGTGTTGAAAAGGAACAAAAACTTTTCTCTTCAAATGTGTCTCTATAATCAAGGGGTTTTCAACAATCCTGTCTTAATCCTGTTGCAGTTGTCATGTACAGGTCTTCAAAAATAGTTACAACCTTTTTGTACTTCTGTAAGAAATAAAATGAGCAGTTATGTTCTGAGCTATTTTGTCATGGTTCTTCTAATAGTGGAGAATAAAAGCATTTAAATGTTCAAAACAACCATTCCCTTCTCTCTCACTGCTTTCTACTCTTTTTCCCTTATCCTCTCCCTCATTAAAATCCAGCATTGTCAACCTTTTTAGCTGAAGGTTAGAGGCTATGTGTTAGCCACAGGTGAAATATGATCCAAAGCAAATATTGCAGTCCAGATGAACATCCTTTCATGGATATCAGCCATGATGAATCGTGCTAGAATAATTTGTTTCGAAATATAGTTATGATTGTACAGAGTTGATGCTATTTTCAATTGCTGTGGAAATCTTTGTTGTGATAACAGGTTTATGACATTTCACATTTGCTGTGATAACTGTCAAAACTGTTATATAGTCCTTGAAAGATAATAGTAAACAGAATTACCTTTGATTTTGTTAGCTTTTTGAAATTTCATTTACTAGTGACAATTTTTCATGATTACAGCTTTAGTAATCTGTAAGCAAATATAGAAAAAAACAGGCCACAAAATGCAGAATATTGAAAAGCTAAAGTACTACATGCAGATTGCAGATACCATAGTCTCGCTTCAATTTTAAATGTTAAGCTTCATCTCCCATGACTGAAGCTACACTCCTGAGAATGTTGTCTCTACCTAACACCATGTATCAGGATAATTTATCTGAGAAAAATATTTTTTGTGTGCCTTGATGCCCTTTTTCTTTGCTTTTTTCCCACACACATGGTATTTTTAGAAACAACAGTAGATTTTAAATTCATAATCTGTATATAGAGACATTCAACAGAGCCAGAGGGTACTTAATGAATTCTTTTTATGCCCTTTGCATCCAACATATATGTGATAATCTCAATTTGTCAGGGCTTCAATACAGAAAACTTTTTGGCTCCATTCCTGTAAAGAATAATTATTACTTCTGTGAATTGTTAGGATATGACTGAGTGCAGTCCAACATCAAACGAAAAACAGATTGTAACATTTTTACAATCTTTATACTGATTCTGTTGAAGCCAAGACTGTGCTTTTTTTTGAATATCAAATCACTGCTGTTTCTTGTATTTTTTTTTCATTTTCTCTCTTTCCCCCCCCCCTTATATTTCAAGATTTCTTTCTGTTCTGTTGCAAGATCTAGTAATATAGTCAGAATTCTAGAACTTTAAGTCACTATGTATACCATTAATGGAATTATAGCCTAATAAATTGATTGATAAATGGCCATAATCTTCCATGCTTCCATAACATCAGACCTTCATGCCTGATACTTGCTGGCACAGTGTTTGACAGTAGGGACCCAGGGAATTCAGAACAGAATTTAGCTCATCACTTACCATTCTTTAGTTATTGGTGTGAAATGAGGTCTGCTTTAGTAGATGGCAGCAGTGCTCTGCTGAAGACATAATTAACGTCTGTGCTAAACCCCCTAGGGAATGAGTATCACTATCTGGATACTAGATGCTGGCTTGTTCATGATATTTATTGGTCTTCTGTCTTTCATTTGCTTTTGGTAACTAGGACTTCTATTCTGCAGCTGCAAGGTACTTTGGAGAGTTGTTGATTTACCTTGGTCTTTTGTAACAGAAATTTATTGTCAACCATTTTATGGCTTTTGCTTGTTCAAGTGGAATACAGATAATGCAATCTTGTAAAGCACTTGGTTTCAAATCCTAATCTTTGTCATAAGTCACTAGAACTATAAGGTTTTGTAGGGTTTTTTTATTCATTGGAGGTTTTAAAAGGATTTGTTCAGCCTTCTATATTACAAGCATAATGCCATCCAAATATATAATTTTGATGATAGTGTTGATATATGATGAAGGTTTAATGGGAATGAAGGGAGGAAAAAAGAGTATTCAAGTGTGGAATCTTGCAAATCCATTGTCATGTCCCCGATTTGATTGCCAGGATAAATTTTCTGCTTTCTATTGCTGGGTGTTTTAGTGATGAAAGAAAAATAAATCATTGGGACTTCAAATACAGATAAGAAATCAAGAAATATATGTCTTATACTTTTACTTCTCTTGGTATGTAGATGATCAATGCCACCATGTGATCACATGAACTGCAACAGTTCTGCAATCAAGTTTGCAAAAGTGGACATCATCTTGAAAGACTTAATTAAATTACATGGAAAAAAAGAAAGAATCTAAATGAAACAAAAAGAAGAGAAAAGAAGAGATTTCTTAGACTTTATAATTTGACCTAAAAAGTCAATATTGCCTATCCAAAATTATGTTTGGGATATGGAAGCTTCCTGATCCATTTCTTATTTGGGGTAAAACTACATGGCTTCATGGCTTCACTGGAGCTGTGTTAGATAGTCTGATGATATCTACTTTAGTAGGAAGACACTTTATTATGTCATCAAGAATTCTTCTGAGAGTCTGTTAGGTCTGTGACACTCCTTACATTCCTTACAACAGCCAGTCAAAGCATGAAAAAAATAACTTTGTTAGGGACACTATCTCTGTGATGGATGACACCACCTTGCTCTTGATGCTCATAAAATCACAAGAAAAGCATTTTGAGTCACAAGATTTATTGCTTAACTCACAAAATTTATCATTTGACTGTGTGTAAAAAAAAAACAACGTGTGAGCATAAATATTACTTCATTAAGGTTATAGTCCAGCAAAGTTGGTAAACAGACATTTAACTTAAAGCACCTGGGTAGCTCCACTGATGTTAATTTTGCTTCCTTACATAATCAGGTGTTCAACTATTTACTTAGGTGAAGGACTTAACTGTGCTGCTATATCTTTTATGTGTTCCTCTTGTCCAATTTCTGCACTGGAATGAGAATGCAATTAGAATGAAAGTCAGTCATGTTCTTGTCAATTAAAATGCAAATGAGTTAGAGTCATAGGAATGCAGGAAGTGGTCCTTGACCCATCAGCTATTTTAGTTTAACATACAAAATGCTCACCACAGAGCCTGACCCAACCTGATCTCAGCCATGTCACCTCAACCAGAAGGAACCATTCTCCCTGGAAGAGAACCCTCCCCTCCTGGCTCCCCTCCCATCCCCAGCAAATTACACAGGGTGGTATGGAATAATTTCTGGGTCCTGGCTATGCCTCCTGGATACTGCAAAAATGCACAGAACCAAGTCTCTTCTGTCTGGCCAGAATCAAGACAGTCACATCATTTTTTCACAATGGTTGAATAAATAAAATTCTCCTGTATTTATTCCACATAATTTTGGACAGAGATATAAATTAATAAGAAAGTTGCAAATCTTTATTCCTAACCGCAAAGATTATTCTTTGCTTTCATTTTTGATCACATCTCATGATGATTTAGTTGGAAGATGAAATACTTTGATGGCTGTTACCATCAGGGTTGCAGTGCTAGACTGAACTAGCAGTAGGAGTGCAGAAAATTCCATAATTGATCAGAAATATGGAAATACATTTATATGAAAAAAGGTCCTTCCCCATGTCCCCTTCCCCAGTTGGTCCAGAATTTGTCAGAAGGAACGTCGGAAATTTAAGAGCTGTGTTTTGTACATGCATCCCAAATAGCAAAGGCAGACACATTTTAAAGTATGTCTTAAGTAGTACATTAGAGGTCTCAGCAACATCCTTTCAGGTTTATAGATTTCTTAACAAAACAGTATAAAACTTGAAAATAAATCATGAGAGTATTGAATATACAGAAATCTTTCTGTCCTGTCTATAAGAAATTACTGGGAAGCAAATGGAATAAATAAGAATCTTCTTTGGTTTTTCAACCTTTCCTTTGAAGTGTCATTATTGATTATTTGCTGCTGGAATTATTCACATGTTTCATTGTTTCAATTACATTTACAAATTACCATTTAATTTTTTTTCCAGGATTTACTCCACTTTTTCAGATACTTGTATCACATACCTTTGATGATATAGTTGCTATCCTTTGAATTGTTTTTGCCCCCAATAAACAAAAGTTATTTTTTGTCTATTAGAAGTCAACAGTAAAAATATTAAAATAAAGATGCTAATAAGAATTTAACTATCAATTGGTACACCCTTCATTTTATCCAAAATCCTCTATGCCTTAGTGAAAATTTCTCTGAACAATTGCTCTTCTATAAACTATCTTTGCTCAAAGCAAGTGTTTTTCATTGCTGAAAAGTTGTTTTAATAGTGCTGAGACTGCCCTTTCCTAAGTAGTCAGTAAAATGACATGAGCTGGTAAAGTACCTCTCAGCAGCAGACTCCCTGAAATCTTCTAGTTAAATTAATCCCAGTGCAACTTTCAATGTTCTTGATCATTCTGTCTTTTAGGGCAAGTCTATTCTACGGTTAGGATAGTTCTGCTAATTAATGATGTGAATTTAATGAGCATTAAATTCTTGTATGGAAGTCTCTTCCCTTCCCTCAAAAAGATGAAGCTAAAGCAGATTAACACTACCTGTCTTTTGAATGACATAATCAAAGAGGTATTTAGTACATTTTATATTCACATCTTTAGTTACCACAGATTAATTTTCTTTAGACAAAAAAACCAATGTACTCATAAATTTTGAACTTTAAATCACATTATGACAAACTGTTTTTCTATTGCTTTTAATTAGAAAGTGTTCCTAAACTGCATTCTCTATTTTATCAGTTTTTTTCCAGAGGGATATCAAGATGCTACCAGCAACCTTATGTTATGTGAGCAATGAACTATCCTATTCTTCTCTCCTAAACTCATTTGCTTGTTCCTAAATGTTTCATATAAAAAAGAATAAAAATTCAGAAAATTATGATATTAGAGAAATGAAGAGTGTAGTATATGGCAGAAATAAATTGCAGCAGCACAAAGGGTGAATGGAAAAAGTATTAAAAAAAAAGGAAATTTTAATTAAAATCAAAGGTAAAGACAATGTCAAGACAAAGATTATATTCAATATCACTTTATTATTTTATCCTTATAATGTAGGATTTTATTACAGAATAATGCATTCACCATATATGATATATAATGTAATTTTGGTCTGAAAGGAAACTAAATAAAATATTATAGTGAGGCATTAAATTACAAAAAAAGAATATTCCTTATTTCTTTAAAAAAATGTTGGATCTCTCCCTCAGACATATTTCCCACTGGTGACAGGAGATTTTTTTACAAAGGTGTGCACAGACCTGAAAAGTATAACAAAATCAAAGAGTAAATGTAAATGCACACACCTTTTCCAATGAAAATAGAAGAATAGAAATAGGCAGTAAGGTAAGATAAGATAGTGAAAGGACAAAAAGAAAGCAGCAGTACCAACATGATTTTTCTGAGGTATTTGTTATTGGGTAGAAAGTTCTAGAGATGTATTGACACATATTAGCTTTGGAAATAGATTTCTTTCTCTGGAGAGAACAAATAATTATGGTTTTTTAAATTTTTTTTTCCTCCCTTGGTCATTCCCTAATCATCCATGAAATGAATGAATTAATTTAAATGTTGTTGCTCTTTAAAAAAGAGTATGTAATTTAGAACCTAAAACAGCTTTAGGAGAAGAGATAAAACATGATTAAAACTGCTGTTTTAAACTTTTCCTGACCAGGTTCCAAAGTAAAGGGAATACTTGGATTTATGAATACAATGGTGATTTTCCTCCTAATAATCTCATGGAACCCTGAAAAAGGTGAAAGATGATGGATAGGCATGGCATCAGAGTGGTTTCCTGAAAGGGTAGGACCACATTTTATGAGCTGTTCACATGCTGCTGTCTTTGCAGGCTTCTTTGTGCTCTCACTCCCCTTGTTCTTCTTTTCTAGATTAAACCAGCATTGTTTTTCTAAATTCTCTATAGGATTTTATGTAATTCAGAGCTGTATATTTATAAAGACAACTGGGGGAATAATGCTTCTAAGAATCCCAACTTTCAATCTGGTCAAGCATGGACAATTTAAGTTTCATTGAAACTCAAGGGGCAAGAAGAAGTAACGAGATACTATAGAATCAGTTTCCAGGGACAAGAGTAGTGTTTTGCACAACTAATAATTCATATAACCAGTTACATTTTGTGCCTATAATAATAATAATTAGAAGCAGATATCTTCAGTTAATTTAATTAAATTGAAGTAATACAACATTTTATGGGAGCAAAGTCACTTGGTGAAAATAAGTCATCCTGTACTTATTGCCTATTCACACATTGGTAGTAAATTTAGAATGTGCTGATTGTGAAAGCTTTAAAACTGAATAGAATCAAAGAAACTCATTTTATTCCAAAACTCTTCTATAATTGTTCAGGTTAGAATGCTGAGTGAAATCTCTTTCCTTCCCTGTCTATGTATTATTCATGAAGGCCTAAAACTGGCCCTCTGTGACCATGAAGACTGTTCTTTTTATATTCTAATGTAGTCCTATTCTTATGTTCTGAATTATGGACCCATAAGATCAGCACCCATGGAGTGAAGAATTTAGGATGATTAGAATTCTTAATGATTAGCTCCACAGTGTAAGTTCTACTTTGGCTCATTTGTATGGAAAAATGCTTCTGATGCTCAGCAAATGCCCTACTGTTGTATTTTAATGAACTGAATTTTAACTTCATATAGTTTTAAAATGTCTGTTAAAATGTCTGCCACTTTCTCTCCAGAATTTTTAATGGAAAAAGGAAGGAATGAGGATTAAAATTTTAGCATTGTTGTCTGAATCCAAGAAGAATTACTTCTCTAAGGGGGCTAAATATTAAGGACACATTTCACTTATTTACAGTTGGTAAAAGGGTACATTCCTAAGTATTTTAAACACTTTCACTAAGATTTTTCTCTCTCATGAAATGTACATTGGTGACCTGCTTTATTTAAAAAGCATAGATTTTACAGTATTTGATTTTCCTTCTTTCCAAAGAAATTGCAGGGTAATGCTTAATTTGAGGAGAAAAAATAGCTTTTATTTATTTATCAATTATTTTTCCAATAAAAATACCTTATATTTGTGTGTATTAAAAGAATAAAAGCGTGATTATATACATGTACATGAGGTTTTCTATGTATAAATGTATGAAATGTATTATATATCCAAGTAATAGATTTAGTTTATTTAAAATTCAATGCGTGTATTATGTAATTATAATATATAATAGAATACTCAAACTAGATTAAATATCATGAGATTTTCTTCCTTCAACTATTTCAGTTTTCCTATATTAATTAAATTCTTTTTTTTCTCTAGGTTAAAGTTTGTGCTAAAAAAAAATCAAACATAAGTTTTCGTTTAAAGAAAGGTCATTCTCTGAATGACTGAATCTACTTGCCCTCATTTATGTCAATGCAATCCTAGAGTTCACTGATTTGCATCAATGAATAGAATAATTGAGTAAAGCAATTGAGAGCAAAATTTCTTACCCTAACCTTCCTAGGAGTCAGTTTAATTTTCCAGTGTTAGTAATTTTATGCCCCACATATACTTTAACAGTTAGAAATATTCAATTAAGTGTATTTTAGTGACTGTGATTTTACTTCTTAGTTTCATTCAATTATCTTTCCCTTCACAGTTTCTCCCCACTCCCACTCCAAGATTTAATCTATCCAGAAAGTACTGCAGCATCTATTGACTCACAGATCATGCAGGCTGTCAAATGTTGGGTTCATAATCAAGTGAGGTGTTCAATGCTTGTAGGAGAAGCAATTATTTGCTGCTATAAATAAATGCTGGATTAGGCATTCCTTTCTGCCCACGAGACTTATGCTTTTGTCCAGCCTATACACAGTTTTCAGTGATCAGATCATTCAATAACAGCATTATAGAAGGGTGTAAAAATAAATGTGATGTGTTCCGTGTAACCTTATTTTTGCTGTTCAGTACTGCAAAGCAGTTGGGAAGCTAAATATTCAATAAGAAGTGAACTAGCAATGCTAAAAAGTGAAATAGGGGAAAATTACAACCTTCAGAAAATCCACCTTGCCTCTTGAGTAAACTGTTTCAAGACTGAGTAATTTCTATGCAGAAAGTCCAGAATGACTCCTGAAAGTAAAGAACAGTACTTGAAACACTGGTATTTCTTTGTGTAGGTGTTTTCACATAAGCAAAGGGCTCTATTCAGTTATTTATTGTGGTGGGCTGACCCCAGCCAGCCCCTATGCTGCACCCTGTCTCTCCCGCTTCTGCCCCAGCTGGATGGGAGGGTGGGTCAGAAGGGGAAAAGTGGAAACCTGTGGGTTGCAATAAAGACAGCTGAGCTGATGAAGCAGAGCTCTGAATGCAAGCCAAACAAAACAGGAATTTCCTTCCTCTTTCCCATCAGCAGGTGGACTTTTAGACATTTTTGGGAAGTCATGGCCCTAACATGTTACTGGGGAAAAATACTGCTATGATTACTAATGGACATTTTGTTGAGTTTTGTTGAAATACCTACTTATAAATCCACACAGCTAAAATCTGGACACCTAAATTTAGGATTTTTAACCTAGATCTGTATCCTCTTAAAAAAATTTCATATCTGCTTCTAGAGATTGTATCAGTGAGAAATTATATTGATTATAAAAAGAAAATATCACCACATAATTTACAGAAGAAAGGAGAAGAAATAAGGAAAAGGGAAGATTGTACTTAAGCAAACTAAATATTTAAAAAGTTTAAGCATGTAAACAAAAAGATTAGACATATATTTTCCTAATTTCATTTACAAGATGTAAAATGGATCTCATAAACATTTTTAAAAAATATTTTCCAATTACTTGACCAATTCAAACAGTTCAGAACCAAAAATGCAATGCATTAGTGGGATTTTTTTTAAAGTGCTTTTTTTCACAGGAATAGGCAATGTAAACTACACAATTGCAAATTTTATATGTCCACATGTGGGAAAAAAAACCCCTAATCCAATAACCTCAATTTATTAATAATCTATATTTTTAAAAATTTATTTCACTACTCTGAATTTTATTTAACCTTTTTTGCACTGTCTTTTTTTTTTATTCACATAATTTGTTTTGCCTTTTCTAACATTATAAATTGTTTATTGTCTCTATCAATTTATTTTTCATTCTTTTTTTTATTTTCTTGAGTGTATCTTAGTTTCCTGTATCTATTTTTGTTTCCATGTTTAGTACAATATTTTTTTTCCAATTTAAATAGTCTCTAACTATTTTTCCTTTTACTCTCTTATCCCTCTAATATCTTTGGTTGTGTTTCTTCATTTCTCTGTCTTTCATTCTTCTTTCCATATACAGTTCACATACATATTTAATATATTATTAATATCCTAGGATATTGGGATATTAGGATATTAGAATTCTAGGATTATATATATAATATAATATATTTACGATAATATTACTTTTTTTTGTCTCTGTTTTTCCCATTTTGTTTTATTTTGATGCTCAGATATGTTTTTCTGTGACAGTTCTTTTCACTAATGAATAGGTCATGAGATTGTATGTTAAAAGTATTCAAATTCCAGTGACCCTTTATCAATCTGGTTCATACTGAATACTAAATTGATTCAGGTCTTGCTCTCAAATTCAAGCTCCAGTGGGATCCTTCAGCTGCAAAATAAAGAACAGAACCTGATGGAACAGCAAGCTGAGATCTGAAATATAAGAAGGTAATCTTTGCAGACAGGTTATTTTAATATATATTTTCATATATTTTTCTGTGATTTTTTTAAAGGAATGGCATGCTCTTCACAGTTCTGCAGCTTAATATCTTGTTGCAGTAAGAGAAAAAGAGACATAGGATAGCCAGCTGTCTATTACTTTGTCAAAGGGAACTTTTCAAAAAGATGAAATGTCTGAACTCTGTGGAAGTCTACTTTCAGCTTTACTTTTAAAAGATAAGATCAAGCATCTGCCAAAATACATTATTCAGAGTGAAAAATTTCTCTGGTTCTGTACCAGAGATACCTTGAGGCCCATATCTTCTGGCAGCATTACTGCAGCTCAGAACTGACAAGAGGGAAGGGTTATTTACAGTCATTGGGAGCAGCTCTTCCCTGACGATGAGCAAGCCTCTGAAACTGAACTTGTCTATTGGAAAATTGACAGAATTTCCTGTGCATGTTTTGCCTCGAAGGACAGCAGGGAGCTGCAGTGAATATTTTTTTTCCTTTGATTTTGCTATCTGGTGACGTGACCTATTAAGTTTACTGTTCTTTCTTAAGGAACCACCCCCCCCCCCACCCCCACCCCCCCAAAAAACCAAACCAAACCAAACCAAAAACAAAAACAAAAAAAGCCCAAACAAACAAAAAATAAAAAAAAAAACCCACCCCCAAAATCCCATTTAAAACCAAAACCCAATACCCAATTCCCACCCCAATTAGGAAAAAAAAAAGTAAACAATTAAATTGCTGTCTTTGACACCTTATATCTCCAATAAGCATAAATTTGAACACCTTATAATATCTCCAATAAGCATAAATTTACCTTTTGCTTTTCAAGATTAAAAAAATTCTGTTCAATGGAATAGATCTCCAACTGTGTCTAAAGTTAAATGTAGCACTTGGCTGCGGTAGATTTTCAAAATTTAATAAACAGGCAATATCTATACATACTATTGAAAAATAAGTTTCCTCCTGCTCTTATCACCTGTGTGAGATGTCGTCTAAGACCCTAAATTTTTCAGGAATTTGTAGAGAAACCTAGAGAATTAAAAGAAATAACTACCCCAAATCCTTAAGCATTTGTGGAAGAGTTAGCCACTGAATCCTGCCCAGGTTGTTCTTGGCAGGTCTGGCAGTTCTAGAATGGGCAGTCCTAGGCTGAGATCCTGCTCCTTAAATTTTAATGCTCTGAAATTTTTTTTCTGGTACTTTGTTCTCACTGGCTGTCATCTGATTTTGTTTTCTCAAGAAGTATTGCTTGAGTGTTGTTGTTTTATGTTGAATAGACATTAATTGCAGTGTTGAATTTGCTTGGGTAATCTCTATATGTTGATTATACTTGAAAATAGAATAAGCTTTTGTGCCACTTTCTATACCAAAATTCTTCAAAATTTGGACAATTTCTATCCTAATTATTTTTATCTGAAATGAAATAGGAGATGAAACAAGCTTTCACACAGAGTGAGCACACTTAGCATTCTAACAAAGCCATCCTGTGAATAGATGAAGCTTGGTAGGATGGAAAATTCATTCAATAAGTAGTCTTAATATTAATGATAAATATACACATGAGCTTTTTGTCACATAAGAATGCACTTCTTATACTTTAACAAAATAATCTCTTCCTTTAAGATAGCAACATTTGTCATTATTTAAAAAGAAAATCCCAAACACCATGGCATAGATTTTGGAATAAGAACTCAGTGTTAATTATGAACTTGAGTGTGTTTTCCCTAGTGAATAATGATGTGATTGTTTACTTTTTTTTCCACATTAATTAATATTTACATATCTTGTCATTTTTTTGGTGAGCAAATTATACTCTTGGTAAAAATTGAAATTGACAGCCTGTATGCTATAGAATGCAGTGTTCATTTTACAGAAGTAATATTACAGCTTTAAACATTTTATAGGTATCCTACAATCATTTATTGCAGTGTAAATTGTGCTCAGGAATATAATTTTCCTCACATGAAGGTTGCTAGGCAACAGCACTCACAATATTTTTTGTTGACCACAAACTTAGCTCTGTGTGTTCTCTGAAAGAAGAATGCATTTTCATTTTTCTCTTTAAGGGAAAGGAACAGATATAATACTAATAAGACAAAACTAACAGATATTTATAAAAATTTATTCACTTAAGATACACTGTCTTTATTTCATAACAATGCTACAAAACCATTATTAGAATAGGAAGGGCTTGATACTAGGAAAATGCACCTTAAGTTTATGAGCAGAAATTTATTATATGTTTGACTGTTTGTACAATTTGATCTCTAAAATGTTTTGGTCTTCTAGTTTGGTGGAAGAGAAAAAGCAACATTGGATTAGAATATGGCTATCTGTTATAGAAAAACATGTTGAAAAATGTGTAGGTAAAATCACCCAGACACACACAGCTTTTATAATTACCCCCACCCGGTCTCCCTGAAGCTTTGTGGCTCACCAAATCCAGAACTGACCCCAAACTTTATCCTGGCTCTGTGTGTGATCTCTAACAAGAGTGAGATCTGGCCTCAGTGTGGAACTGACCTTTGCCTTCCTCTACTTCTGACTGTTCCTTGTAGATCCCTTATTGCACCACATCACAGGACAGGGTATTTAGAGACTAGATGACACTATAGATACATTTTAAGCTACATCATTTAGTGTGTAAAAGATATTTTTTTCGTATATCAAATTATTTTGAGTAAGATTTTTTTCTTAGCAATAGAGCTACCTATAATAACTGACTTTTGTGGGTTTGTTTTTTTGTTTTTTTTTTTTTTAATTTTAAATATACCTTGAAAGCATGGCAGCTTAGGCATTTTGAAGCATAATTTTGTTTGATAGTTTCTGGGTATATAGTTTCAGACTAACACATGTGGGAGTATTATGATATTTTTTTCAGTAGATGATTTACGAGTAGATATGTTAATATACTGTTAATACCATGAAATATTCATGCACAAACTAAGTATGGTACAAACAAATAAAATATACTAAAATATATTAATATTATAGAGAACATAAATACAAATACTACTCCCTAGGTTATAAGAAATTACTAATTTAAGCAATTATAATGAATTTTTATGTATTGTTTTCTAAGAACAGCATGAAAACATTTTTCACCAGTTTAGTTCTACAATAACTAAAATATTTTCAGTTTTTAGGGGCTTTTGTTGTATATATGGAATATTAGATATCTGCATATACCAAGTTTAATACTTCTTCGATAAAACATTTATGTTTAATATATATGTAATTAAAAGACTTCATAATTTTAGAATGTTTACTTGCACACCATAATACATAAGTTATACGGCATGAGTGAAGCCATGCAAAAAATCATATGCAGAATCCTATGGGAAGTGTAGAATGAAGCAATTGTATTCTGCTTCATAGAAATTTCCAGAAAAGCAGTGTTATGTTTCATAAAATGTTCACTCTTAGTATCTCATGAGTGAAGAAGTATTTCAAATTACTTTGAAAAAGATTAGCTTGAATGAGTCATAGGAATAAAGCAGGAAATTGAGGCATATCTACAATGGCTAGAATTAAGAAATTAGTACTACTATTTTTGGAAATGTACAGAGATTATATTTAATGTACTGCTTGTTTTTGGAAATGAAGATAAAATAAACATGATAAATATAAGGCAAACTATTGCATCTGTTTAGATAAAAATAATTTTTAATGTATTAGAGCCACAGATGACTTGCAAGAATAAATTTTACATTTCTGTATGGGTATTCCAAAGGTTGCATGAAATGAAGTTTCTCTTCTGATCCATATCAATTTGTAAAGGTAGGTAATTCAGCTTGCCTTACGAAATATATTCTTATGAAGCATGACAAAATCCAATTTACCAGTAAAATCCATTTAAATTAAAATCAAAGTGTAATCTTCATACGATTCACTACTTGTACCATAATGATGAAATGAGATCTGATACCTATATTTTGCATTTTTTTATCCTGATTATTTTCAGCCATATTCAGCAGAAATTATCCTTAATGGAAAAATGATAAGAAGGTCATGGTACTTGATTTTTTTTTACTCTGCCAATTTGTTCAAGCACTAAGCTATACTAGTGGCCATTTGATAGATTTGCCTGAGAACTGCTGGTGCTGGGTATCTGACCAGTATATGGCTATACCTACCTTCCTCAGACAGGGAATTCATCTCTCTTCCTTCTCTCAAATTCCACTCTAAAGGAATTTTAGAAATGATGCACATTATTATCATAAGACATTCTGGGACGCTTTAAAATAATTTCATATAAAAAAAAAAAACCAAACAAAAAAACCCCCAACCAAACAAGAAAACAACAAACATAGAATCATAGAATGATTGGAAGGGACCTTAAAGACCATCTAGTTCTAACCCCATGACATGGGTGGCAACACCTTACACAGGTTGCTCAGGGTCCCATCCAACTTGGCCTTGAGCACTGCCAGGGATGTGCCATCTGTATCTTCTCTGGACAACCTGTTCCAGTGACTCATTACCCTCACAGTAAAGAATTTCTTCCATATATCTAATCTAAACCTACAGTCTTTAAGTCTAAAGGCATTTCCCCTTGTCCTGTCACTACATGCCCTTGTAAAAAGTCCCTCCAGTTCTCTAGTAAGTCCCCTTTAGTTACCAGAAGGTGCTATAAGGTTTTCCCAGAGCCTTCATGTCTCCAGTCAGAGCAATGCCAGCTCTCTCAGTTTTGCTTCATAGAAGTGCTCCAGCCCCCTGATTATCTTCATGGCCATTCTTTGGACTCTGTCCAGAAGGTCCATATGCTTCTTATGTTGTGGATCCCAAAGCTGGGCTCAGCACTCCAGGAGGGATCCCATGGGATTGGAGTAAGGGTGAGAAACGGCCTCCAAAAGCACCTGCTGGCTGCTTTTCATGCAGTGTAGGATACAATTGGCTTTCTGGGCTGTGAGAGCACATGGCCATGCCACACTGTACTTCTTGTCAGCCAGCACCACCAAGTCCTTCTTGGCAGGGCTCTTCTCATCTGTTGTTTGTCCAGTCTGTATTTGTGCTTCAGGTTTTCCCAAACCACTTGCTAGACCTTACACTAGGCCATGTTGAAACTCCAAAGGTTTATACAGGCCCAGATCCCCTGGTGAAGGTCCCTCTGGATGTCCTCCCTTGCCTCCAGTGCATCAACTGCACCCCACAGCTTGGTGTCATCAGCAGCTTGTGAAGGTGTACACAATCACATTGTCCATGCTGCCAGCAATGAAGTTAACCAGTGTTGGTACCAGTCTTGACCTCTATATTGACCTCTGTATTGATCAATCTTGACCTTTACATTAAGTATTTGATGCAGGATTATCCAATAAAAATAATTTCATCCTCTACTATGACCTGATTTTTCAGAGGATTTGGGGACATACAATTTCAAGGAAAATAACATGACCTGAAAATCAACACAGGTCCACTATGCATCTGTTCAGTTATCAGTTTATGATGTGATATTTTCTGCAAAGGTTCATATTATGCTAAAATTTTGATAAAAATTCAGTTCTGATTCACTA
Source organism: Erithacus rubecula (assembly GCF_903797595.1). Classification (NCBI taxonomy): domain Eukaryota; kingdom Metazoa; phylum Chordata; class Aves; order Passeriformes; family Muscicapidae; genus Erithacus; species Erithacus rubecula. Next base: position 24,809,542 of record NC_136686.1, on the reverse strand, counting down.
AAGTGTTTAACTTAGTATTGAAATCTGTAGTCAAGGAAAACATTCAAGTTTGGACTACTTAAGTTTTTTATATCTGTACTTAAGTTTTTTGTAAGAAAATTTAACTAGTGTTTGAAACTATCATCATTTGCCTACTCAAAATGAAATTAAAAATAATAAATTGCTTTCATTTAAATAGAATATTTCCAGACTAACAAGAACATATTGAAATATAAAACTGTTCATGCTTAGAATGGACCTTGAAAGTTCTACCTAAATTAAATTCAGCGTTGGAGATTTCAAAAGGTTTTCAAAGCCACTAATTCCCATCAGACATTCATTACTGAATTCCTATGTGCAACTTTAAAAATTTGCTCTGACCATGATCAATCACATAGAGGAATTTGCAGTAATTATCTACTTAAGACATCAAAAAATTTCCAAATAAAGCGTAAGAACACATTAGATTTAAGAGTGCTGCATTTTTTAAGAGGCAGAAGTGCTCATTCTGTTTATAATAAGACAGTAAAAACAGTATAAAGAACTTGGTAATGTAATACTTTAAACTGTAAGATATTGAGGTTTGTTAGATTAAAAATGAGGATGTGGGTGTTTCTCCACAATAAAACGTCTTTATTAAATTTTACAACTCTTGCATTGTTGAAGACAGGATGAAAAAAAAAAAAAAACAACAAACAATCTGGAGTTACCATATATATTCTGGTGTAAGTTATACAGAGCAGTAATGTTTTCTTTTATAAATTTTGATATTTCTATAAAATTGCAAAGGAAAAAAATCATGCCAGTTGTCAAAAACATAGTATGCCACTGCAAATGAATTAACATAGTAATTCTCCAATAATTCCCTATTTGGAATTGCTAAGCAGTTTAAAATTTGGATCTGCATGTCATTTGAATTCAGGAGGATAAAGTAACTGAAAAAAAGAAAAAAAAAAACCAAGAAAAAAAATAAAGGAACTCTGATTGAATTTCATATGCCTGCCCTTTGATATAGATTTCTTGTTGGATACATCACTGAAAAGGATCTTAATTGTTTATTGATTTAATTTAGGAAGTCAGTTACCTGTTTTGATAGAATAAAATTAAGGAGTTCAATCAACAACTGGTCTAGACCTAGTTATTCAGTTAGAGCATCTTGTAAATATGGGAGAGTTTCTGACAAGGCTTAATCCATCATGAGATAACCTTCCAGTAGTAAAAGTCCTCCTTAAACTCAAAGCTATCATCTGGATCTCTGCTTGCTAAATAAATTCATAAGAGCTTGGACTGAACTGGTATCACTTAGGGAAATACTAGTTTAACATTGTTCTTTAAATCATCTCACTGATTTCAATACTAGGAAAAAAAGCAGAATGTAGATCTTGAAAAGTCACATGAATGGAATGAAAAAAGTAAAAGAGTTATTTGAATCTCAGAATAGACTCTCATTGAATTTTCACTGATTTTTTTTACCTAAATTGCAAAAGTTCTTGCTCTGCATTAACTACTATGCTGTTTGCAGTACAATCCTGGCTAAGTTAACCCTTTTGGAAGTTTATGCATTGGTTTAAGAAGTTGTTTTGAAACATTGTTTTAGGTGGACAAATGAGTTGTATACCCCCAAAAAATGTACTTTTCCCTAGGATATGTCTGCTTGCACAGTGTTGAGAAATAAATTCTTTGTATCTACAACTCTACAACTCTCAGTTTGAGTATCATTGGAGTCATATCATAATTGAAAATAATGAGACTGGAGACAATTTTTCTCCAACTCAGTTCATCATTAGCTAAGCAATAACTGGTTTGGTGATTTAATTGAGTTTTCTTGTAGGCAAAGACTCCATTTTTAATGATCATATAGTGATCAAGCACCTGATTAACCAGTCACTACCCGAGGAAAAGCAAAGCTGGTGGGGACAGCCAAGGTCAGCCCCAGCCTGGTGTAAGCCAGACGAGAGCACAGTGGCAGCAGAGAGCATCCAAAATCAGGCCAGGGATAGGGATGGGCACAGGCTCCAGCCAGGGCAGAGTACTGGATACCCAAGGCAAAGGACAAAGGTTCCCAGCTCAGCTTCCTCCAAGGGATTTCTCCCAGCAGTCTGACTCATGGTGGCTCAGCTGTGCTGTCAGCAAAGCTGGCCTTGAGCACAGGCAGCCATAGCCCAGGTGGGTAAAAGCTGCAGAGATATGGTCTGCTCAAGGCCCTAAAAATAACAGAGCTTCAAGTACTTTTCTTCATTGCCATGGCTTTCCTTTTTTGCTGATGAATACATTATTCAAAGAAGGCAGAAAATATGTGTTGTTCAGTGACATGCAGTGTGTGGAAAGCCTTACTGGTTGTTCCACTGATTTTCTGTGTACATTGAGGTGCAGATTATTACCAAAAAAAATGTGCACTGGAGGAAATTGTATTCATTTGTGTTGGAAAACTCAAGGAGAAAATCAATTTTGTTAGTTGTGCTTTGTCTGGATGTGCTCACATAACCCCAATTGTTAAGCAGCCTGATATAAGTTTAACAAAGGAACCATTTAATTATTCCTTAAACATGTGCTGAATTGCATTTTGGAGATTGTAAACCAGACGAATTTAAATCACCTCTCAGCAGTTTGCATCAGAAGAGTAACAAACTATGTTTCTTCAATGAATGATAAATCAAAGGATCTGGTAAGGCCTTTCATTTAATGTCCCATCCAATACTTGTTTCCATCAGTCAATGAAGAATAAATCCTCTTTTTCAATTTACTAACACTTAAAATCTATTACTTTTCCTAGCAAGGAGTGGTAGCCTGCAAAAAGGGAATACATAGTTTGTACTTAGTTATTTTTTATTCTAACCTTGTTTTATTTTGTTAAATTATCCAAAGAGCATGAGAAAGAAGAACATGGTTGTTTTTTCTGTCTATGTCCTGTCGTAAAATAAATACAATCTCACCTGTTTCAATGACAAGATTAGTTTATTTTGATATGTGTTTAGGAAGGGAGGAAAATCCAAAAATACTAAGACATGAGTAAATCCTATGGATATTTATATATACATATATATATATATATATATATATATTTTCTTAATGTACCTGTAGAAGGGAGTTATTTGACTAGTGATTTAACCCAAGAGAGGAAGAATTACAGTTTTTGTTCTCTCTCTAGAGATAATTTCTATGTAAAATCCAATGCTAGTTCTAGAATTAATATTGTCAGACTATGTAATATTTTGAAAATGATTATTTTAATTTTAAAGTAATTGCAAGAAAAGATCTCTACCGCTCTTTTCATGTTCACATTGCCAACCAATTTCCTTTTGTGGGCTATTTAGATTTGAAATTTGTTTAATTTTGATAAGTCCTGGTTAAAGAGCAAAAGTTATCTTCTTGTCACCAGAATTATGTGTCAACAAGGGTAAAGGTCAAAAAATTACATATTGTATTGTCATTGTAATTCAGTGAATTACAAAAATGAGCATGATGACTAATTGTGTGTTGTGGGCTAGCACGAGCCAGCAACCAAACCTCACACAATCTCTCACCCACTCCTCCACCAGAATGATCAAGGAGTGAACTGGAAGGGTCAAAGAATGGAAAATTCCTGGGGTGAGATAAAGACAGTTTATTAGGGAAAACAAAAGCTACACACACAAGTAAAGTATGAAAAGGAATTCTTCCCTCTAGCCATGGTCAGGCAGGTATTCAGCCATCTCCAGGAGAGCAGGGCTCAGGACATCACTAACTACTTCCTCCTGGATTACAGGGGAGGTCCCTGTCTACAGGCTCAGAGGCTGGATGCCCTAAGGATGATGGCTCTTTAAAGAGTGACACAAAGAAGAAAGGCAGTATGCATGTTTTTAAAAAAATATGTTTTTAAAAATGTGAGATTATTTTCTCCCATAGAGAATATTTTTACAATTCTACAATTCTTAAAGAACAAATTTTACATTTCTAGTATATTCTTATAACACTCAAGCAGCCAAAATAGGTGTTTATAGCTCTTAATTAGAGACAGTGAGAGATGAGATACCTGAAGGTTTTACTAGAGTTTTGGGGAATATGATTCATTCAAAAGGACAAAAAAACTTGACATATCCCAATCCCCCCAAAGTCCCTGCAGATGTACCCAGAATTTTAGGTTTGCTACCACATCTTAACAATGAAAGATTGAGCACCACATGATGAGATAAGAACCTTAAACAGCTTGAATAAAAGGAGTACGAAAAACCTTAGATAACAGGAAAATGGGAAAGACATAGGGATGTAAATATTTTGGAAAATAAAACAGGAGAATTCAGTTTTTTTAGAGAGTAAATGTTTCCAAGAAAAAGAAACCCTGCCACATTGCCTCAAGGGAAGAGTACTGGAGTCAAGAGATTTTAGATAAAGACACCTGGGAATAAAGTAGCTGTTGATGAGGTTAGATAAAAACTAGATTTGCCTAGCTGTGCCTTTAGGTCATTGAACATACTAGTCAGGCAGAAAAAAAAAAAACCACCAAAAAACTAAACAAAAAAATCAGCATCTAAAGCATGCTGTCTAAAATGAATTAACTTAATGTAACCAGCAGGAAATAATTCTGGAGTTAACCTAATTCTCTCATCCTTCTTCCACAAACTGAATTGCTGACTTTAGAAATGTAAGAAAAGAAATGCATGCAGAGAATTTTAAAATATTTACTCAATATAGAAACATGATAATCTACAGTGCTGTTGCAGACATGGAATTTGTCAGTTTTTAAACAGCTCTTCCCTCCATAGGCTCACCAGGGTGACATTGGCTTTTCAGCATTTTTATTATTTCAAGAGTAGATTGTAGTTGAAGTATAAAAACCTCCTATTGTCCTGTCTCATTTAAACACTGCCATACATCCGTCCATCTGTGAGTACTATTAACTATGCTTATACAAATTTCAGCCAAAGTTTCACTGATGTGTGAAAAAGTAGGTGTTGTGAAATAAAATACTTTAAAGCTTTGAAGGCTTTACAAATTCCAGGAAAAATGGTCAGCTTGGGGAAGAAAGAAACATTGAAGCTATTACCTCAATTGGGATTTATTCTTTATCATATTTTAGAATAACAGAAAAATGCGTATTAGAATGGATGTCTGGTGTTCTGTCTTTGACAATCTGAAGAATTCTACCTTATTTTTTCATTTTCAGAAGCCTTGTCACATCTTTCATCATTTGCAGTGATGACATCCAGGTCTTTCTGATTGTCATTTTAGCCTTTTTGAAATACAGGGAGCAGAACTGCACAGTGTTTAAGGAATGTGTAAACCATAGATTGATACAGTTATTTCCTGTATTTATTTTATTCTTCATTCCTTTCCTGCTAATTCATTGCACTTGTTTTGCTGTAAATGGTCCCCACTGAATGATAAAATTATGTAAACCCAGAAATATCTTCCCTACCAACTCCAGGTAGCGGTAAATTAGTGAAGACTATTTTAGAATACTGTAGATCTACAGAAATCAAGGGTTCTTTAGTTCTGCTGTTTGTGAACTGGATGTCACGAGCTAGGAAGAACTTCTGTGGGTCTGTAATATATTCTATCCATGAAAATAGGCTAAGCTGACTAATTAGATGAAAAATTCACCTTTTTTAAGGACTAATGTTTCAGATGGTTAGCATGGATTGCCTGTGTCTTTGTTCTATCTCTATACTGTATTATTTAATTTGTGAACTGCAATTCACACATTAAAAAAAGCAGCAATGTCTGCAAATGTTAAGGAACAGCATGTGACTATTTCTGTTACTTTCTTCAAAACTCCTGGAAGGAAAAAATTGGTCCACTATTTTACATTTTAAATATTCTGAAAAAATAATTTGCAATCACGTTTTCTGCACAACCACAGAAGTGGAAGATCAATATTTGAAAAATATTGAAAATATTGAAAAACATCTTTTGAAGGCTTAAGAGTAAGGTAGTACTTCATAGGCAGTTCCAGTGTGCTTCTATGCATGTTTTCATCATCAACCAAAAAAATCCCAGATGAATTATGACAGGCAAATTCTGCTGTTTAAACTCCTTTTCTTTAATCCTAACCTGAAGATAAATATACAAGAAGACTGAGATTTGGAGACTGCATAAAAGATTATCTTTGAAAGTCACCCTTCCTCTTTTGAGGTGTTTGCATATGCTGGAAAGAGCTTTTCACTCTGCTCCTAAACAGACACCTTTCTTGAGAATTCATTTCTCAAGTACCTAGATTCTATCAGAAGCAAAATATATTGTAGAGAAATAAGTGTATGCAACTTCTAGAATATGTTTAAAGCAAATAACAGAAAATGAGACAGAGGGGAATACAGGGATATTATGGTAATTTTGCAATGAAACAAAAACTAGTGTAAGAATCATAAAAGTAGATTTTTCCAATTAAAAAAATATTAGATTGAGAACAACAGTTTATGAAATTCAAATTTCCAACAGCCATCTACCTCTACAGTCTTCAGCATCACATCTGTTTGAGCTTGGGACAGAATATGAACTATACTAACTCATAACTTTCTTCTGCATGTCAGAACATCATACAAGTTTCTGTAATTTAGTTTTATATAGATTTGCTCAGGACAAATGAAAATCTCCTCAATAGGCTGCCTAACCAAGTGAACTGTCTATTTCCAGAGTTATGATAAAGATGTGCAAAGTGGAGTCCTTCCCTAGAATGTGCTCCTCTTTCAGCTTGGTATCAGCTGCAAACTGATTTTCACAGATGTGTCTTCTTTAAATTTGATAAGTTTGATAAGTTAGGTGTGACATTTTCCACACTCAAGAAATCTAAAGAAGGTAGAAAGGAAATGTTTGGTTCATGAAACATGTGATTTTGAGTAATTTTTCAATTCAAGAAAGCTCAGGGTTTTTTTAATACTGCATAAGTCTCTTTTTCCCCCCCTAATTTTCTGTGCTTTATTATTACTTGCTTCTAGCAAATTTGGAGCTGGAATTTAAACAATAATCAGAGGTTCTTTTAACCAGTTATCATAGATATTTATATTGATGTTTCCAGTAAGTTTTCTATATTTGTTTATTTAATGTATGACATTTTCACCTCTTCATAGAATATAGCTATAATTAAGAGATGAAGCCTACATTTAAAGATATTTTATGACATTTCAGCTATATATATAAAGTCTCAGTTTATATTTCTCTTAATTTTTGTGGAACTAGCCATGTGAGCTCCTAGGTCCTGTCCAGTGCCATAGATGTCACCATAGCTTGTCTTTAAATGTGCATGCACAAAGAATCCATGGGTATTAAGTTGCACAAATAACCTTTCTTTAATAATTTCCCAGTTTGAATGCTTTACTTAGCACTCTTAAAATATCTAATACATTTTATATTTAATAATGGAAATCACTGAAGCACCATCAGCATTTGGGAGGAAGCTTTTCTCTCAGAGTTTAAAATTCTGATCATTTGTATTTAGGAATGAAATGACTGAATCTTCTTTTGAAATTACTCCAACTGAAAATATATATTAATATAGGATCAGGACATTGACTTGACAACATGAGTTAAAAATTACCTTGACATGTAAGTATACAGTACATACTTGAAAATCTAGTAGAGTGATGGAACATGTATTATAGCAATTGATAGAAGGTGCAAAAACAAAGTAAAGAACGAGCCAAAATTGCTCTCACAACAAATATGTGAATTTGATTCTGTTGCAATATGCATGGAAATTAGTATTTGCAAGGGGAAAAAAAACCTCTTCTTTTGCTATCAGTAATCAAAACCTGAAGAGTCTGACATGATTGCAGACTCTTTCCATGACTGCAATTACTGTATGCCCAATATCTTCTCTATTAATGTGGGATAATAGAAAAGCATAAAGGGTATTGCAAAATTATCTATAGATTTATTTTAAATTAAACTAAACTATTTTCTGAACATCACTGCTCTGTGACTAATTTTGGTTTCTTCTTTCATTTAAGATAAGCACATGAAAACATAAAATAATATTTTAACAGTTTGAAAAGATCAACATGAACAGCTAAAAACCCTCTCATTTATTTTTATAGAACTGTATTGTTATAAATATCTATTTAGCAAGCATTCCATTATTTTAGAGCAGATATAAACCTTATGTGGTATCAGAATGTAATGGTTATTTTTGATAGATACTTGCTGAGCTCTGTGTTTGTGTGTATGTGTGTGTGTTTTGTAGACAGGAAGATTCAAGGCTTACTGAAGCTGTCAGGAGCACTACCTCATACTAGTAAACCCATAAAACAGTCTGTATTGTCCTGGGGCACTGATATATATGCTTCATAAGAAGCCAAATTTTGAGGACTTGCCTTTCCTTTAGATCTTTTTCTTCCTATTTTTGTCTTGGACAGGCATTTCGGACATTTTTCTCTTCCAGCAAAGGTCTGGAAAGCAAGAATGGTCACAACACTCCGCCCCTCCTCCATTTTACTTTTGGTGTGCTTACTCCATTTTTTTTACATTACCATATAATGTAACATTTATTCTTATTCACCTAGGTTGTGCACTTCAGTCCATGGATGTGTGGAATGCTATTCTAAAATGTTACAATCCAGCAGTAGGTGGAGGATTATAACTTTTGGTAACAGAACAGGATGGCAGATTTCCAAAAAGAAGATACAGGTCTGACTGCATTTCAACTGTTATGTCATGGCCTTGGACTGGGAAAGATAGAAGATCACCTCAGCTGAACCAGTTTCCCATTCTGGAAGCAGAGATCTGACATTATCTGTGTACTAGCCATCAGAGAGTTAGCTAGGCTGCCAAATGGTAATTAAATGCAAATATAATCATTCAAATCCTTTTGCCTCTTTTTTTTGCAGACTATGTTGGAAGCAATTTTGTTGACCCTGGTCCTTACTTTGCACTTACAGAAAATAAATTAGATTTTTCATTGTGACTGCGGTTGGAGGACATGAAAAGCTTAGAACTGAAAAAAATATGAACTCATGGCTCATTCTGGCACAAAATTCTGGTGAAACAAATTTTAAACTACTTATATATAATTCTGAAACAGTTACATTCCATCCCAGGAAAACAGAGTAGGGGAATCTTCTATAATTACATGATAAGATCAATATTGATACAGTATTAAAATAAGCTTATGAAATAATAATCCTTTTATATAGCTTTAGAGGTGTCTGGGAGATTAAAACCAATATATTTTGCCATGCTTACTCAGGAATTTTTCTATGTCAGGCAGACTTAAATAGATAACAGTCCCTGAGGATACAACCAAATGATGTTTCTCTTTTCATTTGCTGTATCAGTGCTGGGAGGAAAGCTTTCAATAAAATAAAGTTTTCTGAGTGATATACAATTCTTCCAAAAATAATTTCAAAAATATATATAGATATATGTGTGTATCTTTGCTTGTGAATTTATTTATTTATTTATTTATTTATATAAAAGTAAAGCTATTAGTAGTTTGGCGATTCCATAACAAAAACTCTAAAACATGGTACCCCCTTTTATAAAATCATTATAAGCTATTTACAGAACTGTAAGTAGACATTTTCACAAATGCCATGATTTAGGATCAACTGTCATACATATTTAGGCAAATATTACAGTAGACTTACAGTAGAAAAACTTAGGGTACAAAACTTACAGTGGAAAAGCCTGTGAGGTAACACTGGTTATATTTATAGATTTCAGAGGCATCCTGGAATTGGAATATAATTCAGGAATTCAGTATTTCTTCTAAATAATTCCTAAATTCTTGTCAAGCATATCTTTCCTCTTTTACTCAAAATGCAGTAGAATAAAATAATAGTATAATGCAAGTACTCATAAAATGAAACCCACATATACAAAATTTGACATGAGTTGGATGTTGACCCTATCGACAATGAAAGGTGGTGCAATCTCTATTAGCTTTTAATGCCTATTTCACCTGCAGTAATTTGAAAATCTTTAAAAGCATTTGTCCCATCCCTGAGGGTCTCTTCAGGCTTGAGACCTCCCAAGAGAGGGCATGAAGGTGGTATAAAGTCTGGTTCTCTCGGAGGCACCATCAAGAAAGCAACTTGAGACGACCTTGTGTTGTTTCAGGGCTGTTTATTTATCTTATCTTATCTTAAAAATGTTTCAGCCAGCCCAGCATGGGTCCACTCTGCAGGTCGACCATCGCAGAAGGTCCCCTGGGAGGGCTGTGCCAAGGTCTTTATACTCTAAACTACGTATACAATATTTACAAATTCTCCCCAATGCCATGCAACCTCTTTAAAATGTCCAGTTCTTTCCCCGTCCAATCTGTGGTTCCCAGGGTGCAACTTCAGCATGGATGACATGAAAAAGAAGGAGGAAGAAGCCCACCACACCCAGGATCCTCCATCTTGGCCACATGGCCCTTAATATAAACAATCTAAAAACCTACTTATACTACATTCTAACATTCTAATTTACACTCTACTCATCATTATTTTCTATGTCTCTTCTATCAACGTGGGCAGATTCTCCCAAGGAGCCAAATCCAGCCCCTGCAGATCCTGGGCAGCACTCGGGGGTCTCTGAGGGGTCTGCCAGGGGGGTTTTTGCATCCCCAGAGGAGCCAGGGAGAAACCCTGGGCTCCCACAGCATTCATTTAATTTATAATTTGACCTGGACTATAGCCATATTACTATAAACATGTTACTGATAGAGGACATAGGAAAACCCTCATGTGTTCTTATATCACCTATTCCTACCTGGAGGAATGCAGCAAGTTTATACATCTTACAAAATAGACAAAAATATCATGGCCAAGATATATGGATACTGATTATAGAACTCATTCAAATTCAATAACTTAATTCTTTTTGGCCAATTAATTTTTTATTTCTCAATTTTTCAATGAGGTGCATATGGAGATAGAAGTGATATTGAAGTTTTTTCAAAATTTTCCCTTTCCAATAGCAAGACATTTTAAATGTTTCATATTAAATTTTTTTTAAATCCCTTTAAGATAATGAATTAAAGCTTCCTACAAATTTTCCAAGAAATCTGTGGCTGAAAACTATGCACAACAGAGAAAAGAGGTGAAGATCCATAATCAAAATAGTAACATTTAAGACATCTGAATAGAAACGAGATTTTGCTATATTAAATTAGTTCTTTTCCAAGAAGAAATACTCTGAGAGCAATAGGAGTTTTTTCTTTAAAAAGAAAGAGTAATTAATACAAATTAATATTAATTAGTATAAATTTCTATGCAATTAAAAGTAAAAAATGGTTGTATATTTAGCCAAATAATATTTTGTTAGAATGCTGCTGTTAGTATCCCTGAAAAGGAGAGAGCTCAAGTGTATCTGGGTTTTCTGCATAAGTAGTCTACATATATTACATGCTCAGAATTTAATGCAATGTAAATTCCTAAGGAATGTAGTAGTTTATTGGCAGAATAATTTTATTTGTGGCATCTTTCCCAGATTTAGAAATAAAGCAGAACTTTTATGATCACTTGATTTGACCAATTGCATAATGTGACAAGGAATTCTGACCGAAGAAAAAATTATATAAGATTGTATTCCCTACAAAAATGACCATGTTCTTTCAAACAACATTTGCTTTCTTCAAGAACTGCAGTAACAGAAAATTCATTACATTCCTTCATTAATTATTCCACATCTGTGATTAGTCCCACTCTTTATAAATTGGTAATTATTGTTATTGAGTAAATTTTTCCAGTGTAAATTTTATATGTTCTTTCTGTGATGCTCATTTTCCTAGGTTAAAAGTTCTGCATAGTCTCATAAACAAAGATCATACATTGCCTCTACATTTTAACTTCTGTACTGGGAGGGAAGATTTTGACAATTTCATTCCATTTTCACCCTGATCAGAGAAGATTAAGTGACAGTACATTCCAGGTAATACATGGAAAAAGAAAGTGGTATTTATTTTTTGTATCTGAGGTTTTCAGATATGTCTAAATTTTTTCAGATTAATTCCTTAGAAAAAAATTAAAGGTATTAAGGAAAAAAAAAAAAAAAAAGAATCAATTTATATGTGTCAATTCCATTGAGAAAAAGTCTAATTGCTTGAAGTCTACAGAGTTACACTGACCCAGGCTGTGGTTGGTTTCATTGCCATTTACACACCAAAACTTTGCTGTGCTATATTCTAAGCACCCACATAAACTCCTGGCTTGGCCCGGATGCCGCATGGTCCCGACACCAGCTCTCCATGTGGCAGAAGAGGTCTCCAGCTGCCCATGTGGCTTCTTCACGATATGGATACAATTTTAACTTCTTAATGCCTGGATAAGACTCTCGATCTCCTGAGCTACCCTGAATGAGAAGGAATATAGCATGGAGAGTACAGAGGTCAGCGGAATGAAGATAAAGTTCCTGGTGGGAAGAGATTGAAAAGGTGCAACTGATAAGGAGTTGAATACTCTGTTCTGTGACTGGAATATGGACAGAGACTTTTGGTAGAGGAGGAGATGAAGAGAATTTTGTTTTTCAGCAGCCTGCTTTTTAAAATGGTACCCCTAGTGTGTAACATAAGCCATAGCACAGCTCTGGGAGGGCTGGAAAAAATGGGAAAAATATCTGCAATATTTTCCTGGGTGGATGTAGATTGTGAAGACACCCCCTAAACTTAAACTAAAAAAGGAACTTTTCTCTCTTAAGTGAACTGAAATGATTATTTGGGTGGATAACTGACTGAAGTGTTTCTGTATGTTGTTTTTAAGAAATGTGGAATGAAGGGAGGAGGGAATAATCTAGGAATCTCATTCTGAATTCTTTTTGTGTTATTAAGAAATTTCTTTTTGTACCTTTTTAAGTTTTGAGCCTGCCTTGTCTCTACTTCTGGGTCTTGTCTCTAAAATAAATTAAATATATTAAGGTTGGCAAATCCAAGTCACACTGTGACAGGTGGGAAGATCATTTCACCAGCAGAAAGAAGAATAATTTATGCTGGAAGTGTCTCTTTTGATGTGTACTGGGGTGGAGTGAAAACTAGTCCCACTAGCTCTTACAGCAAAACTCCCTTTAACTTTAGTCAATGTGTAAAATGGATTCAAATCTTTCACAAAATCCTGAGTCGAGTCAAGTGACATAACTCACCTTCCCCAAGGTAACTTTATTCTGCATTAATAGTGCAGAGTAACCTGGAAGCAGGTGGTACAATGCAGTATCTCATAGTTAATAGACATTTTTATAGAACATATGTCCAACTGCAGCTCTGCACAGTTGTCATGGGCCATGAATTCTACAAGAAGATATCAGTGCTGGTTGAATTGCACCCTTCTCCCAAAAATTTTGTGATGCCTTCAAAATACTTTACTTGTACCAAACCTTCTCATCTCTACATTCCAAAACAACATTTGGTTTTCAGAACATGACAAAGAAGGACTTCCTTTCTTTAGCTAAACAAAGATATGAAAATACAGGGATACAAATGACAATTAAGAATGGTAAAGGTAAAAAAGAGTAGTGCATAAAGAATAAGAAATGGAACAGGAAAAAAAAATACATTTCTTAGTATTTTTCTGCTCCTTGTCTGCTGATACCAAATTGTTCTTCCTTGTTTAGGTGACATCCTTCAACTCATAGTCTGACCTTCCTATTTCTCCAACAGCCATCTCTTAGTTATCACACTATTCTTTTCTTTTGTAAAATCTATATTTAATGAAATAGCTGAGCTTAATAGTCAGTCTACATAACCAAAGCTTAAGCCTGAATTGAGTCCAAAAGTTGCAGAATATATGCTAAAGCTTTGGGCTAAACTCACTAGTTCTGGGGAAGAGATGAAACACCATGGCTCCATTAAGACCAACCAAATCAAATTTGTAGAACAATCTCTTCAGACCCAAGAGCATCTGTTCACTCACAAATTTGAAATGCTGGCATTTTTCATAATTGTTTAGTGTCTTTTACATTATTATTTCTACTCCACCAGAAGCTTTGGATTATGTGATTGTTAGCCACGGTGACAAATCTCCCCAGCCGAGTGAGTTTCACCCCTAGTCTCTTAGTTGTGACAATTTACAGATTTTTTTACAGACAATTTTTTCAGAATATATTGTGTGTGAATTGAGCTGTTTAACTGAATGGCCTCCAAAGTTATGATAAAATATAGAAAGATTCTCAGCAATCAAATCCTGAATTTTTTTTTTTCTAGTGATAACTAAAAAAAGAATCACACATATCTTTAAGGTGTTAGCAGAGACCTCATTGTGTACAGATGAGAATATCATGTGTGAAATTATACCTCTCTTCAAAGGAAAAATTTAGTGGATTTCAGCCTATATATTGTCAAAATGAAAGCTTAAGTGGGTGCTTTATTAGAACAATTTTTGGGCTTTAATTTTTATCAGCTTGAACAACCTTAGGTTCTTACTATTTTTGTTGTTTTAAGGTAAGAGATAAATTCCATGTAAGGTCAGGGTAAAGATTTTTTATTAAATAAATCTCCTTTCACTACAGCTAACTATATATGAACAGTGTTAGCAGACAGCCTGCACATAAACTGGGTTCAGGCCACATCAGGCAGCTTCTCTCTGAGCTGTGACACTTCTCATTCTATGGTCATGGATGGGCATGGATGGGCACAACTGAATTAGCTCCCTATCTAATCTTTCAGCAGTCTAGTAAAGTAGGGACAGCTAGGAAAATAAACTGCCCCTTGCCCAATTTCACACAAGACATCAGAAATCTTTTTCTTCTAAGAATAGCTAACTGAGCTACATTAAAAAATATCCAAATATACAGTTCAGAGCCTTACCATCTGGTCAGTTAAAATTGAAAAAAAAATTTACATTTCTTACCAGTGTAAAGATAACAGTACATAAAGCTAGATAATATTTTTTGTAAAGTAGCCTCTTTTTAGCAAAAGCAATTTATTTATTCATCCATAACTAAACTATACCAACAGATGGAGAAAACCTGTTAAATCTGTAGACTTTTATAAACTTTTATCTACTAAGAGGATACCTTTTCCCAGCATTGTTCTCATGTGATTGAAAAAATTGAGATCATGATTGCCAAATGAAGTAAAAAGCATGAAAATATAAACTTTATAATTAAAAAACTAGTTAAAATAATCCAAAATTCTAAATTCACTTCCCCTTTCTTTACAATATGTCTCCCCATAGAAAAAGCCTTTAAGCAGATGTGTGGGAGGATGTAAATATATTAATATAAATTTTGTTTTAAAAGGTTAACACAGACCTTTGAGGATGCTTTCTGCTGATTTTTGTACGCCCCTTAGAAGCATATATTCCTTTCAGTTTGGATGAAAGGTTCAAAGAAGCCAACTAACTTAATAAAATGCTAGCTAGCAGACTTTTACTCCCAGGGTGATCATCTGTGTCATCTGTAATGAATAAGGCGAGGTTTATTAGGTTGGAAATTATATACTTTACATGAAAATTTTTCCATCCTTAGCTTTTCTCCTTTTAAAATTCAGTGCAAGCATTAACAAATGCTTACATTTTTTTTTTTCACTTATGTAGCCAAATATAATATTGCAAGATGCTATAGAATGAATACATTAGGAATGTGTTTTGCCAAGGAAGTGTACAAAACCTATGTCATTAAAGGAAAAATATTTTTCCTTAAATTAGTAATATGTAGGGGTTTTATTCCTTTTTATTTATTTATTTATTTACTTTTGGATATATGCATAAAATACTCCATAGAATTATCATTCAATTTGATTTTTTTTTTTTTTTGTTTTGTTGTTTTTTTCTTAACTAATTATTTTACCTTTTTGGGGTTTTTTTTTTTTGTTTGTTTTTTGGTTTTTTTGGTTTTTTCTCTACTAATCAGGAACTTCTCCATTCTTGTCTTATCTTGAATATTCTTTGTAAGGCAATGGAGCTGTGATGTACAAGTGTAGGAACCAAATGCATTCTGGTAAAACAATTAGGAATATATTTTAAATCAAGAAAAGCCACAAAACCCTGGTACTTAACCCTTCCCTGGTCTCTGTTACTTAATAAAATGGTGAAATTATGTGAACTAGTTTTTCTACTGCTTTAAATGCTGTGAAATTTAGATATGAAATGCCATTTTAAAAAATGGTGCAATTTTTAAAAATAGGCTGTTCCCAGGAATATTGAAAAACTGGGAAAAAAAAGCGCTGAGTCCTAAGAAATGTCTGTGTGTACTATGGAAAATATATGAAACAAATTGTCTCTGTGTACTAAATTGCTGCTTTAGAAATTCTAATTTGTTGCAAATCAGACTAAATTGCAACTTAAAATGAGAACATTGCTACCTTGCACTTCACGTTACAATGCTGCATCCTAACAGTGTGTAAGCCATCACAAGATTTAGAGCTCTGCTCAATCAGGGACAACAAAATTAGAAATAAATGGAGAAGGATCAATACAAAGTGTTGTCTGGCATAATGAAACAGCCCCTAGGTAGAAAATCTATTTTATTTCTCTCTCAGCAGCTGTACTCTTTGACAATCTCTGAACCAGTCCAGTAAACAGTCAGGTTATTTATTTTATTGAGAGAAAACATGGAGTTACATGTCTTATATTACACAAATACAATTATGTTGATCAATAAACCGGTTAAACAATTTAGTTTTTATTCCTAAAGATACTTGTGTTAACACTACTTTTATTTAATACAGGATTAAGAATTACCTTGTACTTTATGCTGTTATGGCAATCAAAGTTTAGCAGCCATCCACCGTGCTTTTATGCAACATCAGACTTTGTATCAGATGTTGTTGAGTAATGACAGAAATAAAAATATTCCTTTTATGACTGAGCACTCAGTACATAGTGTGGAATGCTCAGAGCCCACTTCTTTATTATTTATGTCAAGGTCTAGGAAAGACTTGGCTATATACATTGAGGTTTCTAATACAGAACATTATGCCACTCATGCCTCTGTGGTTTTTTTTTCAAAGCCTGGATGCAGAAATTCTGCTTCTGCACATGCTCGCAGTCAGTTCAGTCAGTAGGGACACAGACCACAGTTTCAAACCTATTTTTCTGAGAATTAAGATGTCCCTAACACTTTCACCTATTCTTAAGTGGATGACCTTGGCAGTCTCTCCAGATTGCTATGGACTGGCCCTGTTACTGCACTATCAACACCAAAAAACAACAAAAGCAAAACCAAACAAAAAAAGATGTGAGCTATAGAAGTGTCTGAATACACAAAAGCACTCTACATTTATAATGAAGGCATAATGGCACTGAGTTTGGAGTTTGAAATATGTTCCATCACCTTTTGACAAGCTCAAGAATCTTCACAGTATATTCTATATCTTGTTCCAAGTGTGAACTAATTTAGATTCTGTTCAAAGCTGTCACAACTCCAGAGATTTCATTGCTCATTTATGCAGGTAATACTAAGTAAATAATAATGTTTTAAATGAAATGCCAAGGGCAGGATAAAAAAGGAGAAAAAAATAGGAGGTTTCATCACTACTACATTGATACTTTTTTTTTTCTTAGAATTACTACATAGAGCTTAAATAAATCATTAAATTCTTGACATTTATAGCTCAGAGCTGCCATAATGTCCATATTATGAAATCTGCTTACACAGGGAAAAGGCCGTTATTTTTAATTCTTTGTTCCATTAAAGTTATTAATGTCTTGAGCCATCCACAAAAAAACATCAGTTAGCCAAAATCCCCTTACTACCACTAATATCTGAAACAAAAGCAAGGAACTATGTATTTTGTAAAATTTTGTAAGGTTTTGATAGTAAATAACCTTTCTCCTGATGAAAGAGTTTGAATAATTTATTGTTTGAACTGTGTCTATTTCTGTATTCAGGTCACTATTATTCAGAAGTCTAGAATATGGTAAAGTTGCATGTATATGTTAAATCAGCAGTATTAGAGAATCTATCTAACAAATCAGAAAATGTGAAGTTTCTTAAAGAGAGCTGAGGATGATTAAGCATGAACTTTATTCAGTATGAATTTTTAGATCTCATATTACCAAAACAGATGATTAATTTGCATTCAAGAGTAGAAAAGACAGTTTTCATATACTTGCTCTTACTTTTTAAACTGCTTTTTAATAACAGTGCTTGGTTTACATAGTTCATATTCAGTACTACCTAAAAAAAATGATTTTTGAAAATGTGGCTGCCAAAATAAATTGTAATCATGTCCAGTTAAAGGCTGGGGCTCCTGGTCAATGGCAAGCTGAACATGAGCCAGCAGTGCCCTGGCAGCCAGGAGGCACCAGACAAGCTGGGGTGTCCTGGGGGCATCAGGCACAGCATGGCCAGCCAAGCAAGGGAGGGGATTGTCCCCTCTGCTCTGCACTGGGGCAGCCTCACCTCGAGTGCTGGGGGCAGTTCTGGGGGCCACAATATAAAACAGGCACTAAACTACTGGAAAGGGTTCAAAGGAAAGCTACAAAGATGTGAAGGGCCTTGAGGGAAGCCATGTGAGGAGTGGCTGAGGTCACTCGGTCTGTTTAGCCTGGAGGAGACTGAGGGGAGATCTCATTGCATCTGCAGCTTCCTCACAGGAGGAAGAGGAGGGGCAGACACTGATCTCTTCACTCTCATGACCAGTGACAGGACTCAAAGAAAAGGCATGAAGCTGAGTTGGGGGAGGTTTAGATTAAATATTAGGAAACAGCTCTTCATCCAGGCAGTGGCTGGGCACTGGCACAGGCTCCCCAGGGCAGTGGTCACAGCACCAAGCCTGACAGAGCTCCAGAAGTTTTTGGAGAGTGCTCTCAGGCACAGGGTGTGACTTGGGGTGTCCTGTGCAGGGCCAGGAGTTGGACTCGATGATCCTTGTGGGTTTTTTCTGACTCAGCATATTCTATGATTATAACGAATCTGGATGAATTTTAATACTTGCTGCAAATATGAAGATTAGGAAGCAACAATATCAGACACATCTGGTATCAGATATTAGAGCAAAAAGTAATATGACCAGAGACATAGAATTTATTTCATTCTACTCTTCACAGAAACGTTAAAGGGGTAGAAATGGTGCATAACCACTTTTTCAACTATAAATTTGTGATTACATAAAATAAATTTGTGTAACACCTCAGCTGTGGATGAGAATGGACACCATCCGCTTAACTTTTATTCTCTTAAAAGAAACCCCCTGAGCTATCACCTCCTCCTCAGCTGTTTAGAAACAGGTCATTATTTTATCTGACATCTCAGCCACCATCTGCTAAGAAATTTTATCTCTGATTGTTTGTATATCTTTGTTCCATAGAAATGGAAATACAGAAAAAACCAGTAAAAAATATTTGTCATAGGTATCTCAAAACTCTTATCAGGAATTAGAAATCTAAATTGTTAAGACACTGTATTTTTTCTTTATTTTATGGCTCAAAAATTTGTCTCTGGATTTAATATAAAGTTTGTATTATTAAAATTATTATTAAACCAGTATATTTCTATCATATTCCACTTTATTGCCCCATGTTCATTTATCGTGTTCATAATTCATCTCTCCCATCTTAAGAATATGACTTTTCTGTTCTATGACAATAGCAATGTTTTGGATAAACTTGGAGTTGTCTTGTCTTTAATATTAGGAATTTTTAACATACAGTTTTAATGCTTTATTTTTTAACATTCACTTTGATTTTTGTATGATTTTATTTTTTTTAATGCAAGTATTTTATAGGAATGGAATCCTGTATTTCCTACTTGAATCAGAATTTATATCTACTCATTTGAAGAATGTAATTAAGTATGTTCTGCCTATGAAATTTTAAAACATTTTCCACCAGTATATTTTCACATGAAATATTTCTCAGAAATGGAGTAACTGAGGAAGTTCAAGGAATAAAAGGACTGAAAATATTAAGAATTATTTTGAAAAGCTAAATAGTAAATTACAGTTCTGTCATCAAGAGCTAGATTGCATTCTTCTATCTCAAGTTGAAGAGAATATCAAATAAATTGAAAGATAGCTGTCAGAAGAAAAAAAGTTGAGTAAGCACCATAATTCACTTATGGAACAAACCCTATTCATTGGTCTGTTCTTAAATATATTTGAAAGCTGATTTCACAAAGGGAATGGTAGTACATGCATACATAGACAAAACCCAGACTAGTTAAAAACATACTGCCCAACTAAAAGGATATTGAAAAAACTGTATTTGGAATTAATAGGAATTCTGCTTGTTCTAAAATCTAGTGATCTTTAAATGAATGGAAGCATTCTTTAGATGAGACCTTTCATAAGTATTTTCCAGGATATTTTTCACAAGTTCTCCTAATAAAGCTGGCGCAGGCTCTTGATGGAGAAAAATTACTGGATTAGACAGATGGGTAACCTAGCCCTGCATCACTAATTATTCATTCCTCACCAGAAAAAATATTCTATATTAACCCATATTTTTCAAAGAATATTTTTTCTTTCTGAAATTTTTATTTGCCACTTCATTCAATACAAAATGACAATGCTACACATTGACAGATCTCTAACTATGCTGGTTTTTATCTTTTTTTTTTTTAAGCTTTAATGACAGAAATAGCTAAGTCATCCACAGACATTATTTTGCACTTTTCTCTCTTTCTTCTTGATTCTTAATATAAATAGAAGAAAAAATTTAGTCTACAAAAAAGATAATACTAATTTATATGTATACAGATTAAACTCTCAGATTAATCTTTCCTTGTTTGCCTCTCCATCAATTTCTATGTGTTCTCCACTGTGTATACATATTTTCACCATAATCTGTGAAAATTTGTGTTTTTATAGAGTGCAGAATGATGCTTAATATATATGCACACACTTTGTAGTGACCTGCAGTTTTAATGCCTTTATAGACATTTTTGCTTTATCCTTCAAAATTCAAACTATCTTGGTACTTATTTCAAGATTTTGACTTCTCAAGTGAATTGCATTTGTATATCTATTTTATAAGAACAGGAACTTCCTGGGATGGTAATTCATATGAAGGTTCATAAAAAGTTCATAACTTTCTTCTTTTTTTCCTTTGTTGACATTTGTGTTATGTCACATTCTAAACTACACACTTTGCTTAGTCCTGACTCCCCCAAGTATTTTTAAAATTCTCAGTAATTTTCTTTTTTTAATACAATAGTTCAATACTATTAATTGTGGTATCTTTTTCTTACTTTTAATAAAGCATATTTTTTACTGAGAGATTTCTAGATCTCTCTTGATCCTGCAGCTCACTTTATTGTTTTTTCCGTGCAAATTTAATCTACATTTCATAACATGTAGACAAGTTTTATGAATGCTCTTGTTAGTTTTAAAATTTTGCTTGGTTTGAAATTACAATATGCTTTTAATTTTTTTAACCATCAAAGTATGTCAGAAGTATTGTCACAAATTAATCTGCTTACAAAAGCTGCAATTCTGTAAATTTCTTATTTTATTTTTAAGGTGAGCATTTCTAATATGCCTAAGCAAAGTGCTAGAATTAGGTATTTATAATACACTCTCAGTGGCATCACTGTGATCACTTTTTTTTCAGCTGGTTCACTAGAGTGAAGAAACCCTAGTGCAGATTTTTTTCATGATAAAATGAAGTTCTTTTCTTCTGCATTCTGTGATCAATTTTGATTAAAAGCTTATGCCAGAAAATTCATAAGCCAGGTGTGAATATTTGTAAAGAGGCAACATGTTGTTTATCACCTATTTTACCATCAAGGACAGGTTATTTTATACAGTTTAAAAATGAGGTTATAGATTAATGCATAAATTGTTATGAAAGGTTTTTATTTTTGGCACCAATCAGGATTGGCAGAAAAAAACCTCATCTTGTTGAATAGATTCTGGCTTTAAAATCCATTTAATTTAATAATGAAAGTAAAATTCTGGACAAGACAGCTAAGCCACAGGATTTTACATACCCATCATCCTGTGTCATCCTGTGGGAATCTAATCCAATTGCGCAAAGGCAAGGTTGGGCTTGGTGTTTGGAAACTGAAAATAGCTCTGAAGAGTAAATGTTATTTGATGTACAATGTTTTCATTATGGAATTGTGCAACTTGGTTTGTTCTTATGAACAAAACAAGAAATTGCCATTTTGTTTACAATTTGAATTCTATATGGAGGCAGCACAGTTGTAGTTGAAAACTGGGCACTGTCTACTCACCTTTCAGCATTGTCACAGTAGTTTGCATTTGCAAGTTTTACAACGATAATATGTGGTATCTATCTGACCAAAACTTAATGCCTGTACCCATACCTTTAGACACTTGACAGTTATAAAAATACTTGTCCTTCACGTTTCAAATGTACTTGATGAAAAATTACTTGATTTTTTTTCGTTCTGAATGAATACATTAAATTTTTTCTCATTGCTCACATTTATAGGTGTTCCAGTGAAGGACAGAACAATGGAAGCTATCAAATTAATGATGTGTTATCACCTGGTAACATAGGAAAGGTGTAACATTTTTAATAGGAGAGACTAGATTAATGTCATTTCAGCCACCAGGAGCTGGGAATCAATTTCAATGCTAATCAGTGGTTTAAAGAATAGATTAGCAATGCAGTAACTGCCATTAACCTTTCAAGCACTGCCTCTACATGAGGCTTCCTGCAGAGACATAAAGCAGTGTGCAGCTGTGACACAAACAGAGAAAATACAACACAGAAAGATACTGAAGATCTTCTTAGTTTACTTTATGACAAAACTATGCCCCAAACAAGTCTTGCATAAAAATAGAAAAGCCTTAACTTGTAGAAAATAAACCCAACCCAGACCAAACAAACAAACAAACACAAAACAAACAAACAAACAAACAAAAACAAAAAAACCAAAACAAACAACAAAAAAAAAAAAAACAAAAAACCAACCCAACCCAAACCCCAGCCAAGAGTTTTTTCAAACCAAATACTTATTTTTGTGCTGGAGTGTCCTGGAGAAAGAAGCAGCACTAACGTGAGGTGAATATATGCAGGTAACACCAAGATGGCTGTGATCTGCAGCTGAAGGGTGAATAAAATATTTATTCCACTATTTCACTGTCAGACAGGCACATTACATTACTAACTTAACCCAAACTTAACAGAGACAAAAAGAACATGTGACAGGCCCATTCCCTGCTTGATATTACATCAGGCCTGGCACATGCACATCCTTTGCAAGGCTGTGATTTTTTTCTCATCTCTCTTTTCCCCTCTTCTTGCACCAGGAGGCCTGGGCCTATGGAGAATACTTTTTTAGTTCTTTTGCAGCATTCCATAATCTTCTAGAGAAATCCCAGTTCTCATGAAGGAAGCAAAACAGTGCGAAATTTTCTGGACTGGATATTACTAATATCTCTCACCTGCAAAGTCATCTGATTGAAAACAATTCTAAAGAAAAAAAATCTCTTTTCACCAATCTCTCATTTCTAACTTTTTAATCCAGCATCACCTAAACTTTTTAAAAGCTTTTGGAGATTATATAATATGCACTAGCATGAATCTTGATTTCCAAAACATGATGTGTTTTTTACAACTTCATATTGATGTGGTGTACAAGAAAATGCATATGTGGCTTTTCAAACAGCAGCACACACATGAAAATTGAGAGATATTCTAATATAATTTACAAGTTTTCTCATCTGTTTTATTGGAGATCCTGAAGTCAGTACTGACAGATACCATGATCACAGTGTTCCCCTCAGCAATCTCAGTAAGAAGGAAAAACACATTATTCAGCTCTATAGTGGTCTAGAAAAAAAGGATGTTCCCTTGCATGAGACCACAAACTCCACTGATACTGGAAGAATTTGGTTTCTATTTGTAATGAACTCCAAGACCAATATGAATGATATCTTCAACTTGGCTGTACAATAAAAGGTAATTCATCAGATATTTTTCATCTGTTCTGCTCATTAAACATTGTTCTTTAAGTAGTTAAAATGTTATAACGGTATCAGCATTTTAACTTAACTATCATCTTATTTCTAATCTCCAAGGGTTAAAATTAAAAAGGTATTTTGCAATAACACACATTCTACTTGTAAAAAATTTCTGTGACCTTGTAGAATAAAATAGAAACTAATTCCCCTGTATAAGAGTAAAGACCTTGAAAATATAAACTTTAATTTCTGCTATTCTCTTGTTCACTTTTTAATGTTCCATCAGGATGGTGAGATGATGATACATGTACCTCAAGCTTTCTAGTACTGGTATTCCATCATTTTGAAAGCATTGTTGATACAATCAATGATGATAAATGATTCATCTCACTTAATTAGGCTGAGAAAAAAGGTGAAATACTTCAAATAAAACTACTTTTAAAAGATTTAGCTCTTAGAATTTTCTAGTCTCCTTCATTTTTATATATGCTAGCATTTTTTCTATCCCCATTAAGATAGACATATCAAGGCTTCATATGCCAAAGATTAAGACTAAATTATTTTCTCAAGTGCAGATTGTTTCCAACTCCAGTTGCTATATTTTTGGTTGGGGTTTTTTGTTTTGGTTGGTTGGTTGGTTTTTCTTTTTTTTTTCCTGAGATGTAACCGAGAAAACATTATTTGGTCAACTCGTTTTTTTGCTCCAACCAAATGGTTATCATAAAACCAACTTCAACAAGCAGTCTCAGTGTTTGAGGAAAATTACAAATCAGCACCATTAAATAATAAAGCAAAAGGTTAATGATGCACTGAAACTTGGCTTAAGTTTTTATAAAATGTATGTTTCACCTTTAGAAGACAAAGGCTACCTTGTATGATTATATGAATTATTAGTCTTTAATAGACAAGAATAAAATTTTTCTCAAAAAAACAACTTTTGTGTAAAAGGAGCCTAGAAATCGGAATGGAAAACATAGTGCTCTCAGCCACCGTTTGAACCCTTCCTCTAACCATTTCCAATGTTAAAACAGGTTAGGTTTAGGCAAGAAAAGATAGTAAACATTGAATTGTGAAAGAATAGTAATGAAAAAGAGAGAGAAGAATAAAACCCTTAGAGAAAAGAATTGTGCACAATACCATTGTCAACTGGCCACTGCAATGATCATCCCCTCCTGGCCAACTCTCCCAGTTTATACACTGAGCATGCCATGTTATGGTATGGAATAACCCTTTGGATACTTTGGGTCAGCTGTCCTGGCCATGCTTGATCCCAGCTTCTTGTACATCTCCTCACTGACATCATGTTGACATCATGTGATGCTCTTTATATTACATGAGGTTCTCCCAGTCAATAGCAGATACTGCATAGAGCAGTTCCATGGATTTGAGACATCAGTATGAGTTGAAGTCTCCTTTTAATGGATGGTGTTTACCTTCTGAACAATCTTCATTGTTGCAATGCAATCCATTTCATTAACTTCCCATGTTTATCAACAGAACAGAATGAAGTTTAACATTGAAATTAAATTAAGGGACACTGGTATAAAAAAATCTTGAATGTTTTGGGGATGACTCAAAAAGATGACTTAAGACTTGATGCATAGTAAACTAAATATAACTCCCCTAAATGTTCCCATCTTCCTAAAACACTCTAAACTGAGTTTTACAAATTTAGAATTATGAGAAGGTATTTGACAAACTTAATTTAAAATCTGAAGCCTGAAGATGGCTGCTTCAAAGTGTCAGTGCCTGGCAACAGAGAAAGGATGATCGTGTTTTTATGGCACTAAGCTGGACTTGAAAGGGATTGTATTCCATTTTGTCATTACCACAGACTTCCCTAAAGAGTAACTGTCTTCATCTGAGCTTGTGGGGTCTTGGATTACTTGATCTAAATGTATGAAGTAATCAAAAACTAATCATAAAAAAGTCCACAGGAAAAAACAAAATATTCATAACCCTGAATTCAGAACTCTGTTCTGTATCACGTATTTCACATATTTCAATGCACTCCATCAAGTACTGTGAGGATTTTATTCAAAGTCAGTCATCACTTAGAAGCATAAGTGCATTTTGGATTATATTCTAGAATATTCTTTTACCAGAGAGAAAGGAAGCTTCTCTCTGAAAACTCCGATCTAACTTTAAATAGAACAGGAGGATATTGTAATGCTGTTAAAAAATTGGATTCTAAAACTCCATTGATATAAAAATATGAGGTACAAAATATTGATAAACACTTCATATACCAATGGCAGGAGTGACTGATAGTGAATGGTAATTTGCACCAGCTGGGTGCTCTGTCCCTTTTCCCTTTCAAATGTGAGTACCAGACAGTGGAATTTGTGTAATACTGAGTATGTACATTCTAAGTTTAATATTAGTTTTTAATAAGAACCTTACAATAGATCTGCTAAACTCAGAGCAGAACACCAGAACATTTATATTCTAGTATTCTCCTATGCAGTGTTTGTACTCTGTTCACGAGTCTCATCATTTTTACACTATAAATGCACTTTTAATCAAGAATATTGAAATTATTCTTGTAATTTCTATTGATGAAAACAGGTTTCTCAGAAAATATTCCACCATGAAAAATTGTGAACAATTGATTTTAAGCACAACCTTTTCAAATGTTTACAGTTTTACTCGATAGCTGCAGGAAGTAAAAGCTTTATAAACATGCTATCAATGGTCCTATTTTTATGCATGGTCAGTATTGAACATTACTTATATTCTGCAAGTAAAGGCTTATCACTATCATATCCTGAACTTTTCTGAATATAAAATGGAAAAAACTGTTTAATATATATATATATATATAAATATATACTTCCTGGTTCGCAGCAATACTTGTTACCCATTTCTTCCCTTTATATTTTTAAAACGTAACAATCTGTCTGGAAATATAAAACAAACAAAGATATCATAAATTCAGAAAATTTCTCAACTGGGGAAAGTTTTATAAAAGACTAAAATATTCTGCTTCACCTTCACCTGATCTGCATACTCTTTTCACCCTATCCAGTTTGTTCCTTGAAATAAAATAGCAAAAAAAAAAAAAAAAAAAAAAAAAAAGGAATATTCTGTAATAATCTAGGCTGCCAGGAGGGGAAAAAAAGGAAAAAATAAATTTTATATTAATTAACTAAAATATGGGTACATGATCTTCATATTTATGAATAGTGCTACTTATTTTCAGTAAAAGAGATTTTTCCAGAGAAAAGACCAATTATTACTTTTCATTTTGTCACACTGATGCTTGCTGAGGTTCTTCTAATAAAACCCAACAGAATCACACATAGAGATAATTTTAAACTGTGACAAAGGCTTCTAATCAGTTGCTCCCTCCATCAAAATTATCAGCTTGATTCTTGTATAAGTGGCTCTGACATATCTCTAAGAGTTTTTACATTTTCCTCATCCTTTATGGTAGCTATTCATTATTTCTAGAAGACTGGAAAAAACATTAACAATGACAGAAGAGCCATAAAAAGAACATTTTGCTCACTTCTAAAATATCCCTTACCTCTGGTACCTTTTCTGCTTCTGAGCAGAGATTCCTTTCATGAGAGCTTATTTCAACAGTATTTTGGATCCTATTAACATTTATAGTATTAGAAAAAAAGTTCATGTCTGGTTTCAGAAGAAAGGATTTAACTCCTCACTCTTTGATCCCACAGAAACTATGTCATCAGCTTTCAGTGGCAGATCTCAGAAAATCAAATTCTTTCATTTTACTAGTGCAAAGTTTATAAAATGATTCTATTTTCTCGTTACATTTTTCAAAAAGAAAGGCGTAGAATAAGGAAAGTACGAAGATAAGTCTTCATGTACACTGAACCATATGTAAAACTGCATTTACAATACAGAAAGTTCACATGGCTCACAGCTTCCATTCATGAGTGTCTGATCACATTAGTGTTATGTCTCAGACAACTGCACTGCCTTCTACTCTGTCTTGTAGGTGTGCCTGCTGTTTCTTACTCAGGGGATGGGGCTGATGGCTCTCCACAGCTGAGGCAGGGCAGGGATGCAAGGGGGTTAATGCCACAACAAGTAGTTGCAAATGGCAGTAAATCCTCCTTCACTTTTAAGCCTCGGGAAAGTGTAGCATACTAAGGGTTTGTTCTACATTCAGGTCAAAGGTTTTAAAAGAAAACATTAAGGCTATCATCACATTTTTAACACAGTAAAAGGATTCAAGATCTATCCACAGTAGATGAACAGGTAATTTGTCTGTGGAGCTGATAACAGTGGTCAAATAAGTTTTAATATGATAGGACCAAATAAGATAATTCCTGTAGTTCTGTTTCAGGAAGCAGCTTCAGACACAGTAAAAGACATCACCATTTTATAACAATAAAAAATCCAGTATTTTTTACTGTGCCCAACCTCCTCTGTGTCTGCTTTTATGTCATTGTCCACTGTCTAGTTTTCAGTTGTTTGGTATCACTTCCATATATTGCTAGCATGTACAACAACTAGGGGTTACAAGCTATGAAAAAAATATTAAATTCCATTCTGTCAAATTATCAGCATTTACCATATTCCCATAATTATAGAATCATGCTCTCTTCCTTAATAAACAAAATATTTTCTTTCTAATAGTTGATATGTCCTAATCTCAGCCAAATGACTTCTGTTTTTCTTCCATAATTTACGGGAAAAAGTCATCACAGCCACCAATTCAGTAAAATCTATTTTATATATGAGGATACTTAAAAGTAATTTTCTAATGCTAAGCTGAGATGTTAGACTAATTCTTATGTGCGTTTTTTTCTAATGGTTAAACAAGGAAAGAAGCATAAAATTTTCTCATGCATGGTACTGATACAGATCCATGTTAATGTTTGCTTTCAAATTGTATTCCCAGGCCAGCTTACATAGAAATATAGAAGATTTTATAAAATGATCACAGAAGCAACTAACTTGGTATACCAATTTTATCTTCACTACAGAATAAGAAATAAAACACTCTGTTTAAGAAAGATAAAATCTGCATCATTCTTCATAAAACTTTTGAATTTATTGGTTTTACAGTTTATTTTATCCCATTTTCTTAATACCTTTATCATTTACAGTTTTAAATACTAAGCAAACAAAAGTCAGGAATAATTCTGCAATTAAATTGTTGGAAATCTTAAAAAAAACTCTTTTTTTCCCTCTACTTATCATTCAGACTTTGTTCTTTCTCCCCCAGATCATCACACAGAAAAATATAGAGAAAGAAAACTGACTGTTAAGAAGCAGATTTAGTTCAGAGAAAATGTATTTCACATGCTTGGTGACTGTTCATGTCACAAAGCAGACCACAGTTTTGAATTTCTAGTCAGCTTCAGAACAGAGATTTCTTTTCTACGGTCATATGGTCTATAATTTTCTTGTAGTTTCAAAACTTAAACCCCCAATTTAATATAAGTTTATTTTTTTTATTATGTTAAATACATATCCACTTGTATCCAAACACATTTCCTCTCTGGTTATAAGCATAAAAGCATAAATAATATTCTAAACAGATTTAGAAGAAACATTTCTACAAGACAGCAACTACATTATTATGAATTCTGTCAGAAGATTATCCTTTCAAAGTAAAGTAATGTCTCTGGTTTATGAAAGTAATTACTTCAATTCACCAAGATGGTCATTTACTGGTTATTATGATAGAAATTTTTGGGTTGCATTTTTGTCTTATATTTACAATGATAAATCTGTTTAGAATTACTGCACTTAATTAGTGAATTACACCCAATCTGATGAGTTGTAGTTGAATACCCCAAACATTCAAGTTCCATGTGAATGTCTATGACATCCAAGTCTCTTCTGGTTGTTCTGTAATGAATGTATTTTTAAATTATGTGTTTACTGAATTAAACACAAAGCTTTGTTGGAGATCACATAATCAGACATCTCCCCTAGATTATGGATTTGGCTAAAATGCATTACAAGATTTTTACTAGATTCAAATGTTTTTCTTCCATTTCTGAATGCTACTTGAAACTAATGGGAATTAGTTATATGTCAGCAAATATTTGAAAAGGAAAGTAAATTCCCAGTTTATAGAGGGATTATTTTTTTCCAAACAGGTATTTTCTATAGACTTTGTCTGAATTCTTTCTATTAACAAAAATGTTAGTCTATTAGTTTTTGGGGAAATTTGCTTTTTTTATTCTGATTTTTTTCATGTAATAGGGATTGAGAATTTAAGTACTCAGATAAAACAAAATGAAAGGAATGATACAGTGAAACAAATTATACTCTCTTCAGCACTCTGGGTTTATAGTATTCATATGGATAATACATGTTGAACACTTTCAGTTGCAAACAGTTTAGTTAGTATCCCTTCTCCACAGACTAATTCCTGAACCCAGCAGTCAGCAGTAAAACTTGCAGTGTCATGAATTTTGGAAGTAATAAAAAGTCTTCTGTGGTGCACTTTGAATTTTTTGACATGCACCTACCACAGATTTACAATAATTTATCTCGGGTGCTGAATAAGCCTCCTATTTTTCACACCTCACCACATCACTATTGTGAGGCTTAATTACAATGCTGTCTCTTTTCCATTTAAAAGTGTCAGAATTTATATTTTCACTCTAATACTTAAGCCAGTTAGCACTAAATAGTCATGTCATCCAAAACCAAGTTCCACTGAAGCTGAAAAAATTAATTTTTGTTGCAGTTAAGTCCAATCTCCTGCTGGTTTCCCTTTCCCACAGGAATGATATGTTACTATAACTTAACAGCCAAATTATTGCTAAAACATGTAGCTCTGAAGGATTGAGATAAATGTATTTTAGTATTTTTTGCCAATTAATATAGAGTACCTTCAGCTTGAAAACACGTTCTGAACAGTTTGGTGTAATCTGACTGGTATTTGGGAATTTTGCAGCAAGAAATCAAATTATTTTTTATAAGAAATCAAAATATTCCTTATAATGTGAAAATGTTTTATGATATTTATATTCAATTGTGAATTCATACCACTTTTGCTTCACAGTTATTTCAAGGTGATGTACTCAAATCAAATGGGTGCTTACTCAGAATCAAAAAGTTGCTCTATATTTAAAAACTACATATCAACCATATTAATGTCTGCACTATATGCTTTATTCCTTCAGAGAATATCAAGTTCGTGAATTCCAGCACCCACACAGGTCCCTGGAGACACTGTGATTTAGAATATATTTCTTCATTTTAATTAAATATGAAAAATTCTCCAGGAAAACAGATCAAAACAACATGTTTATGAGCTCCAAAAAATCTGTCCTTAATGGAATAAACCCACACATTTTTAAAGGAGAATTATATAAGTTTAAGCAACATTTTCAAGGCACTTGTGATTTTGTGTTAATTTTTTTCATCATGGAATATGCAGCAATTTCGTTGAAATATACCCAGTTGTAAAGAAGTTTCTTTTTTTCTGATTCTTCCTAGAGAAAAGCATTCTTGTGAATAAATATTTTCTTGATAATACTAAGGATTGCATCAGCTGAGTTTCTGATACACATCACAGCCCAAGATGTTTTCTCCTGCCACTCCTGTGACAATTCCTGTGTTACACACTAAATCTCCAAGGAACCAGCAAAGGAGGTTACAGATTCTGAGACAGAAGTCCCTCAGTTTGCTGAGTCTAGCTACTGAGCACCAAATACGGGGATCCTTTCATATTTATTTGGCAGTATGCACTTTCATTCTAAATAATTCTGCATTCTTCTTAGTCAATTTTGCTGTATGGAGGTCACTTGTATGAAGAAAGGAAAGCATGCACTGGAACTTGACTGAGAAATCACTGGCAGATTTTACATTTGCATAGTTTAACCTTTAAAACAGACATTAGTAACATTAAACAAGATTTCATTTTCCAAACTCTATTTCCAGTTCAGTCATCAACCTTAGATTTAAATATCTCAATATCCTGGCCAAAGGATTTCACTGTGGCCACAAGGAATATTGCATGTCATATAAGGTGGAGCTCCTGGTGTCTGTATGGGGATAGTCCAAGGGGCAAAGGTAAGAGTGACAAAAGTGTAGCTGTGCACTCTGGGCTGTCCCAGAAAGCTGCCACAGACCCCTCTGCAGCCAGCACACAGCTCAAACACCTGCACTGGTCAAACCCATCCAAAATCTACAAGTGCTCCACACAGGATTTTATTCTCTTCTGTTTTAACACAATATGATCCAATGCAGTCTCTCATCAATTATAAGGTTTAAGTTAGGCCACTTTACTTTGTTTTGCACCCTGCTGCAGATGATGGTAGAGATGATCTCTGAGGTCTGGAAAAGGAAGCTTTATATAAATAAAGCCTGAAGTGTTTCTTTACAATATGAAGTGCATGTTTAAAGTAGTATTAGAGACAAACACTTCTATCTGAAGTGCTCTGACATTACAAATGTTAGAGAATTTCGTTAGTCTTTTCAGTTGCATCTGCCAAGTTCAACTGATTTAGTACTGAAGACTGTGTTTTAAAGCTCAGGAAATCTTTGATTTTAGATGAAGAATGTTAGCAACAGCAACAACAATATGAAAAATGGACCAATAAACATTTTAACACTTCAACAGTTCAGCAGGTTTTAATTTTTCTGTAAAATGTCATTTACAAGTAGAAAGAAATCATATGGTATATTCTAAATGTTTTTATTTATGTTTCTATATATAGAGAGAATTTTTTAAAGGTTGCTATATCAGAAAAAGAGAATCCAGCTTGCCACTTCCAGATGCCCTGCTATGTGTCTTTGCAAATGTGCAGTTCCCTCTTTACTTTTAAAGAGATTTGAAGTTCACAGAATAACTGGTCTTGGTGAACATAAATGCAAATTCAGTGAAGAAGACAGAAGGTTTATTTAATTTTATCTTGCATTCTGTCCTAAACAGGAATACATCAACTACACAGAACACAAAGTGGTATGCATCACAATATTATGATTCCAAGTGAACCCAGTCACTGATGGATGTGAGACTAGTAAAAGGTACCAATTCAGAAAAAGAAAAAAAATATTCAAAATATGGAAATGTTTCACATAGAAACATGCTGCTGTTTTATGCTGTATCTGTGTTAGATCATTATATTTTCCATACTGAAAGCTGGAATTGTAGTCTCTAATGTGTTAATCTGTTTCTCTGGCTATCCACTGAATTTAGCTAGCTAAGTAATAAGTAGCTTAAAAACCTGATACCTTTTGTCAAAAAAAGAAGCTGTGCTCATTAAAAATTCTGAATAAGTTCTTCCTTGATTTTCTTAATTTTCTTTTTAAAATATAAATGACTAACTCAACTATAACGTGTGTTTGACAGAAATAATTTGAAAGTAATTATACAGAGCCAAGTATTTAAACTCATGGGTAATTTGAATGCAGCTTCTTTCACCCTTTATAATTATGTACTTCTGGTGTTGTGCTATTGAGTGAACATTACCCTTTAATAAATGCAGAGAAAGATGTAAGTGTTCAAAATTCACTCTGCAGTATGAGACTTCAAGATATGGTACAGTAAAAGGATGTAGAACAAAGAAAACCTTTCTGTAAAGTACAGATGCATTTCCAGCAGGGACTTAGAACTCTCCAAACAGGTATGAGAGGCTTTTTTCCTGTTATAAAAACAAATTAACTACTTTGAAAAAAGAGCTGTACAGATTGTGTGTCTACCGACAGAGACCAGCCATCTATAACCCTAAGATAAATAATCTTATTTTATCTGATTTTGATTTTGCCTCTGGTTGCTCATCAGTACATTGAGTGAGATGGCTAACACTTTAATGGATTTTAAACCTACATATATTATTTAAAATGCAGAGATGTTTTACAATCAGTAGAATTGTTTTGGATTTATCTCAGTTAAATGAGAACACCATTTTATAGCAATAGCTCTAATTCAGTGTGCTTGAATTCTAATTCATAAAGGTCATGTCTCCTCCCTGACCTTGTTAAGCAGGACAGCATAGCATCCTCTGGTACTGTTCATTTTTCAGTGATCATCCACTGAAGTAATGGAAAAACCATAAATACCAACATTTCAAGAATTACATGACTTTGACCTTTAACTCCACAAAATATTGGAAGTTATTATAATACAGTGAGATTTCCTCATTACCACTCTGTAGTGTTGACACAGTAGAGGCTACATATAATTTTTTATTTAATTCTGAAGAGGTTGTGACTTTTTTCAAGTGTCGAAAAAAAATTTGATACAGTAAGTGTTTCATAGGAATTGGTGGTCAATGAAGAAAATAAATGTAAGTGTGGCCAAAAAATCAAGAGTGTTTCATAATTTATGAAACTACATTTCAGCAGAAGTAGCAAGGTAGGAGCATCATACTGGAATTAGGAAAATTTGGAAAACTGTCTCCTGCAGTTAGGAAAAAGACATGTTGATTCATGTTATTGAGATCACTCATAACTTGTGATAGGTCAGTTTCTCTTTAAAGATAAATTCACAGTTTTGCAAGAAACATTGGGTTTGCTTGTTCTCATTGACTTTAAAACCAAACTTGTTGCTTTAAGGAAATAATAAATTTATTCAGGTAAATTACAGATTAAACATTGTCCAGGTCAAAATTAAGTTAAAGACAGATACTTAAAAACCACTGGCCTGAAAACTTGTTATTTTATCACCTGATCTCCAAATTTGTTGTGGATGAATCTAACCTTTCTTTGACAAGATACTTTTGTTTGATGTCCAACTTCTTGCTGTGGCCAGTGTCAATTATTTTACCTTTTTATTTTATTTTACATCTGTTTTACTATTACTGTTCATTCAATCCAAATAAAGTTGAAATTCAATATTTAAACTCTGTGGGTTACTTATTTTTAAACAGTACTATATGTTCATTTCATATTAGTAACCTGTGTTTTCCCATCAGAAAAATGGCCCTGGGGAATTACTAAAGTTTAAATTTGTTTGGGGATTATGTTCAGTCTTTCAGAATGAAAATAATGACTCATCTTGGAGAATTTATGCTACATTGTTTTTCTAAATCATAGTGCTCTTAGTACACATTTCTGTGAATCCTATTGTGTTTTATGCAGTACATGTAAGGGCCTCAGACTTGTGTGATCATAACATGCTTTGCAGCAAGTAATTTCTGAGAAAACTGTGCTTAAGGTTAGACACTGCAGAACATTTAGAGAAACTGTTAGAATCCTTGTGGTTAATAATACTCCCTAATAGTGAAGGAAAACAAAGAAAAACCTTCTCTTCAGAGACTCACAGAATGAACTGAATTCATTGGAGACTGGCATCATGTACTAAAAATTTATGTGAGAAATATATTGAACGTTGATTATAAAAATGGATGCTAATTGCAAGGTGATTATTACATTCAACCACCTTAGTGATACAATTTAGTGAATAGATGCAATTTTGAAGTTAGAAATGGTTGGCATTTCCATCTCTTGCATGGGATATGGCACAGGTCATCCTTCTGTCCATTTGAGTCTATGCTACAATGCCTCACCATACTGCTTATGCTGCTGAACAAGTTTACTATCATAATTACTGTCATAGGGAGTAGAAGGCATTTTTGGCCACAGTTGCCAAAAGCTTTCTGCAGTAAATATGGAATGGCTTAGGTTTTTAAATGTTTGGGAAAAAAAACAAGTCAGAGACATGTAATATATCTCTTTCTTTTTTTCCTTGAATGTCCTGGGAATACATTTATCAATCTCCTATAATATAAATTAATATCTTATCATTCCTATTTCTGACAGATGTTCGTGGTAAAGTAAAAGTTTAAATTATGCTTGGCTTTCTTTTACTGTTGTTTATTCAATGATTTGAAAGCATTCTCCCAATTTAAAATGTAGAATTAATGGCCCATAAGGCACATGATGAATTGAATCAATTTTGATAATGGTGCCTATGACTGAGTAGCAACCAGAAATCAAGTGGTTTGCTGATGATTCCTGTGTCAGTGAAGATATGCAGAACAGATTGTCAGACTCCTACTGTCATTTCTTTCAAAGGAGAAATACTGTTGCTTCTCAGGAGTTTATTATTTTTAGTGACTACTTACAAGCTGATGATTTCTTCTTAATTTTCTTTTTTGACCCTTCATTTTGAATTGTGCTAAGGAGGTGGAGTAACTGCTACACTGAGGGCCTAGAAGAGAAGAATACAATGCTGATAGATCTGTCATATCTTTTGGCTTCAACTAAAAAACATAATAGGCAATCTTCAGTTCAGTTCACTCTGTAGGCTCCCAAGTACACTAAATATCTATTTACTTTACAGTAATTTTGTCTTTGATCTCATTTAAGGCAGTATTAAGGTCTTACTCAGTGATATGCTCTGAAAAATGAGTAATAGGCAAATATAAAATGCTTAATTCCTCTGTCACTCAATGTTTAAAGTTGTTTTTTGAGATTTACAAAAATGTTATGTTATTAGCAACTACGTCCTAGTACTTGTTTAACACACAGTTGTCAAAACTTTGGGGAGTTAATGGCCCAAAATTCCTTTATTGGAATTCTGTGGTGGCCTTGACAGACAGTGGCATAACTGTACTGGTAAAAGCATTAAATACCAAATCATTGTCGTTATGTTCTTTGTATGCAGACATAACATGTGACCTTATACTTTGCCATAATGACCTTAGCATTTGCAAGTAAAAAGTAATGAATTTGTTGGCAAAATAACACCGAGTAAAATGAAAGCACATTTCAGATTTCAATTTTTTTTTTCAAGTTTTCAAGAAAAATGCTGTTCTATAAAAAATACTGGATATTTTATAGTAAGACTTTTACCAGAGCCTTTAAGAAAGGTTAACTTTTTTTAACTCCTTCAGACTCATTCCAACAGGCCAATTATTTCAGGGCATATTTTCTCATCTGACAAAAGAGAATATTGTGGTCAGAACATCAGGACAGGTCAAGGTATATACCTTTCAAATCTCTGCTTTATACGTGTAGCCAATCTTGGTGAAAAAATTGTTAGTTCATCCAACATAATTTGCCATTGTCAAATCCCTCTTGAGCATTCCCAATTACACACTTGCCTGCACATGCCTGGACATATATTCCAAAGGGACATGCTCTCCTCCAAGGAGAAAGAAGGGCTTGGACAGCCCACAGTTATTCAGGCTCTTCTTCTGGCATGTCTTAATGAAGGGAATACCATGAAGTTTTTTCCCAGTCATGGATCCCTCCTCTAGTTGTCACCATTTTCCACTGAAGGCATGTAGGCACCTTGCAATCACAATCCACCAACTCTTTCATCACTTTCATGCTGAAATAGCTGATGGAATGTTCCTGCTGTTTAAGCTGATGAATTTAAATATATCCAGTTTCTCGAGGTACTCCTAAGGTGTTGCTCCCAGATGATACCTGAATCACTCCTCAGACTATGCTGTTACACACAGAGGTGTGAAAACTGGCAATGCCTATGAAGATCAAGAAATAACAGCACTGAGTTCTGTAGCCTGCCCCATACCATCTCTCACTTGTTAGTTCCCGTACACATCAGCAAAAACACCTTTTCCCTGAACTTCCTTTTGCAATTAGTTTTGCTGCAAGAGCCTTTTTTTCTTATCTCTGATATTCCTTGCTGGGTTTATCTCCAGCTGGGCTCTGCTCTTGATTTTTTCCCCTAAGTATCTGAGAAATGCTATGCCACTCTTTTGTTGTCTGTCATTTTCATCTCTTATACACTGCTTTTTGCATCTTAGTTCAAAAGTTATTAATATATGTGCAAAAAAGTAGGTCATACTCAGGATGAATAAATATTAGACCAGGATAAAAATTTACCAAGTTTAACGTTTCAGGGATGTGAATATTCTGTTAAGAAAGAAATTCCAGACTACAGAAGAGATATTTTGAAAAGGAAAATTGTTACAGATACATGGATGTGTTTTACAGTCTTATATTTTTTGGCACCTTTTAATTAGCACAACAACAAAACAAACCAACCAATGAAAGACAGAAAAAACCCCGTATGAAAGTCTCCAGAAAGATGTGGTCAAAATGGAAACTGTGTATGCAGATAACTTTAAACACCCAGATTAAACAAGTACATCTTCATCAACATGTTACTTGAACATAATATTTGGCTTTGACACCATTATTTTAACCTAGTTCCTTGTAGTTGAAAATCATGTCATACTTCTAGACTAAGGTGGGGAGCAGCAGGGATCAAACA
Organism: Erithacus rubecula; assembly: GCF_903797595.1. Classification (NCBI taxonomy): domain Eukaryota; kingdom Metazoa; phylum Chordata; class Aves; order Passeriformes; family Muscicapidae; genus Erithacus; species Erithacus rubecula. The sequence goes on along the minus strand of NC_136686.1, from coordinate 24,771,731 downwards.
AGTTGTTGCATGTTGATTCATGCAGAGGAAAGGTGCCAACAGAAAAGAGGCAAAATCTCTTTTGAGATGTTATAGAGGATCATAACTCAGTATATTAATTTATTTTGTATCTGTATCCCAGGGTACAGAAGGGAAACAACCTTTACATTTTGCCTGTGATTTGTCCTACATTAGTGTGCCACTCTAATTATATCTGTATTATATCTGTTGGCAAAACATAAAAATAAGATTACCACACCATACAACTGAAAAAGCTGGCACAGCACGCACTACTAGATATGACAGAAGCAGAAGCAGAAGGTCCTGCAGAAAGAAACTTCATCTTGATCCAGGTTGTACTTCATACTTTACCCCCTTTACCCAGATTAATTTCAAATTTTTTGAAAACAAGTGCACTGTTGAAGAAAAGAGTTCTTAAAATATCACATTGATGTAGTAGCTGACAGGCTGGCTGTCTTTACAGAGAAAGGAAACCAAAGCAGAGAAAAGATGTGAGGATGGCTCTGGAAAGAATTTGCTATCAAGTAAAATCCAGGCCACTGAATCAAAATAAAATGGATCATCTTGCATAACTGAAAACTGTTTCAAATAATGTCTTTTCTTTTTTATTTTTTCCCCTTCCCTTCCCTTCCCTTCCCTTCCCTTCCCTTCCCTTCCCTTCCCTTCCCTTCCCTTCCCTTCCCTTCCCTTCCCTTCCCTTCCCTTCCCTTCCCTTCCCTTCCCTTCCCTTCCCTTCCCTTCCCTTCCCTTCCCTTCCCTTCCCTTCCCTTCCCTTCCCTTCCTTCCCTTCCCTTCCCTTCCCTTCCCTTCCCTTCCCTTCCCTTCCCTTCCCTTCCCTTCCCTTCCCTTCCCTTCCCTTTCCCTTCCCCTTTCCTCTCTAAATATCCCAAAAGTAAAATGTGGACTAATAAAATGAACTTTTAAATCATTAAGTAATGATTTTTATTTCCTTTAAATTTAAAAGAGAAACAAGTTTTACTTTCTTTATTTTCTCTCAAAATGCCTAATCAATGGAATAAAATTTTTAAAAGAGACTATATTGCTTGGAAAAAAAGTAAAAACAAAACAAAATAAAAGCAAACAAACAAAAAAATCTGAGAAAAATCCCTTGTGGTTCTTACTTGAAGACTCAAATTGATTTTGATAAACCTATTTTGTGTCACTAAATATCTAAGAAAACCAAACCCCTTTCAGGGGCCTACTCTTTATCCTCTGCTGAGTGGTGTTCCATTTGACATATTCTAGTTTTAAAAGCTGAATTGAAGCTATGAAGTGGACATCAGTTCTTCAAACAAAGGCATGAGCAATTCTATAGATAAACAATTTTCATGAAATACTCACCTATTACAAAACAAATGCTACACAGAATCACCATGTCCTTCATGCCCAGTTCACCCACCACTTCAGGCCTTCTGAAATATGGAGGCTTTGCCTGTGGTGTGGAGGATCTATTTGTTTCTTTTAGGTAAACTGGCTGTTTCTCTCTTCCCTGACCCTTGGAGGTGGAGTCTAGGCAGATTGACTGATTGGAGAAAATTAGTGCATAATGTTGAGGATGTTTTATGTATTATGTGTTTGTGTCTATTTCACCTTTTTTTTGACAGTTCACGGTCTAGATTCACCAAACATGTTTCTGATTTTTGTCTGATACAGATTTTGATGATAAATTCTGATTAATAAAATGACAGTTAATTAAACTTCTGTGAATTAATATAATTTATGTAATTCCAAGGTTGCACAAGACTTATCAGAATATTCTTCTGTGAAAATCCATAGCAGCATAAAAAAAAATTTAGTTCTGGTCTGAGAATATCTTTATTGGCGGAAGGAAGAGTAATCTTTTTTAATTAGGACAAAACTTGTTTAATCTGTCGGTTGATTGATCTGTCTAATGCCTAAGTGGCACTGTTACTTAATAACTGTTCTAGTTTTGCTAAGATCTACCCTGTAGAAATTTCTGGAGGGAGAATTGGATGAACGACTCCCTTAATTCTGACTCACTAATTTAAATAAATTATAGTCTTCTTAATTAGTTATATCTTTTTTATATTTCCTATGGCCTTGCTGTTCCAGGTGGCAAAGTCTGCAATATTTAGAAATACTAACACTGAAATTAGCATAAAATACCAGCTTGTAGAGTTCCACATTATGTCTTCATGCTACTAGACAAAGATTTTAGTCTCGGTTGTTGGTGTCAGGAAAACATAGGAAATCAGTAATGCAAGATTATTAGAAAGAAATTTCTGGAACATTGTGACTCTTCAAATGACTAATTTGAATGAGCTCATTTACAGGTAGAATACCACATGTCAGATCAAGTTCTATATGTAGCTATCTTGTACAGACAGCAAGAGAGCAGGGAAGAAACTTTTTCAAATCAACTTTTCCTGTTTGGGAGTAGTGTTAATAGCTTTTTGCTTATGAAAGTATATAAATTATGCTATAAATGAAAAGAAAAAATTGTAGCAGCTCAGCTCACTTTTATATCCCCCCAGGTACAAATTCTTGCTAATCAGAGCAGCTCTCAGCTGCATTTCTTCAACATTATCTGAACTGCAAGAAGTCCAGAACCAAAATATATTGAATAGCAACAGCTGGGCTTTATTGCTGAGCCAGATTTCCCCAGAGTTTTAGTAGTACAAACAAATTAGTTTTAGTGGTATATTATGGCCTAATTAGTTTAGCACACTTGAAGTGGGCTTTTGTGGATACCTCTCTCAGGTTTTACTCTGTATAAGACATCATTCAGTGTAATAGTATTCCCACAAGACTGATGTTCCTTCCCCTTGGCTGAAATCTCCAGAGCTCTGGTCAGTTTTTCCTGGTCAGCAATAAATACCAGGCAGGATTAAAACTTTTCTGTCCACATGAAAAATAATGTATGTTATGTGAGATGCCAGCCCACTGAATGTTACAACTATACCCTATGCCCTTTCCCCTCCCCATATAACCAATTTTAATTGTTACTGGAGGAAGGAATTAAAGTGTAAAGTCCTTGTGAGAAACAGGTAGTATATGAAAGCCTTGGCTAATTCCAGTGATGACCTAGAAATACAAGCCTTTAAGGTATGCTTGTTATTCTAGCAGCTGAACTTCCAGTCTCTGATAAATGGTAGCTCACTTCAGTGAAAATAAACAGAATATATGATATTGATTTTACCATGGCTCGTTGAAAGGTCTGTTGTATAGGTAATATTGTGGAATTGCAATATGATAAAGTGACTACTGGGCAGCAACATTCTATCTCCTCAGTTTTTTCCCACTTTATCTCTCCTTTGTGGGAATTTTGCAGTCCCCTAGAAACAATATATGTATGTAGTATATAATATTTTTTGCAGTCAGGGGAAAAGAAGGTTGAATCAACTTTACACCTAGTCAGAAATATATTCAGCTTGATATGTATCAGTTATCATAATTTCTTGATGTTCCTAGAGCTCCTTGTATAGGTCAATTTAATAATCAGCCTAAATATTTCCATGTTTAAGTCTTGAATTTCAATGACACCTGAACATCTTATTTTAAAATGCATTTAAAAAACTTGCATTTCAGAGTTGCCTTTAGTATCTTAGTATAATACAGATGTGGATACATACCCTGGCATGATTTCAGAGCTTTGACAAATATAAGGTTTGTCATACAGATACAGGTATATGCCAAGCTTGGTTTAGTCCTCAGAGGAACTACAGAAAATGAAGAATGGATAGTTACTTGCTGTTATTTTCTGTCACTACTATTATGTTTTTTTCTTCTTAAGCATACATTGCAAGGATGGAGCAGCATGATAACAAACCAGAAATGGTCAGAGGTAAGAAGCAGTGAGCTTCAACTGGCATGCTTAATAGCAACTGTTGAATAAATCAACAAAACTTGTGCTAAACCTTCATTTGCTTTTGCTCCCAATAGAAAGTGCAATATTACTCCACTAACAGTAATTTCCTGTTGACAGCAATAGAGATTCTGCTTGTATATGCAGGATTTTATAATGCCAGAGTCTTGCCAAACACTACCTGAAGCATATTATCTTCCCCATCTCAGAGAGAATATAAAATAATTTGTGGTGTACAGTTCTTGAATAATTGGATCCAACTTTTACTTAGCATCAGCCTTCTTGTTATAGAAGATGCAGTGGAGCTGTGGTCGCTATGAGAAATAATGAGAAGAGGAAATTAATATAAAATGAAAATGTCAGAGTAATGGATCATGTGTGTTGACAGGAAAAATGGAAAAAAGAGGGCAAATCATTCATTATAGTGTGTTATGCACATGATGCTTGAGCCCTAAGATAATATGATGATATTTTGTTTTTATTCATCATTATATATATATATATATATATATATATATATATATCAGAAGTCTGAGTGAGATCCCAAGTAAAATGTATGCAAGTGCTGGTGTAAACACAGTTTTACTGCTGTTAACTTCTGAGGCACTATAGCTAACTTCAGTTTGGGCTACACAGGTGGGAAATTTCTAAAATAAATATAGATGTAACAATTAGTGCTCATAAATCCTTCTGACCCTGTGCATTTCTAGTACTGCTCCTTCCCTTCAGTTTTGCTTTTCATACAGCAACTCTCATTGACTTCTGTGGTTGCAGCAAATTCCAAGCAGGTACCTCGGGGTATCCAAGAAAAGTCTTTTCAACCTCCTGTGAAGTTTGGCTGTGTATCTGTTTGCTGCTGTACTCAGGATCACCTGTTGTCTTCTTTCCAATATAATGTCTCATTCTTTTTGTCATCACTTCAGGAAGCATCCCCAATTTGAGTAATCTACCCTGATCGTGTGATCATCATCAAGTTGCACCTTTTTGTAGGAAATTCCTTTTACTTCTCCCCTTTCTTAAGACTGTTTCATAAATATATCTAATGGTTTATGCTTAATAAAAAGATCAGCTTGAAGTGCTTTAATTCTTTTGCTATTACTGTGGATTCCATTATTTTTATATTCAGAAGTGGGTTTGAGGGAAAGACTTTGTGTGTGTGGGTTCACAGATTTAAATCAAAATGTTAAATGTTATAAAAAATTTTGCAAAGCAGATTACTTATGAAAAAAAAAATTGTAAGCTTCAGAAATGTCAGCAAGGGGTGCAAGTACCAAAGTTATAGGAATTCTCATAGTCATGGTATGCTCAGTGTCATCTGCACTTTCTTTTCTACTTCTCCCTTTGTGAGTTTGGGCTTCCAGAGAGCACAGAAATAGTAATAAAGTTCAATGATTTATTTTCACTCTATGTACATATTCTTTTGGGGATAATTAATTATAAACATTTAACTACCCAAGAAATTATCCACAGGCAAGATCTCTATTCTGAAGTGTCAGGCAGCAATGAAATATTTCTTGAATCTGGAAATTTTTGGAAGATATTTATTTGAATGAATTTTTTATAGCAGTTTTCAGAGCTGCCATAAGTGTCCTCAGTGCATCTGACACCATAGTGGAACAAAGGACTTAAATCAACATCTATGCTTTACTATAGATAATTAAGATTCTGCACAACATAGAATAATCTTAAATTAATTCCAAATGCATTAATTAACAATATATTCAAAAGGACTTATATATTTGGTGAAAATACAGTCTTTCAGAAATGCTTTGACCTTGCTGCATAGCCCCAAAGCAAGCCTGATGAGATCAAAAGAGTAGAATCTCACATTGATCAGACAGGTAACTATTTCCTTATTCTACAATTATTTTTTACTTTTAAATGAGGTACTCCTAGCATTAAAAATGCTAAGTTTAGATAATGCACTGGTAGAATTTCTGTGATGTGAAATACGAGAGAAAAGTAGTGTTCCAAACTTGCAATATGTTTTAAAAATATTTTTCAGGCCTACATACCCAACAAAAGTACTTTCAGAAAACAGTGCAGTTCTTTTTGCTTATTATTCTGAAAGCTTTATACTGACTATAATTTACAGTAAATATTTCTAGTTGCTGTTAATCAAATGCAATATAGTATATATCACAGCTTAAATATGTTGTATTAATAATCTTCTGAGTCATAGAAAATGGTAGCATGTAAACTGAGAAAAAAAATTGAAATTCAGTACCAGCTGAAAATTTATTTCATGTTTTTTCTTCACAAGATGCATTTCTAAATTTAATGACCTATATGTATGTGTTGGTAATGGAACATCAAATATTTTGTGGTATAAGTTACAGCCAAAAATATATGCTCCGAGGTGATTCTTACCCCTAGAAAATTTTGATGAGTAGGAGTAAATTTTAGTAAAGTGAAATGGAAGAACAAAAAAATATTCCTCATTGGTGACTGGTGTAAACTCTGTTGTCCACTATGTTTCATGTTGAAATGAACCATTGAACAACAGTTAATTATCTGGAGTGCTGTATTTTCACTTTCAATCTCAATGCATTTTACCTAATTTAGAAGTTAGCTCTAAGGTACCACTGCTGTGTAAATTTCCTTCAGGTGAAAAGCACGTGAGCAACAAGAGATGTTTTAAAATTAACATAATCTAGTTAAAAAAAAATTTTGAATATGCAGCTATTTTTAAGGAAGAATGTGGAAAGAGGAAAGCATCTGTAGAATTTTTTTTTTTTGCTTGTGATTACACATGATACAGTTAGATCCAGTTAGATGCATTTGCACTTCAGCAACAAAATTATTAGGTTATTCAATTCATATTCTTATTGCAGTCCTTTACTGTCCAAAGCACTCAGTGGCAAAGAATTCAAGAGCACTAAAGCATGTTTAAATCTACCCATAAAAAAAATATTTGGTTTAAAATTTCTACATTTATATTTATTTTGGGGACATGATCTCAAGATATTATCTGGAATGTGTCATTAAGTGAATAGATTTGGTTAAGAAATATCATGTGGGCTGGAATATGATTAACAGCTTTAATGACATTTGATATATCAGATACATTAGCACTCAGGTGAAAAAAAGGAGAATATCTCCCACACAAAGCACACTGTGTTAGCTGTAACTAAATGGGGGGGAAAAGCTGTTTTAAAATAATAATTATCTAAGCTATTAATGCATAAAGAATATAACTTGCTGTGTCTTATTTTATGAAAATGTATTGCATGAAATGTTTCAGAATAATGAAAGCTAATAAAATGAATATAATTACACACATAACTTCATTGAAATTTATGGCAAATACAGTATATTTCCTCTCAAATATTTTAAATATACCATTATAATAAGCGTAGCATTAAAAGCTTGGGTTCTTTTGTGGTACTCTAGAGCTGAAAAAGAAGGATTTTTTGTTTGTTTGTTTGTTTGCTTGTTTGTTTTTGTTTAAAAGGGAATTGCTGGACTTCTTCACATAAGACTGATTAATCAGTTGTTTTAATTTATGCATTTTGTGCAGGCATTCCAAATTATACATTATACTGGAAATTGTCCAGAGGAACAAGGCGGGAAAAAGGGAAAAGGAAGGAAGAAGAGAAGGAGGGAAGGAGAGACGGAAGGAAGGGAGGAAGGGAGGAAGGGAGGAAGGGAGGAAGGGAGGAAGGGAGGAAGGGAGGAAGGGAGGAAGGAAGGAAGGGAGGAAGGGAGGAAGGGAGGAAGGAAGGAAGGAAGGAAGGGAGGAAGGAAGGAAGGAAGGAAGGAAGGAAGGAGAAGGAGGAAGAAGGAGGAAGGAAGGAGAGGAGGAAGGAAGAAGGAAGGAAGGAAGGAAAGGAAGGAAGGAAGGAAGGAAGGAAGGAAGGAAGGAAGGAGAAGGAGGAAGGAAGAAGGAAGAGAGGAAGGAAGGGAAGAAGGAAGGAAGAGGAAGGAGAAGGAAGGAAGGAAGAAGGAAGGAGGAAGGAAGGAAGAGGAGGAAGAAGGAAGGAGAAGGAAGAAGGAAGGAAGGAGGAAGGAAGCGAAAAGGAAGGAAGGAAGGAAGAAAGGAAGAGAAGGAAGGAAGGAAGGAAGGAAGGAAGGAGGAAGGAAGGAAGAAGGAAGGAGGAAAAGGAAGGAAGGAGAAGGAAGAAGGAAGGAGGAAGGAAGGAAAGAAAGAAGAAGAAGAAGAAAGAAAGAAAGGAAGAAAGAAAGAAATGAAAAAAGAAAGAAGAAAGAAAGAAAGAAGAAAGAAAGAAAGAAAGAAAGAAAGAAAGAAAAAGAAAGAAAGAAAGAAAGAAAAGAAAGAAGGAAAGAAGAAAGAAAGAAAGAAAGAAAGAAAGAAAGAAAGAAAGAAAGAAAGAAAGAAAGAAAGAAAGAAAGAAAGAAAGAAAGAAAGAAAGAAAGAAAGAAAGAAAGAAAGAAAGAAAGAAAGGAAAGAAAAGAAAGAGAAAATAGATGTGAAATAGTAGATTTAGCTGTAGCATTGTTGCCACTAGCCTAGTGTCAAATAAAGCAGCTGCCTCCAGGACAGAGAAGATGGGTGCTGAAGGCACAAAACACAGCTTACACAGAACCTTTATTCAGTTTTGCTTCCTACACTGTTGATGGGTGTTAGTGTTGTGATTCACAAAAGGGAAAGCTCTTTGGCTGGAAATTGAGTACATCCAGAGGAGATGTACTTTGGAAAATATGAAAGTGAACACACTGTTAATACTGAAACTTGGCTGGACCTTTGTATGCTGGGGTCTGAGAATGCTATGTGCTACAGATTGTAAGAGACCATAGACCCTGGCACTTCTTCAGGATCTCCACCCTGGGCTTTGCAAAAAACCTTGAAAGGGAGTACATATATTAGGAAGACCTTTGCCAGTTCTCATTATCTATCTGCCCCACAGACATCAGCAAGCATGAAAATGCTGCTAAAGAGGAGTTGTCACAATGCTTGCAGGTGTTTGCTTAAAAAAACCCATTTTGTTTATGAGAAAATTTTTCTAGAATAATGTCAAGACATGATACTAAAGTAGTCCAGTAATAAATCTGTGACATTTAGGGTGAAGAAGGTCAGGGCAGTGGGTGATAAGACCTGTAGAGTAGTTACGGTGGGGAAGTATTTTTAAAAATCTCTTCAAGTACAAACAAAATCTCTGTGTGAGGAATTAGTTCTGTTTTTAATATGCAAACAATTTATTTGTGAAAGAACCAATATTGTTTTCACTGCTGACAAAGAAACTGCTACATTAATTTACTTCACAGTAGAAAAAATACTGGCAGAGTACAATAAGCTTTGGTCTATACTGGATTTAAATAAATATGTGATCATGTTTCATTGGAATATATATACATTTTGTTGTTATTCTCCTTCTTTTTCATTGCCCTGAATTTTTCAAAGAGAGTTCCATTAAGGCTAAATTTGGTACATTAGAAGTGTTCTGACTGTGGGGGGAAAAGTTATATAGTCAAGCTGACATTTGGAGGTGAATTAAGTACAATGAAGTTTTAAACTCAATGGCTAGGCAGAAATTTTTAATTTTGCCTCCCAAAGAAGGGGGGAGCTTCTCATCAATTAATTATTTTTATACTGAGGCAGACTACATACATTGCAAATTATTTTAAGTGCAGTCACTGAATTATTTGAAGACTGCATTGGTATTCACAAAATAGTAACCAGTATGTCAAATCTGTACAAGAGGCTTTTGAGACTTTCTCTAAATACTGCCCTTTTCAGATGATGACATACTATAGCAGAACAATTAAAACATTCCTGAATTAGACATCTGGGAGACTTTTTGGTGGTACTACACTCGTGAGAGGTCTGCTTTTTATGCAAAACAATGCATCAAAATTAGAAGGATGTAAGTGCAACAGTAATCACACCATCAACTCTCAGGATGAGTAAAGAAAGCCTTAGCAGCTGTTTAAGCAGAAGTGTGCCAGTCTCAGAGGGAGACTGATCCATAAGTAATTAATTGGTTACTTTCTAAAATCCATAAATTACAATTGGAATGATCAAGTTAATTTCCTGCATAAGTATGTACAACAGGCCTTTCTAAATTATTACTGTTAGAAATTCTAAATACTTAGGCAAAGATTAAAGGACTTGGCCACCTCATTCATTTAAAAGACATAGCCTGCCACCACAAGAAAGGACTTTGCTATGAATTGACAACAAGACATAAATCACTAAGATTTACTTTAGGTCTGCCCAGTTTTCTGAGACCCATTTTAGTCTGCATGCTACAGTTCTTAGGGGAAAAGTAAAAGGATTCAGATTACATTTAAGATTTCTATTAAAGAAAAATTTTATGCTGCCCATTACATGCATCCAATTGAATCACATACACTGGGGTTCCCTTCTTCCAGTAATATCTTGGAATACACAAACTCATTTTAAAGGAAAACCTTTTGTTTGTTTGTTTGGTAAATCTTGTTTTCCCTTATCAAAAGATTTGTGCTGTTATATTAAAAAAAGCACAGTCCAGGAGTCAAAGTCTCAGTTCCAACTGGCTGCTCTCCCAACACAGGGATCATTTTAAGAATTGCATTTATCAGATTTCATACTAAAACCTAAATTTTATACAATAGGAAGTTTGAACCTTTTTTGAACCCAAAATTGATCTCCTAGTAACCATTAATATTAGTGCAAAATACAAATTTTGAAAAGTTAGTCATGGGACCCATATAGTGAATTGCAATGGCTTTGTTTTCTTGAGGGTTTGTTTTTTGCTCTTGGGTTTTTTTATCTATTTCTGAATTCTGAAATTCTTGTGCTTCATACCATTTACATATATTCTATAGCTGACTATTCTCATCTATAGAGTCATACAGAGGATTAGTTGGATTTTTATTTCATTAGATTACAAATAAATTAATTTCATTCAAAATTTATTCCATTTTCTAAGCATGCATGTATTCTTCATGCTCGGAGCATATCTATCACTGGAATTCTCTGCAACACAGTTGGTTGTGCTCACAGAGCTCTCCAATATGAGAATGCATTAGTGCATTAAATAAGGCTTACTAAGGCACCTTCATATCCATTACTGGAACAAATGATAATTTCTTTTTGGCATGACAAGTGCATGGAAAACTGTGCTTTTGTGACCCTATAGTTGTTTTTTTTCTAATGAAATGGAGACAAAAAAGCTGAAATAAATATTATTTTGATTTTTTTTTTTTTTAATTTATTCTGATCTGTCTTAAATTATAGATCTAATGACAATTCTCAGGTTTTCTGTGTAAATTCAGCCTGGCACTTTGCATTTGAAATGCAGCTCTCTAAAACATGTTTCAGAATCTACTCCAGGTACACAGAACATGAAGAATTGTGTTTAGCACTAGTAAACATGGTTCATTTGGGAAGATTTATTTTGAAATACAACCATGCTTATTCCACTTCCTTTTTGCAATGTAGCCTATTGAAAAATCTGTATAATAAGAAATAATTTATATAAGAAATTAGGTTTTGTACCCTGCATTCTTCTCCATGAGAGAATTATTTGACAGTTCTCAACAATGGATACATCCAAGGATATCTCATCTGTTCAATATTTTCATTAGAGGGAGAGAGTTTCTTATGTCACAGGATTGTTATTATCTGGATAAATTTACTATAAATTCAAAATGAGAGTTTTTTATCAAGATGGACTTCCCTTTTTCTTAGTTTTTAAGATTCATATCTGTCTATGTTCTACATATAAAATGAAACAAAGAATAATACCTTGAAGTTTTGAATAAAAGCCTGAAATAGTCTATTTTGATGTATAATATATCATCCTTTTTTCATACTTCTGTTTTGATGAGAGAACTGGAAAGAAGATGTGAACTCTCCTGTTGTTTTCCCTATGTTATCCTTAAATAATCTGCTCGTGATTATGAATATGAAATGATAAAACAAGATAAAATGAGAGAGTTTGGCCCAGACATTTTTTTAAAGGCAATCTTAAGATAAAAGACAATTATTCAATTTTGACAGAATAAGCAGCAACCTATGATCCTTTTCATCTTTATTATAACGATACATGTTTATTTATTTATTATTTATTAATTAATTTATTGGCAATCAGGATGTTCATGGAAGGTTTATCTAGTTTTATCACTGCAAAAACACTCAACAATACCCCAGAGCTAAGGAAAAATCTTTCTGAACAAACTAAAAGGTTTGGACATGCTTGAACGTGCTCTGAATTCTGCAGTGTACTCCCACAGGGTACATGGTGTTTATATTATGGTTTTCTCCCTCCTTATTTCTTAAGACATTATTTCTCTCATTAACTGTTTAATTATATCATAGTAGTGTCTAAATGCCCTTCTCCATTTGTCTGGAATTGTGTAATGGGGGTTTTATTTTGCTTTATTTTCCTCTGGTAGCTTAATCTGTTGCTTTCTGTTCACACAGAACTGCTGAGACTTTGGGCTGCATGAACACAAATTCTGTGAGAAACATAAAACTTGCCTTGAGTTTTAGAGATGGAAATTGGTGTAAGAATTCCAAGTAAGACTCCATTCACTATAATGCAAATAAGGGCTGAAGGAAACAAATATTTAGATAAAAGGTTAATTGGCGGAAATTTGAAGAATCTTTCATGGAGTGTTGAAATTTTAGAAGCACACGTCTCCTTATGGTTCAGCCAGTGGTGGAGAGACAAAAATGAAAAACAAAACAAGAAATATTTTGTGTATTGCATAGCAACTGTTAGGACACTTCTTGTTGAATAAGACTATTAAACTGAAATAAGATCTCTTAATCAGAAAAATTCTATTAATTTTGTACTGTATGTATTTAAGTTCTTTCAAGGAAAAATCAGGTTGTAATTTAGATATAGATTTTTTTTTTTCTAACACCAAACACTAAAAATTATTAATGATGCATTTATTTTTGCAATTAAATGAAGAAACTAAGGGGGGGGTGGGGGGGGGGGGGGAAGAAAAGCAACTTAAAAAACCTAAAGAGCCAAACAGTTTGGAAATGTTTATGAAAATTGAAGTATGAAATTATATCATTACAAAGATCTTTGGGTTGGAAGAGACTTTCAAATATCATGAAGTACATCCTCCCCTCCCCTGGGCATAAATATCTTTCATTAGATGGTTCCCTATAAAAATTATGTTTTTAATTAAATGGCTGACTGAAAAACCTTCAAATGGCAAGAAACATTAAAAAATAATAGTAGCAAAATAGTTGAGTGAGGAAGGGGTATACTACTTAGGTGGTTTGTTGGAGATGTTTTTGGTTTAACACAAGTAGATCTTTAACTATTTCGTTTGTATTGGATCATAAATACTTTTTCTTTTCTCATCTTTATCTCTGTCAGGTGTTGTACAGGGGCACGTACATTTGAATTTTGGTGCAGGCCTCTTATGTAGTCCCAGTTTCAATGTTTCTTCATGGAGTGAATTCAGAGAGCATGATCTGGTTTCCCTTTGGTTGAAACAAAAAAAAACAGACAAAAAAAAAATCACCCTAGAAACACACGATACACTCCAGCTGCATATTCCAATAAGTGGAACAAATTTAGATACCAAAGAAATAAATGGACATCTGGAAAATAAATACAGAGCACATGATGTCAGGATGCCTCAGTGAACTGTTACATTTTACAGACTTTATCTTTCCAGTTTTCACATCATGTTAATAATAGTTGCAGTCAACTTCTGTTATAATAAGTGTGTGAGTGTTTGTATGTTCTCCATTTAGACAATTGTTCAAAAGGTATTTAGCCTGTACATAGGTTCATAAGAAGAACATGCAGCCTTCAATGGGCATCACATGGTAAGTTTTGATCCTAATGTGGAAGCAAAGAATTGTCTCACCTTTTATCAGACAATGATTGATTAACTGTGTATAAGGCATAATTAAGGAAAACACGTGCAGAACTTTAAATGAAGAATGCCTGGATTATTTTGATTTTTTGGCATATCTTTTACTCATCTATGGCCAACCAAATGCTTAAATGGTCCTGGAATATACTTGTTATAATTTCTTCTTCTAGTGTACAAATGTGGTAAGGAAAGAGAACGAGACAATATACCTGCATGACTATGTTGGGGAGGGCAAAAAAAACCCACAAAACAAACTCCTTACCGTTTAATATATTTCTGCATATTCTAACTAATTTTCTTTCTGTTGTCTTTTTGAAATGCACATTGAAGTAGGCAAGAAAGCAAGAAGTTTTACAGTAATCAAAAAGGAGAATAAACATCACTATATTAAGGTCACATATTTCCATCCTTCTTCCCCCCACTGTCTCAATTAATTTCTTCTGGGAACCACATCTCATGGAAGATAACTTTGAAGAGAGGTTAGAGTATATTCCCCCACAGAATTTGAAGACTGTAACACAAATAGCACACCTAGGTCTCAATTTTCTTTTCAAACTTGCATGCTTCTATCTTGAAAGTAATTTCTCATGTTATATGTGGTTACTGTATGAAAATCACTGGCGAAAGGGCATTACAGTGCACTCATAATGGAAGCCAACACTTTCCACTATTACTCTTAAGATTAGGCAAATTATTTTTATGTGTGTTTTATTTTCATCCAGACTTAATCTTCTATGAATCTACAGGAAAAAAAAAAGCAACAATCTAAGACCTAAAAGCATACAAGCAGTGACCACAGGCATTCCAACAACAGACAATGAATAAACATATGAAGCATCTATAACTATGCAAGAGTTCATTCCATTATAATAAGAAAGAATTCAAAAAGTTAACTAAATGTTTATATGTATACACACTACAGTTTTTTCAGTTATTACATATGTATGCAAAATACAATATACAGTAGCAAAAAAGTCTCACTTTCTGTCACTGAAGTTTTCATCTTTGAATTGCATATCTCTAATCCCACTGGAGTTTCCCATTAGAAGTTCTTCTCTGCTATGAAAATCTAATGCAAGACAGTCAGGGTAAAGCTAGGAGAATATATTCTGAATTTGTTAACCGTTATTTTGTCTCCAGTGAAGAATGACTGAGAAATAGAAAATACAAACAGTTATGTAAATTGACTTCTTTTATTTATTAAGAATCACCACTTGCAGGAGACTAGTAGTTCTAAAGATTTGGCCAAATATATATTTTTAGTGAATCCTATTATATAGAAGGGGTTTTAATATTCTTTAGAAATCTGCCTTGTAACTGTGGAAATCGCACTACTACTTAAGTTTAAAAATTAAATAGGCAGTGTATAACTGTGCTTTTAGAAATCAGCTTTCCCAAAGTTTTGAGGTACCCAGGTCAAAGTACTCTTAAAGCAATTACAACTTCTGCTATGCAGGCAGGTAACACGTCACAGAGTCACAATGTGCACCACTTCATTTCACCTTTTTCACCCTCGGTTGGTTATGATGTTGCTGTCTCTTTGAGGTATTCAAACATGTTTTCATAACTGGATTCCAAAGACAACTAGCATGCTAAGCCAACAGTGTCACCTCTGCTTCCATCTGGGTTTCTCTGAGTGATTCCAAAAAAATATTAAACTATACCAGTGGATAGCTTGGAAAAGAAAAACAAACCAAACAACAAACAAGCAAACAAAAATAAACTCCACCAAAACTAAAACAAACCAAATAAAAGCCTTAATAATTTTTCTCCTGGAAACGTCTGAGAGATTCTTGTGAATCTATGTCTTGTTCTAATACTCTGGAAACCAAGTGACTGTGATTTGCTGGGGGTCTTGGACCAAATCCCTAAATATCTTTGAGGATTATTAAACCTTTTTCTTCCTTGAAAAAAGCAATTTTTACATTCTCCCTTTCTCCATCTGATACCAAAAAAAGAGGAAGCTGAGAAGAATATGTAGTCAAAGGTCAGAATTTTACTAAGGCATTTTGGATTACTATCTTTTGCTTGGCAAATTGGTTTCTATTTCCTTCCACATCACTCCCAAAAATTCATCAGAAACCTCCCAGAAACTGACACATCAATGTTACTTATTCAAACCAGTGTACATGAATGAATCATACCTTCTAAAATGAGGATACCACTAGAAACAGTGAATTACAGTTATAATATATTTTTAATTTGTTCAAGACAGTAACATTTTATGAATAGAAGCTTGAGACACTGATGTTGCTGTTTGACCCAAGTTGCTGAGGCTCCAAGAAAAGCAGCATGTTGTCACTGATACCTCTGGCTGAAGCAATAGATGCTGAGAGTGGAGAGACATGAGTGATTCTCATTCTAAAATTAATAAATAATACACAAACCAACTGTTTCTCTAAGCTAGTGGGTGGCTTTCAGCTTTTTTTCCCCTATTGTGAAGAGAAATTGAGAACTTTAGGGGTGGGCTGCTGTACAATGTGGTTTTGCCAGTTTTATTAGCTTCAGCAGAAGATTTTGTAATTGTGTGAGAAGGAGAAAAGAGGAATCTATAATTTAAAATAATTTGAGGAAGATGTCTTGAAAAATAAAGGCTAACAAAAGTAGGAAGCATTTAAACAGAATATCATTGGAACTATGAACTGAGGATTTTGGTGGTTCCTAAACAATAGTGAAAATTGCAGAATTGTTGAGGAAGGGATTTCTGGAGGTGAACTTGACAAAACTCTCTGCTCAAACAAGGCCACCTAGAGCTAGGGGGTTTGGACTAGATGGCCTTGAAGGTCTCTTCTAACAGAAACCATTCTGTGATTCTATGACTTGTGATATTATTATCTGTCTACATGGAAAATTTACAAACATTAATGACAGGGACTGCAGCACAGCCACTGTCACTAGAAGTGTGAGCCTTGCAACAGCCTAAAAAATCTTAGAGCAGGACAGTATGGGAAACTTTTTAATTCATTTGGATTATATGGTACTTTGGGGTATATTTATGTGTATTGTATGTACTGAACAATTGGACCTGGTCAAGTACTTGCATATGCTTCAAGGGGTGGTTATTAGTACAGGCCAAAGGAGCTTCTGTTCACAAGAAAAAAGGCTGGACATAATGCCTTCAGTGTAAAACTCAGAGGCTCTGTGGGGCTGTGGCTTTAGGAATTTAAGCCCCAAGGAAATTTGTGTATGTTGATCATGCCTTTTCACTTCACCTGGTAGAGTTCTGTTAATGTGAGTGAATGTTTTACCCCAGAGCATGGGGAAAAAAAGAGACCTCTACTGTCATGTCCTGAAGATTTTCAGTTTGTTCATGCCTGTTTGATGAAAGCAGGGTTTATATCTCTTTCTTGGCAATATACTTATTTATCATTCTCAAAATGCTCTAGCACCAGGGTATATTCATATTTATTCAGCTGCATCTCTCTTTACAGCTTAGGGTGGGGGGGTCTGAATTTCCGTGATACTGAGAAAAAAAAGCCTGAGAAAGTAATTAGTGGTAGATATTTAGGACTTCAGAAAATTAGATCAGTTGAAACTAGAGAGGGGATTTGCAGAAATATTTGATTACTAGGGAGCACGACTCCTTGAAGTTACACCTTTTTTTCCTAATAGTATCTGATGATTTAGAGGATAAAAAACTTAATTTAATATGTTTAATAGAAAACTCTTGCCCTAGTATTTTCAATGTAAAATATTTTTACATAACAGTGGATATTAGTTACTTTGTCAAATAGCTTTTGCACTAAAGTGATACTCAGAAAACTTAAAGTCTATATATTTTTGTGAAATAGGGTGAGAAGTGGTTCGTAATTTTAAAAAAAACCCCTGTTACACAATATTTTTTAAAGGCATGGCAAAATGTCAATCACATTTTTTGGAGGATTATCAAGGATTATCTACTAAGGCTAAACATGGTGATTGTTCAGAATTTTAGCTGTCACTTCATTTTTTTCAACAAGGGGAAAATACTGCTCTTTCCTTTCCTAGAATATTAAAAATGAACATAATTGCATCAACATGATACATATTAAAAACAAAAGAGAAAGAACAGATAGTGGAAAAATGAACTGAGTGTAAACAGATAAGCTACTAAAAACAGTGATAATTCCCAACACTTAGATTTTTGGGAATAGTTATGAAATGTGTTGCCATTTATCAACTTTTAAAAGTTTGAGGTTTTTTTTTTTTTTTCAAATAGAAAAATCCAGGGTGGTGCTTTTCCAGTTTGTCGGGTTCTGTGTTGTTTTTTTTTTTTTTCCTTTTCTTTTCTCTTTTTTTAACCTGTGGCTTGAAAGAAAGCAGCAGTGAGAATGAATTTCATGCTAGTAGACACTTTTAAGACTAGATTTAGCTGCAGTCACATTAGCTTAGATAATGGGAGAATTTTTCTTCATTGAAAATGCTCCCTGTCGCTTAAGAAGAACTCACTGAGGCAGCCTGCCATCTAGCTTTTTCACAGCAAAATAGGCTTGCAGACTGCAGATGAGAGACTCGGGAGCAGAGACAATTTTAACTTAGCCATCCCTAATTTATCTCAAGCTTTTTCAATTCATCTTCACTGCTCTATGCACACTGGAACACCAGATTGTCAACCCCTGGGAAAAGAAAGCAGCCAGGGATCTAGAGAGCTGTCACATCCTGAGAAATATTTAAATTGTGCTGATTTTCTTCTGGAGTGCTGAGCAGAGGGAATGAAACTCTCCATCAAGTCATAGCTGTGCGGGCAATAGATCAGAGGATACTGCCAGTTTTTCTAATGGATTATTGTTATCGGGCAGGTTCTTCCTGAAGGTATGTAGTTACTCTCTCAATTCATTACCCACACTATTTATCAGGTAATGATCTAATGAACTGGTAATCCAGATACATTAAGAAAAATGTTAACTAAGTAGTCTGTATTGATTGAATGATGGCACTTTATTGCAGCATGTTTGCAGGTAAAATACTCCGATCTACTTAGTGTAGATGTGTTGTACCTACTGCCAAGTGCTTTGTCAGCAATCCCCCCAAGCAAAACCAATCCCTAGCCTTTAAACAAAAAAGCAAAAATCCATTATGCTGCATATAATATTGCCACAAGTTGATGATGACTGCCCAGAGAATGTGGTTTTTTGAAACAATGTATAATCAATAGCAAAATCCTATGTCTGATTTTAAATTTGTTATAGATGAGAATGAATATTGCAAAATATTTTTCAGGCTGGGTATATGCAGAACTCCCCTTAAAGTACTACAGATTAATTCTGGAGCTAGATATTTGCTTGTTTACTATGATGTTCTGTCCTTTCACATGGGGAGTTACAATATTTCATTCTGAAAATCTCTGATAGATATGTGACAGAAGTCTGCTGTTGCATCTGTACTGCCACACTCCAGGAGCTTCTTAGTAAAGCATAAGGATTATATACCACAACAGGAGGTTTAAAAATAAAATCTGCAAAGAATTTCTGCCTTTTAAACTTCTGTGTTTATATAGGAGTTGCAGCATGTTCCTCCTAACCTGAATTGCTTACTGCATGTCTGTAGCTTGTGAGGCAGCCTGACCTAAAAATGAAAGATCTCTAAATTGCAGAAGCAGCCAGACATTTTTGAACTATTCCAAGCGCGGGAGTTGCTGCAGAGATGGAAACAGCACTGCCACATTTAAGTCTAAGTCCTGGCCCTGCTTCATTTCCAAGTTGGCATTCCACCTGAGTACAAGCTCTGAGATGTGAACACAAATTGGCAGGGCTAAGCAAGAGTTAAGCCCTGAGAAAAATAAAAATTCTTTTCTGTAGCTTCTTGTCCAGTGCACTGGCTGGGCTGCTGACATGCTACCAAGAATAAATGATGTATGAGCTTGTCTGTGGTGTACTTGATAGTGCAGTAGATATGCTGAACTGGATTTTTAGTCACAAGATAGATGTTTGTCATATTTTTGAATGTAGTGCTGAAAGAAAGCAATAAGATAGAAATAGTAACAAAGCTGGGATATGAAGGAAGTGTCAAAAGTTCATATAGGTCAAAAGCAGTATATTTGAGGCAGGAGCATTTTCTAGTATGTTTATCTTCCTCTGTTTAAGGAATATAGTATATTCAAGGCATTAATAAAAAATTAGAGTAGTCCATGTTGCTCCTGTATGCAACACCTGAAAGTTCCCTTCCTCTAGTGCCTTGGAAAGGCTGAAGAAAAAAGTAGAGACATTGATTCTATCCCATTTCCAATGAACTCTCTTAAAGCACTTCCTTTCCTATGGACCTCAAAATGACTCAGGCAAAGAGGCTTCCACCATCTAAACTCTCCCTAGAGGCTCCTACCATCAGCAAGACATTTTTAAAGGAAATGTGCATGCTAGCTGTGTTGTCCCCAATCTCCCAAACTTCTCACTTAAATATACAGAGGCATCATAACATGCCCATGGATTTTTCAGCATTTTGTGCAATCACTTATGAATGTCACAACCTAGAGGGTAATACAGGATTTTCATATAAAAACTAACTTTTCTAGATCACATTCCATTTTGTCTTCTTTGGGTCCAATTACATGTTTCTCTTTTAATGCTTGGCTTCCTTAACCACTGTCTTTAAAAATATATTTTTTTCTGATGTATGGGATTGGTAGGTAACCAAGAACAACAATAAAGTATCTTGATCTTTTTTTCCAAAGCAAGATGAAGCAAAACGCACTAAAACTAGATTAAAATGGGAGGTTGATATTAAATAATAGAAAATAAATGAAGATTAATAGCTTTATGTTCCATCTTTACCTTTGAATTGTGTTTTATTTTTCTTTTTTGTCTATCATGCTGTGCAGTCCTAGCTCTCCCCCATTTTCTTGCTGGAGAATTTTGATGTACCCACATATTATGTTATTTTCAGGTGGATCTCTCTGCTGCCTTCTGATAAACTTTTAGGCCATTTTTGTAAAGAACTGTACTACAACATGTGATAAAGCATAAATGGATGAAAACAGTCTGGGAAGAAAGCTGAAGCACAAATTTTTTGTTATGGTGTTAAAATTATAATTTTCTGCCTGTTGTGGTATCCACTGGTATTCGTGTTCCACCTTCAGTTAACTGTTCTTTCTTCTTTCCTACATTAACAAGTTTGTTTAAAAAAAAAAAAAAAGTATTTAAAAAAAAAGTTATATTTAGGAACAAATACACCCATTTTATTTACATTCTTCAGCAGTCTTTATCCAACACTGCTTATCTCCTGTGCCGATTTTGCTGAAGTAAGTTTATGTGTGGACTGTATTCCTTCCTTGATACCATAGGTTCTACACTTTCCTGTTCTGCTGTGTGCTAGAAAAATGATAAGAACAAAAGGACAATTTTGAAATTTTTATGCAATGTTTCTGGTTTTCCCTTGTGCTTATTTAACATCTGTTTAAGTTTAGTTTGTTCTTCTCCCAGAGTGATCCTCTAGAAGGCAGAGATATTACACTGAATTGATACAAAAAGGGCAGCTTCTTGTTTGTGTCATTCTTCTTCCTTCTTACTTGTTTTAGATTGGCTATATGTTTGTGATAATACATAATTCTATGCTGTGGAAAAAAACCAGTATCTCTAGGAACATTTTTTGGAAAAAGATAGTTAGTGACTCTTTAATATAATTTATTCTTTGAATTCTAGTGGGTAGCCTGTGGGAAAAGGGCTTAGAAGAAGAGAGACCTAGGGGCATGGATAATGGCAAAATGAATGTTCTCAGGCAAAACCTGAGTATTTCTAAAATCAGGAGTGCTATGACCTGATTTGTTTCTTTCCTTTCTATGTCTTTCTGGGTTTCAGGACTGATTTGTTGCTGTTTAAGCATTTATTAAATGAATTATTTTGTTTCACGTGTGTCATTTAAACAGGCCATTAGCTACACAACACATTCAATTATAGATTAATTTTGCTAAGATTCAAGTAGGCCTAATAACATGCAGAAAATCTTTGCACATATATATTTTCAATTTTGAGTGAACAAGAGTGAAAAGATGGTTTCCCCTGAGAATCATGTCTGATTAGTATAAAGAAATCCAAGAAATAGTGGTGGAAAGAACATACAAAGCAGTTCACATTTGATAAATTGATAAATTTTGGTTGAAATGCTACACTCTCAAAGTGTGATCCAGGTTCTTAAATTGTGGGATACCATGCCTAACTACATGTACAAGTCCAAGGCCTGACACAAGTTTTGTGTTGTATCTTTTTGCCCATTGTTTTAGTTATGCAAAATATCTGAAATTTTAGTAAACATTAATATTTAAGTGACTGAGTAGATATATGTTCATATTATAATAATTTTTAAAAAGGATAAATAAGCACTTGAAATCACTTCTCCTTTACTTTATCTCCATCTCTTAAAAGAATTCAGATCAAATAATATCACAATTTTAGTCACTTATATCCTCCTAATAGGCTAAGTGTAAAGCAGCTGGTACTCCTGTTGAAAGGGACATGCCTCCCAAAGATACTGACAAGTCCATGGTTAAATAAATTAATTTTGACTTCAGAGTAATATCTTTCAGATTATTTACTTTTAAGTAAATTTTATAAAAGTGGACATTAATTCTCTTGTTCTATGATTACCTTAGTTTGGCATATTTTAAGTAAAGCATTTTGTTTTGAAACACTTGCAAAGCTTTGGGGTTTTCTATTTGTGCCCCCCATCTAATCTGCACCCACCAAATGCCATGAAAGCACATTTGAAAATCTGCATTAACTACCCCTATAACCTTTCTGGGAAACCCAAATTTTAGAGCAAGAAAGCCTATAAGTATATGGTTCAAATATAATTTTAAATAAGGTTTTACTGTAAATTTGAATCTTGTTCCACCTTGCTATGCAGTACAAAGTAAATATGACTAAAAAAGTGAGAATATCATATACCTTTAATCTTTTGTTACACTTTTTCTTTATTTTATGTATTGCTGAGTGTAGAAGTTATTATCAAATATCATGGGAGGGTCTCTTGTCAATAAATATGCAGAACCTTCTGTGGCAGGTGTTTTCAACAGGTGCAATTAAAATTTGGTTTGTTCAGGGAGATCCAATATTGCTTTTCTAAAAATGCTGTCATTACAATTACTGTATGACATAGAGAGATAAATAACATTACTGAAGAAATTATAGTGATAGATCTTGTTGCAATGTCATTTAATATCTAGTTTACCTCTTTCTCACAGTTCTGGAAGTTCCTACGTTGAAGGCAGCGGAATAAATGAGAGTGGAATCAAATTTTGTATTATGTTTTATTCCAGTTGCCCCTTAACATCCATCAGCATGAAATTTCTATCTTAAATAGTCCATTAGTAAGGCTTTGAAAGGTACATTTTATTATTTTTTTGGACATAAAACTGCTTGTGCTTTGCTTTTCCAGCTGCTGCTGAAGACAGGAAACACTTTTTAACAGTCCATAGCTTCTCCAATTTCAAACACTACCTAATCAGAATTTAAGGCAAATGAAAAACATAATTTCAAAAAATTGTAAAGAATTCTATGATTGTTCTTATTGCCTTTGATGCCCCAAACTTTCATTATTTGAAGAGGGTGAAATGTGTATTTCATAAGGATATTATTTGAAAGACACTTCAGAGGTGTCTTTTCATCACAAAAAATTCTATTGAAAAACTTTTTGAGTTCTAATTTGACTACTCTGGAGCAGAAATTAACTTTTTAAAAGATTGGCAAGCATGCAAATTTTTGTGTGAACTAAGATTCGTTTCTATTTTGTTAAGCATGTTAAATATGTTGGACATTATGTGGTAGGGTAGAAGAGTTCTCTGCAAAATCAAATTACACTATTAAAAAAAGAGGAGTTTGTAGCTGTCTCTAGTGAAGATTTAAATCCTTTCTCTAGTATTTTCACTAATCCTATTTGATCAAGTTTCCTTTTTCAGGTTAAACTTTTCTGATATTATATGACAAAAGAAACTCAAATTTAAGAGGTTTTACCTTTTAAGACAATTATTTTTGAAGAAATAGAGGGACCAGTAGGCTCTCCCTAGCTGTTTGTTCATATACAGTATAAGAATGAAAGAGGTTAATAAGATATTTTATCTATCTGCTGCTTGCAAAGTCAGGAAGAAAACAGAACAGATAAAATGGACAAAATAAATAAAAAACAACCAAAAAACATAAACAACAACAACAACAAAAACAGATTCAAAAATATTTTAAGACTCTAGGAAAAAAAATTTCTTCTGTTTACTGTGTTCTGTACTTCCAAGAGCATTAATAGAACTGCTGTGAATAATGTGGCATAGTCTCTGGAATTCAGGGATGATTATTAGCACTTTGAAATTACTGAAATATCAGTCCCATAAATGGCCTTTCACTTCCTATGCCATAATCTATTTTAACCATCATATGGTATGCTTTACTGTTGCTCCTTATAGGAAGGGAATTTGTGCATCAGTATGATGCAACAGCAGCCGCTTCAGCATCCTGCCAGCAGCAAAAGGAATTGCATGCTAGGCCTTCCCTCTGCTGAAAAGGCTTTGACTGTGAAGCATGCCAGACCCTCCATCAGCCAGCAAAAATAAGTTTGAAAAAAAACTGGCTTAAAGAAATGAATAGTTTTTCAATAGTTTAGTAATTTGAATCATGTTGTCTAGGGATCTGATAACTCTGAGACCTGAATCACAGCATAAAAATACCAGGGAGACTGAGGCTGTCAGAGTAATGAGGTGGAAGGATGAATTTCCCCCTTTTTGCAGTAGCAAACTGTTAAATTACAACAGCTCTGACATTTAACCTCACCTTAAAACTGCCTTGCATTCTTTGCATGTCTCCCCTACCTCCTGTCAAAAAGTGTCAGTGGAGGAAAAACGAGATCTGTGCTCACTTTCAGAAAAGAACTTATTTCTCTGGTGTGTGCCTCCTTGGGGAAAAGCAGACTGGCAGCCAGACAGGGAGGTTGAAATCACCTGGAGCTCTGATGCTTCTTTTACCATCAAAACACCTGCTGCAACACTCAGCAAACTGCTGAGTCAATAAGGATCTTCAAGAACTATCTGTATAGTTTATCTGATCTAGTGAAGCAAATACCAGATCTGATCAGTTTTATAAAAGTACTTCACTACATACTTGATATTGAAGTAGTTTGTTCTTTTTTTCTTTTTATGAGGGGGTTTATTTGTTTTGGTTTTGCTTCTTTTGTTGGTTTTTTGTTTGGTTTTTTAAAGCAAGTTTTTCTAAAAACTTCTTTGCTTGTTTTCTGTTTTTCTGGATCTATCAGTACTCTGTGAGAAGTGCTTCCTCCCACACACACACCCTCTTCAGGGTCTGGGGATTTGTTTGTTTGGTTAGGTGTTTTGGGTTTTTTTTTTCCTTGTTTGTTTCTGGCTTCCACAATGTTGGAGATTGGAGGGACTGGGCACACTAAGCTAAACCTGTGTGTAAATCTTTAAATGGGCAATTCTTTAAGATTTTCCATGTTTGTACAGTGTGTGTTGCTACATCTTAGTCTTCAGCTTGTTCAAGACCCTCTTTCTTTTCATGTATCTAGACTAAAGGGTTTGAGTGGAATTCCTAATACAGTAAACATAATCACAGAATCAGAGAATGAGTGAGGTGGGAAGGGACCTTTGGAGATAAACTGGTCCAGCCCCTCTGGGGCCATCTAGTCCAACACCATGAGACTCTACATCAGCATGTGCAAGTGCTCCTGTCACACTCCTAGGAGGGAGGTGACTCCCAGTGCTCACAGGATACCTCCTGTGCTTTGATTTGTGTCCATGGCCTCTGGTCCTGTTGGTAGGCACCACTTAAAAGGGCCTAACTCCATCTTATTTTTACCATCTCTTTGAAAATTTATGCACATTTATAAAATCAGCCCTGAGGCTTCTCTTCTCCAGGATGAAAAGTCCCATTTCTCAGAATTTTGATCCAGTATCTTCATCATCTTTGCAGGTCTTCACTGAACTGTCTCCAACTTTCCAGCATTTCTTTTTTACTGGGGAGCCTTGAACTGGACACACTATTCCAGATGTGACCTCATCAGTGCTGATTAGAGGGCAGGTATTACCTGTCTCAATGTACAGGCAATGCCTTGCCTGGTGCAAGCTGGGGGAGTCCTATATGGCAAAGGCTCATGATCAATTCAGTGTTACTCAAGGCCTCTGGTATTTTTCTACCAAGCTACTTTCCTTCTGTGTGTCTCCTGGCATATATTGTTGCATGGGTTGCTCTTCTATGTGACTTTGCACTTCCCTTCTGAAATAAAAGATAAAATTTGCTCTCTTTATATATACATCTCAAACTGTTTTGAGGACCCCAGGCCACATTATTTAATTCATTTTCATTTAAAAAAAAATTAAAAATTAAGAAATGTAGAACTATGATTTCAGTCAGAAAATCAAGCTTTTTGTTCTCTCTCTTCAGTCTTATTTTAATGACTCCTAGGTACTCTGTAGAAAAATGGTGTCACCAGTGATCACCAGCAGTGTTCCTCAGGGTTCAGTTCTATGGATAATTCTATCTGATATATGTTTCAACAATATACAAGCAGAAGTTTAACATACTATTAGCAAGTTTTCTGATAATACCAAACTGGGAGGTGCTGAGGACTTGGCCTTGCAGAGGAATGTGGATAAATCAGAGCACTGAACTATGAAAATTGGCACAAACCTTAACAAGTCAAAATGCCTGATTCTGTGATTCTGCACCAGGGAAAGAGTATTGCCTGG
The DNA here is from genome assembly GCF_903797595.1 of Erithacus rubecula. Classification (NCBI taxonomy): domain Eukaryota; kingdom Metazoa; phylum Chordata; class Aves; order Passeriformes; family Muscicapidae; genus Erithacus; species Erithacus rubecula. Next base: position 24,745,458 of record NC_136686.1, on the reverse strand, counting down.
CTCTAATATAAATTGAGAGAAGAATGGCTGGATAGCAGCCTTGCAAGAAGGGCTGTGAGGGTGCTGCTCAGCACCTGGCTCTACACAGGTCAACAGTGGTGCTTCACAGCCCAGAGGACAAAATGCATGGTATAAGGTACAAACACTGCATGACCAACTGAGAAAGAGGTGATTATCTCACTGTACTGGGTGCAGCCTCACCTTGAGCACTGTCTGCAGTTCTGGGCCCCACAACTTGAGGAGTGAGAGTACTTCAATGCATCTAGAGGACTCTGAGGAAAGGGCTGAGGGGAATATCTTGTAAGCTCCACCTGTGGATTTGGGTTTTGTCTGCTTTGCAATAAGGGAGTCTGAGGGGTAATAATAAAGATATTAAACAGGACAGACTCTAAACTGAGCCATGTGAAACCTCACTAGTGACCATCTGCCAACCTCATGTAGTACCTTTAACTTCTGTGAAGATACCAAGCAGCACTTCATCATATACAAATGCATATAATTATCTTAGTTGCTTTATTTAATTTATTATTATTAGAGGAAATTTTAAAAAAAAATAGAGAGAAAATAAAACAGGCATGAAAGAAAAATTCTTTCTTTAAATTGAAGTTACCTGGGCAAATAAATGTAATACTGAAATATTTTCTTACACTGATTTTGCATAAATATTGGTAGACAACTGTGTTAACAGAAGGAGTTCCAATTCTGTACTGAAAGCATCTCTACATATGAAATGAGGGAGTGTTGAAGAATAGATGGATAGAAACCCCAAAATACATGTGAGCACACATATTGAACACATGGCAACATTCACTATAGTGCCTTGTTTCGTAACGACCTCAGTAGAGAAAAATGCCAGGGTATATGGATTGAACCATAAAGAGCAAGCAATTACACTTTGAGATAATAAAGATCACTTACTGGATGTGGTGCATTTATTCAAAATAAAAGTACTGCAAACAGTATCTCTAATGGTATAAGAATGGCAGACTTCCAGGTCATTTTGGAGAAATACTTGGTCTCTTTATGCAATAGCAGTGTTGTAAGTACATGCAGATGAAACCTATTAATTCTTTCCTAGAAATTAATGTGAAAAAATAAATTTTTCATTCAAAAACCAATAGACAAACTCAGTGCCCAGGGAAAATAAAAGAAATGCTCAGAAACTTAATCCACAATTCCATGCAGGTAACTATCTTTTCTCCTGAACAAAATCTGCAGTTATCTTTTCCAATCCAGTATTTTTATGGAGGCAAACTATTTACTTGTAATAGCTTGAAACTTCCCAGCCTTGGGCACACTTTAACTGAGGGAATGAATCTTTTCTTGGGAGTATCCCTCCTATCTAAATACAAGATTTGTAAAAAAAGATGTCCATTAGCACTAGATCTTCTTTATGTTAGTTTTGTTCCATAGTCAGAGATTCCTGTTGAGATTTCCTGTAGATTCTTTATCTGCTCTGTGATGGGGATTTAGATTATCAGTGTTGTCAAATGGTGCAACAGAATCAACAGAATCTCAAGATTGCACAGCCCTTTCCCAGTCACAGATGCAAGATCTGCAAGTAAACACTCTTGGTTCAGGGTCAGTACTGCATGTCACAATTCTCAGCTTCAAATTAAATCCATCTTACCCAAATAAAACTAACACAAGGGTTCATACAGAGGTTTTGAAAAGCATTTAAAAATATTTTAATTTTAAGTTGAGTAGATTGTTTTGTTGTCTGTTTGCTTTTAATTTAAATTTAGTTATATGCAATATGAAATACAACTTCATCATAAAGTGAAAATCTGTTTGGTGAAGAAATAGAAAAGCATGATTTCTGAAATTTACTGGTACACCATGCCAAATTGAAGTAACCTAACAACCTGAAATTTTATTCTTAGCCATTGAAATATTAATCAAAAAACCTGTTGAACTTATTAGAGAATATATTATAAATTTTCCAGACAGAATGGGTGTGTTCAGTACTATGACTCTATTTTAAAATGCATTATTTTCAGTATCTATGACATAGGATGATGCACCTTTTGTAAGCTGTTAGTTTGTGTCTTCTGCCTTCTTACTTCAACTAAGGCTCCATTGCTATTTAAAAAGGAAACAAACAAAAAAGGATGACCAAAATAGACTTGCTTCTAATGTTAGATGGCAAGGATATTTTGTATATCTGTCTGTGGTAGATAGATAGATAGATAGATAGATAGATAGATAGATAGATAGATAGATAGATAGATAGATAGATAGATAGATAGATAGATAAATATGAATGATAATGAGAAATGACTCTGAAATGTAAATGGAATATTTTAATTTCTCTTGAAAATTAGTTTCAAGATCCAGAACAATCTTACATATACAATTGCACAAAAGTCCAACTTCCATTTTTCTATAAACTTTACGTATAAATATTAAAAAACCTATCTGAAACATAAGACTCTCTACTTAGCAATTAAAACTGGTTAGCTGTGTTCTGATTAGTGTTCTTAGACCGAGAGATGACTGTTTCATGTAATAGACTGTTATAGACTATTTCTTTTCAGAGATTTCTAGTATGATTTACAAAAAAGTTTAAACAGGCTATTTTATAAAACACAAGTTATATTTATTTTCCTGGATAATGATCTTTCTGAAAAGTAGAAATATATTTCAATCTACATTTTTGGGAGTGAAGAATAAGACCAAATGTAATTTTCTGGATAACAAAGTTTGCTTTTTCCCTAGAAGCCCTTTTTTTTGCAAAGGACAGGATGAAATAATTTCTTATATATAGAAGTATCTATACCTTTTAGCATAAAATTCTAAAATTCTAACTGGTCTAAATTCTAAAATTCTAACTGGTCTGTTTCTGTAACACTTTTGTGTTTTCTTTTCTCCTCCATATACCCCCATTTCTTCATTGAATCATAATTCAGCCACCATCATCCTGTCTTAGATGCTGGGTTAGGCAGCCTTCTGCCTCTCAAAATTTTCTCCTGACATTGTTTCTCTTATCTATACAGTAGAAAAAAATATACAGATGGTTACATGGCTCACTAAACTGAAAATATCAAAGAAAAACTGCTTTTCTGGAATATTTTCCCTTCCCATTGAAACCATCTAATTGGGGAAACTCGTGGGATAATGGCTTTGAAAACAGGCTGTTTTATTAGCATTTTATCCATTCTTCACTCTTTTCCTTTCACTATAGCAGATGCTTTAAGGGGTAGTGACTGAAAGCCCTTTTAACTTTCCAAGGGTTTCTCCTGTTGAGTGCAAGGATTCCTTGACAGAAAAGAATTTCCATTTTTTATGTAGTACAGTGTAACCAGGAGCAACTTCATTTTAGTAGCACAGACGTTAGTTTGGTCACTCTCCAGAAACTAAGTAGGTTACCATTCAAATTCATATGGAGTCCCCCATCACAGCTCAAATTTCTCCCTGTTACTAAACCAACATAAAGTACCTGTGTTTCACATGGCAATCTTTCTGAAAACATATATTGCACCTCCTTAATGATGCAATGTTGTTATTGGGCCCTTTCTGTCCATGTGAATCCTTAGAACACGAATGGTGAGGCATTGTAAATGTGGCTGGCAGCTTGTTTAGTGTTTGCTCTACCCAGATAGGGACTAGTAGTCTGGTCACTCCTGTCAGATATGTTATACAGATTTCTACTACAATTGGCCATCTTTATTGAGAAAAAATTATTTTAAGTGTTTTGCCCTGAAAACAGTTTATTCATACCACAATCTTTCACAAATATTTCATGTTCAATACAAGTTTGATTACTGAATATCAGCTTCAGTCATGGTTTTAATAAAGACCAGTGCTGCTTAAAACTCAAGATCTGTGTTTCAATAGCTCATAATTTAACAGCTGAGATATGTACAGTTCCCAGAGTGTTGACATGTAGAGTGAGTGTTTTAGTGAAATTAGTTTTTACAATATGGACAGAATGCTTGCACAGTACTGTTTAACCAATTAGCAGAGAAAACAACAAAAATATCTCCTTTTAGTAGATCCAATTGCTCTACATGCTGCTATTGAAGCAGATGATGGATATTTAATACTAAATAGGTGCACTGGTTTGTATGCTGAAATGTTACCTCATTACTTAAAGAATGTGCTTATAGAACTGATATATTGCATTATTTTGTCAAATTGTGTCAAGTTGAATTGACTTTTAATGTAAACTATGCAACATGATGTGACATCCTGTAATTTGCCATAATTTGATATGACATAATTTAGCAGGTCAGAAATGTAAAACAAACAAAAAAATTTGTCCATGAGGAAATTCATGCTGCTCATTTAGGCAAACGTGAAAAGTGGTTTTGCCAGAAAATAAAATATTCCCTATTTGTGGTAGAATTGTTTCACTAAAAAGAATCTGGGAGATGAAGAATACTTGTTTTTACTGAGTGTAGGTCTAAGTAAAGTCTTGAACAGTTCAATTTTCCTCAAAAGCCATCAGAATATAGCACACTAACCTAGGATCTGACTTTCTAGTAATATTTTGGTACAGTGAATGACAACTTCTCTTCCAAAGTCATTAGCATAGACATGTTAATGATCATGCTGAAGCAGAAAAAATATTTTTTCATGTAGGAGTTGATGGACTCATAGCTTCATATCTGATCACTGAGTCAAGAGATTTATGTTAACATGAAATCCACATCAACCAGAACTGACAGTGTCAGGCAGGTGTCACCCTCAGAATCAAGGAGTGATTGACAGAAAATTCATTACTTGATTAGGAGCTTAATTGTTTTGCTTACTTGAGGCAACTCCCACTTATCAGCTCCAGGCACTCACCAGGGCATAAAGCTCAGGGGCTACAGAGAAAGAACGAAAACAAGGTGAAAACACAGAAAAAAAGACAAAGTTATTCCATTTGCCAGCAGCAATTTATGTTTCTTAGTCTGTCCGTATAAATGGGAGAAAAACAATGTTTGAAATAAAGCAGAAGACAATCTTATATGTTATTTCAAGTGATCTTTGGCAAAATTACTTCAGTAAGCTACATATAAGCTATGTGAAATAATCTACAATTGAAATTCATGCTGAGCTTTGAGATGCAGCAATCTTCCAGCCTTGCTGCAACACAAATCTTTATAATGGACAATCAAAGAGTAATATATGAAAAATACTAAATTCTATCAATCCATGGCAAGATTTTGTTTTTAAAGCTGCATTGCAATTTTTTTTCTTTCTTTAAGATGTAAAAATGAAAAATACCTGATTTATTTTAAAAATATTTTATATTACATATTGCTAAGCTAACAAGGATCTTGATACACATTTCTTTAGTTAAATATCACTGTATTTTGTATGGGAGATTTCTGGAAGAAACAAAATGTTTCAGAAACTTTTTTTCCATATATCAAGTATATTTTGATTCTTTTATCTGTACAGTTAAGTACTTTCTGATAATGAATTAAGAAAAAAGACAGAGTAAACAAAATTTCTTATTTTTATCGTCCCACATACTTACTTGGAATGAGCTCAAGTTACACTGGGCAAGGACTAGCAGAACCACTTCTCTTCTTAGGAATAACTATATCCAGGAAGCTAATAATTTTGAAACTTCATACTTGTCATTGTATTTTGTATAAATCTTACAACAACACCTTCTAACTAATGACATGAAGGAGTGCATGAAGGAAATGTGCACCTTGGTTAATTACTGTATCTTCCTTCAGGACCATTTGAAAAACTGGTGACACAGCCACTTTAGTCACACAACTCCTCTACTCCGACTGGGGAGGTTAAGTCAAACGTCTTTTGTATATCCTTCCTCCCTAAATTAATCTATAAACCTGTGAGCCGATGTAATAATTTTTTTGAGCATGTATAGAGTTTTAAAAGAGTAAAAACGCACAGAAGCAATGTTGCAGAACTGCGGAATGGCTGAGGTTGGCAAGGATACCTGCAGATCATCAGCTCCAACCCACGTGCTCAAAGCATGGCCAGTTAGTGTAGGTTGGGGAGATCTGTGTCCTTGGGGTTTGATCGTCTTTAGGGATGGGGATGCCACTAAATAAATGAAACATCTGTGTTTGATCATCCTCATAGTAAAAATATTATGTTTTAGAGGAATTTCTTGTATTTCTTGTTTTGCCTCTTGTCCAGTCACTAACACCAAAAGAGTCTGGCTCTGCTTTCTTTACAGCTCTCTTGAACATGGATAAGATGGGCTTTTTCTCCAAGCTGAACAGACCCAGGCCTCAGACTCTCTTTATATGAAAGATCCTTCAAAGCCTTATTTATCTTAGTTATCTTGGTGGGATGTTGATGGACTTGCTCTAGTAAGTCCATGTCTTTCCTGGACTGGGGAATCCAGAACAGGATGATCCAGGCATGTCTCAGCAGGGCTGTGGAGGGAAAAGGGATCGCCTAACCTGGTGGCAGTACTTTTAATAATGCATTCCAGGTGCTCTTGGACTTCTTTGGTGCAAGACCACATTGGTATTTCATGGTCAGCTTGTTCACCAGCACATCCAGGACCTTTTCTGCAAAGCTGGTTCTCAGCCAATTGACCACCAGTGTGTATTAGTGCCTGATGTTGTTCTTCCCTGGTCACAGGATGTTGGTATTTTCCTTTGTGGAGCTTCATGATGTTCCAATACACACATTCTCCCAGTTTTGAACTTCGTGTTTGGTCCCTCTCTAAGGCAGTGCATCCAAGAATGTAATGCATTCTTGACAGTCTGCACAGTTAAAAAATCACCCGTGTCATTATTGAAGTAAAAAAACTCTGTCTCTATTATTGGCAGTAATGGCAGAAGGCATATAGAAGCAGCAAAGACAAAAGTAAAAAAGGTGTAGGATACCTCCACCCTTCTCATGTTCTTTGTCACCAGTTCTTCTCTAATCAGCAAAAGATGATGGTGGGTCTTCATTTTCCCTCATCTTCCTTTTGCTGATGATATATTTGGAGGAGTCCTTCCTCTTTTCCTGCATGTACCTCAGCAGGTTCACAAGTCCAAGTTGACTTTTTCTTTCTTTACACAATCCCTTGTATTTTCAGACAAGTGTCTTTATATTCCTTCTGGTGACTAGGCCCTGGTTTCACTTCTTGTATATTTTCCATATACGTTTAAATTTTTTTAAGTTCTACTTACTCACCTGTAAATGTCTGTCACCTTTTCTTGGCTGTCATTTCTGGCTTGTTATATTTTTGGAGTCTGGAGGAGCTGATCTTTGAGAATCACTGACTGTGTGGTTTAGATTAATTCTCTGTGTTAGCTGTTAGATAATAGACAGCTTTCTTTAATTATTTTTTCAGAACACTGATAGGTGGCCTTGACTTGGAATATACTTAAAATAATATTAAAGTGCCACTAAGTAGGGAAATGGACTATTTGAAAAGATGTTGACTTTCTTGCAGGAGATGCTGAATTATAATTAGTTCTGTATCACATGCAGAATGGTTACTTTTTTAGCTAAATAAAAAACCTTCACTAAGGACTTCCTTTATCAATGTTAGGCATGTCCTAAAAACAGTATCTTATTCTGGTAAAAAGCTGATAAATTGTGTGTAACAGAATCAGAACTGTAAAAGATCCCTGATACATTTTCTGACAATAGAAAATATAATTGTTCAGTTTTAGGAGTGTGAAGTTACCTTTTTATAGAAATATCTTCATCTTTGATACTCTATTAAAGAAGGAAAAAAAGAACCACGACAATGAAAAGTGTTTCAAGCACAGATAATTTTATTATCTTGTCACAGTTGTTTGCATGTACATATAGAATATACTGTGTGTAGTGTACATCATTTATGTAGAATTGTCAATCTTTACTACTGCTTGCTTTATCATGCAACAAAATAACTTTTACATAGCCTAGTGCATCAATATCTCATCTTTCTTTTAGTTACCTTTATCCAAATTCCTACCAAAATTTCATTTTTTTCAAAGCAAATACGAAAACAGGTACTGAATTAGGTGCCAGTGCAGAGAATCACTGTGGAGTTTGGCAGTTTTGTTCTTTACTGCCCACCTGCCTTGTTGCTAGGTACTCAGACACAGCCTCACTGAGTTATTCAGGCACTCTGGGCCAGAGGAGAGACAGCATCTTCTCAGAACTAAAAATGTGCACATGTGCAGTGAGGTTTCTCCTCAGACAGTCCCCAAATAGCAATGTCAATGTGTCTCTGTCCATGGTGGCAACTGACCAAGACTACAGTTGTGGTTTATGTGCTGATTACCCACCTTCAGCAAACAGTTCTGAGGCAGGTCACATTGTAGCCAAATTACAGCAGCCACAGTCCTACTAGAGAGCGAATTTCAAAGGTGCTTGTTTAAATTAATTAATATACTTACTTATCAGCTCACAAAGATGTGTTTTGGGTGGAAAATTTTCACACTTAACAGAAAAGACCCTAGGTTGTTTGGAGTTTTTTATTCCTCAGCATGATAAAATACTTCTGTGTAATATTTCAACTTGTACTGAGGGGGAAGAATGGTTTCTATCTAAGGTCATACCCATGGTGGAGCAGCATTTAAACTATTTGTTAGAAATGTACCAGATGAGCACAGTTTTCCAGTCTTATTGTACTGCTATGTTGCTCATATCTGTATAAATTGGAAGAGACTTTCTTCCCAGAATGCCTTCTGTTAATTTGGATGCACATGAAAATCTTCTGGTTTTAAATTCTTATCGGCTCATCATTTCACAATAGGTTTTTTTAAATATCATTACTGAGATTTTTGAGAAAATAAGAATTCAACATTGGTACTGTGCCTAAATTGAGGTTATTTGCACATTTGTCCTAGTTGCTTCAGTAATAGAAATTTCATTATTTTAAGCAATTCCTGAGTTTCTAAAGGACACTATGTTAGGAAACCCATTGTTTTTGGTGATGGATAACTTTTAGACTCTTTCAGAGCTTTAAAGTGCTAACATGATTGACAGACTCAGTTTTGATTTATTAACTGCATGTTGAGGTATGAGAAAAAGTCAATGATGAAACAAGGCCCCACCAAGGTAAAAGAAAAATTATAGCATTCCTGCAGGCTATAATAATTCTACCAGCATTATACAGATATGTTGCATTTTTATGCTTCAGTTAAGTCTACAGTTAAGTCCACAGCCAAGTCTACAACATGGAATTTTGCATAAGGGCTCTGTTCTTACTTAGCAGACTGACAATGATAGTAGCACTTAAGGTTTGAAGCATTTTGAATTATTTCTGCTCATTCAGTATCCCAGAATGTAAATACTTAATTAGAAAAAGCAAAATGGCATGTAATCAATTATTCTGTGGTGCTAACAGATGGTCTAACTGCCTAGCTTGCTCATTCAGTTTCTTGTATACGTGCTTTTTTGGTTAAAAGGATGTAGCCAAATTGCAGAGAGGGAAGCTCCCTGACTGTGGTATTGTCACTGATTCCACTTTAAACAGGAACAATTTTTCATAGAGGGGAAAGATCTCCTTCCCTGAGAATTCACAACACTTATTTCAGGAGAGCTTCTGGAGTATTACGTGAAACAGATGGAAGAAGAAGAAAGCCTGCAAAATAGAAATAGGTGGGAGATTGCTGAAAGGAGCAGAGTAGTTTTTCAGTTAGAAAGTCACAGGCAGGAGAATATTTGAGATTTGCTGGAGAGACATGAAAACTTATTTCTCTGTAAATCTAAGAAAGTTGTTGAAATGGAAAGAAAGAATCAAGAGGATGAAATTTCCTCTGACAAATCATTGGAATGGTTAGAATTGCTTATCAGATATTTTATTTTATTTATTTTCTTCAATATCATATATATATATATATATATTTCAATATCTTATATCTTATTTTCTTCAATATCTTATTTTTCTTCAATATCTTATTTTCTGTGCTTTGATAAAACCTAATTTACAAACTTTTGGCTATCAATTGGCAAACTTACATGAAGAAAAAAAGAGGTAGTAAGATGAAAGTGCTCAAGCTTATGACAGACTCATAACCCCTTCATGGATGTATGCAAAATTATTATTTGTAGATTATTTGTCCAGTGCTTCTCAGGAAAGATGAAACTATGAATGCCTCCTTACATGGAATTTTAAACAGTGTGTTAATGGGAAACATTGTCCTGTTCTGTAAAGCTACCTGAAAAATGAAGTAACTGTTTGCTTCTACTTGAATAAAGTAAGATCTTGGTTATGGTAAGAAGAATCCCTTCCATTGCCTTTCAGTTGATGTGTCCGTAATCCAAACCATGCAAAGAAAGTTCAAAACCTTATTAGTTAAGAAATCCCCTTAGTATTTCCAGGATTCACACAGTACTGTGAATATTGGCTTTGAGAGTAAAATGACTCCATCTCAAAGTAAAGAAAAATTCTACATTTGTTCTAAATTTAGTCTCACTCCAAAAGCTCATGGAAGGATCAGGGACCAAAACTTCTGAGTTTTAAGATGATTTTTGTTATTATATTAATTTAAAAGTTAATGTGGATGGATAAGGGAGTACTGAAATTATTTTCTGACAACAAACAACAGTGCTTCAACAAATAATAGGGACAAAACCACTGTCGTTGAAAGAAAATGAGAGGGTTTTTTTGGACCAAATTGGTACAAAATCAGTTTGGGGGTTTTTTTTCGTTCAAAAAAGCAATTTTTTCCTGTATTTCTTCCAAATTAAAACTACCAGAAGTGTGTGTTTCTATTGGCATATATAATTAATTCATAAGAGCAGGAAGGTTCAAAGACAGCACTTATGGCCTTTTTCATGATTGATTTTGATTTCTTCTTTGATATTTCAATTTTTAATCATTAGTGCACAAGTTTTCAATGCAGAAAAGTATGTATTTAGACAAAGTGATTTAGCAAGTGGATTATGGCAGTAGAATTTCAAAACTTAAATGTCAGACTTGAAAATACAGCCAAAATTAGTATGGTCAAGATTCAGTGAAGACAGATTATTTCAAAGACTCAATATGACAAATGCAGTAAGTTGTTTGGTGTAACTGTGCAACTACTACTAGTGTGAGAGATGAAGTTTCAATCTGCAGAACTGCTATAATTTCAAAATTTTGCTGTTAAGGTGAGAAAAGCTTTTATAGGTGATAGAAAGTTGAAGCGATAGCTTCAACAAAGAAGTTTGGCTCAAAAATAAGGTGCTTATATCCAGAAAGAGCTATAGTTCTTCAATGTGGCTTTTTAAAGTCTAATTTTTTTTTCTAAAATCACTTCCTATTAAGGTTAGATCCAAGTACAGGCCTGAATCCTTTTTAAAAGGTTTTTAAAATTTGTGGTTTACATGGATGCATACAACAAATGTTTCCAATACACTTTGATGATCTTGAGAAATATCATTATGATTTCAAAGAAGAATGATGACTTGGTGTGCTTTCAGCCTTTTTGAAAACTGAACTGACAGGTAAAAGCTTTTGCTCTGTACAAGAAAATGCAAGTTAGCTTTATGTTTCTTTATTGCTAGAACAACAAGTCATTTGCATCTGGGTTAATATCTTGAATCTATAGTAGTTCTTTTTTCAGTTATTCTGTTGATACTAAAAAATTGAGGAAATTAACACAAAGAACAATTTTAACAGGAAATTATTAAAGGACTTTTTAATGTATTTATCTTAAATTTTCTCAGTGAATGGTTCAATTATGTGCTTTGAGATTTTTACAATTTTATCTCCTTTTTTTTGATATCTCTTGCCTTCATTGTTGTAACTAATTTAAGCAAGAGATTTAACAAATTTCTTTGATATATGTTTATGTTGAACTCTCTGATACAGATATATGTTTGTTTCACTGTAAGATTTTTCCAGTGTTGTTTCACAGGAACGATACCACTTCTTATTTTTGAATTAATTTTTTTTTCATTCTGTCATATATTATTTTATCAATGTCATAATATGTAATTGCCTAATTCCCTTTGTGAATACAATGTAATATGATGTAGAACTGCTGAAATAATAATTTGAAAAAATCCTAGCCTTTCACATTCTTCTCAATAGATCTCACATTAAGTTGTAGATTTTGCAGTATTACTCTGTGATGTTATCTATTTGTAGTGTATTCTGGCAGTACAAAAGTACTGAAAATAAAATTTAAGTTTTGAAGTATTTGGAATATTTTAACATGAATTCTCCAAGTAAAAGTGCCGAAGAGAATCCTCCAAACGTAGGATTTCATAGTTTCCCTGACCCTCAAAAAGATTATTCTAAATATTTGTTCTGCCAGGGGAAATTTGAGAGTGTGAATTTAATTTTAAAAACAGCAAACAAACTTCCCCAGATTTGCAATAACTAAAGTTCAAGGGTTGTTTTGTTGGTTTGCTTTTTTTTTAATAACTGCTAATCAGTGAAGTTATTGCATGCTATGTTAGAATTCACCGTAATTTCTCCTTTGGATAACATGCTTCTCAATATTTCCTTTACAAAAGAAAATTCTATTCTGCCATAGAATACCAAGGTGGATTCCTATTAAATAGAAAGGTAATCAGACAAAGGTATATTTTATTTCCCTAACAGTGTAACAAAGAAGTCATAATACCTTTTAGTTTTTCTTTATCATACTACATTGTGTGGCTTTTGTGGTTAAAAATATCAAGGTTGTCATAACATAGTGATTGCCTTTCATTTCTTCATTCCTTTATTTATTAATTTCTTTCAGTAAGATAAAACTAATATCCAGACTTGATTTATCTTTAATCTTAAAATTTGTTTGTTTATGTTGGCACCTATGATATACAGTCTTCAAAAAACAGTAGTAAAGATACTTTATTAATTTTTAGATGAATTTCACACAGTCTTATTTAAGGTTCTGAATTGTCTCATTGCATCATTCTGCTTTCTTCTACTTTTTCTCTTCTGCTCTGAGCCCCATGTCACCTAGCTGAACTGTATAAGGATTTAGGCTCCTGTCTCCAGCCTTCTGACTCGTCAGTTTGGTCCTAAACATATCCCAAAGGTGCCTCTGCTGAGTGTATGCACAGGCACTCAGGGTGACTGGGGTCTGCACTCAGTGTCTTCCTATCAGAACTGCAGCTTGGCTTTCCTTACCACTGAAATGTGAGGAGTGGTACCAAATTATATCTCATCCTGTCATGGAGCTCAGGCAAGAATGAGGGATAGGGCCAGAGACAGGACCTGTAAAGTGCTTCCATTTCCCACACAAGTTAACCATACATCTCTGAAACTAGTACACTGCTGAAGAAATGCAGTCAATAATGCTTTCCTAGTTCCTTTTCTGCTGTATTTTAACTTCTGAAGCAATAGCTGTCATTGATTGTTCTTCTTGGAATACTGTATAAAAAGAATACATGAAGCAGAGTGTTAATTTGTGTCAGATATAAGTATTTATCATTAGAAAGTCAATACAATTATCAGTATTTTCAAGACCTGTAGGGTGTTTCTGCTACAGTTTGCTTTTTTCCTATACTTGAATACAACTCATGCAAGCAGTAGCTGATATTTCTTTTTTTTAAGAAAACATGAGGGGGAAAGATCTTTTCCAAAAAGGAACAGTTAAGAGCAAATGAGACTCTGGCAATAAATTTCTGCATATTTTATTTTTTTAATATGAAACCATTGCTATGTAAGTTATGGTATAAATACCATAATTAAAAATGTTGCAGGCATCAGAGACCTTTCTGAACAATTTAATATTTGAAATCAGACCTGGAATAGATAAGGTAGTTATGAGAGATATTTTCTCTTATGCATGTTAAATTTTATTTTTACAGAAATGGTAGTGACAGATAGAGGTAAAAAAAGACTGGACATTTCAGAAGAGATAAACAAGCAGAGGAACAAGAATGAGAAATATTGGAAAAATATTTGAAGATTTTATTTGGGTTTTTTTTTAATAATCCTAAATGAGTAACACCAGTAAAATTAAATATTCTATTATCATTATAATGCTGACTAGTTAACTTATGTCAGAAAATATGATTAGGAAGTAAAAATTGCTTTTATTGTAAGAGAAAATATCTGCTTCTAGCAAGTGACTTAGGACCAGACTGTAAACCCTTGGGAAAAAAAAATTCATTATAAAGTTATATTCTTTACAATATGACACTGGAACAGGCTGCCCAGAGAAGTTTTGGATGCCCTGTCCCTGGAAGCATCTAAGCCAGGATGGATGGGGCTCTGAGCAGCCAGGTCTAGTGGAAGGTTTCGTGGTCCATCATAAGGTAGTAAGAATTACATTATTTTTAAGGTCTCTTTCAAGTCAAAGCATTCTATATGTTTCTATGATTCCTTGAAAAATGATTTTCAAAAAATACATCTGAGGGGTTTTTTTGTTATTACTAAGGCTTTATATGATGAGTAGGGTTCAGAGCAGGAATGTTCTTTTTGTGTAAATTGGTGGGCTTCTAAAGGCATTTATTAAAATCATGCTACACTCCATACCAGCATTATCTCTCCTTCTTTGTATTTCCTCCTGCTCATTATAATATTGCCAAATTCCCTACTTTCCATTGTGTTCTTTTTGGCTTTGATGGGACAGTGACACTCAAGACTGCTTAAGAGACCAAAAGTAATTTGATTTACTAATGAGAAGTACTGAAGTTCTCACTATATAAAAATTACTCTGTGTCTATGTGTCTTTGTTTTTTCACCTATCTCTCCTTCTTCTGATAGATCCTTCTTTGAAAATTTGAATTTGAGTGGCAATTCATGAGCTTGATGGCAGGATGATCAAGGATGGTAGGGTGATAACCGTATAAATACAGTTTAAGATCTAGGAGTAGATTCAGACTTACCATTTAGGATCTTTACAGTTATCATAGGATTTAAAATGCAGACACCTAGAACTGACTCATGCTCCCCTATATGGTCAGTACAGTAAAGAACAATGTGTGACTGTAAACAAAGAGAGGATTTGAAATAGGATGAGAAAACAAGTTTGTTAGAAATGGACATGCAGACAGCTATGTAGGGACTAAAACCGAAACATTGTAGAAAATCTCAGTGTAAGATTTGGAAGGATGGAGGGATGTTTTTTATTCTAAAGTAATGTGCTGATGCACATTTTCACAGTCAAATGCACAAACTCACAAGTACCAAAATATGTATGACTGTGCAGCAGACAGCCTGGTAAATTTTTAAACTGCTCTATAATGCCAAAAACCCATAAAAACTGGTAATAGGAAGATACAAAAAATGTGTTTCTGAAAAACAAGAGGGGAAAAATACATATTATATTTGTATTATTATTATATTTTATATTATTATTATTAAATCTTATAGATAAAATTATGTTCAAAATAATAACTAGTTGATACTTTTATACTTAAACATTATCAGGATTTCTCTTAAAAAGAAAAAAAAAAAAAAGAATAAACTATGTGATGGACATAATAATAAAGAATCCAGG
The DNA here is from genome assembly GCF_903797595.1 of Erithacus rubecula. NCBI lineage: Eukaryota > Metazoa > Chordata > Aves > Passeriformes > Muscicapidae > Erithacus > Erithacus rubecula. The sequence goes on along the minus strand of NC_136686.1, from coordinate 24,730,162 downwards.
CCCAGCTTTAATGCAAAACAGATAATTTTTTCAAACAAAATAAGAAATTTGCTCTCATTAGCCTGTTCAATGTTATGTGTATACAGTAGTAAAGTGTATCGTTTAAGTAAAAATCTGTTCCTGGCAAATTGACAAACTAATTTAGAAGCTGTCTTTGTAATTATCTCAGCTATGGTAAGCAGAAATTGCACTATGTAGTAGTTAGGGGATATGGAAGATGTATTTGTCCCTTAAAAATCTATATTATAATGACTATTATCAATTCCATGAGCAACTACAAAAAAATTGCAAATATTGGATTGTCTGTCTCAAAACTCTCAGCCAAAGCTTCCAGATGATCACCTGTGTTGGGAGTATTCTGAAATTACCACATCAGTCAGGGACCTTATAAATAGGTGGAGAAAATAAACTACCTTCAGTTATTATAGTACAGTATAGTGCAGATACCTACAACTATCAGCTCACAATTCTGGTGAAAAGAATACATTAGAGGTCCTCTCTTTCCTCATTGTGGGAGTTTTCCTGTACTTTTCCTCAGATGATACTCAGTTTTTAGAGTTAATTTTATTTGAGTGGGATGGGGTCCTCTTGCTGTGATCCACTACAACATGCTTTTGACGTGGGCTGGGCACGATCAGACTTCTGCTTGCAATTGTGCCACAACATGTGGTAGTGTTCAGAACTTATTTCATTGAAATAAGAAAAATGCATTGTTTTAAACAGGTAGATAGCAGGCTGCAGATGTGGAGCTGGTCTTTTGCTGTACTTGGCAGGCATGGTAAATGTTTGATGGACTCTGTACTACAGCAGCATGCAAACAGCTATCATGTGGGCAGTAGGATTTTCTCTCACTGTATGCGGCTAGCAGACTTTACCAAGGGCTCCTGCTGCAAAGATGCTTTATAATGTATCAGGCTGCAGGGTAGCAACTTTCCTGTACCACTTAAGGAAAATCTTTATTTAACAGGCCTTCCATAAAAAGAGCTACAGAGATATTCACTTTATGCCTAATGCTCAGTGCAGAACTGGGACTGCCTTCTATAGCCAAACTTCTAAATCCTAATTTACTATGATAACATGCATGAAATGGAGACTCTCATTCTTATATTGTGTGGTTGATTGTCTCTTAAAGAACTATAATGATCAGAAAGTATACAAAAAATTGCTTTACTATTCATCTCTCTAACTGATCAACTGTTCTTTAGCTTTTTGCATTTATAAATATCAGCCTCTGAATATGACAATACTTGGTAAGTTTTAGCTTTTCTCCAATTAATGAAAAAAAATTCTCCTCAGCAGAAGGTGGTCTATCTTACTCATTTTATGCTTTCTGTTCTTCCTTCCCCTTTTTATATCAGTCCTTACTTTTTAATAGAGTGAAGAATATTAAATAAATTTTGCCTTCTACTGCTTTTGTAATCAATAATTTATAATAGAGAGAATGATAACATTTGTAAGTCACATCTTAGAAAATTAGATTCCAGAAGGCTAATCTTACCTTATTGTAGAACTAGTGATATAAAAGATGCTTCTGCTTGTAATTGTCATGAAGGCAGCGAATTCCTTCTCTGTTGAGCAGAGAAGATATCTGATAAAATCTTTAAAGTAGATGACTAATTGCCTGAATTTATATGATTCACACTTATCCATCACGTGGATCGCATATCAACCAATATTCAAGAATTAAAACATCCTTTGCACAGTTTCCAGGTAAGGCTTTCTGGATCAATTTATTTTGAGGCATTCAGAGAAATGTGGCAGAAACCACTACTCTCAGGACTATGTTTGGACAAAACACCTACATAGTGACTCTCCCTACCTTAATCCAACCTGTCTCAGCAATCTCCATCTCTCCTCCATAGCATTGTCACAAACTTGGACATTCAACACTAACATTCCATGAAAACCTCATGAAGTTCAACAAGGCCAAGTGCAAGGTTCTGCACCTGGGTCAGGGCAATTATCAATTCCTATACAATCTGATGGATGAATTGATTGAAAACAGATAAGGATTGAAGGGTAGGAATGGATAATAGATGTGAGCCAGCACTGTGTTCATTCAGCCCTTCAAAAGAAGAGTGGTCTGCAGGTCAAGGGTGTTTATTCATTTCTGCTCATGTGAGATCCCACCTGAAATAATGCATCCACTTCTGTGTTGCCCAGAAAGATATGAACTGGTTAAGCAGGAATACAGATCAGTTCTATGAAAATGGTCAGAGGGATGTAGCACTATTCTTACAAAGAAAAGCTGAGAGAGTTGGGGTTATTCAGGTTCTGGTTCTGGGTATTGCGTCCTTCTAATACATAAAGATGACTTATAAGGAAGATGTAGAAAGGCTATTAACCAGAGCATATAGTGGTAGGACAAGGAGAAATGGTTTTAAACTGAAAGAGGATAGATTTAAACTGGACATAAGGAAGAAATTTTTTATGACGAGGATGATGGGGCACTGGAACAGGGTTTGTAAAGACCAGGTTGGATGAGGCTTTGAGCAAATAAATCCAGCAGAATGTATCCCCTCCCACAGAGGTAAGGTTGGATAGATGATCTTAAATGTCCCTTATAACCCAAACTATTCTATGATTGTTCAATTCCTTGATCACACTGAGCTCAGACAAGCCCTCAGAGCAAATACAAAACACAACAGATATGAACATGTCATTTGCAGAGAAGCCAGGGAACACTTTATCAGTACAGATGTGGGAGAAAAATCTTCACTTCCTTCCATCAGATTTGTATTCAAGTGCAATATAAGTAAGTTGAGCTTTAAGGGAATTAATTTCTGTGAAAATTTGGTGTTACTGAGCAAAAATTAGACAAACTTCTGCAGTAACAGCTTATACTGACAGTAAATTTTCAGAGACAAATCTCTCCTTAGGGTACAAGTATACCCTATATGCTGCAGAAATATCTTGGGCTAGCTCTGTCTTCTGCTTTCACCTATAGTTTGTATCTAAATTGATTAAGAATGAGCCTTTCAGTAATTGCATTTATGCATTTTATAAGTAGTACTTTTTTTTAACTTAAAAAAATTGGTGAAAAATTGGTTTTTTTACCAAAATGTTTTAATATTTTTAAGAGCTAATGATTATTTTTTCTAATAACAATAAATATATAAATTAAAAAAATATATCTGCTTTCTCTAAGAAGATGTCATGCCTAAGTACAAAATTCTATCACAGGAACCTATTGAAATGTAGAGGAATAAAGGAAACTTAAGAAGAATGCAATGACACTTGGTATATGTAAAACAGAATACAGAATGGGAACAAACTATTGTCTTATAATACAATAGCTGGTAGATTACTTATATTCATTTCTTAGAAAAAAATGCCTCTAGTCTGGCAGAAAAATAGAATCCTTGACTTTTGTAGCTACAATATATTGAAATGATACCAGAAGGTAATGGCTTTAGAATTGAAAACTTATCCCATGTATAGAATTTTTTATGGATATCATAATCAGCTCTGAATGTTTCAGGTTTGGACAAAGAGAATCTCAGAGTGAAAAGTTTTCCAGAGAGAGACTGCTTCCAAGGTTTGACTGTAGCTGGATTTTTTATTTTGAATGATGACTTAATTCTCTTGCTATGGAAAATATTGCTATAGATGGTGTGTAAATACATGACCCCTTTGATGTGGAAAAAGAGAAAAATATAGATTTATTTACAGGAATAAATCAATAAAGGGGTGAGACTCTACATAAACTTAAACCACTAAAATGAGGATCAGGATAAGATAATACCTTATTTCCTTCACTCTACTTTTTCTAGTGGTTAAAAGCAGATTGCCCTGGAGTTTTTCTTTGTCTGGATAATTTTTTTTCAACTTGACACATACCTCCTACTTATTTTCACATAGACTAACAGTGTCCAGTGAGGTTTCACACCATTGCTATCATGATTTATTTCCTGCCAGTCCTGTTCTCTATAAATGGCTCTGTTTAAAAACAGCAACCACAAAACCAACAAAGCCAGAAAAACACATGCTAAGTTTATGTTTCAGAAATCACCCATATGAAAACTTTCATTGATTTCCTGGATTTAGAACTCTGCAGTTATTACAGGAGTCTATCACTGTAGAGTATTTGAAAAAGATAGGAAAGAACAAATAATGTGAAAAGGAGATACTCATCAACCTGACATGAAAAAGTGGAAAACATGTGAAAGCACATAATGTGAAAGATTTTCACATTATCAGCATCTCTATTTAAAGTAAAGGTAGACTAATATAAATCAAGGATTAGGAAATTAAGAAAAAAAAAAAAGAGAGAGAAACTATAGGAAGAATGAATAGTCTCTTTTCACCTGCAAATAGTAGAGGAACTTATGTTTAAGTGCAGTTCATTTTGTGTGTTTGGTATTGAAGTTCTAAACAGGGTAAAAAATATAATCTTACAATTTTTATGGTCTCGGGTGAGCTTTATTCTGCTTTTGTATTCTAATTTCTGTCTCTGTATAGAACAGATTTATAAACCAAAGAAACTAATTATTGCTTTTATGTATACTTACAATAAAACTCTCATATAAAATATTAATCCAACCATTTCTCACAACAGTAGGTCAGTAAAATTTTGTCATTACTATTTATAGAACTGGATAAGTGGCACTTAAGCAACACATAGAGCTTGTATGATGAATTCCTCAATTTTTCTAACAACTAAATCCAATATTTCTTCTTCACTTTCAGGGACAGATGATAATCCATCTTAGATGAAATAGTGCATATGCTGAATCTTTGGTATACAATGGCTGAGTTTATCTTGCTGTTTTCCACTCTGGGTATCTGTTTGTGCATGACTAGTCACTTATGATTGACTCATATGTTCCTTTTGAAGAGATTTTCTTCCTGACAGCATTTTCTCTCTAATGTTCCACTCTGTTGGCTATTAAATTATATATTTTTGTTCAATATATCCTTGCTTAGTTCTCCCACCCTATTATTCATTTTCTACAATTATTTGTATCAGATTCTAATTTTGAATTAGATGGTTATCAATGTTCTAAAAACAAAAAATATATTTTGTTATATTGGCTTGAGCAATATCTAAAGAACCCTTTCTTTTTCTAGGAATGGAATGTCAATTCTAAATATCTTTGCTTACACCAACAGGAATTTCATCTAATATTTGTTGGTTAAAGAACAAAAACACATGAAATAGCTTCTATATGGAATAAAATATATTTAACTATTTTTCCTAAAAAGATTGATGAATAATTTAAGGATGCCTGGGGGAAGGTCCAATTTGTTTTTGGCACTTTGCTCATGTTTTCCTGACTTTTTGAATCACAAAGTGAATTATTAAATTAAATATGAGTCTCTTCAATGTTACAGGGTTTTTTATGTTTATACCATCCACTAGTGAGAAGTGAAATTTTGTTGATATCCTTAAATGGCTTCCTTGCCTGATATCCCAAAATGTGGCCTTATCATCAAAGTTCAGCAAACATTCTACAAGAAGGAGCACACTGTAGTTACTTTGATACTTGATAGCATAAAGCAAACAAAAGTACTTTCTCTGTGCATATAAGCTTCTTTAGAGGGCTCAGAAAAACCTCCCTAGAGACTCCAAAGATGGTTGAAACTGTAGGAAAGGCTCTTGTTGCTTGCCACTTTGCTTCAGCATCCTGCATTTAGGTCACAGCAGGTGAAAACAAGAAGTGCATCTGTGCACAGCAATCACTAATACTAGCAGTCTAAACTGAAAAGAAATCTGCAGGTAGTAAAGTTTCTTTGAACATTTAATGCTGTTACAGTATAAAATTTTGCTGATACAAAAGCCATTGTTAACATTTCATTTTGATATGGCTGGTATTATATCTTTATTAAACATCCATTATCTAATACATTTTTAGGATCCTGAATTTCAAAATATATTGAGTGTTTCATCTCTAGCACTTTTGAAAGTTTTTAAATATCTGTCTAAGGATTGCCTGTGCCTCTATATAGTGTAAATAATACTGCACAATCTTTCATTTGGAGCTCTGATAATACTCTCTTCAAAGTGGATTGACTCTTACAAGCTTATCTATCTTTAAAAGGAAGAAATCTCCTTAAATAAAGGATAATATTTTCCAACACTGTAGTTGTTTTGCCTTGATGAACTAATCAGTGTGTTTATTCAAACTAAGAAAAAGTTCAAAGGGAAGGAGCATTAGATTTAACAAAGAATTAAAATTGCATTATAAATGGGGAAAAGCTTATTAAATCTAACTTAGAAAAAAGAAGAAAAATAATTAAGAAAGAAATTCTTAAATTTGCTGGCTTTAAAGATTATAAAATAATATTTTGGGTCATAGAATTAAAGATTTCCTGAGAACATCTTTCCCAAAATTTTTTCATTACTGTTGCCCTCCAGCAATATTCTGTTTGCTCTTTTTCCCCCATCCATACTTTGCAACTAGAAATTAAGGCAAAATAGTTCTCTGCTGGGTGTTATCTTTCTTATTTTTGTTCTTACATTTCAATCTGGTTTTCTACAAATTCTAGATTTTAAAGAAAATATTTTTTAATATATTTAAATCTCAGTTTTCTTCTCTTTTCTTTCCCACTACTTGCAGGATTCTAAACTTAAGAGAGCACAAGGATGACTCTGTTACACATTTTTACTCACACACACATAGAGCATTTGTTCAAAAAGATATCTCTGCTGAGAAAGGACCAATACTACCATTTAAACTGAAATATTGTTTCTAAACTATATTTCCAAAAGGATTCACTTAATCTGATAGTTTTACTTAAATTATAATGTTAATATTTAGTTGTAATATTTACAAGTCACGCTCAAGTTCTTTCTATAGAATTAGATTTTTCTTTTTTTTAAGGACTATGTACGTGTACCAGATTTAGGACAATGATAGCTTGTCTTGTTTTCTAATCCTTTTTTGTGTGTGTGTGCATGTCTGTATGTCTACATGTGTTATTGTTTTACAAGGTTTTAAAAGTTATGGGAGACTAAAATGATTTCATTTCTGTCTGATTTATTAAAAACTTCCTATTTCTTGTTATTGAAGTCAGATATGGATGATGTTACCTGATTTCATTCTATCTTCAAAGTTTCATTGATAAAAAGCAATTTTTTACAAAAAACCTCAACCCTTTCTAAATTCAGCATAGCAATATGGAGCCATAATGGATGCTGACTCTCACCAAAATATGCAACAAAAATGTCTATGTATATTTTAATCAAATTAAAGCCCTAAAAGTCACTAAATCTCACTGTCAGCAGTATGATAGTTCAGTAGCACAATTAAGTTTTCAAACACTACATTACAGCACCAAGATTCTATGGTGGGCTGGGGGATATGAAGTTACAAAAGCAATAAGTAGCTAATCAGTCTCTTGTGTGCAGGTAGATGTAAATTTGCTACTGATGATTTTTGTGCATTTTGGGTTTAAATTAACTCCAGAAAGATGTCTGTTGGTGGTAGCATAGACTTGGTATGTTTTATTTTAATAAATAGTTAGTTGATTTCTCACAGGACTGTTAATTATATTTAGGAAGGTCTTATGAAGATGCTGTACAACAGAACATACGTATCACTTCCTCAATCATGTGTAAGAAAGTCAACCTGATGAATGAGAGCCTCAAGTGTTCACTTTCTCAGTTCCTATTGAAAAACTGTGTCTTTTTTCCTCTGTATCATATGATTCATAGAGAAAAATAAGAATTTCAGAAATGCTTACTTCAGAAAACTCAGTGTTTCAGTTTCAGAGTGTGTCTAGGAAAAACAAGAGACATTTTATTTGACAAGTTAATTCTTTGTGTATTCTTCTGTGACTCGCATCTGTGCCCCCTGAAGTGGGAAAAAAAGCAGAAAAATATTCTTTTTCTTCCATTTATTTTGAATCTTTCAACTTATCTTACCAGTTTGGATGGGGTGTGCAATGACCTCATACATCCATTTGTTATTAATAAATTTTTCCACAAGCCTTGGCTAACATTCTGTTGGTCTATGCCCACACAGTATTTCCCTCTGGTTTTGATCCAGAATACCCTGAGGAACATGGGATTCCTTCAGAAAAGGCAGTGCATGATTTTATGTTTGATTTAAACATCATGACCTCTTTAGGTTTCAGAACCTTTCATCTGTACAGTAGAAATTTACCCAGGGTTTTCACTCTAATTGTTAGTCCCCTCTGTTGCTAAGGAACTACCTAAAATTCTGCAGCCTGGCGCCTGAACCAGGTGACTGCACTATTAGTCCTATATACTTCACCATTTTTTTTTATTAATTGAAAAAGTAATAGAAAATGTAGAAGATGAATGGATTCATAGCTGATATACTCAGAAAGATAATTATGAATTGGCATTTTGTGGTACAAGAATAATATTAGTGTTTTGCCTCTTTTGTCTACTATGAGTAGGAAAAATATCCACAAACAGCAAGAGGGCTTCAGTATCATGTGCATTACAAAATAATAAGCAAAATATTGAGAAACATTTGTCTGACTTCTGTCTTTGAACTAGAGTACCCACAATACCTAGACATATATTATAGAAATCCAAGATTTTAGTGGCTTCTTTTGACTGCTCATCTCTTAATTTTCCAGTGTGTCTTTGATGTCTCCCAAAAGAAATGAATGGTTAAGGGCATCACTCTTTAAGCAGGGACCAAATTATTCTCTACTATTGGATTTTGTAAATGGTTAGAGGAAAATATACAGTTCAGGCCTCTCTCTGCATAAGAAATTTTCCATTTCCTCTAGTGATCAAAGCTACTTGACTTCTTTATATGACTCATATCCCACTTAATTTTAAAAGTGTTTGCTTTACTTGAAGCACCTGATATATTAACTATATAACACTATAGTAAATTCCTTTAAAAAGTGGAATCTCTGCATAAATAATTTTTTTAAAAAATCCCTATGGGAAGTGTAACTTGTGCAGTGGTTGCTTTGGTATTTTAACTGTTCTTTAATGGTAAAGATATCAAATATTTAATGGTAGCAAATGGTATCAAATAATTAATGGTAGCATTATGATCTACCCAGCCCATTAGTTTATGTTTCCTCTTTCTTATGTCTAGAAAGAAACAAGGTTTTAATGTCATGATCCCTCTCTGAGTCCTCTAACCTTATGACCCACATCTGTGATCTCTTAAATTGAATGTATCACCCATTTATTACCAGCTCTTTTAAAATTTCCTCTCCAGCTAACTCTGCAAATAAAAGGCTTCTAGCTGTTTTAATTTTCTCTTCTGACAGCAAAAGACATATCTGCATGATTAAAATGCCAGATATCTTTATAACTGTTATCAATTACATTAATTAATAGAAAATAGCAGTAGAATTTGCATGGGGAAAAGTATTGTTCTAAATCTTAGTTAATTCACAGTTGTCTGCAAGATGCCATTTCTCCCACACCCCTCTTATTTTTTACCCTTATGTGTATTCATTGCTAATAAATACTTCCCTAACAAGTATGATGTATAGTTACTGTTTGTATCAATATGAAGTATGGTCCTATTGTGGTTCTATTTCTCAAGCTGAGAAGAAAAGGAAATTTCTTTCTTAAAAAAAAAGGCCTTATAAAGACCCTAAATTATATAACAGCAAGCAGTCTGCATGACAATTATATATTTTTTAATTAACTGAGACTATAGACTGTGGGTTTATAATGTAATATATTTTTTCAGTCAGAACTTTCCCTAAAATTGGTTTCTCCTCTATTCATGCCTTCTGAGTGGAAGTTCAGGTCTTATATTAAATGTGCTGCTCTCAAAGTGAGCTCTGTTTGTGCAAGGTGCAGAAGCAACAGCTTGGCAACCTGACATGAAATGGAGAGGACAATCTGTCTCAGTCATTATAGGAAAAAAATGTTTCAGAATTAGTATTTGGCTGAGGTTTTAAGGGTACCTTTTAAACTTTCTGTTGTGGGCAGGTAGTCCCATTTATGTTAGTGAAGCTGCTCCCTGCCCTCTCCCACAAAAGAGTCCTGTGAAAACATTAATGTTCTGCAAATTTCATGTGCCTGGCTTGAAAGCATGTTTATTTGGATTCAAAACACTTCCCTGTAGGAACAGAGACTTTGCATAATATGGGATATAAGGATATTTTGCATCAGTTCTGAGAATGTAGGTCTATATCTACTTACATGTTTTTTATAACCACAACCTTCCTCTGGCACTAAAACTCAGATGCTTTGGTCCCTTTGGCCTCTTATCACAGACCTCAGGCAAATAATCTTTTGGTCTGGAGCTTGGAGATCTCCAGGAGACCCTTGGATCTTCCTGAGTGTGTCATTTTCTCCATACATGGAAAGATAGGCACAAATCCTGTAGGAATTTTTGTACTCTTCACTATAAAATAAATCCCTGCCTTTGTTTAATTCTGTACCATAGGAGCTTGAAATGTCTGTATAAATTATGGTAGTGAGAAAATTTTGTAGAAACTGAACCTACCTTTTTGTTTATTTATCTATTTGTTTGTTCCAATTTTTTTCCTGATGAAATTTTAGGTTTGGTTTACTTTTTTTTAAAATTTAATCAACAGCAATGACGTATGTATATATGTATATATTGATAGATATCTAACTATTTTAGGTGTACTTTAACAGGCAGTTTAGGAGGCACACAATGGTTTTTAAAATTTTTTAATTAAAAATCCAGGTCTTTATAAGAATTCTCAAATAAATATTGGCATACTTCTTTTATTTTCTGGCCTCACATTGAAGGAAAACTCTAAAGTCTTATAGGAAAAAAAAACCAAAGAAGTGCTTCAGAGCAAGGGACCTGAAGGAAAAAAAACAAAAACCAATCTATTTCTCCAAAGCATTCTGTAGCTAGAAGTGGAGTTCTTCTCATCTTTAATGCTTTTACAATTCACAGAATAGCTGTTTGTTGCAGATCAAAGACACAAATTGACAAGGATCAGAAAGAAAACCTAGACTCTAGAAGGACTTCTTTCTTCTTGCTTCCATATGACTGCTGCAACAGCTTACAATAAACATCTTTTCTCGTTTTTTCTTACAGAGGAGAGTGCATGATGCTGTTGTACTTTTCCTGTTTACCTGCACTTAAGACAGAAATCAGAGCCTTTCTGACAGTACTGAAGAAGGGAAATGCTATAAACAGCTCACCACTGAGACAATTTTAGCTTTTAAAGAAAATTAATACTTTTAAAGGAAATTTTGAGGTAGATAGCAATTTCTTATGTTTTAAATATATTTATTGTCTTCTATACTTAGAATGCAATAAGAAAAAGTTTCACAAAATTATTTCATTTTTTAAACTAACAAGCCAGACATTGGTAGGTTATTGCATTTATACAATATTTTATGATAATTGTATTTACCTTAAAGAGATAATCTGTCATTTGGAACGCAGAGTCTCTTTAGTAGACTTGGAATACTAAGGAGATATTTTTTATATATTTGTATATATATCTCAAAGAAAAAAAAAATATCTGTGAGCCTTAAAGGTGGATAAAGTCAGGATCCCCAGATGTTCATATTGGCTTATTGTCTGAGTAGATTACAGTGCCCATTTAGTCAAGCAGGACTACATTATAGTTTGCTTTTAGTAAAGTGTTCCAAATTATCATAAGTAGTTTTATGCTTCTTTCCTTATTTTCTTCCCTTAATTATGATTAAGTGAAAGTATGTGTTACCTTCCCAGCTATTAGCTGGTAGTTAAAAAAAAAAAAAACAACAGATTTTTTTAAAAATAATAAATTAAAAATATTTTGAATTTTTTTAAAAAACACAAAAATAATGCTAAACAATCTATGGCTAACAAACAACAATATTCTGAAAATATCTTTTGAAAATAAGCCAGTCAATAAATCAGTTCCCCTGTCTGGGTCACTGTTTTGGTAGCACTGTATTCTTTTCTATTTTCAAATGATGAAAGCATACCTTTGTTCATGTGTTTACAATTCCAGTATGTGAGTGATCTGACCAATATAATTTTAGTGAAATTAATTTTCTATCAAAGTTTATATGTTGTATTTTTAAATCCATGAAGAAAGATGCAGGTCTTTGGAGGGAGGGGGTCTTCTCTTGTATAACAATAAATGCTTCAATCTTGTGTGAAATTACATAAGCAGTTTCCATTGCTGAAAACCTGTCTATTTTGTTACTAAATCTAACTCTGAAAGTCTGATTTTAACTACTTCTTAAAATATCTGTATATGTAGTTGTTGGTTTTTTATTTTATTTTGGTTTTACTCCTAAAATGTTTTCTGAGAGAGGCTTGTAATAAATAGTAATGAACAGCAAAATTCTGTGTCTTTATTTAACAATTGATACTTTTAATTAACTTCAGCTTAGCAACCTTGATATGACTTAGAACCACCCACTCAGATGGTTTCTGGTAATGTTTTCAATAGAAAGAGAAAATTCTAATAGCATCAGCTTTGTGCTTTGGGGTTTTTTTTCTTACTAAAGTTAGGGGATTCAACTACACTTTTTATAAAAGTTCAAGGAGCAGCTATATCAAGAAATACAGAAAGTGAATGCAATTATCTTGAGCAGAAACAAGCCAATTCAACCTCAAAATAATTTCTCTAGGTATCGCTAGAAAAACATATACTAAATAGTATTTTTCTAATACCCGTGTTGTCACAGGCAATATCTAGGCCAACTAAACCCATTATCAAAGTTCTAAAGGGGATGAAAGAACATTATTTTAAATTAATAAGTTCAGAGCTATTATAAACTGGAAGGAAAAGTTAATTCAGTGCCAATTAAGGGTGATTATTCAATGATTAATCTGCAGTGAAGAAGGCATTATTCTTAACCTTGTGTTTGACTCATTTCATAGCTGTGCATGGAATATGTGACTTTGTAAATGTGACAATCTTTGGCAAGAATTATCAGTCTATTTCTTGGAAGACTGTAAATATAATTTTGGCTTTATTGAAGGTAATTTCAAAAATCATGGTGGAACTTACTAGGATGAATATTTCATATGCAGCACTTAAATGATTCAGAGACATAAAAGTTGTTACAGGAAATGGATGACATACATCCTGGAAAACGCATTAGAGTCAAAAAATCTTTTGAACTCCTATGAGCAACTATTTGCAGACACCTCTTGACACATAACTTAAAAGTCCTGACATAAGCTGTGTTCATCACTAAGATAATAGTGAAAGAACAATGAAATAAAAATTAGCTATTTTCCTTTATTAAGATAAAGAATAGTAGTCTGATGGGAGAAGTGGCTGTCACTGCTGCTAGTAAAAGGAACTTTCAGGTAAAAATACATTTATTCTACCTCTTCCATCTCTAGAAAAAAAATATCAAGGAATTCCAGAAATTCAAAACAGCTCACCAGTGATGCTAATCATGAGTTGCACAGTAAATTCCTTGGACTTTAGTAGACATTGCTGCCTGGGTGCCCAACATGCCCAGTAACCACGTGGCTGCTACAGCTGAGAAGACAGAACAAAAAAGTACAATTTCAGCACTTTCAGATATGGCGGCTTAGTTATTATGTTACATACTTGTCTCCTTTGTACCTGGTACCATTTTTCATTTGGAAACAACTTCACTGTATAGCATAGAGATGAGTATATTGATTCAGGTCTGATGTATTTTTAATACAAGCATAATTCTTGACAGATTATTTATCAATTCTTATGTCCCATGTCATTTTAAGTATACTTTTTATGTCTTCGTTCTAACCTATCTCTGTATCTTTAGTTTTTAAATTTTGCTTACTGAAAAATCAGCTTGGATTTTTCCAAGATCTTTTTTTCCTTCCTTTGTGAAATGTTTTGTAGAAGAATATTCTTTAAATGATAAAAAAAACCTTAAAAAATAGATTGCATTCTAATGTGCAGTACCTTGTCAATACAAAAGCTTTGTAGTTCTTAGATCAAAGATCTCTGTATACTGTCCCATCAAGTGTTGCATAATTTTTTTTTTTTTTTCCTAACATACAGAAATAGTTGGTGCAGTTCCACCAAGTTTATTCTGGTGCTTGCTGAGAATATAATGGTTCTCTGGACTGTTTCAGACAATACTCCTGACTGTCTGAATACTCCCAAATCATAACATCAATCTGTTTTATTTGCTCTGCTTAAAGTGGAGAAAAAGTCCTTCATTTTTAATTTACTTATTAAAATAATTCAATACTTTAATGTCCTTCATGAAAGTTGCAAATTTATCTTCTTTCCTCATGAAGCTTTAAATCACAGTTTTTCTTTTCTTTCATAACTGCCAACAACCATCAGTTAATCACAAACAGACTAGCAATGATGAATTAAGCATGAAGCTTCTTTCTTTGCCTCTGGCCATCCCTCAAGTATCAACCTTTTGAGGACTAGCAACTTCACATCCTCATGTTTCTTGAATTGAGTCTTGGAACTGTATGCTTTCAGTCAGTTTGAGTAAGTCATGTATTTTAATTTGGGACCCTCAGCATGGCAACAAAACTTATTTTTAAACTTGCATAGTTTAATAAAATTTATTTTCTGAAAAGATTATTTTAGGAGCATGAAGAGCTGTTCATCAGAGAGCTCACCAATATTTCCAATTGAGCCAAAAAACTACTTTTCTGAGATCTTCCCTGGTGCATTATGGTTTGTTTACAAGAAAGACAATTAATTTAATTAGTAACAAACATGATTTAGATATTGACTAACTTAATGACAAAATCTCTGTTTTGGTTCTTTGTATATAAAACCCTTGAATTTTAGGCATCTCTTGCAGATTATTCTCCTATTGTTATTTTGCTGAAGTGAGAGTAAATATGACTGTTTAGTTCTAATTAAAATGCTATTGTTTCTTGAATATTTATTTCAAAACTACTTATGTGGTGTAAAGCAAGTAGGTATTGCTTTCTGCCTTCACAGTTTTTTCTGTAGTTAGGTTTGGGGACTTTACATTGATCTTTGGCTAATATGCATATCAACTAACAAATTAATATTCATCAAAAGGTTAATATATTGTAATTTTCTTTTTAACTGGTCTTATTTTAGTTCCAGCACTTATTTTCCCTCACATTAAAATTGGAACAGAAAAACAATGCAGAGAAAAAAAGCTATGAGGCGCTGTTTATTTTTTTCCTATATTTCTAGGGTTTTCTCTGGATTGAATACAGCAAGAGTGCTGGTGGTGAATATCTGATACATGGCATTTACCTGCCTTTTTTTGGTTTTTCTTTTTTTTTTTTTTCTTTTTCTTTTTTGTAATTTAGATGACTTTGCTATATTCATCTAAATTGAGACACAGCACCTTGGAATTTTTCCTAGTTAGGAAGAGTATAAAGTGAATATACAGTTTTCAAATATTGAATAACTTTGAAAGATGTGGGAAAAGATTTTATATTATTGTGTGTGGTGTCTAACTGGCTAAGAGAAGACAGAAATGCACACATCTACACTTATGAATTTTGTAACAGTGAGTAGACATGACTTTCATATCAATTTTATATGCTTGCCTTACGCTTAACCTGCCATTAAGAAATCAAATGAAAAAGTTAATAAATTTGCTTACAGGAAAAGCAAAAAACTTCACATCAAAGAATGAATTTTTCAATAGTCTTTGCACTGTACTATATGGTGACAAAATAATAATAATAATATGTTTCTTTTCTGACAAGATTTGTTAATCATAGTCCACTGTAGCCACACTAATGAGACACTCCTCTCAGCTGGAATGAAATTGTCCTTTTGCATTAAAAAAGAAGCACTCTGATGTACATTAAAAAATCATTTATATGGTTATTTGGAGTAGTGAATCCAAATTAAGTTGTCTCAGGAACATAGTATATTACAGTGGGGGTATAAACATTACACAGCCTATTTTCCACAAGGTTTATGTGAAAAACTAACAAGTTAATGTTAGTTCTTTTAATTGTTATTTCTGTCATGGGTAAATGAAAAGACAAAGGAGGTCATGCAGATTTACACATTTTGTAGTGGTGGATTTTGGGTTTATGTATACTATAAGCCTCTTCAGGATCCTTCAGGTGATTTAAAAAAATTTAAACAACAGACACTGGACTAAATGAAGAAAAAAATAAAACCAAATCTGCCCCTGTGTATTTCAATAAAGTAACTGTACTAGATATTTCATACATATATACAAGAGATCAATGGCTGTTACTTCATCACTTATCCACCCTTTGGATAGATTTCCTTAAGCTACTTCTATTTTTTTTTTTTTTGGTCACTCAAAGAAATGAGTTGCAACTCAAGAGTAAAATCCAGCCTGATGCAAAGATCTAGAGATTTATGGAGAGAGAAAAAGGATTCTATTATGTATTTTAACATTTGATTGTATCCTTAGATAATTGCCTTTTAAGAAGTGTAAATTAAGTTTTCAGAAAGCTTGTGTGGCTTAGAAATATTTTTTTAAAGCTTCCAAAGTTCAGAAGCCTGTGATTAAAAGCTGAGTCATTCCATGAGTTGTTGATTTAACATTATAATTATATTCTATGTTTTGAAAATAAAAATTTTCTGTAAGTAGAGAAGTTGACTGGAGATATTTTGAGTTACTGTTAACACTTGCCATTATGCTTGTTAACTGGCATAATTTTTGATGCATTCCATCTGAAAATGTTGAAAAATTATAAATTTATGTCATCTTTATATTAAGTATGATATGAGATATAGGTATTATTTTTCTTCTCTTATATTTTAACACCTCTGAGACTTGGTTTCCAGTTTTGCCCTTTGTTATGATAACATACTTTTAGTTCTTCATCATTGCCTATGAGTAAGAAAATCACATATAAATGCCCTATTAAAAGAAGAAAAAGTAATCCAAACTGCAATTAAGTGATGAATCCTTCATTCTTTTATGAGATTTAAAAATATGTCAAATAACATAACTACAGTCTCAAAAAACTCAGCCTGAATATGACTTTAGTACTGCACTTCTCTACCAGTCATATAATCTAGGATCATAAAAGTGCTGAAAGACAATAACATCCAGAACAAACTCTGATATGCAACGTCTTTTATTCTACTTTCATGAACTAACTGTAAAACATAAAAAAATGGGGAAATTAGAAGAAAAACATTTGTTCAATTTTGAGACAGCAGCAATTTTGATCTCAGCAGACCAATATGCCCATAAAACCATTTTTCTCTGGCAGTTGTCAGGAATCTTTATATTAAATGTATTTATTATGATTGTAGGATATCTTATTCAGGAGTTCTGAATTTTTTACCCACTTTTGAGAGGAGTTTTGCCATTTATTTCAGCAAAAGGTGGATCCAACTCTAGATCAGTTTTGGACCTTGGTCTTAGAGGCTTTCAAGCCTATTGGTGAAGGAAATATAAGATCTATCAAATTATATTCTTTTGGTATTCCAGGGAAAAAATGTGCTGTGTTTAGTTTCTGTTGACATGTTTCAATGTCATGAATTTACTTCCTTAAATATTCAGATGGAGCACATTGTACCAAGTCTGAGTGTATTAAGAATTATATGATAATTCTTTTTTTTTTTTGGGAGGATGAGTAATGGGTATCATAGGAGAGCTAGTAAATGCACAAACTGTAATTGTCAGTTTTTTTAACAGTATTTCTCCTCTGTTATGTAAGAGCAGCTATAACTTGCTGTGAAGATCACATATACAGCAAATTCTCAATATTTCCATGAAGATGCTCTGGTTAAGAGGCTGGAAACACAAATTCTGCAGATCTGTGTTTCACTAACTCTCTCCAGCCCCAACATTACAAACATCATTCTCTTATCCTCCTTGCTGCCCATGCCACCTCCCACCATCTTCATCCCTTCACAAAAAAACCCCCAAAACAAATAAACAAGCAAACTTTTAATTTTCTCCTGCTGTGCTTATGGATGCTTCAATTTTATATCTGTTTGGAATGCTTTACTTGTAAATGCATTTTATGGAACGCTGTACATAGAGCATGTATCCATTTAATTTTCAATATCAGATGGTGCAGTTGGTTTGAGTTTGGTCCGTTTTCTTCTCTGCATTTGTTCTTTTCAATATTCTTGCACTCAACACTTGCTCTCCCAATCTTTATACTGAAACTCCTAGACTTTCAGCAATAATAGGTGACACTCAAGAATATGTTTATTAGTTAAATTCCATCTGTAAATGTTTTCCACGTGCAACTGTTCAGCTGATTTAGAGTGAAATGTTCCTCATTTGCAATTTTTTTTTTTTTTAAATAGAAAATCCTAAAACAGTGAATTGAGTATTAATTACTATCTCATTTTAATACTGTTGACTAAATATCTCTCTAAATAACTCATCCATTAAATAATTTGTAACTCAGTCGCATTGGAAAATATTCTCACACTTTTTCACATAATTTTATATCAACCCATATTTTATTTTTTTTATGTGATGGCACAAAGCTTGAAATTACCTTATCTAAGTAGATATTTTTTGCCTCTGATTTTTTTGCCTCTGTTTTTTTTTTTCAAAATTATCTTCATGCATACTTACATGTAATAAACCTCAAAACATAAGACCAAATAAAAGATTTCAATGCAATGTTAGGTGCAAAAAGTCAACAAGTTAATTTTCCTGCAGTGGAAAATTAGAAAAATTTGTTTTTGTGATTTCATTTACTGTCCTGCCTTACTTTCTTCCCTCCAAAAATAATTTTTTTAAAATTTTCTCTTCTCTGTCTAACAGGACTAAACACACACACACACACACATACACACACACACACACACAGACAAATGTAAATTAGAAAAAATGTTACAATAATATGAATACTTATTTTGATTTTTTTCAAAATATTACCTTTGGCAAGAGTATATTCTTTGGCTTCTAATGTGAAAAAAGATACTGAAGTAGAGGCTGCTAGGCAAAGATGAAACATCAAGATTATGAATCAGAAGGAAATTCCTAGTAATTTCCAAGGAAATAGAAAATTTATCCAGTTGTGCACAGTTTTTGTAAGCTTTTCAGTGTCTTTTAGGTCTTGATAATTGCAGCATAGTTGTCTATATGGATTATATTTAGAACATCTCTATAAAAATATACACCTAGATGTAATTTTTAATGTTAAATGTAGTGGAAATGACATATGACTTGGTTTTCATGATTCACCCTGTTTCACTAATTGTGAGTGAAGCCTTGATTTGTAATAAACACTGTGAAGTGACATGAGCAGATATTATTTGTATGTATTGTCAGTTGAGAGGCAAAGAGCCCTGAATTTCTGCAGTGAGCAGCTTCTTTATGTGCTTTTTCCTCTCTGAATTTATTTTCATAGGTTCTCTTGAGAGTAATCATTTCATAAAGTTACTTTCCCACCCTTGAATCCTACTAGGGGGCAAAATTGCTGCTAATTATTGTAATTGCATGTTTCAATCCATTCTGGAGCATCAAGAATTAATCTTATATGAAATGTGATCTGCAGACAGGTCCCCTAGCTTGTTAATTTGCTGTTAAACTAAATCAGTATTTTGTTTTACTCTTGATGCTTGAAAAGATTCATTCCATTCTTGGCCTCAATTAGAGTTTGTTTGAACTGTGTCCTACTAATCTGTCAGATTGAAAAATCAATTATATAATTCCATTTTGAAGTGATAGTAGTTGAAAAGGTATTTACCTACTCTGAGCTTTATAAGAATTGCCATTAATTTAATGCAGTTTTAACAGAACATGATTAATTGCGAAACAAATTGCATCTCCTCTAGGGACTGAATTCATCAATACAAACACAAAAATTCTGAGCACTTTCAGAGAACATATGAATTCAAATGTCAGAGAAAGCTTTTTAAAACCGAGAATTCTTACTTGACATGAAAGCAATACTACCTTAAAATGTCTATAATAAAACAGCAAGTCTTGTGCTTTGGGAACCTGCATCAATACTTAGGTCAGATGTACAACAGAATTAGAAAGATTTCAAGAATGTCTGTATCAAAGGCTATTAAACCAACTAATATGTTGTCTGAAAATGTTCTTTCCACGAATATGAGCTTGTTAGCTGCTTTGATATTGATGGAGATGTACATTCTATGTACATTATTTCTTTCTGATTTTAAACGTTGGAATTAACACAATAAACTTCACTACAAAAATAACCCAAATTTTCACCCTAAATTTGTAAACCAGTGATCCAATTTTTCAGTGCATTGTCAAATGTAATTGTGTATCCTAAAATACTATGCTAGACAAAACCATTCATCATCTACTCTTATTTTTAATTGCTTTGAGTTCAGAAGACCAGATATTTTCATATACCACTGCCTTAGTTGGAATAAGCTACCTTAGTCAGTAAATTTATTTTCTTAATCTTAACACTTCTAAAATTGTAGATGACATGCAGATGCTGAACATGGTTCAGTGCAGCTCTGAATATAAATACAGCTTTGAATGAAAGGTTGGAGAGTACTCTACTGAGAAGGATATAAAATTGACCATAACCTGCCAATGTGCACTCAGCCCAGAAAGCCAAGAGTAAGCTGGGCTGCATGCAAAGATGCATGATCAGGCTGAGGGAGAGAATTCTGCGCCTCTGCTCTGGCCTTGTGAAACCTCATGTGAGGCACTGCATCCAGCCCTGGGGTCCCCCAGCACAAGAAATACATTGGTCTGTTGGAGCAGGTCCAAAAGAGGGTCATGAGGATGATGAAAGGGATGAAGTACATCTGCCTGGAGAGAAGGCTGAAGAGTTTGGGGGTTTGCAGCTTGGAGAAGGCCTGTGATGACGTTTGCAGCCTTCCAGTACTTAAACAAAGATGATAAGAAAGATAGCCTGTAATGGCAGACAAAGGGATAATGGATTTAAACTAATAAAGCATAGATTAAGACTAGATATAAGAAGAATTTTTTACATAGAGGGTGATGAAACACTGGCATAAATTGCCCAGAGAGGTGGTAGATGTACCATCCCTGGAAACATTCAAGGAGAGATTGGACAATTATTTTAACACTCATATTTTTCCATCCACAGAAATTGAGATAGACAATTGGTCACATTTTTTAGTTCATATAGTTAATACTATTTGAAGGAGGGTGGACAAACTAAATCGCTACTATTTTTGTTAGAATTTATAAATAAAATATTATATGCTCATTTAAGTTACTTATTTTTATAAAAGGTTAAAATCCCTGAAAAACAAAAACTAACATTTGGTATAATAATTAATATTATAGTTTCAGATACAAACCTTTGTGGATTAACATTCTAAAAAATTAGCTAAGTATTACATTAGATTTTATAAATCTTTATATTATTTATATAAGTATAAATGTTTCACTGTTAAAAACCCCATAAATATGTCAACCCAAACAGTACTAAAGTCTTTGAATAGGCATAAAAATATAAAAGCTACAAGAATCATATCTGTTCTCTACAATAAATAACTAGTGATGTGGAAAATAAGAGAAACTCTCTAGGATATTGCTAAAACCAGAGTGCACATGAATTCTGTATGTGTATATGGCACATGAGTATATAGGATTATTTGCAAAAAAGATCTTTTGAAAAGTGGTTGAAAGCAGGCCTGCAGAGAAAGACTTGAGGGTGATGATTGATGAAAAAAATCAGCTATCTGTGTGTGCTCACAGCCCAGAAAGGAATCCTGGGCTGCATCGAAAGCAAGTCAAAGGAGATGATTCTACCTCTCTTCTCTGCTCTTGTGAGACTCCATCTGAAATAATGCATATAGTTCTGGTGTTCCCAAGGTAATTAAAACATGTAACTTTTGGAGCAAGTCCAGAGGAGGCCCATGAAGTTGATCAGAAAGCTGGAGCACCTCACTTATGTGGAAAGGCTGAGAAAGCTGGGGCTGTTCAGCCTGGAGAAAAGAAGGTTGAGTGAAGACCTCACTTCTCCACTACTGAGCACTGGCACAGGCTACCCAGAGAAAGGTAGAATCTTGCTCCCAAGAAGTGTTAAAAAATGATGCAGATGTGTCACTTGAGGACATGGTTTAGTCATGAACAGGGCAGTGCTGTGATAACAGCTGACGTGATCTGAGATGTCTTTTCAATTCTATAATTCTTAACGATTCTATGATTCTATACTTCTCTGATGCCTTTTAATTAAGGCATTTGGCATCTTAAGATGACCTCCAAATAAAATATTGGTTTTGTCTACAGATCCTGCAGCCTCTGTTTCTGTCAGTTATAGCTGTTTTCATTTACCAGTGAGTTTATTTCCAGAGAGAATGCGTGCGTCAGTCATGACTCAATACATTACACATGCTTTCAAGTGGAAAAAGGAAATAAAAGGAAAAAGAATTTATTGTCTGATTGCAGTGTCAATGACACTACAGGTTCCCTATTATCAAGTGATGATCACCTCTCACTAAGAGAGCTGCAGATGTGCCCTAATGATCATTTTACCATAATTAATATTTTATCAACACAGAAGTAGGACTTGTTGCATGTGCTTGTAAATGTGGCTGTGAAGGTGCAGAGGACTACTCATGTGAAGAGAAAGAGTTAGCTCTGTGGTTTGATTTAACAATAGGTGGAGAATATGCAAGGTAGAATATTACTATGACTAGCAACCAAAATCATAACTAGTATCTTATAAAAATATGCATGTCATGGTATTCTGAAAATGATGGATTAAAGATTGGAAATGGAGGCAATACATGTTGTGAAAAAGATCACTCTTGGAAGCATATTAATGAGTTCTTATTATTCAAGATTTATTTTTTTACGTCATCATTGAAAAAAATTTCTGAGGTAACTCATTAAATCAAAGATTCCATTTCTTTCTACTAAACTAGCTGCTCATTCCACTGGTCTATTGCAATCAGCATACTTTTGCCACAGTTGCTGTGTTTCGTGATTTTGTAAAATCGTGTTTATAAAATCAGTTGTTTCTATTACTTTGTGTCATTTTCTAGTAGTAATAAATATAAAAAATAAATATAAACAGAAAAAACAATCCAGGACATGTTAAAAAAACTTTTTAAAGAGGAGATGATAGGAATTTTAGTCTTTTTTCCAGCAATTTTTACTTATTTTCCCTGTTTCTGATATAATTTCAAATAGGTAAACCTACCTGAATAATTACACAGAATTAGTTTGTTTTATAATTCGGTATATGGAAATATATGTTTAAGCAATTAGAAGTTAGCTTTTTATTTATGAAAAAGAAATAATTCTTTGTAAACTGAAAGGCTACTACTTTTGGGGATATTAAAGAACATTTCCATGCTGTAGGTAAGAAGATAAATTAATATTTGGATGGTAAACTGTTATTAATAAATCCTTATTCTATATTTCCTTCACTACATATGATTTTTTGTTTGTAAGTTTTAGATGAAAATTTAGTCAAGCAGTGCTGTTGTGATAACAGAAATTTGCATATTTTTAAACAGCCTTTATGTTATTTTGTATATGATTTATGTAAGAGGTATAGTTGCAAACTATTAAATAAAATGGGAAAATATCAGGTTAATGAATATATATCCTTCCATTAAAAAACAAAATCAAAAAACTGTTTTTAATAAAAAAAATAATTATAGAAGTTGTGGAAACTTTCCTGGGACTGAGTATCTTGTTATATCTGCATGTAAACAATGACAAGGAATCCTTTCTCTTCTGTAGGGGATCTAGACAAAAATACTGCTCTCTCTCTCTCCTCCCTCTCTGATTTTTGGAGCGAGTTCACCTTGGTTCATTTTTGTGATATTCCTATGTAATAGATAAAAGATTTGTGATTTTTTAGGTTTTCAATTTCTGGAATATTTGATAACATACAGAAAAGGACATCAAAAAGAAAAAGTAGATACCTTTACCAACTGAACATTGCTTTCTTTCCTGATGGGTGAGCAGCAATTGAGCCTCTATCTTAATCAGATGAGAGACATCTTGAACTTTCATTCTTCCAGAAGAAATCAGCCTGTTCACTGCATCATTACAGGAATTGTTATTTTATTTTTCTTTCCCACAAAAATTAAAAACTTAGTTTATTTACACAGTAATGGTGAATGAAAAAATGATGTCAAAACTTTGGAAAGTTTTTGTCTCTCAGCCAGTCCTAAGAAAGAGAGATGCCAAAAGGTTACAGCAGAGCATGACACAATATATGATGCAAACTGTGAGTTTCCATGAACAGTCTAAAAGCATAAGATGGAAGAATATAGGTTGATTTATGCACACAGAAATTTACTATTGAAGTGAAACAAGATCTTAAGGATAGAAAACATCTGGGAAAAGACATATTTGCAGCAGACCTGGGAGCAGATTGCAAATGCTTGCAATCTCTGGGAGGTGGCTCCAAGTCTAAAGATAAAAGACCATAACTTTATATGTAATTCAAAAGACGGAAAAAAAGAGTGGACTATAAATAGTGAAGGAAGACATCAAATACAGAAAATATTACCCAGTGAAGGCTTTAATAAAGAGGCAAGTCAGCCAATCTAAAATCTGTTAACATGTCCTGAGATATACCAATTATTAATAATTTAAAAATAAACTCCTTACTTTCCTACCCAATCATTTCAGTTGAAGCAGATTTTTCTCTTTAAAATGCGGTAGTGAATGCTAAGAGTTTAATCATGTAATAAGGTTTTAAAAGCAAGCTAAGATTGCTGGTTTGGTCATTATATTTCAGATGTTTGTCATAGGCATCAGGCACTCAGGACTTACTTTACCCTCTGCCAGTAGAGAGTAGTTTTGATTACATGTGAGGGTAGCACATTTCTCCAGCACACCAATGTATTTAATTTCCTGGATCTATTTCTTTTTCAAACATCACTATTAGACAAACTCAGTTATTTCTTTTGTAGCAAATCCTACACAAGCTGTGCACAATCTCATATGAAATGAGCTTCCTTTGCTTCCTTTTTGCTAATTTCTTTTTCTTCTTTCATCAGTCACCTACCTACATCTACCTACCTGTCACTATTAATTCATAATTTATAACTTATAAAGGTTCATTAGCGAACTTTTCTATGCAAATATTATTTTTCCTCTTATTAGTATTCCTTCTAATTTTGCCAGGCTTCTGTTTCACTGTTCCTTATCTTTTGCTTCAAATCTTAAATTAAATGGTGTCCTATTCAATTTCCTTCCACTTTAAATAAAATTTATTGGTTAATTAATACTTTCAATTTGTGTCTCTTGGTTCTATTATTTATCTAAATCGTTGTTGCAGTCTCTCTTCAATCCTTAGCTTTGTGAGGGCTGAAATTTAAGATTAATTTTAAACATATACATACCCATGGCCATTACTGACAGGGTAGCTGCTTAAATTGAGAATTTGTGGGTTTTTATGTTTATTTTTAATCCAAATTCTTGTCTATTTTGGCAAAGGAGAAGTAATCTAATCAAATGTCTTCTTCAAAACATGGAAATGTAGGCCTAAGAATTTTAGAAATTATCCTTTAGATTTAGAGAAACAGTTGCATTAAAAATATGTAAGTTTGTAAGGGTCATGGATGACAAGGTGCCAAATGATACTGTTGAAAATATTTATTAGGAGAATTGTAACATCTCAAAATCTTGCAATACCAAAATATTTTATATGTGAAAGACACAGAAATTTCATCCAGGAAATGTGGAAGGCTTACAGATAATGATATATTTTCTTGTTTTAATTTTCCACATTCTTTGCAATTAGCAAGAGGTGTCTATATAGCAAGATGAATTCTTGGATTGTTCTTAGTTCTAGTTATATATATATATATTTATATATATATATATCTGTATATAAAACAGTCTAAATCTACTTTAAAAGTAGATGTGGTCCTAACCTTTATTTCTGTAAAATGTGTGATTTACAAAGAATTACATTCTTGTGTGACATACATACATTTCTTGTTGGCACTTTTCTGAGATGACTCAGCTAATTTGCAAGTGACAAAAATGGCAAATTGCTTATGCTTACCTCCCTTTTTTTAGATCTATAGAAAAATTTTACATGCCTACATAGTCATGTTGCTTTTACTCATTTTTAGGAAATTATTTTAATCATTCTTCACATCTTTACTATTGCTATTCTACCTCAATAATACACTCTTACCTTTGTTTTCCTCTCCCTACTTTTCCACATATATGCCACTCCCATCTCTATCTCATTTCTTCCTATGCTTGTTCCACTTTATACCTGACTTCTCATACATCCTTCTCAGTTGCCACATATTTATGAAAATTCCTGGATACTATGCAAAAAGAAGTTGCCTTTAAATTTATTTTTTTTTTTTTTAATTTCAAATTTATTTTTTGTATACTTTTCCTGAATTTGAGTTGTTCCAGTCTGGTATTTAAATAAGTACTATCCATCACAAGTATATATTCAAAGGAGAAATAATTCTGTGGTGTTTATCAGTAAGTTCAAGGCAATATTTTGTTTATTTGAGCTGGCAGTGTATGCTTTCTTTGAAAATTATTCCTGTGAACTAACCACAAGATTATGTGTAATTCAGTCTTCCAGTTTAAAAACCAGTAGTTTAATTAACCATTTATTTTCAAGAGAGAAGAAAAGCAGTTTAATTTCCCATTTGAAATATTCAGTAACAGGAGGGGTAGTTTGTTGGGTTTTCTTAGTTAAAACAGTTTGATAATTTCAGGAATGTCTTTCTTTTCTCAGCTTTACACAGAATTTAATGTAATTAATTAACCGTGCTATTCTTGTGCTGCTTCAATAGAAGGATTTGCTGGATCTACAAATTTATATGAGCAAAACACTGTTATTTGAGTTTAAAAAATAATAAGAATGTAATGGTACTCTTTTCTGAAGCATAAATAAATATCTGCTAAGACATTTAGTTGGAATAAAGTTCTTCCTGAGTATGAACATGACCTTATAACTGTAACTGAGATGGATTCAACCACTTGCCTTGAACATTCATATGTTGCTTCAAAATTATGACATAGATCCTAATAGCAAAGATTAAATGTAGGCTTACAGATCATAAAGCAACATTTAAGTAGAACTCAGTATCTGTATGAATGACAAGTATAACAGCCTCAGTAACAAAACAGGAGAAAGGATATAAAACCCATAGATTCAAACTGCAGTCTCTCTTGCATCGTACTTTTTCTCCTCACTCTAATCTCTGGAAGAGTTTGAAATATAATATGTAATTAATAACCGTGTCAAAGGATGCTTTGATTAGAGACAAAATTAAGTATTCCAGTAGGGTTTCAGCTGCATATGTAAAATTCTAGTTATGCTTTTATAAAGCTAACATAACCAACCACATTTCTGATATAGATTGAAAAATCTACACCTTATTAACAAAACACCTTTAATCACAATAACACATTATCTAAGTCTGTCAGTATGTTTATCACTTTTGGAAATTGACATATTATTTGAGATATTAAGCATTTAAGTAAATATATTAACAACATTAAAAGCATTAGCTGAACTGCAAATGAGAATGAAGGCAGAGAAACATAATTCACATGTTCCAAAACTGCTCTGGAAAGAGTGCTAAACAAGGCTGCTCCTCCTGGCAGAAAATATACACTGACAGGTGGGTTCAGTAAGTGGCTGCTTTGGCCACTAATGGTATGTGTGAGTTTGGGCTCATTTCTTGTATTCCTCCATAGATGCAGTTTGGTACTATCCATGATTTAAAATATCCGTATTTTAAAATAACTCATGAGAGAGGAGTACTGTACACAATGTCATGACTTTACACACTTCTGTTTCTGCTGTCATTAAGATTTGCATTAATAATCAATTTTAATTTAAATTTATAACCCATCATGTTCATTTGGAATTCTTTGTGCAGGCGGTAACAGCTGTGCTAATGAATTTTGTGCGATACCTTATGAATAAATAATTTTCCTTGCTAGTCTCACTGAAAGAATTAGCCCTATGTTACTGACATTTGTTTAAGAACATATCAAACTAAAACACAAGCTTTTCATGGTATTTAAAAAAGCTGCTCTACTGTATATGATTGATGTAAATGAAATATGATTGATGTAAAGGAAATAGTACTATACATGAGTGATAGAAATGACATATAAGGCCAAGAATGCTTTGTAGAGCAGAAAACAAATACCGAACAAATCTCTATATTAAAAAAAAAATCTAGAAAATAATAAAAAAGTGATCTACAACATGATGGCATTTTGTCTTTATATGCATTTTACATAACAGGAGAAAGTTAATAAAGTTTTTTGTTGCATATTTGGATACAAATTGAACCAGTTTTTGCTTCTTAGAACTAATCTAGAAAACCTGTGAGAATGTGGCAGTAGGATTCCTACATCCTAGACAAATTGAACAGCAATTTCAATCCCCTTTTTCAGCAAAGCCTCTCTATTGCTACACTGTAGTACATACTATTTGGAAACTTGTTTGAGTATGGGAAGTTTGAAAAGCTTGAAAAGTAATTTTTATATTTTGTTGACTGGTTACCATATCTATTTTTGAGTTTTTATTGCATTGTGTGCTTTTGAAAGAAAGGCATTATTTAGAAATGGCACAATAATATAATTGCTTTTTATCTGAGGTAATGATGGGGCGAATTTCAGTGAAATAGAAAAAGTCTTAATTTCCTTTTTCCTATTAATACTTTAACACATTATTGTATCAAAGGAAAATCAGATTCTTGACTCATTGTTTAAGCAAAAGTCCCGTTGGAATATCTTTTTCTGAGTTACATCAATGTGAATCTGTAATCATAGTACAACTCAAACCTTACAATGAAAGTAGAAACCAACTCACATTTCAGTATATATGAATAGCATAGTCGCTATTGCACTTAAGCAGAAAAAAAAGATTAGTTCTTTTATATCATTATTTATTAAAGTAATTTATTTGATTTCTTTAAACTTTGGTATGTTTAGCGAAAATTGCTTTTTAAACATTTTTGCCATGAATGTTAGCTGGATTATTTTATTAAGTGCTAGTTCTCCACAAATTCTATTGAAAATAATGCTATATCTGATATATTAAATCCTGTTAAATTAAACAACTACACTCTTGTTTCTCATGGATAATAGACTGAATATCTTCAGTATTTGAAAAAACTCCAAGGAAGATCATCAGAAGCAAAATTCTGGATTAAAAATTTAAAATTTAGTGAACCTCTTTACTATCATTCGACAGTTTTCTTGGATTTTAAAAATGTGGTTGTGTATCAGCAGGCACTGAAAATAGAATGAAACAATTTTGGAAAAAAATTAAGTTTTTATGTAAATAATGAAATTCAAAGAGTAGTTGTGTTCTTGCTTGTGTTATTTTTAAATACCAAAAGAATTAAATGGCAAGTGCATTCACTTTATTAAATTTTTAACCAGGAACTTATAATTTTGTTGGATTTCAGCAAGATACATACATCTAGTTATCAACATATTCAGGCATATATTTTCAGTCTTTATGTAGATATTCTGGCTGGAATTTCAAAGGCTACAGACAATATAATGTAGTCATAACAACCCAAACCACATTAATTTTCAAGAAAATAAATTTACAGATTTTATCATGGATTTACACCTGGGAGGGTGAAGGACATTTCTGTAGTGATTTTGTAACTGGATTAACATTTCCAAATGGTGGGGGAGGTGATATAAATGCATTAAGATTTGTTTGGAATGATAATGCAAGACGTTAGTTTTTAATGTCCTGATGATGTGGCTTCAAATGTTATTTTTCTTTTAGTCTTAAGGAACCCAAGTGGTTTACCGGCAACAACATTGTTTTTCAATTGGTTTACTAACAGCATAATGGTTAGAAAGTGGTTGAATTTGCTTGTATACTAATTGATTTAATATATTTACTTCCACTTGTTTTACATGGTTAATAGATTGGAGAAAAGAAAACTAGTACAGAAAACAAATGGTACTTCTCTTCTGAGGTGCTCTTATCTCTGTAAAGAGAGTTAATACTAGAAAAAAATCTGGAAACAGGTGTACTGTGCTTAATACCAAGAATACTAAAGAACTTTTGGATAATTTCAGCTATTTGCAAATGAAGATGCTATTGATTTCCCTACTGCAGTGCCTATAATTAAAGTTTTTTAGATCAGTCCTTTTTGCTATGCTAATGTGGATCGATACCATCCCAATCTATAATTTTAGGATATATTAGAGACTACTTAAGCAGTGCTTGACTTGCTAACAGTTTTCTCCTGAAAATGGCATCAGATTTTTTTGGATATCTAAAGTGAAAACTTTTTAAAATGTGGCCTACATGCTAAGAAATTAATGAGAGAAGTTGTTAATACTAGTTTCTCTAAGTTATTAAATATTCTGTCTTCTTGGTTTGATTACCTTAATACCATTGTCAGATTAAAGTATCAAAAGAAATAAAGCTTTGCAAAACTAGAAGAGAAAAATGTGGTATTTCCCTTACATTCAGTAGTTCAGCAACATAGGATTCACAAAGAGGCAACTTTTACTTTCCTTTTCCTAATAGGAATCCACATCAGTGCCTCTCAAAATAAGGAAAGAAGGAACTACAAAGAATTAGCTGACAAAAGCAAGATATTTCAATTAACTGAATTGACTCAAAAAATTCCTCATAGAGGCAAATTTAACAAAAGAATAGGTGTGTTTTTTCTTCACATTTTTATAAATTAATGTGCAGTCTTGATAGGGGGCTATCTAGGCATTTGGCTTTTAATGGATTTCTGGAGGTTCAGTCCATTTGTTATAGCTCTGCTGGAAAATATCCTTTCCACTATGTTATAGGGAAGTATGAAATAGGGTCACTTTTCTGAATGTGAGTCATGATTGGAGCAGGCTGGGAATAGAATAAAATATAAATATCTTGTATCTGCATTAATCTGTGAAGGTTTCCTCTGAGAATGGAAATTCTTTGATTCTTTCTCGTGTGTGTACACTTCTGTCCTCTAACTGTGGCTTGAAAAATAGTCTGTCCTTGAATGTAAGAAAAGAAATTTCTTGATGCAAAAGGACTCCCCAGCCCATTAGATATTAAGAAAAGGATAGGCCCTCTGTCAAACTTAAAAATCCCATCGCTCAAAATTCCTGCTGCTTGGATGAATATTAATTGCCAAAAAAAGTGAGAAGTTGTAATAACTGAAGGAGAATTTAGAAATAAATATTCTAGGTTTCCTGAAATGAAACCCAAGGTTCATCTGAGAACTACCAGATATCAATTTCTCAATGCTCCCAGGATTAGTGATCTAGGGGGAAAAAAAAGTCTTCCTTATTTCTGCATGGATCTTTATCTGTTACTATTTGAAGCTTTCTAAGCTTCTAACTAGGAAATCTCGCCCATAAATTGACTTCCTCTTCTGCTCATGTTCTTCACCTACATTTTTAAAATCTGAAATAGCTTTTAAGAAATTGATTTTAAAACACTATGGTCACAGTATATACATAACTTATAATTTTGTGCCCAAAGAAAGATGCCATGCAAATCTTGAGTCTAGAAGTAATTTACTCCCCTTTCTGTCATTCATGATGGCTGGTGTGTAAATGAGTCTTGGAATATAACCAGAAACTTTAAAAATATTCACCTTCACATAAGTTTCAATACTCATGCTCTTTGCAATGAAAATATTCTTGTTACCATGGGTTGGATTTTCAGCAGTATATGTTTTTGGGATAAAACAACTATATATGTCTTTACTACTGAGTTGTCAGAAGTACATAACAATGAGAATAAGAATGAATAGGAGGTGTCTTAGTAGTGTGTGTTTATCTGCATACTAACAGCTAATTTTTCATTAAAAGTTTATTTTAAATGGATAAAGATACCTTTAAATAGGAAAAAATCATATTAATTTTTACTTTAAATATGAAATATTTTTCTAGTTAAAATTAGAAAATATTACTTAGCCAGAGATTTTCACACATAATGCCATCATACCCAGTAACTACAAGCACACTTTCCCCCTTCTCCTCCCTCCCCCTACTTGTTTTTCTAATCAAGGACATGCTTTCTCCACTGAGGCATGTGGGAGTTTAACAATTACTTGCAGCTCTAACACCAAGCAATTTCTTCTGGGACTGCAATCTGTTAGAGTTCAATTTTCTCAGCCATAGATGAAATGATCAGAATGAATTTGTTCCTTCAGACTGAAACAGAATGAATAAACTAAATGTGACTGAAATGAACTTCTGTAATATGAGTGCATACTTCTTTTGCACGTAACCATACTGTCACATACAAATACAAATGCTGGAGTTTCAAATTGCTGCTTTCCTTCTTTCCTTCTGCTTCTTTTACATTCAGATGTGGCTTTTAAACACATAACTTTTACCTACAGAGATCATTAAGAAAACAATTAGGAATGTTAGAAACAAAGCCATTACATAAACAAGTGGGAGAAGATTGGGACATTTATGTGAAGAAGCAAAACAAAATATTTAAGAAGAAATTGATCTGAAAAAAAAAAAAAGCCTAAAACAACCCAAAAACAATTCAAAACAAAGACGTGTACAAACCTCCATCAGAATTATATCTCTGTATTTATTGCAAACTAACCATAGCCCAAAAGACAATTTCAACACAACTTCTTTTTATGTCATGAATATTTGCAAACCACTCAAGAATCTGTTGTACAAAAACCCAGCCAGCTTTCTGAGCAGACTTGGAACTGAAACTGTGGTTGATATTTAGATTTTTGGTCAATTTTTGTTTTATTAAAATTAGTTTAGTGGGTCTACCAAGCTTAATTTTGAAATTGCATGAAGTAGAGTACTATATAATCGTGGTTTCTTTCCATTCTTTCTAGAACTACATGAATAAATGAAATTAATTGTGAAGATTTACAAACAATTCAAACTACATGTTTAGTTTCCTACCTGCTTCTTACTCCTCCTTTGTGCTCAAAATTCACAATTTTCTTGTCTTAGATTTCCTTGTGATTCACATCTGTGGCTAATGTTGCAGCATTGTAAACAAATCGAAATCGTTTCACCATAGGTGATTCTCTTTACTCTTTGAAGAAGCTGAAGAGTAATTATTCAATTGTTTGTATTTAATTATGTCTTGTTTTTTTTTTCTCAAACCAGGCACAAATAATTATGAATAAAAATATATGCAAATTCTTCTTGTTAAACAATGAACGAATGTTCAAATTACACCTTATTTTTAGTCTTCTTTATAGTACTCTAAAACTGTAAACTATAAAGCAACTACTTGTTGTAGGTGATGAGTTACACCTTAGTTTTTCTGTTTAAGGACCTGAAGTGACATGCACTTAATTCAGTCTGCATGAAAATTCTAATAAAATTTATACACTATAAGAAAAGCTAAAAAACCCCCAAAGCATTAGATACTTTTAATTTTGTGTTCTTAAATATGAATTAATTTTAAAGTGGTTGGTGTTTAGAGGCTGCCTTTTGTGGCACAGCTGTCAGCTGTCCTAGTTTGAAAGGACGGGTGTCTGCCAGTAAGGGCAGAAGTTTCCCTTTGGAATAGAGACTTTGGTTCCACTCCTCTCCCCCAAGTATTATGATTGTTTGAATCAAGGACTCTGAGGCAGAGATAAGGGGGGTGGGAATAACAGCTCTTTTACTAATATATCTAACTATGCAAACAGAAAACAATAACAGTTAAAATTGCTAACAGAATGAAATAGATAACTCAGTGTCAGCCCCTTTAGATGCAAGCATGCTGTCTCTGTGCTTAGTCCAGAGCCCGGATCTGCCGAAGGGCAGACGGGAAACGGAGGCAGGAAGGAGGGGGGAGGGGCGGCAGCGGCCACGCCGGTCTCGGTGGGAATGGGTGGGAGCGGCGGCTCCTCGCTCACCGTGTGTGTCCGGGGGATCAGCTGTGTCCGCAGAGGCAGGAGGCTGGAACGGGGCAGATGCAGGGCAGGTGATCGCAGAGGGTCTGGCTCTCCTGTGCTCCGCCGCGTGGCTGAACGATCCCAGGCGTCCTCCTCCGAACTCGCCGGAAACGCGAGTGCCCTCCCGGAAGCCTCAGAGGCCCCTCCGGGGGCCGTCCCCACCCACCCCCTTTGTCTGGACCCATCAGGGACCCTGGGTGTAGCCCGGCCAGCTCCATTGGCATGATAATGGGAAAAATTCTTACAATTGACACAGTAACAGAAAAACACTCAACCCCCAACAACAGCCAAGCAGAGTATCCTTTGAAACAGGTGAACTAGTTAGGCTAGTGCTAATAATTCTCTCTTATGTGTGAAAAATTGTCTGACTTTTAAACTGGCTGTGGTAATCAACTGTAGTAGGACTTCACAAATTCTGTTAAGCACTCTTTCCTTAGTAAGTAATAAGTCCAAATCCATGAAATTTTTAAAATAGGACAGTCAAACGTTGGGAAGGCAGAAAACCAACATGAGTTTAAACAGCAAAAAAGACAGATCTGTCACTGACTATATGTTTGTAACAGTGATGGTGTCAATAGATACGTGACCATCTTTGTTCATAACTCACGACCCTGTCTCTGAGATACTGTCAATGTGATTTTAAGGTAGCTGAGCAGCTGTGACACTTTGTTGATAGAGTGTGCTCGCATTTTGTTTCCTAGGTGTGCTTTTAAATAATACTCTGTCTGTGATATTTCTGGTGTATATGATGGGTTTCTCTTCAAGATGTCCATGTGGACAATGCACAGCAGAGCTTCCCTGCTCTCCCTCTCCTCATCTCTGCTCTGCTAGAACAAAATTCTCTTCATACAAGTGGTTAAAATGTGTCTCTGTAACCCACAACAAATCACATACTGTGGCAAGGAAAATAAGCTACATAGAGCTATGAAAAGGAAAGAGGGAAAGGCTAGAAGGTACAAGTTCAGAGCTTTTTCTTCTTTGAAAACGACACACACACACATACACAGAGAGTAAAAAAGTATGATTTTCAGACACATTCAAATTATTAACGAAATTCATGGAAAGTTTGCTTGGTTTGGGTGACTAGCAATGAAATTAGGACCTTTATACTACAAAATATATTTCATATTTTAAAAAACAAAATTCTGCTGTTGATCCTTCCAAGTTTCCTATGGCATGCAGTGTTCAGCCTGTTCAGCCATATTAACCTCAGAATTTTGAAGACGATCATAAAACTGCACGCCTTATGCATTTTAAAAAATTACTATTAGCTGCTTGAAATTTATATTTTCTGTTTCTCCATTGAAAAAAAAGTAAGACAATACACAACTCAAGTATTTTGAAATATTTGGATCATCTTCAGGTCTAAATGTTCTTTAAGTTCTAGCATGAATGAATCATAGATACATATGCTTAAATTTACAGACACTAATAGACCATCTGCTCCACTGTTCACAGTGACCTAACATATTGACTCCTATAACAATTCAATACATTGATACAAAATTCACGGGTTAAAAAAATAAAAAAGAAATTAACATAAAACTAAGCCAAGAGTCAAAGTACTGAAATGTTAGCAGAAAGTCAGACCATGAATAATAACAATTAATAAATACAACTGGAAATGCAAAGAGAAGGAATTCTTAATTGCATATGTACATGTGCAGGGAGTCTGGAGAATATAAGAATTATAGCTGTTTATTTGTGAATATGGAATTTAAAATTAATTAATATTCCTAAAATTTCCTGGATGAATGACATGACTGGAAAGTTAATGGATTATAATTAAGGTAGTGAGAAGGTGATTTATGCAAGTTAGGAGATGGGAATTGGGGCTTACTGTATATTTCTTTCAATAAAGTAGAAAAGGCAAGGTGATTCTTATGGCTGTAAAATTTCACCTGTGTACACATGTTCCTGTTTCATGTTCTTTTTCATTATACACAACAAAACCTTGTATGTTAACAGTGGCATTTATAATGATATAAGCATTTATATAAGACCATTAATGCAGATAAACATTACCCAAAAATTTGAGACTCCCAAGTCTTCCTGTGTTAGTGTCCATAAATTGTAGAATAGCAGAGAAAAACAACAGAAATGGAGCAAAAATAAGCTAACTTTTTAAAGGGGGAGAGAAATAACATGCCTAATTTTGAAGTCGAGTGATGTGAACAAGCAAACATTAGCAGATTAAAGAAGGGGAAACAATGAACAGATATTTAAAATAATTCTTTCTGATTAATGCATTTCTGAGAAGTATAATTTAATCAACTTTCATTTTTTACTAATAAAAAACTCTGTACAAACTTGATTACAAAAATTTATTTAAGCTGCTTTAAGACACTAGAATTCACATGGTAAAGCATCCAAAAAAGCAAAATCATATTAAACCCACAATTTGGAAACCATCTGATACATCTTAGAATGGTTTTCTGGGTAGTAGCTGGTGGATGTCTTTCTGTATCATTTCTACAGAAATCAGTAATAGCTTTGGCGGTATTCATCTAGCTTTTATCTCTTTGTTGATAAGGAACACAGAAGTGTCACTGATGAAATTTGAGTGTGGGATGAAGACTGGGATAATTGTAGGCAATTAAACATGGCAGTTATCTGAAATGCTAAGCAAACAGACTTAATACAGATAACAAGTGTATCACTACATCCTAGTGTATACCAACTGGTGCAGAAATTAAGAAATCCAAAGATGTGCAAAATTCAGGCATCTTCATTTTAGGAAGCAGTGACTGTGAAAAAATTTAGAGCATGGAAGGTAAATAACAGACTACAAAAGAAGTTCATTACATGTATAATATTATTTTACAGTGAAGAAGATGGCCAAAAAATAGAGTTTCACTCGGTATTTATATAATTTCAGCTGCATTTCTTTGCCCAACTCTGGTACCCAGAATTCAAAAATAGGATTAAAAGATTGATAGTGCTCAAAAGAGCAACAGTATAGATAAAGGATCAGAAAATGTATTGCAGTAAAAGATAGCCAAGCCTTTTTAAAAAAATAAGTTATATATAATTGATTACCCTTCAGAAGTCATACCAAAAAAAAAGAGGAATTTTCTCATAAAGTGATGAAAAAGTTACCTTAAGCTAGTGAGAGGTAATTTATAATAAAGAACTGGGACTAGACTGAAAAAATAATATTTAAAATTAAAATTAATTAAACCTTTCACAACTGAATTCTGAATTATTTTCTGTAGATTTAGCTGGAGCTCAATCCAGTTTTCACAGATGCACACAATTTTTCTGCTCAGGCAGCCCATAACCAAAGAAAGCAAATTTGGTGAATGGAATCTCTTTATTTTCCCCCATATAAATTCTTTAGGGATAGCTGAAAAAGATTTTGCAAGCAAAATATTCACTTATATGTGTGATTTTTTTCAATTTTATTTCCTTGTTTTCAGCTGCCAAATATAGGTGAGGAATAACTGCATTTAGGCAGGAAGGGCAGAATGTAGTTTCTTCCTAAATTGAGACAAGAATTTTTTTCAGAATGTGTAATTCTGTGATTTTTTTGCATAATTTTATCGGTGTTCCATAGCTATATCAATGTTATATTGATAGATATAATTTAGATGTTATATATATAAAGACCTGCCTTGTGCATTGTTTCATATGTATATTGAAAAGCTTTAATTTAAAAAGCAGAAAAATACTATTTTATACATATTTAGATTATTTTGATCAGTAAACCTAGGCTTGAAATGTAATTTAGTCCAGATGATTAATTGAATCTAGCCTAGATAAATTCAATAATCTATTAGAAATATGTCATTGTTGTGTTTGTGTGAAGTTAAAATAAATGAACCGAAGATATCGAAAAAAAATTGACCAAATCTGTTGCATGAAAATGAACAATTCAGAAAAAAACCCAGTATGAAAATATGATGCTCATGCCTATGTATTGCAAGCAATTGATATTATCTATTCAAAATTAGGATTAATTATCAGTGTTTTGTCCATATTAATGGCAATGAAAAAGTAGGAGGCAATGGCTTGAGTTTCACTAGCCTCATTGGAAGTGAAGCTGATGGCTTGTCAGTAAAAGGAGAAGCAGCTCAGCCACAGAGTTGTTTGTATAGCAAAAAAATTTGTTATACTGTCATAGTAGCTCATGTATTTGTAAAATGAAAGTGAAAAGAAAGGGATCAAGGCAAAACCTATGGATTATTTGCATAATGTTGAAGGTAAAGAAGGAAGGTGAGGAGAGAGATTAAAGAGAAGAGGATTAGCAAGAGGCTGACCAAATCATCAAGTCAAGGAAAGTTTGTTCTGTAAAAAGTCAATTGTATTGCAGTTGAGGTCACCTCAAGAAGGAGGAGGCTGAACTCAACTTTAAGGGAGTGCATTGCTGCTCTTAGCAGCATGTTTACAAATACAGGAGTTTCATCAAAAATGTTTGCTGCATCTGAATTAATTTCTTTTCTGAAAATTGAACAGCTTTCAACTATACGAGTATATCTTGTATATTTTCTGTTCCTAATATATCTGACACAAACATGGTAAGGTCAGTTGGTCTCTTCCTTTGCTACTTGCCTGAGGAGAACCAGATGTCAAGCTATGAGCAATGTGCTCCTGTTGTCTGGCCTTCTATTTGAATTCTCACTTCCAAGCAATTTATTTTTAAAAACATGCCACAAAGCATAATTCGAGTGTGCTTTATGGTGATTACAAAACACTATAAAATTTGTTTTCTTATGTGCTTGAAGTGAGGCTTTTCTCACTCTCTCTGTTTTTGGTATATAATATTTTTATTATTTTGGTTTTGATTTTTTTTCACTACTTGTTTCTATTCTTTCATTTCTCAGCCTGCCATCACTGTGTGTACTAATGATATTTTACTTACTGTTGCAGAAGAGACATGCTATTGTGACACATTTAAACACACTGTAGAGCTCTTCTTCAAAATCCATGAAGTGGATTTATTTCCAGATTGTCAATTTATTTCTCAGAGCATTTATTTCAGACTTATGAAAGAAATTTACCATTTTCTGTGAAACGAAAGCTTTTCTATTGATTGGTGTCCTAACTGAATTACCCTTTCTCAATTTCACTGTGTACTTTTTTGAATTAAATTACAAATGGAACAATGAAACTTATTTTAATTTACCTCTACCATAAAAATGCTTAGTTTTTAATACCAACTTTGCTGCATGAATTATCAGCCTTAAACTTTGCTGAAGAAAACAATGAAGAAAAACCTTAGAGGAGTTAGAGAAAAGTTCAGTGAAACCTCTTGATTTACTATGGACTTATTTTGAATTTATATTTTAATTTGAAGTCTATAACTTATATTCCAATAGTAGGAAAAGGAAAAACGTAAACAGTCCACTTTGGATTTCATGTCAAGCATTTAGTTAATCAATAAAAGAAAATATGTTATTTTTGCTCATTGAAATTTTCTGAATAGTATGGGTTATTTTACTTAGAAATGCAGAATGTATTTGTCAAATTTAAGGGAATCAGACTGGAAAATTTATTATTATATATTTTCTTACCATTGATAAAGTTATTGATAAATGTCTTTTATTAATTAAACTCATTTTAATAAAATAAGTATTGACAAGAATGCATCTCTGCCCTAGCAAAATGCTTTTTTGTAAGTTTAAATTAAATGTACCTTTCTTAATGAAATCCAATGACTAATCACTATTTATCCATTACTGTTGGTAATATGACTTGCTATTCTTAAATTGAAAATATCACTTCTGTTGTCAGTTACTCTGAAGAAACAAAGATAGCAATTAATAATACAATACCCTTGTCACTCTCAAAAGAGGCAGAGCATATCTGAAGTTTCTGGTAGGACTTTAGACAGAGCTATGCATTCTGCAATTAATCCTGGTTTCTAGCATTCTGTGTTTTTATTATCCTGACTGACATTTTTTAATGAAAAAGAAAAGGCAAACAGAATTATGTGCTTTGGCAGCAGACCAAGTGTCAGGCTAAGATTCCAAAGCATCCTGAATTGTCATGCAAATTAAGTGTTAATGTAAGTTGCCTGAATTTTTTCAGCTACTTAACCAAATAATGCAATGACCTCCTTTAATATTTTTTAATCTTATCTAGACAAATCTCTAATGTAAGTAAAGTATTCTGCAATTAGAATTGTTTAAAAAATATTTAGAATCCTTGACAAATATGGAGAAAAAAGAATCCACATTCTTACCTGTGTTCACACAGATGCAGCCTAGAGAATATTTCAGTTTTGGAGATCATGGAATGCCATTATGGAAAGATAATCTGAATTAGACCTAAAAGTTACACTAAAAACAATTACAGAATTATGTTGTCATTCCAGAAAAATGAATTTCGATGTTACCAAAGTAAGCCTTTCCAGTAATCATCTTTGTTTTGAAAAGATCACAGCAGGGACAGTCCTGTAGCTGCTGAGGAAGTTTTCCTAGCTCCTTCAGACAACATATTTTCTTGAATATGATCTCTCCATTACAATTGAAGGTGGCCATTAAATCCCATTAGTTGATTAAGAGGAAACATTTCTTAAAACTGCAATTGTAGTTTCATAGAAACTTAGCATTCAGATGTCTGGTATGTTGTTCTGTTTGTTGGGTTTTGTCTGGGTTTTTTCCATGGTGTTCAGGATATTTAATTTGTTTTTCCTTTTTGTTGATTTGGGGTTTTTTTTTTTGTTCTTTTTTGTTTCAGATTGAATAGTTTATTCTTTAGTCCCATTTGCCTATTTTCATATGCAGCAGTCGTTCCCAGGAGATATGATTTTCTTTCTCCAAAAATTCAGGACTTTCAAAACTTCTTGGCTGGTGTCTCAATGTGATTATATGAATAGTATTTCATCTGAATGAAGATCTACTAGCATGAAATGCACAACTATTGTCTATCCAATGATTATTTTAAAAATCTTTTTGGTATTTTCTTTCTCTCTATATCACTTTTACATGGAGAAAAAGGGATAGCAGGAGGAAAATGAAGTAGAACTTTTAACTAGATTTGCACTCTGGACATGCAAGTGTTGCTAAAACATAGAGAAAAAAGTTAGGTGCAAACCATGATTTTTCCAATATAACATAAACAGCAGTTATTATTCAATATGCACTTGAGATGTGAGAAGGTTTAATTCTGGATCATTTTGGTAATGAACATATACCTGAAAATAAATTAGATAGTGCCTTTAAGCTAAATTTGAAATTGATGTTTTTTAGAGTTGCCTGGAAGGTAAAATTATGCTAATAAAAAATATATCTATATAGTTATATTAAAGCTAATAATTACTAGCTTATGTCTGCTTCTGAGATACAGTGGGAGAGCACAGTCTTGAATTCTACTGAGTGAAAACATATTTCAAATATCAAAAGGAATGAAAAATGTCTCATCTAATTATGTATTTGGTCTGTAATTAAACAGCAGTAAAGTCTGAATGAAATTCCATTTTTACATACTGTGCTTGTATGAGGTGATATCAAATATTTTTGGCATTTACTGAGATTTGCACTAAAATTTCTGTGGTGTATAGGCTCCAACAATAGGATGATACTTCTATTGATCCCAGGTTACTTATTTTGCTCTTAGAAGTATGAGAAATGAGAGAAAATAAAACTTACATTTTCATACTCTTTTTCTGCATGTCATTTCAATTTTTAGATGAAAAGTCATCTAAAAGGAAAAATGTGTTTTTAAGGAAATGCCTCAATATGATAAACTTAACTGACCTTAGCAGAGGACTAATATAAGTGTAAATAGAAACATTAAGTCTGAAGGATATTTAGAATTCAGGCAAAGACTGATTGAGATATTCCCAGAATTTATGCATATGATGGATAGTAGCAAAAATGGCAGAAAAACGACTGGATGTGTAGAAATAGATATGTTAAAATCTTAGCTAAAGTGAGAAGAAGTTTTCTGCTATGGAACTTGAGGGAAGGGGTGAAATGACTATTTCCTCTTTAAAAAAAAACTAACAGTCAAATAGACCCCAGAATTACCCTTAAATGTTGGGTTTATATCTCAAGATAAGCAGTGGTGAAACTTTCTGATTGGGCAGAATATTTTTTCTAAATGTAAACAAAATTTAAATAAGTTCAAAAATATGTAGCAACTCTCGAATGAGCTGTTGCTTGTGAGCATTTCCTTTTTTGTAAAAAAAAAAAAAAAAAAGAGTTTATTAAATAAACGCCTAAAAGTCAGCTGTAAAATGACTAGCAAAGTGTTTATAGAACATAGAACCTTTTCATTCCTTTTAGCAAAGATATAAAAATTCACTTCTTCTCAAGAAATAAGGAGTACAGGTAGCAAGCACTGCTTTTTTCCACTTCCACCTTAAGGCTGTAAAATAAAATACTAGTATGATGAACAATATTTTTTCTTTGTCTTTTTCCTGCTCTTCTGTAGCATAATTGGAGCTGAAAGGGCATTGATGAGAACAAACTAGCACTTAATGCATAGGAGAGAGAACCTTTCAGAACTGCATTGAACTGTTTCTTCACTAGCCTTGTTAAATGAGACAATTTAACTCCTACTACATATAAAATTAAATCACATAAAAGTCAAGTTTTCAGTAATTTTTCCCTAACTGACTAGCAAAATGACTATTCTTATGGTAAACTACTAGAGAGCTAAACCCCTGAGATTAGCTCAGCTAGTTACTACATGGTGCTAAAAACACAAGGGCTGTGGGCTCAATCCCTGTGCAGACCATTCACTTCAGGGTTTGACTTGATGATTGCTTAGGGTATGAAAATTTTATTGCATTGTTTAGGTCCTGGTATAACAGTTTGGG
Organism: Erithacus rubecula; assembly: GCF_903797595.1. NCBI lineage: Eukaryota > Metazoa > Chordata > Aves > Passeriformes > Muscicapidae > Erithacus > Erithacus rubecula. The sequence goes on along the minus strand of NC_136686.1, from coordinate 24,687,807 downwards.
TTGAATTTAGTGTAATTCCTATGAAAAGATTTTCCTGTTTTCATTTATTGGAGGGTTCACTGTCTTCTCTGACAACCAATGCAAACCTACATATTTCTACATATTTTCTAATTAATTGTCTTTAAAAATACATCATAAAAATGTTAAAAAAAAAAAGAAAGGTAAGGATTAAAATAAAAATGAGATATTATGAAAAAATTATTATGGAGTCTGCATTTGTTAATGCTGGGCTGATGAATCTTCATCTTTTTTTTCAAATTTTTTTTTAGTCAGTGGTTTCATAGAGTCAGAAAAGTTCATGCTGATCATGTAACCTTGTTTCTTGCATAATAAGGCAAAGACCCTACTTTTATGACATTTCATACTGCTTTTGAATTATCTAACAAAATCTCAATGTAAAAAATTCCAGTCATGCGGAATTTAACTCAGCCTTAGTTAATTGATTGAAAGAAAAATGGCCTATTGTCTATAAAAATTTAATATTATTTGCAGTATATGTAGTTTTACTCCACCTTGATGCTTTATCAAAACCTTATATAACAGACTGGGAAATTTATATAACTTCTGGGAAATTTCTGTTCCCTAGAGAGGTATTTAAAGATTTCATGAAATTGCTCCTGATACACTGAGTTGACTGAGTTCCTTGAAATAGGATTTGAATAGTAAAAAAAAAAAAAAAAAAGTCCAGTTTTTAATGCTTCTTATAAATGTGTTTGCATAGTCCTCAGTATTTTTTTGCAGTTTTTTTACGGTCTGTACAGACACACTGGATGCAATAATCATGTCACCAGTGAAGAAAGTAACTTCATGTGATGGGTTGACCATGTCTGGACATCAGGTGCTCACCAAATCCATCCCTTCCCTCCTCTGCTGGGGAGGGGAGAGAAAATGCAACTAAAGGCTCCTAGAGCTCAGCTGGCCTTCCACAGTCTTCACCAGGGGCTTCAGGGGAATCTCTGATCCAGCTCCTGGGGCTCCTTCTTCACCCATCTTGGTGTCTGCAGGGTTTGTCTGCCACAAACTCTCTCTCCCCTCTCTGCCTGCGAATGTCTAAGGAATTTTTAATCCCCACTAAAATCTGTTATTCCAGAGGCACTATGACTATTGCTGATGGGCTTGGCCTTGGCCAGTGGTGAGTCCCTAAATAGTAATTTTAAAGTAATATTGCACCATTACATCACATCAAGAAGTCACTGATTTTAATTTAGCAGTCCATTTCTGTCTTTCAGCTAAAATGAAGTTACTCTGAAGAAATATACTCTGCTGCAGACTAGTAAACATTTATTTATGGTTGTATTTACTAATTATTAAAAACATTCAGAACGTTTTTTAGTGCTGGAGGCATCTTGTTCATCATTTCACCCTTCACTCACTCTGAAGTCCTACAAACCACTTCACATTTTTTTCTTATTTTATAGAGAAGCACATGAGCTGTGCAATCCCATGTTCCCTGCTATGCTTAGGGTTTTCTAGCTCATAGTACACAAAAATAATGAATAGGTTATTTTATGTAGATTTTTTTTCTCCAAGGAAGATAATCTGTAATCTTTTAACTTTAGCATGTATTCAATACACCATATTTATAAGAGTATTTATTTTCATAATTAATGGCTGATGATGATTGTACAGCATTGCACCCACATAACTTTTTAGAGTGGTAGAAGTCCAAAGCTGAAACGTTTGAACACATTTCTGCTTAAAGCAACAGCAGGAGCCATCACAGTCCAGTAACTTATGCAGAAAGTTAAAAGCTAAATAACACATCTATTTGCATCATGATTTTATAAATTCACCCCAAATAAATAAATATCTGACCCAATTCTGAAGTGGTTACATGTAGCCAGCAATAGTACTCATCTCTCTACTCCAGATAAGTTACTTCTTTCCTTTTTACCCTGCATAATTAGGTTGCATGTGAAAAAAGTAATTTAAAAGGGTTTCTTGGGGTTTTTTTTGTTTGTTTTGTTTTTTTGTTTGTATGGGTTTTGTTTTGGTTTGGTTTTTTTAATAGATTATGCTCAGTGAAAACTTTACTTTTGATGGCTTGACTCTCCAAAGGAAGCATTTACCACAAGAAGGAATCCCATGGGCTGTGCAGGAGCATTAGATGAGCTGATATCACTCTTTTCCAGTGAACCACTTTTGTCTTTGTCTCATCCAGTGCTCTAAAACCACTGATGTCTTGTCTGATTGGATGTTAGCCACCTCAGCAGCTGTGTATCCTTGAATTGAGGAAAACATCCTCAGTAAGCTCAAAGGAAAAACAGGTGTCTGTTCTAATGAAGATCAATTTACCTCAGGATTAAGACTATGAAAAACAACACCAAGTTCACCTTCCTCCAGTCAAGACCTTTGGAAACATAATAGACCTTTCATCTGACAGGAAGAGGCTTGAGGAAAACAAAAGATTTGCTTTGCAGACAGAAAGGACTGTCTCTGTACAAAGCTGAAACCAGCATTTCACACTACACAAGCCTTGTACATCATGACAGCTTTATTTAAACACAAGGGTTTATGAGAAAAAAATTAGGCAAGCTTTTCTTTTGGGAAGGTAATATATTTGCTACTGCTTCTCTGGAAATCGAAGTTAAAAACACATGAATAAACAAATAATAAATTCACTAATTTTTTCTTCTACTTGATAAAAAATGGTTTTCTAGCACAAGAGTAAAGAGGGCTTTGTATAATTCAGCTTCAGAAATTTCTGATAGATTTAAATCACTTTGATTCTTGAGACTTTTATTGTAGATGTAAAACTTTTTATAAAGGCAAGTAGATGTTGTAATATTTCCCTTTGCAAGGTTTTGTAAAATACAAGCTGTTCAGAGCATCTACTATATTAATACTGGTTGCCTTTATAGGCTTTATATTTTCACTACCTTATTAAACATTTCACTGTACTAAATAAAGAATTGCTTGCCTAAAATGTAACTCCTCTCATTTTTCACTCACTATGGCCTCTAACTGAGTTTTAGTTTTCTGACCCTTAAACCCACAAACTAAATGGAAAATGTACCTATCTACTGTAAGAAAAAGCATCAAAAGCTAATTCAGTTGTTAATATTGTACTTTTCAAAACAACCTAAATGCCCAGTGCTTTTTAGAAACCCCTTAGCAAAATGCTAGCAATCACTGAATATAATTTTAAGAGTTCTCCCATACACAGCAGAAACTTACAGAGATATTAAATCTGCAGGCTTTGCTGGCATTTGATTTTTTTTTTTTTAAATCAAGTATTACAGGGCTTTTGTTTGAGCTAAAAGGAAAGTCTCAGAGTGATGTCTAGTGTTTGAAATTCATTCAGTTGCAAGGTTGTCAGGCCATAATTCCATGAAGAATCAATTTGTATTTGTGAGTGCATTTGTCTATTTCTGAGTGGTTCTACACAGCCTGTTAGGTTTGAGTCTTGTGATGCTTGTAGGGTCTTTTGCTCTAGAGCTGACAAGATTTTTATTAATTTAAAGACTACTTGAAATGTTGCAAAGTGTGCTCACAAAAGTTCTACAAATACAGTAATGTTTCCTTTTCTGGTCCAGTAAATCATTTTTGCTACCAAAATGCATATTTTCTGGGATTATGAAATAGTCAATCTCTGTCTCTTTTTTTTTTCTAAATGTAAAGTGTAACCATTTAGTATTTCCTGCAGTGTTAGTTCTCAGTGTCTCTCTTTGTCATTATTGAGAAGGTAACTCAAAAATTTGATTTGCATCACACCTGTGTACAGAATTTTAAAACACAAAACACTGGAAGCTTATTTTAAAGTTCAAAGCTCAAAAGCATTGTTTAATTAAAATTTTGTCCTCAGACATAGTTCTTATCAGAGCTTTTTCAATTTTCCAGTCTGATGACTGAGGAGAAGATGGGCAAACCTTGTGACACTGACTTAAAAATATTTTTTTGTTTTTAATATATTTCAAAAGCTTGTGTGTTTTGTTATCTTTTAATGTCTTGGATATCTTCTTTTATAAGTCCTGATGAGTCTGGGAAAGGTATTGGGTTTGATTTTTGTGACTTGAGTACTTTTACCAGCATTAAGGGTTCAAAGAATTGCTCAGCTTCTTGCAGAAACACACTATTTCCAAGTCACTGAGAAACAAACAATGGAAATGATTAATCTTTTTATTTATTTATTTATTTTCATCACAGACTGTAGTCTGAAAACACAGATGCTGAAAATAATCCCCAAAAAATAATTTCCAGGAGTGCTGTGATTTTTTTTTCTAAATCATTATGGTACCTCTGGACTGCTGCTTCAGTGGTTTCACACATCAAAAACAATGTGAGAGACATTTGACACTACGTTTTAGGCAATTCTGTAATGAAGGGAGTGTTTGTGTCTCTATTTTAAGATGCTTTTGGGAAACTACAAGGTGCACTCCATATATTTATCTCCAGGTCCTGCTGTAGCACGTGTGTATGAGTGATCACATGAGCTTACACCAGGTTTACATTGCTGAAAGCTCTTCCCTAGTGTAAAGTTTCAGAACTTTGGAACTGTGTTTCTGATTTTAGTTTTAAGAATAATTCACACACCCTCAATCTGTGAGCACTAAGATTTTTTTCAGAAATATGGGGCTTAATAAACTGTGAGAACTACTGAAGTTTTGATATGGATTTTACCAAAGCTTTAAAGATCAATACATTCAAACTTCAGATATGACTCACTCTCTTCACAAACGTTCATGACTGACTTTAATTAAAACACTAAAGAGACACAGCGTCAAGAAAGTCAACAGACAAAAGAGAAATATCCAGAAAAGATGTCTCAGTTACTGTCAGTAACTTTGAAACTTCAAAACTTTGAAATTATTCTAAACACGGCAACAAGATGTTTCCATTAATAGTATTTTTGTCAGAAAGAATTTGTATATAGAAAATCAGTATTTGATGAAACATGAATTTTTTTTGCTTTTTTCCCAATCTTTTAAAACACAACTCTTTTTGCATATTGTTACTATATGCATATAGTTTTACATATGCAAGTTTAAGATAAAAGTATATAATTACACTTAGATAAAACCTGCAATCATTTTACTTTTTGTCACTTAACACCCTCAGTGTTGAAGAATGTATTTTTTTCTTTTATTGTTTTTTCTGCCATATTTACTCTTGGAGTAGTTTGAAATGTGAAATATTTCCAGCAACACGAAAACCTAAGAAATGCAATGGAGCTAGGTCTTGATTTTGAAAAAAATACCTGTAAAATTAAGTTTATTACCTTATATATTTATGGGGATTTGACAGGCAAGAATTTTTTCATTTCTAGCACATATCTTGTTCTAACACCAGAAATTACTTGTGATATCATTCAGAGCATGAAATTCAGTTTTCTTCCTGAAGACTTTTAGATCTGTTTTGATTTCTAATAAAGAGAAAATTCTGTATCTCATATAATTTGGGAAATGAAGACATGAGTAAACAAACGTGTCATGTAATGAAAACTTAACTAGTATTGAAATAATTATTGCAGCATATCTAAAAATTAAGATAGAAACCTTTGTCCTTTAACAACTTGATTTCTTTTCAGTTTTCCTGGAAATGTCACCAAATCTGGTTTTGTTTTGGTATTATTATTTTTTATCATGTCCCGTTTTCTTTGATTTTGCATTTCACAGCCTGTGTAGCACAGTGAATGCTATGTATTCTTCAGTCTTTCCTTTTTAGTTACTATTTTGGTAAATAGTCTGTGACCTGTAATTGATGTTTGCAAAAATAATTGCTTAAGGTTTTGTTTATTTCTTTCATTACACTGCAATATAGATTTCTAGGATAATGGAAAATTTTCAGCATATTATTTCAGTAATGTATTTTCATTATATGCCAATGTTTATGCATAAAGCATCCTGTTTACTTGTTTTTGGATGACAAGCAGGTTGTCAATTATGCATGACTGACTTTCTACTAAGAATATTTAAAATTCTTTATATGAAGACCTTTATATAACTGGATTTCCTCAACTAACTCAGTGAGTGAAAAAAAAAAACCAACACCTTACTGAATATTTATAGTTTTGACTACCAAAGCACTTCTTTATGGAATTTTGTTTTCCTTTTTTTACTTCTTTTCTGCTATTTAAGTAGTTAGGTCCTTCTTATATAGTAATGGTTTATTGCTAATATTAAGCCAATATTAGGTCTTGAAAAAGAGGATTTTGACCTTGGAAAGATAATGAATCAGACATTAAAAAGCCTGAAACATCTAACTCAAAGTGTTTCTCAAGATTTAGTAGTAGTCAAATTATTTTGATGCAAAAAGTGTTGAGCTAGTGCAACACTTGAAAGTAATGTATTCAAACATTTATCGGGTTATTGTAGATATTTCTCCATTGTTTTCCTTGCCTTGGTCTGCGCTTCATTAGGGATAGAACCATGAAACATCCAAAACATCCAAAACCACCATTACTAACTGTAGATCTTTCTGAAAAGATATCTGTCACTCTGAATATGCAGTTTTAACAAGGCTTTCTGCAGACTTACTAAGCTTACTTCTTCAGTAAGCAAAGGACTAAACTAAACTAATTCTGTTTATGAGATTGTTTGGTACTCTTCTGCTGATACCTTTAAGTATCATTTTTTTAAATCTGGCAACATATATGTCTATGTGTTGAATGTACTTGCATCCGAGAAAAAATCAAACCATTGAAGTTCTAACACTTATATTTTAATAATGTTAATAATGTATCAAGGGAAAATAATCAAAAGACAGGAAACTCAGACTATGTTGCCAGTATTCAGGATTGTCTTTCTTCAGCAAGCTGTTGGCAAGGAACAGATCTTGCTTTTGTTTTTGTGTTGCAGTAAAGATTTGTCTTGCAAGAACCCTTCTGAATCTTACGCCCAGTTCTAAGACCCGTACAGAGTTATCAGAGTTTTAGAATGTAAGATCTCAAATTTTGCTGCTGAAGATCTGCCTACAAAACAGGTTATGTTGTATAGTAAATGTCAGAACAGTAATGCACTTAAGGATTCTAATTTATTATCAAATTTATTCCTTTACTCTTATATTTTTTTCCTGATTATGTAAAACCTTATTTCACTATTTCTTTAATAAACTACATCCCTTATATATTCCTTTAAACTAAAAGATTCTCTTACATTTTTCCAAGGTGAATTTTTAAAGTTTCAAAACACTTTATGTATACCAAAAGAAAATATTTTCTATGTGTATAATTTTTTTTCCTGTTTTGATTTGCATCTTTATATGATATTTTAACACAAGGTATTTATCTATACCTATCTCTAGTTAATCAACAGTATGGATCCAGGTAAATCTTTTCATTTTGCTGACTGACACTTTGTTTGGTGAAAGATATGTTAACATTGCTGATGCAACAGGGACAACCAATTAGCAATGAGGTGACCTTTTTCATTCATTATACGACTGTCATTCAGTAGTGCATCTAATGAGCATCCAGAATTCCTGAGAGCTTCTACTAGCAAAGTATTGTCATCTCTAATGAACATGCAGGTGGCTGAAGCAGAGTTTTTGATAAATGTATGCTTTTATCAGCCTAGCTCTCTGGGACCCATTAGGAAAGGTTTACATTGTGAACCATCTAGGCAGCTTCAGATGTAGAAATACAGTGAAATAAAAATGGGACTGAGCTCCAAACTTAAATATAGGGCCATACTTTTGCATATAAAAGTGATAATGTATAAAGATATAAAGGTTATTTAGGCATGCTAACACATTATAACTGCAGTGCTTTTATTTGGGGATTTCAGAAACATTTTTATGAATTATGTTAATATTTTCATACTCTTGGCATAATCCATGTGAAGAATAGCCAGATTGGTGTTTTGATGCACAAATATTTCTCTGCAAGATTTGTTGAGCTACAGTATGATAGGAAAAGCATAGTTTGTAAAGAATTCAAAGGAGGATTTTTGCCTATTTTTGTTTCTATGAAAACTGAATGTATTCTCTCAGGATCAGAGAACTGCATTTAAGAGGAGGCTGATGATGAAAATCTTATGAAAGTTGCAGCAACAGAAGTGACAGAACTTTCACAATGGGGAAGACGTATTGATTAGAAATATTTAACAGAAGTTAAATATTTTGTATAAAGACTTTTCATGAAACACAAGAATATCTCCAAGATAAGTGAAGGATAGAAAATGAAGCTGTCCTGAAACAGAGCTGGGAAAGAGCAAGAGTCAGTAAAGTAAGATGGTAGAAAGTGCTCATGCAGTCTCACATTTACAAAAGAGTTTTGAGGGAGAAGAATAAGAATGAAACTGAAAGGCGAATGATAAAAGACAAGTGATACATATCTTTCCTTAGAGGCCTGACATTAATGAGCCTGTAATGGGCTTATTAGACTAAGTTATCTTTTGCTGAAACATGTAAAGTTAGGCAGTTATGCTAATAAGAAAAGGAGCAGCAGGGCGGATTTAAAAAAAGAATAAAAATTAAATATGGAACTCTGCAGTACTAGTCAGTTACATGTAGTTTGGATATTAAACAGGTATAATTTAGGATTATAGGGCCTTGATATTTTTCAGCTATGTAGTTTGAAAATTAAAGTATCTCCTACAAGATGATGTATTTCTTCCAAAATAATACCCCTAAAAATATGGGTTGTATATGAGCAAACACATTCATGCAAACTTATGTGAAATATTTCTATTTTTTTGTACTGAATATATGAATATAAAAAGTTAAGATGCTTTTTCCTTTTTAACAGAGGTTGTCTGTCAATTGCCTCTTAATATACTTGAGAAACTCTTATGCTGCACATTGCTTTGGCTCTTGAGACAAGCGTGACAGCATAAATCAAACAAATAACTTCACTGTTGTATATTTTAAGATGCATTTTACTAAATATTTAAGTAGTCTTTAAAGGGCAGTGCAGGTGGTTGAAGAAAAAGGGGTTTGGGTTTTTTCAATATTTTTCAATATTTTTCAGTTTGACTTGATTGACAAAAAGGATGGTCTAGCTTTATTTGTGCATAGTTGCTATCTGCAAAACAACACTCCAACCTCAGTAGCAGAAGTTTAAACTAAACTGTAGCAGTTTAGGATGTGGTTTGATTTGGTTAGGTTTCATCTTTAAAGATTTTCACTGAAAATGACTTGCAGAGTACTTAAATTCGGCACAGTATTTTGACAGGCCACTGTTTCTGGACCACTGGAAGCCTTGCCACAAATTGAGGACTCTCTCTGTGGGCAATGGGATCCTGGTTGTGGTGTGCAATAGCTGCCTCCTAGCATAACCCTCTGGTTACAAGGAGCACAGTTTGGGTCCACTGACCATCTTCTAGGTCTTTACAAGATCACAGAACAGCTGATCTCTGGTCTCTGGGCATCTTCCAGTCCAACCCCACTGCTCATACCAGGGTCAGCTACAGCAGATTCTTCAGGGCTTCAAAGAGCAGTTTCCAATATCTCCAAGGATAGAGACTCACAGGCTAAGCTCTCTCTGACACCTGGTCCAGTGTTTGACCACTCTTACAGTTACGTCACTTCCCACACTTACATGGAATTCAGTTTGTGTCTGATGTTCTTGTCCTGTTGCTGGTGCTACTGGGGAGAGTATGACTCTGTCCTACACTCTCCCATCACGTGTTCATACCCTATTACCTGGAATACCCCCTTTTGCAGCTTGGGCTGGCAGCAGGGTATACAGAGGAGCTCTGTTTCTTGCTGCAGAGCTATACTTTAGCCTGGAAGATCTGTTGATTTGGGGAAATCTAGAAGAAGGAGCAACTGGAAAAACCTCAGATATTTTTCATGCTGGGAAGTTCATGGGGAAAACTCTTTATTTCATTGGGACCAAAATTTAATAACTCCAACGAAAAAACTTCAGTACCTGCATATGGCTTATAATCCTTGCTGGTGCTTTATGTGCCCTACCCAAACCAAGAGCATCTATATATTTTTCCAACCTTTGATCCATAATTCAGCCTGCAAGTTTTTTAGACTAGTTAACTGTATAATTTAAGCTGAAAATTTCACAAGTATTTCTAACAAAATTGTTTGGGGAAATTCTTATTGGCAAAAGGCACATATGCACTGAATTGAAAATGTGGCATGAAATTTGTAAATGGAATAAGTGACAACTGAGTTTTTTTATAGCTGTTATTTAGTTATGGGTCTTCCTTTTCTGATCAGTAGTCTTGAAATCTCTATAATTTTGTTTTTAATACATTCATTCATTAATTTGGGCTTGTTGCTTAAACCACAATAAAAATTTATAGTTGCATTTGCAAAGTGGCTATGTTAATTCAGATCTTAGCCACATTTTGTATTTGAATGCTGATCAGCATGATGCTTTATTTTACTGCTCTCCTTTAGATTTAATTTTATTGGATAGCATTGGAAGTCATAGATTTGATATGCTCAACTCCCAAAACAATTGTGAGCTCCTAGCATTTAGGAGTTTTTGATTTGGCACTGAAAGCATGTGTGTTTATAGAAGAGAATTTATAATAGAACACATTTATTTACATATTTAAATGAATATTTATCAGGTTTTTTTTTCAAACTTGGAATATGCTCACTGGAATAACTTTGGGTCAGTATTAATAACTGTACCATATGTCTCTGTATTTCTGAACCAGGTGGCTGGCAATCACATCTCCAGATGAGCAGTGGTTCAGTGACAGCAACAACAAACCCTCTTGTTCTGTGAACACATTGCCATGAACAACCCCTGTTTTCTACTTTAACTTTTGTTTATTTATGAATTCTATTTTAGTATCAAAAATTCTGTTCTTTGTTGATAATTCAGAACCAGATAACTAGAATTTCTTTCATATGTGATTGAAATACAGATGTTATTAAACACCTATATTAGCATTATCTTCTCTGCAGAGTATGTTGAGTTGCTAGTATTGTACATCTCTTACAAGACTCCTTGTCCTAGTAGGTGCTGTATCATGTATTCACTAAATTTATATGTCTCTCCATACTCAGAATAAACCTATTTCTATAAAGCCTATTATTTCCTACCTATTTCATACATAGAATTTTTTTTCATGTCAATTTATCAGTCTGTACTGATTTCCAACTTACATTTTTTTTCCTTATACTCATAGAAATTATTACAGACAGTAGATAGAGTTGGTCTAATATGTTCAAAGTATTTTTGACTTTATATGTACTAGTACTTCCCTCACAATTCTACTACAAAGAAAGTGGTAAGGCAGTTTTCAGTGATCCTAGTTTGTTTTTTGGTTATAACTTTTGAGTTACTTCAAGATACTAGTATGTGCCTTTTTTTACTTTTGCCTATCTAATAAGTATTGTGTATAATGTGAATTTTTCTTAAGTGCCTTAAAAAAAAAAAGCTTAAATAATTTATTTGGAATCTTCATACTCTAAGTTAAAGTATATGGAGTTGTTTGTATCCCTCAAATCTTGAGAAGTTCTAGTGACACACTACATAAGTGGTTCTGTTGTTATTTTTTTGTACATACATATGGAGCGAGATGTTTTTTAAGAACATAGAGAGTTCTGGTCAATGCAACTTCATCCAGAAAAAGATCACAGTTTGCTGTTTTTTTTTTTTTTTTTTTTTTTGCTCATAAATATTGAACTTAATATAATCTCTGATTTCAGAGGAGAAATTTTTCTTTTATAAATAAATTTGAAGTAGTACTGGTATAGGTATAAGCTGTTTTTTTTGAGAGACTACCATACTGCTTTTGTTTTGACTTTTTTTTTCACTTTCACAAGTTGTTTTTTTTATTTTCTGTGCTTTAAAAAATGACAAAACCCCAACACTATGATTGGCTTATTAATGCATTGTGTTTCTCATATTACCTGGTGATCATTGTCTGTGCTGTACACTTTGGCAAGAAATGTGTAGTGACTTACATTACTTGATACTCTCATATGAGCCCATGTCAATTATTTCCAAGGATATTTTCTACATGAAATGTCATGTCCTGAACTAACTGGTGAGTGACAGCTGGACAAACCTGACCTGTTCTTTTGAGAACAAAAATAAAAAAAATGCTACCTGAGCAGGTCAGGAGGAACACCTTATGTAACTTCTGTCACAGAAGAAATAAAAATCTGAAGTTCTTTTTCTCTTCTACAAATTCAGGAAGCTGTAGGAAAGAGAAAGTCTCAGAGATTTTATGCATATTTAAAGATGAAACAAACAACTGAACTATACACACATTCTATTAGTGTTTTGCAGTAATAAATGCTTGCTGTTGATACACATCATCTTCACAATCAGATATTTTGCCCTGTCTTCTGGGAATCTGCTCCTGTATTACGTAAGTGACTTTATATTCCCCATAATCTGGGAGAGTACAAGAAGGAGCTAAGCACAGACATACTCAGGCAATAATGGCTCTTGTTAATTTATCAGTGTGTTTGCTATATCAATTCTCTGAGCCTGAATATCAAATACACAGGCTGAGCAAAGGGCATAACAGAAGTATTGAAAGCTATCAAATCATTCATGTTGCTTTATTAAATATATAGGCAGATTTCTGAAAGTGCTCCTGTCTATTTTGGGTATTGTATCAATTGTTGGCTCCCACAGGGAATAAGAGCTTTAAGTTCTCCACCAAAATTCTTTCTCTTGCCTTCTAAAAGAACTTGTGAGACACCTGAATTCAAAGTACCTGAGAAATTCTGAATTTATGAATTATCTCTTATTTGTCTTTTACAAGCTTTTCCTAAAGGTTTCTTTTTTTATGCTCAACAAAAATCTTAACTAGACTTTAAATGCTAATCTAGAGCACTCTGTCACAGAGATTAGGATAGATTTGATTATAGTACTGAAACATTCATTAATTTTGTTGTATAACTTATCTATATTTTAGTTTCTGTTTATTTTAGATTTTTTTCATTGTTTGGATGCTAAATTTTCATCTCATAAAAATACATATCTAAGCACAATATAAAGGGATATTTCTTCTAAAAATTCAATTTACAGAAATAATTTTTTTATACATTTAGAAGTACACTTTTATAGCCAAATTCAAGCTTGTCAGCATAAAGAATTCCCAAAAGGAAAACTTAAAGTAGATGCATCAAATCACTGGTGATAGCAGGCTGAGCTATAATATTTTACCTAAATATTTTTTTAAATTTTCTGATAGAAAATATATACATTTCTGCCTGAACTGCGTGCCACCTTATGGGATGATTTTTTTAATGCATTATATCCCCATTTTTCAATAAAAATAATTTTCATACCCTGCAATTTAGAAAAAAAATATTAAGGAGAAGATGGTGATGCTTCATGGCTTCTGTATGGCTTTACTGGTGATATGCTTGTATGACATATTTAACTTAAGCAATCTTGTTTTACTGGAAGGGCAACTACAGATAGAAGAGAAGCACTTAAGGGCAGTTTAATCCAAAGCTTTCTGTGATTATTTTGGAACTCCACAATCCAAGTCCTTCAATACAGCAGAAGTGTTTTTTGTTCATAAAACTCATCTCAAACTTCATTTCTGTTTTTAAAAACAAAATAAAATTTGGCAATTTTATCAAGAAATAATATCTGAAAGTCTCTTCCAACCAAACCACTCATAATTCAGAATCCTAATTCTATCATTCTAAATGGACGGTGATTTTCCACTAGACTGATGAAACACTTCATCACATAGATCAGAAACAAAAAATAATATGCAGCCATTGTTCTTCTCTTTTTTAGTTTGAAAAAGCCTCATTCAAATTTTGCCTTGCACTTTTGCATATGGAAATGTCAGTGCTGTAGTGGGACTATGAAACTATGTGTATGAATTCTCCCAGAACAGTCACCACATGTAAGGAATGTAAATTCTGAGGTTCTGTCCCTAGAATATCCATTTAATCTTAAGAGAAGTTTTTCTCCTCAAGAATTTTACAGTGTGTGGATCAATCCATGTCAGCACCAGGTAAGGAATGTTATCCTGAAAAAGTTTAGCTCTTTTGTACACAATAGGACAATTTTTTAAAGTGAACCACTGTGCAAAAAGGAAGAGGAAGAAAATATATTTTGAAATAATTTACATGGATTTCTTTTTTCTATGCAGATTCTTTTAAGTGAAGCAACCATAGCTTGGATTTCGCTTAGTGCCAAGCCCTTCAGATAGCTACTGGACTTGGCAAGGTTAAAAGGTGAGTGAAATATTTAATGTTCAATATTTCATTTTAAAGCAAATCATCATAAGAAAACAGAAACCTCTGTATTTATTAGGCATAGTTATTATGTGTTACAATTAATGACACCCATAGTGTGAAGGTCCCTTTTAAATCTCTCTCAAAATTTATTGTTTTGTTAAATTTCTCATGGTAGTTTCTAAGTTAAAAATAACACACCTACATTAAGGAAATAAGGAAGTGGAATTGCAAACAAATTGTCCTCTATATAACGTGATATCATTAAAACAAGAATTCAAGTTTTCAAACCTAGGTGAGACATGAGGGCAAATGAAAAACTGTGATGTAATATTAGACAAAAGTATGTTTGATGTTTTTGTTTGTTTGGAGATTTTAGTTGGTTTTTTTTCTCTAAAACAGAAAACAAAAAAACTGGTCAAGCCTAACTGAAATAATCAAGTGGAATGGAAAGAGTTAATTAAGAACACAGCAAAGCTGTCTTGTCAAGTTTTAGTCACGTGATGTTGAATATCTTTTCTGAAATATGCTTCAGTAAAATCAGTGTCATCAAGAATGTCTGTTTTTCTATTTTACTAGATAGATTAGAGAAAGCATAACTATTTAATCAGTCCTTTACATCAAACATAATATGTAAAATGCTCACTTAAAACATTAATTTAAATCAAGGCGAATTAAATGAATGCTACATAAATCAGCATTTCTTTTATCTCTAAGAGAGTAATTTTTCATCCTTCACATATTTATGGGTCAGATATTGCCTCAAGGAGAAAGAAAGTTATGAATAATTTAAGAACCACCATTTTTGCTTCTGATGAATGCAGTAAGAAGCTCTTTCAGGGTTAGCTGCATGCAATATATTCCAGTGAGTATTGCTTATTAAAAAGCAGCTTTTCTCTGGTGTTGGGATTCCCAGAAGAAGAGGGACACGGACCTTTCAGAGAAGGTGCCGAGGAGGATCACAAAAATAATCCAGGTCAGGAGCACCTGACCTATGCAGAGAGCTGCAGTTGTTCCATCTGGAGAAGAAAAGGCTTAAGGCACCTTATCACAGCCTTTCATACATAAAGGGACAGCTGTAAGAGAGATGGAGAAAGGCTTTTAACCAGCCCTTGCACTGACAGGACCAGGGGCAATGACTTCATTGAAGGAGTGTGGGTTGACATTGGACATGGGGGTAGTGGGACACTGGAGCACATTGCCCAGAGGAGGTGTAGATGCCCCATCCCTAGAAGTGTCCAAGGTCAAGTTGGAGGAGGCTTTAAACAATGTGATCTAATGAAAGATGTCTCTGCCCATGGCAGGTAGGTTTGCTAGAAGGTCTCATAAAGTCCCTTCCAATACAAACCGCTCTATAATTCTACTGTGTGTCTGAAAACAGAGTCCATACTTGGAATTTTAGGGAATATGACCAATCAAATTTTTGTCTGAATCTCATTAGCTGAGTAAAAATCATCAAAAAGCCTATAATAATAAAAGGACTAATTGTGCATTAATATTATTGTCAATAAAATGATAGTGGGGAAAAGTCTCCAGAGGAAAAAAAAAACATCCCTACTGTATCAAACTATTAGGAAATTGTAATGACAAACCTAATAATATTATGCTAGATTTTCCATCCAGATTACTGTAAACTAATTATTGCACTATACCTTTTTGAAATACATGTTAAAAACTTCTGTCAAAACTGAGCTCAGTAGCTAATAAGACTTTTATGTCATTACATTTATGGTCCAGAAAAATAGAACAAGGTAATGTGTGGAAAATAATTTGCTGGATTAAGAAAAGGTAAGGATCACTTAGGAATCAAGCATACATTTAGGGTTAATGGGTATCATCAGTGATTCTACCTCTAGTGCCTGTGGCCACGAATACAGGTAATTTTTTAATGAGGTGATGGTGACAAGTTTTTTCTCTGTATTAATTCTCTGAAAAATTTCCTTTCTATTATTAGTAGCTCATTCTTCAGATAATATGGTTAGAAAATGCATTCTTAACACTGCTATTTTTTTCTTAAATACTCAAATTAAATAAATCAATATTAGCAATATGCTGACATGCAGTTTTCTCTAGTTTATTGAATTTCATCGATGTTTGACTTACTATTTTTTCATAAATTAAAAAAAAAAATTACAATTCAATAGAGAAAACAATTTTCTTTAAATAACTGTCAGTATAAGAATATTTTATCCATCTCTTTTTGGTACTTATTTCTCAAGAATGTGAGCTATTCAGATGATGAATTTTGCAGTTCAGTCCTTGTGCCTGAAAAAATGAACTCCAAGTCTTGCTCCCTCTGGTCCCAAGAAGAAACATGAAAAGTCTTTATTCTCTATACTTTCAAACCATACAGTGTTCCTAAGGTCTAACTACACACAGTCTGCTCTATCTATCTGATGGTATTACATTGCACTGCATTTTGCAGTAAATAAAATAATGCTTCTAATGTAACCATAAATTCATCTTTTTTTGTTGAAGTCAGAAGTTAAATCTTTAGCAAAGAGGATTTGACATATGAAATCACTTTCTGGATTCTATTTTGATGGACTTATGTATAGTTGCTAATAAAATCATTGACACCTATATGCATGTAATATTGTATACATAAGAGAGGAAGATATAGAAAATAAAAATGTGCAATATATTTTTACTTGATTGACTATAAACTCTCTGATGCATTTCAAGAGGTGAAAATAGTGTTTCTTGATGTGTTTCAGGAATAAATCTTTTATATCTGATTAAAATGCAGATGAGCATCACAAACTATTGTAATTTGTTAGGGTTCATCTCCTGATGCAATCTTCTTCCATCTGCTTCAGGTGTAGAGTTTACAGAGAATTTGCTACACTTACTGAATGCAATTTGGGTGCAAATGCAATCCCCAACCTAAAACTCCCTATGCAAATGAAAACTCCTTTATAATACTTTTGATTATATCTGCTATTTAAAAAAAACCAACAACCCTGCAACTTTATAATAAAATCATTGTTAGTGATGAGAAATTATGACAGTGCCATGGAAAATTTTCATGAGAACACATGGAAAATCTGAATTATTCTGAGACCAGGATCTAATCTCGTATTTCAAATCTTAAAGTACTAGCGATGCTACTTTGGTAATTTTTAGTTCTTAGGTTGTTTACTTAACAGGTAAAGAGATATAAAGCAAGACAAAAGTCCACATAATTGTCTTAAAGACTTTTATTTCTGTGTTTTGAAGGTTGTCTTTAGATTTTATTGAGTGTTTATTAGGGTCTTTTATTAAGGAATCGCATTTCAAGAATTATTTAGGGAAGTGAAATTATCTCAACACAATTCTTTGATTGTCAAAATATCAGAGCAATTTGTATTGATTTTATTACATTAAAAACTGCCAATAAATGTGAACTTTACCTCACTTACACTTGGAAATTAGTAGAGGGACACAAATTTTTTGGAGTAATAGATAAGAGAGACTAGGAAGTGAAGAATTATGTTTGTCAAATGTGTCAGAGAGAAAGGGAAATTACCAAAAAGGTAATTTTCTGTTTAACAGATGTTGCATAAATAAAGCACATTGTTACTTTTAAAATATTTTTCTTTTGTATTTGGTAGAAAGAATAACATATCTGCCTATTCAGTACACAGCTTCTGCAAACAAATAGTCTGGTTTGAAAGCTGGCAAGGAATGCAGGATCAGCAATGATTTGACATTGAGAAATTAAGCTGAGTTATTTAGTGGCAGGAAAGTGCATACAATGAGCAGAGAAAAATATGTAGAATACTTTGCTTGCAAAGAACAGTAATACTCTGTAAAATGGTTGCCCGCCAATAGGAGATTTCTTTATAACTTATTTTTAATTGAAAAAAGTAATTGAATATTCGATTCAGTTAATTTTTTTGATATGCTGCGTGTCATCATATGATAAAGTAATTTTTAAAAATTGTTATTTTTAAAGGCCATTTGAAGTAGTAAAAATCTGCAAGATTTTGTTTTTCTCTATAATAGCTGGAGTTATATGGCCATGTTTATGTCCTGAGCAAGAATTCTCCTTGCTAAGGTACTACACCCTTGAATGTTAGAAGGCATGTCTTGGAGTGAAGAGATAAGTAACATGGAACAGCTGACAGTAGATAAAGACAGTAACAGAAGCATTCTTAAGGGTGATAGAAATTAAAGACTAAGAGATCATAAAAACTTGGGGTTTAGAGTGCATTTATTAGTGGGTATTTTTATTACAGATAGTAAATAAAAGCTAATACCTCTCCAAGAGGGGAGAACAATTCTATGTGAAGGAAAAAACCCACAAATATCTAGAAAGTAGATTGTGATTTTCTTCCTTCAGAAATTAAAGGAATAGCATAGCTCTATTAATTTCTGTGACTATGTAGAAAGAACCTGACCTTCCTGGCCTTTAACTGTTACACATGAATGAAAATTGGCAGTGGTTGTACAATTAGGTTAATTGCTGATACTGTAATGGAAGTTGCAAAGAAAAGGTGAAATGTAATGGGCAAATTGTAACTGAAACATTTCTGGTATCTTGGAAAAGCTTTGACCTAAATCAGGCTAAGTTTACCAAACTCTGAATGTGGTAAAATATTGCCAGCATAATTGTCTAATAGCAACTTTTTCAACTTCCTAGTCTGAGCAAGAAATATTCTGTCTTCAGTTTACAACTTCATTGCTGTCATAAATTTGGTGTCCTGCTCTGGCTTTTAATATCTTTGTCACTCTTTATTTTTAATATTCTGTGGCTCTCACTGTTGGCTGTGTGCTCTCAGATTCTATAAAACAAACCAGAATTTGTGGAATTCTCTGTTTCCTAAATAATTGTGTGGAACTGTAAAAATAAGGAAGAAATGAAGATGTTAAAGCTCCTCTTAGAAAGAAGACAACTTGTAATCATAAGGTGTTTCTTTTCCTACTGTGGAGATGAAAGCTTTCCTGTTGGTACATTGGAGACATTTCAAAATATACAAGAATAAAAGACTTTTTTTTTTTCTTTATAAACAACAGAAAAATCATTTTAAAAGGATAAAATATTTTTGAAAGTTCTCTTGGTTTTTTTTCCTATTCTCTTTATTAGTGCCAGGAGTTGCAGGTTAAATACCACTAAAAGAAATAACATGCTAATTGCTATAAAATGCTTATTTTTCCAACTTAATGTCATATGCAATTTCCATTAATATCAAGCATAAAATCAGCTATGCATACATATATATACAGAGAGAGATAGAGATTAAACCCTCAAAAATTACCTGACTGCATAGTGGTGATGTAACTGAGGAAATCTCAACAACTCACTGGACAAGACCTTTTCCCTTGCTTCCTTTTCTACTCTCATGTGAATATTACTTCTAGCTCTATTGCTCCATAGCACCCTCATCTGAACCCATCACAAATTAATTCTGCCCACTAAGCCTAGATCATACCATAGGGGAAAAACGAAATAAAAATTTCCTGCCTACTCAGATCTCAAAGGGGTCACCCTAATAACAGAATTGAGGAGACAACACTGTGTGGCAGGAGTGGAGAAGGGAGAGGAATGGGAGAGATGTGATAATTGCTTCTTTTGCAACCGTTAGGACCAAACATATTTAACACTGGAATGCACCACCAATAATTCATTTTTTGTGAGAGGATTTGTTTGAGGTTTTTAGGTTGGCTCATTATTTGGCTGGATTTTGTTCGTGGATTTTTTGTGGTTTTAGTCGATTTTTTTCTCAACTCTTTGTCAAACAAATGTTTTATTTCAATGGTAGATTAAGCAGCCTTTAGCTATCCTGAAATTCCAGCCATTCTAATATACTAAGAATGCCTACATTTTCAGACTTTTATATCATGACTATTGTTTAAGTCAGTATTGTTTTTACAAAAAAAACCCAATGTATTTAATTTTTTTTCCTAGTAATTATTGCATTTATTCATGTGCTATGGAAATGTGCTACTGGTTCAGAATAACAAATAATAGATTCATCAAGTCACTAAATATATACATTACTAGAATTTCCTGCCTCAGACAGTACTATAGTACTGTTCTATTGATTTGAATGATTACTGAAAATCTAAAAGATTTGCTTTTATAATTTTGTCATTTCTATCTGTTTCCTCCATTATTATTTCCATTTTATGAATATATATCAATGAAAATGGAATCTGGGAAGTAAAAGAGATATTAATTGTGAAGGAATATGGGAATTGGAGGAGATATTAATTGTGAAATATACTGTGCAAGTAAATAAGAAATTCAGACACTAACATGTCTGTAGATGTATGTTTCTCTGATTAATTAAAAACAAAGATCACCTCCACACCATCATAATTATCACCCCTAGTCTACAATGATTTCAAAATTCTTGAAGGGTTGGCACTGGAAGTGTTTTCATTATTATTTTAATTTAAATAGAAATTATTGTTCAATAAAGTATTGCTATACTAAATTCTCCAGTTTGGTCTTTAAAATTTATTTTGTTTATATTATGCTTTCTCATTTTAATTTGCCAAAGTTCTTCCTCAGTTTTTATAATTTCTCATATCTATTTATGCCTAGCTGTTAAATGGGCAAAAAAAATTTATGAAAAGAAATAGGTCATTAAGATATGCATATATTTTCAGCAGTTGATAAAACTTTCAACTATTCTCACTTAAGTAGTGAATTTTAATTAATAAATTATATTTTAGCAATGTTATAGCACTAGTTAGATCTCTAGCAGAAAAGCAGCATTAAATTTTTCAGAATGTGTATATAAATATATTCATAGGATTTTCAGTCTACTTTCCTTGCTGGGAGACATTTTCTTTTGAAGTCATTGCACTTCATTTAGAAATGTGATCTTGTATTTTAAACAATAGGGCTTAACAAAGTCACATGAAAATGGGGCTTCCAAGTGACCTGACACCTGAAGTTGCAGAAATTTAATTTTTGTCAAAGTATGGAATAAAACTTGCAAATCAGGAAGAAATACAAAGAGACCCAACCAACCAAACCAAGCCACCACCAAAACAGAACAAAAAAGTGTGTGAAAAGTTGAGCTCCAGAACACAGAATACCTGTACGCTGACCAAAGTCTAATGACTGGCTGGGCTTGTTGTATTGGAATGGACAAATTGTCTTACAGCTAAAGGTGGCAATTTTCAGATTAATTGTACTGATTACTGACTAGTAACTGCTGAAGAGCTGGCTAACACCCATCCAGCTATAAAGGAGGACATACACTTAATAAACAGTAAATCATTCTAAGATTACAGGAAGATTTGTCTGCTAGCTTTAGTAGCTCTCCGTAACATTTTTAAAGAGAAGACCGACTTTGACTGTTTTTTTTTTTTTTAAATAAGAACAACTTCACATTTTTCTCACAGAAAAAGAACATCTCTTGAAAGATACTTTAGGAGGTGACATAAGTTTTCCATCTAATGCCACTATTAGCTGCATATCTGTCAGGAATATTCCACTTCTAGTATGTTCTGTGGAACTAGCTATGGGCATGCTCTCATTTCCTTTATCGAAGTTTTGTTTGATTTTTTTCTGCAGGTTTTGGTTTTTTTTTCTGAATCTTTTTAATCTACAGATTAGTTCTTATTCTATTAATTCCAGTTAGAGAGAAGTCTACTTTCCTTTTACTCATTGGCCTATAATATGTTTGAAAACTATTTTATCACCTCACATGTCCTAGAACATGCTAGCTGATTTCCATTTTTTGAGGAGTTGAGCCTTGAGTTGTCTGGAAATAGGCTATTTCTTACTACATTATACAAGTATTTCATTAAAATATTGGCCAGATCTAGAACCAAGAGAAATTCTGCTTAACACATTATCTACTTCTAAAGGGCGTTATGCTAGCAAATTGTACCAAAAAAGAATGGCAGTAATATGTCCAGAGAACCTGCCCCACTCCTGGAAGTGCTCAAGGCCAGGCTGGATGGGGCTTTGAGCGAATGCTCTGGTGGGTGGCAACTCTGCCCATGGCAGGGGCTTTGGATCTAGATGAAAGTTCTGGTATCAGAACCCAGGCCATTCTATGCTTATATAAATATTCTTGTGTTTAATTTAATCATGTTTTTTTTCTACTACCTTCTTGGATTTTCTGTGAATGAGATTTGTCTTGTAGAATTAAAGCCCTGGAACCTATGGTGCAATAGCCTCCCTGTGGCTACTTGGAGAAGCAAGGAAAATTATCCTAGGCTAGTCATAAAGTGTTACAAACAAATCGATAAGTTCTTGTGTACATTTGAAATGTGTATCATCAATTTAAAATATAAATAAACATGGTATTTGCTAGTTCTCTATGGCTAATTACCAATGAAATACAGAAACATTGGGATGGGAAAACTTAAGTGTTTTTTTTTTTTATTTTTTTTCCCCAGTTATTTTTACACTTCAATCATGTCCCACAGAAATTGATAGGTTAACCCAGCTAATGAAGTTATTAATTGGTGAATTGGTTAATGGTTGTTAATCAAATTAATTAGTGGTTTCTTCTGAAATAATCTGAGTTCTTAGTTATAAAATACACAAAAAGCCTCAAGGCTTTTCCTTGATAAATAGACTGACTTCACAAGGAAATCAAAAATTTGATGGAGAAATTACTATATTTTTGGATATTGAATGAGAGAGGGAAAAATTACACATTTTTCAATTATAATGCCTCTTTCTCTAAAACATTCTAATTTTCAAATGAAAAGCTTTTATTCCATTGTTTTAAGATAAAACAGTATTTATTGTTTCTGCTTCTATGTATTTGTGTATATTTATGTAAAGAATAATGCTAGCATCAAATATGCTGAAGAAATCTTATTTTCACAAGACACTATATGAGACTTATTTAAGTGAAAGCACATTTTCAAATAATCTTTAAGAGTTCATTAAAGTTTTGACTTTAAGGGTTTGTTTTTCTAAAGTTGTATGGAATTATGATAACTAATCTCTTATCATTCGAAGAGTATTAAATAAGGAGCATTTTATGCTCCATTACTTTACAATTTAGAGCACTCTTTCTTTCTTTCTTTTCCTTTCTTCACATGAAAGAAGACCATTTACTAAGGCTTCTATTGCAGCCAGCTTTAACAGGGAACACAATTTAATATTTTAACAGACCAAATACAGTGCTCTAAATTGAGGGATTGCTTAAAAAATTCCAAAGCTTTTAAACTTGTGTGAGCTTAGAAATCAGCAAAAGCAAAATGATTGGATTATACACTTATACATCTTACAGATTTCACAAATAAGGTCAACTATAATTCAATGGATGTATGTTCATATAAGATCTACAAAAAAATGTAGTCAGTAATAAAGAGCTAAGTTTATCATGTTTCTTTAATCAAGTGACTATTATAATTTTTGTTAAATTACTATTATTGTCTACTAGACACAGAAGACATAGTTTCATAACTTTTTCATGTCATGAAAGGCAGGTTTAGTGTTTTGGACAACTTTAAGTCCTTAATTTTACTTGTTCTTCAATATGAATTAATATTACATGTTTACTTATGACTGAGAATAGTCTACCAAAAAATATAAGAAATCCTCTGATAGCTTTTCTTCCTATTTTATGTTGAATTTTTAAAATTAGTGCTGTTTGGATTGTGTAACACACCCCAGGTGTAGTTAAATCAGAGTTTAGTTGAGGGGAAAGTTTATGCATTTGAGTGAGGCGCCTCAACCTGTTGATTTCCCAAAGGCAGTCTCTGTGAGGTTGGCTCTTTTTCTATAATGGTGACTTGTGGCCACTTGTTTACATGCAAATGCTGCAGGTGACTCCTCCTGATCTCTATTCCCTTGATTTTTCATTCCCTGTCATCCTCATAATTTCTGACCCTCTCTCAGCAATCCTCTCTGCCTCTCTCCCACAGGGCTGTTCACAACTGTCTCCCTCTCCCATCATTGCTAGTTTAGAGTCCTCCTTACCTTAAAACATTAAACAGCCCCTAAAGACTTTATCCCAATATATTGAGTATGAAAATATGGAATAGGGCCATCAAAACCAGGCAAGGGTCTGCAGATTGCTGAAATTGTTACTGAGACTGTTGGTGAGTCCTGGAGATATTAGTACAGAGGCTCCAGCTGTAAATTGAAAATATATTCACAAAAACTTCCACTGATTCCATGACTATTGATTTACCTGAAAGTATCATCATTTATCACAGAAGATTTTAAAACTTGATGTAAAAAAATAAAAAATAAACTCAACCTATGCAAAAAAGGATGTATCAGCTGCACAAATTCAGAATCTATAAAAAAATTTCCATAAAACAATATGTTGTTATATTTATATAATATATATTTATCTTTCTTTGAACATTATTTCTGTGACTTTTATTTCCCTAAAGATCTTATTTATTTCCAGATGTTATCAAGTAGTTCAGAATACTCAATTTAGAACCCAATTACTTACATAGCACTTGAAAACATGTGAAATACTCTTTTTAGCACTTTAATACAAATTTTCAGGCTTAACAGCAGGGAATAAGCTAGAAAAAATACTCAATTTGTGCTCATTAAAACTGGCTAGTGTTTGAAGAACAGTCCCAAATGATTAAGCAAGAGAAGGCATTTAATTGAAGAAAAAAGTGATGTACAGATCAATGTATTTTTTCTTTAGCACATCATTTCATTTAGCACATCATAACATCAGAGGCTTGAGAAATCCAATGACTTTGATACAATTATCTAAAAGATAAGATTATTGATTTGAACTTTGCCAATTCAATTTTTTATAAGTCTGTGTAAAAAATACTTTATCAAATTGAAAAATTACTTCTAAACCAAAAAACCCCATTGTAATAAGTTTAAATTCAGTTATCTGATTGAAGCTCCACATCTCCCTCAAAGCAGAAAAAGAGAATACTTTAACTTTTTTATTAACAATTACTAAAATTTCTCTTCCCAAACAATGAATTACTTTTTATTTGCTTGATATTTAAATAAAAGAAATACCTGTAAAATATTTTTGTCTTCTAGATTTTGAGATCATCTACTATTTCTTGAGATTCTATTTGACTGCCAATGCAGAATTTGCATAGCATGAGTAAAACCTATGAAGTTTCCAGGATTCTCTTATCCTTACACAGTCTAAATAACAGCATCATCCACTTGATGGACCCTTCTTATAAGGCATTTTCTTTTCCAATATATATATATATAATTTTCTACAATTTAAACAAATATGTATGAAATCATAAAATGTATGTTTCTGTATTCTGATATTTATTTAATTAGATATTTATTTAATAAATATCTGTATTTAATTAGATATGTTATATCAAGAGGTTTGTAATTACTTTCATGTTCTTTTATTCCTAGTTATATAATGAACATCATGGATTGCATTTCATAGTAGGTTGTACACTTTTCACATGGTACTGTACACCATTTTTAAATTATTTCCCTCAAAATTTCTCACATACAGTTAACCACAGTTTAGTACATTTACTGCTGTCTAAATTACCCGTTCTGGGGCTAAGGGTTACTTTATAATAAGCTTAACAGACATACACAATACCAACCTATTCCTAAAAATGTAAATTTTTTTGTACAAAATCTTTTTTCATGGTCTCTGTGAGTGTTAGTACATGACAGAAAGGGAAAATCTTGTAAAAATATAGAGTGTCAACATCAAATATAATTGCCAGATTGGATGAAAGCCATTCAACCCACACTGACAACATACTTAGATATAAGAATGTATTATTATAGTACTAAATGATGTTTACAAAATTACCAGATGTCCCAAGGATTTGCTCTATAGTTAAGGCTACAATGTGAAATCTTTACTCGATACGTTCATGTTTTGTCTTTATTTCAGAGTATTTTGAAGTATAAATGCAACATCAATACAAACCCAAAAATATTTTTGCAGGCTTAGTAAAAAGGAACAGTAGTGTTATCATTGCCTTCAGAATTGTTTTTAAAATAAAATTAAAATGGAAATATGAACTTCTGTCCATGTGACAGCAAAAGAAAATAGCAAAGACATATTTTCATAATGAAACCATGACAAATTTTCATTCATATATACATAATTAATTAGATATTTTTGATGAAAATTTATTCAAAGATGTAATATTTTATATTTTTTCTTTTCTACCCACAAAGACAATATGCGCTTTTAAATTTGGATATGGCTTAATTATCTAACTCACACAAATGGAATAATAACATCCAAAAAAATATGATGCAAGATATATTTTTTTCTGTGCATCAAACCCCATTCTGATCAATTGAAAGGCTACAACTACAGTAGAGTGCAAAAATTAAATGTTTAATGAAGAACTCCAGATAATACCAGAATTAGTCACAAAATACTGATATTGCTCCTACTCACTTATGAAATGACAGAAATTATAATTCTCCAAAAGCAACAAAACTGAAAAATGATTTAAGTTGAGTTTTCATGGGCTTCATGCACTATCTCAAAAGGGTTAAGTATGGCACAATTTAGGAACAATGCTTTAGTCATATTACTGCTCTTTTTTTCATCCAAATAATCTCTCTCTCTCATGTAACTAATACAATTACTGACAGTACACAATTTTTAAGTGAAATCTCTGGTAGAAGCCTATGAATTTCTCTAAGAACTGCAGAAGTGCAGGAAATTCTTAATTTCATCCTCTGTCCAGAGAGAATTATGCAATTTCTCATTAACTGGAAATTTTACCTTTGCTTTCTTTTTCTTTTCCTCCTTTCTTTTAACGTCTTTGAGACTGAAAATGCCTAAACAATCCAAAATTCAGCTAGTGTATGCTTTTTTGTTCTTTCATGGAACAAGGAAGGGATCTCCACACAAAAACCTTTTAAAAATATTTCTGACTGAAAAAAAAACCACCAAACTTTGAAAAATATATGTATAGATAGTTCACTAGAAAAAAAACCCATAACCTGAAGATAAAAGGAAAAATATGGTAGAAAAATAAGATGCATCTGATTATATAGAGACTTATAATTAACAAAAGCATTTTATTAGTGAAAAGGCTTATGTCAATGAAAGAAATGAAAAATTTATGATCCATGAATCAAAAAAAATATAATTTTCAAAGCTACAAATGTGTCTAGTGACATGTCAAACAAACCTGAAAAGACCAAAAAAAAACCCCATATGCTATTTGCAAGGAATTGTCTCCTATATGGATTTTAGCTAGGGCAAAATATGTGGCTTCAGAGGTAAATTAATCTGTGTATTAAGAACTGCCCAGAGAGCAACAATGCATTATTTTCTATGCTAATTGTACTGCAATCTGCAAGCTCTGGATTATATTCTCACTAAGAAAAATGTTAGATAGACCAAATAAAGAAGGAAGAAAAGAAAAGTAAAATGAGTGCACCTTACTTTCAGAAATTGGTTTCAGGGAAATTCAGATGACACTCAAAATTATTTTAAAAAATAATTTCACATACCCTTTCAGCCTTCTATTTGTACCTTAACATCATACTTTTAAGAAGCACTTAAAGAGTGAAGAACTGAGGGACATCTAAGTTCTTTCTTATAGATTTTCTGTGTATTTAATTGCAATTTTTGGTGTGTTTCATCCTTATGCTCTCTAATATAATTATCTGAATTCCTGAAGAAATTATAAGTCTAATGATAGTTTAGTCTTAGAAGATCTTTGTTTTTCATAACTGTATTAGTAGGAATATCCTCAGATAGGGTTATCATCCCCTCCCTGACATAAAAATAACATTAAAACTGACACTGATTTCAGTCAGTTGAGAAAAAAATGTAAATTATTTCAACCTCTGCCAGACAGAACTTTTGGAGCTGTGTGCAACTGTAAACTTGTACTCAAGGTTATACATTGGAATGAAAATGTAATGACTATATTTTGCATGTAAACTTGAATTTCAAAAATGAAATTAAATTAATACCCTCATGCATTCAAAGAAATATTTCAATAAATTGACAATGAAAAGGAATCATGGACCTTAGAACATTCATCCAGACAGATTAGAAACACTTAAACTGATTGAAATCTGTAAAGTAAAATGAACATTTTCAGCCAGATTTTGTCAATATGTATTGTATGTAGGTCATTATCTATATCAATATAGAGTGTTTGCTTGTGGGAAGTGCAAATTTAGGGATAAAAAGCATTAATGTCCATTAATGTCTTATGCAAAACTTACATCAAAGGTCTAGAGAATCAAATGTTATATCACTTCCCCACTTCTGTGTGGAAAGTAGAAAATGTCTATGTGATTAGGAGGAGTTTCTGTTCATCTTTCATATTATTCTTCTTGGTTTATACTTCAAGCAAAAGAGAACAAGTCAAAAAGTGGTGAGCTGGAAGCAGAGAATGATAGTGGACCCATATTTAAAGAAAAAATTCATGTCTTTATTATTCTATATAACCAGAAAACACAAGTCTTCCAGAAGCCTTATCACAAGCTCAGCATCAAGATCAGCATATTTTTCTCCTTCCAGAGACAGTGTTAAAATAAGTTCCATTTTTGGAAACATCATTCAGGCATCATAGGTTTATCATAGTTTTCAAGAGTTTATAATGAGTGAGGATGAGCAATAAACACACTAAAACTTTTTTTTTTTTTTTTCCAAAGTGATAAATATAGCCCAAAAGGTAAACCATGTCTCTTATTTCTGCCAGGCAGATTGAATTTCTGCTGCAATCCCCAGCAGATCATAGTTGCCAAAATGAGTCAACCCCTCTAGATTACTTCTGATATATGAAAACAATTGACTGCCTGTACTTTTCCTTGAGCCCCAAACACAGAATTCCTCACCAGCAGAAGATGTTTAGTTATCTCACAGACACAATAAAAACTTGAAAGATAGTGTGTCTAAATCAATCCCCACTGAGGGCAAACTTTCCAGACTGTAGTCCTTTCTCAGCTGTGGTACCTCTATTGGGAGAATACATTTGTCACTTAACCAGGTGTTAAAACAGTTTTTTGAGAAAAAAAATGCTCCAAATAAATCTGCTTATAGACCATGAAGAAAAATTTGCCTTTTGGGAGAAAAAGAATGGTGGAAATAGTCTTGCACATAAGTACTGTTCTGCATTTACTGTTTTACACATGATTTTGTCCAGTATCATTGGCCCAAAGAACCCTCACATTTCTGGATTTTTCTCATGAAAAGAAGGCGGAAAGTCTACTCACTGCAAGAACAGAGGAGAGGAGAGGAGAGGAGAGGAGAGGAGAGGAGAGGAGAGGAGAGAGAGGAGAGGAGAGAGTAGAGGAGAGGAGAGGAGAGGAGAGGAGAGGAGAGGAGAGGAGAGGAGAGGAAGGAGAGGAGAGGAGAGGAGAGGAGAGGAGAGGAGAGGAGGAGAGGAGAGGAGAGGAGAGGAGAGGAGAGGAGAAGGAGAGGAGAGGAGAGGAGAGGAGAGGAGAGGAGGAGGAAGAGGAGAGGAGAGGAGAGGAGAGGAGAGGAGAGGCAGAGGAGAGTGAGAGGAGAGCTATTTACTACACCTTTTTATTATTTATTATTATTGTGAATCTCCATTAGCCTCTCTTATCCAGAATCCAGATTTACTGAATTAGAGTCAGAGCAAAAATATTTCTCCCCTTCAAATTAAACACTCTTATTTTCCACTGTTTTCCAACCCACCCCTCCCACACGCACATCCCCTAATGCAGCATGGTATATTCTTCACAGTAGATTCTGCAGACACTGAGATTTTATGCTTGTAGCATGTAGTACAGAGCATGATAAGATGTCTTTTTTTTCTTATGTTCTATTTAACCCATTACTCTTAAATGCAAACATAATATATTGAGAGATTTCATCACAACAGTACAGCTCCCTGGTTAAAAATGGTTTAATATTATTTGCAAGTTTAGTGTGTTAGGAATTTAATTTTGTATGTATCACTCTGTGTAAGAGATGCATTAGGAAGATTAGTTTCTTAATAAAAACAAAGAGAACAAATATTGACTTTATTAATCATTAGGATAATTAAATGTGTATTAAAAGATATTTCATTGAGAGAATACATTATGATACTCTCCACTTAGTGTCTTTCCCTCTTCTTGTGTAGCTACGCTAAATTAATAATATTTACAGAAAATAACAGCTGCTCAGTAATGGTTTCCATCTAGGCAGACAGAGGTTGTGTGTTTCACAATTGAGCCCACCTTAGTTGACCCGCATCTTACTATGTGGCAGCACCTCAGTCACCCCAAGATACTAATAGAAAACAGTGCTAAAATGACAATAAATATCTTACATTTGATCAATAAAAAGAGAATGAAATTACCCAGAAATCCTAGTGTCACCAAATTTGTCATAAGCCAGTTAATATTACTTTCCATAGGGAAGGCTAACACAAGTCTGAACTGCAGATACTTTTAGGAGTCCTGCCAGGAGGTTGAGGGAGGGAATCCTTCCACTGTACTAAGCACTGGTGAAAAGATATCTAGAGTACTGCGGCCAGTATTGAATTCCCCAGTACAAGGAAAGACATGGAGATGCTGGACAAAGAGAGGCAAAAGAGTCACAAAGATGATTAAGGGGCTGGAGCATCTCTCCTATGAGAAGAGGCTTAGGAAGCTGGAATGATTTCGTCTGAAGAAGAGACAGCTCAAGAGAGATCTTGGCCGGAAGTGTCTGAATCCCAGAATCACAGAGTAATCTGATGGGATCCACAAGGATTAAGTCCAGCTCCCAGCTCTCACAGCACCATTCTCCTAGAGTCACACCATGTGCCAGAGAATACTGTCCAAGCATTTCTAGAATTCTGTGAATGATGTGACCACTTCCCTGGGGAGCCTATTCCAGTGCTCAACCACCCCCAAGTGAAGAATATTTTTCTAATATCCAACATAAACCTCCCTTGACACAACTTCAGGCTATTCCTTCCAGTCTGGTCACCAGAGAAAAGAGATCAGTGCCTGCTCCTTCTCTTTCACTCTTGAGGAAGTTGCAGACTGCAGTGAGGTCTCCCTTCAGTCTTCTCCAGGCTGAACAGACCAAGTGACCTCAGCTGCTTCTCACACGGTTTCACTCAAGGCCCTTCACATCATTGTTGCCCTGTTTTGGATGCTCTAGAATACTTTAATGTCTTTCTTCCACTGTACCTGCCCCCAGCACTCAAAGTGAGGGCAGAGGGGACAATCCCCTCCCTTGCCTGGCTGGCCATGCTGTGCCTGATGCCCCCAGGACACTCCAGGTTGTCTGGTGCCTCCTGGCTGTGATGGATCTGCTGAATAATGTTCAGCTTTCTGCTGAATATCTAGAAAAGTGTGAAGAAGACAGAGTGACAAGGCAGGAGGCAAAAGACAAACACTTGAGGTTCACCCTGAGCATCATGAAACTTCTACTGTGAAGGTAACTGAGCACTGGCAGAGGCTGACCAGAGCTCTGTTCTTGTCAACAGCTTCCTGGACATGGCACTGGGCAGCTGGCTCTGGATGGCCACGTTTGAGCCAAGGGGGTGAGACTAAACAACCTCCAGAGGTGTCTTCCAACCTCAACCTGTCTGAAATTTGAAGATTTTTTTGAGTCAGTGCTTTCAGGAATTTTCATTGTTATTTTTTTCTGGTACAGAATTACTTTCTTCGGAGAAAAATAAGTATTCAGTGTCTATATTCTCCTTTATCAGTCTTTACAGATTCAAGGAAATTCCTAATGGTTATGATCAATGATCTCCTCTAAGTATTTCATTATGGTTTTGTTACAACTCTTGCTTCAATATAGTAGAACAGATCAATTTATCCATTGTGTTCTTGCTGTTCTTTAGAATCTTCCCCTTCATTTAAGTTGTAAAAAAACCAGCTCTAACATTTCTCTTCAGTTGAAAGGTATCTTGCAAATGAAGAAAATAATCTAAAACTTCAAGAAGTCAATGAATGACAGGTTACTGATACAACCCATACCTGAAAGTTTACATTTTAACTTAAAATTGCATTAGTTAAAATAATCTTACAGTTCATTTTGGTAAAAAAAAAACCCAAACACTAATGGTTTGATATCAATACCTCCTTTAGGGTAGACATAGTAAAAATCTTTCACACTCTATTGTGATAATTACTTTTTATATTTTTTGCTATTTTATGGGATTTATACTGAAACCAAATACTCAAAGGATTTTCCACAGGTCTAATAATAAGATGGAATTTGAACAGTTATGTGTTTACAGAGCAATAAATTGCCAAACCATTCTTTATGTTCTTTTATACTTCTAGCCAGAGCTCATAATGTGGACAGGGAATAGCTTGGTGGATCTATGAAAAAAAAATTACTGAAAACACCAATGTACACCATCTTCTCATGTACTGAGACATTGATCTACTTAGTTGCCTGCACACTGAGAAACTGCTTTACAAGATTGTAACTTGAAATAGTGTTTACTGGGAGGGTTTTTCCACAACCTTTTGACATCTCACATATTTTACAAGCTGCAGAATAAATTTTTGCTTACCATTCCTCTTTATTTCCAATGCATTATTAATGCCAGAATATTGCAATCTGCTCTGTCCCTGTAGTAGAAGTAAAAAATACCCTTGCTTCACAAGTAAATAAATCAATATCTATTCTCTGAAAATAAAATGAAATGTTTTTGAATATTTAGAATTCTTACATGATGTGATGTATTTTTAAACTGATTTTCCTGCTATGAATGACTGTTGATTGTTCCTTTATTAAAATAAAGACAATATTTTAGTGAATAAGAAATTATATGAAAGAAGTAAACTACAGATGGATTTGCAAGAAAATGCACTAACCTAAAGTGGAATAGTCCCAGAGGATTTGTTTATGTAATGTGCTTGCAGTGCTTGATGCCTTAATAGCAACTTCAATGGAAAAATTCCAAAGGATTAATTGCTTGGTTTTGCACAAGTTCTTTATTTATCATCATTAACAGGCTTGTTTGAAGAAGTTTTTTCACTGTGTAATGTATCATTTACTGAAATTCTCTCTCTGGCCAGCTGACAAAAGTAGTATATTAGATGTTATGCTGTCTAATTACATGGCTTGATTTTAGCAATCATTTCCAATTTGTAGGTCTCAAGACACAGGAAGATAGAGGAGTAGAATATTGTAGCTCAAAGCTTACAACTCTTGCCATTAGAGCTATATCTTAGATAGAATAAAGATGTTGGGAGAATTTATTTAGGACAAAAATTGTGCCAAAAATAATTAACTCATTGGAGAGATTTTCTAGTTGTCAGAGTGGAGGAGGAAATCATTATAATAAGAAATTAACATTCTGCAGAATCTTTGCTTTGAATAATGGTAGAACCATGTCATAAATTCTGATATATTCAAAACTGGTATTGAGGGCAACTGAACTTTTCAACAGCAGATAATTACATTTAGATCATTTTACAGAGTACATTTATTACTACTTTTTACATAAAGATTTCCCTGTAAGTGTTAACAACAATACATTAACTGTAAGATAATTAGATCCAGAATTAATATACAAACCAAAATCATTACACTGAATTTTTCTTATAAATCAATTAATTTCCTTTCTATATGGTGGAAATATTGACTTAATATATTAATCAAACATTTGTCATTTTAACAAAATTCTCATGTTGTAATTTATCTAAATTGCTACTCCATTTAAACCTTTATGAGAATGCTGCAACAGCTAAAATAAGGCAAATCTTTCATTTAATGTGCTTTTTATTTAGAGATAATTATTTCTCACTGCCAGGTTTTTTTTTAGTGTGAGGACATTAACAAATTAAATAAAAATAATTCACAAATGCAGTTAAAATATAATTTGCAATATTGTCATTTCAGATTCTTTAACCTGAAAAAAACACATGCTTACGTATTTTCATTAAAAATTAAATAGAATGTAGTGAAAAATTTAAGAAAATTATTTTTTTCCAAAAAAGGTCAAAAGATTAGGCTTCCTCTTTATTGCATTTTTTTCAATTCTAGCCATCAGAAACAAATACTTCAGATAAACTAATATCAAATTAGCTCATGTTTCCAATGTTGTAAGCATTTCTGTTCACACAGATCATGTCTGCGCATTTTACGTTGGCCCTACTTGTTTCCAAAATCCTGTTTTTGATTTATCTCTCCTATTTATTTCTGAGTTGGTTTATTGGCACTTTTAACTTTCCTGTTTTGTCTTGAATCGTGGCTTCTCTGGATAAAACAACAGGGTGGAGTTTCAATATCTGAAAGCAAGCTTTGTGGAGACAAAAAGACTACTTAAACTAAAGGGTAGAAATCCTATTATAGAAAAAAAAAATGGCTACTCATTTAGAAGAAAACAGCAAATTCCTTAGAGAAATGTAATTCTCAAAAATCTTTCCAAAATCAAGACTTAAGACAGCATTTTCCCTGAGGTTATCAAGGCAGCAACTGTATGATAATATCAAAAGGATAGGTATAGTATGTTAAAACAATCTCTTCTCTTTACAACATTTTTTGTATAGTGATAATATTCAAAAACATTCTAGATATGCAGTGATACTTATGCAGACTCCATATATAGCAGCATAGAATGATTTGGGTTGCAAATGAACTTCCAAATTATTGAGGCCAAAGCACCTGTCATGGAGAGAGACACCATCCACTAGAACACATCTACCAGTAGACATATCAACAATTTTTATTCAGCTATAATTCACTTTTAACTTGAGCTAAATAAAGATTAAAGACATGTAAGAACACTTATGATATCAAAATATTTGTAAACTGATACATGTATAAAATACATGAAAACATAAGAGGAAAATCCCTCTATTTACATTTGATTTAAATCTGTAAAGTCTTATTCTGTTAAAACCAACTAATTTATAATAAATTCTTTTCTGACACACACCTCACCATGGATTCTGTCTTTTCATCCCACATATCAGATATACACTTTTATTCTACAGGAGGAAGTCTGCTTGCACAGCTTACATACTTTTTGGAGTTCTGTAAAGAAACACAGAAATATATTGCACACTTTTCTGCCAACCCAGTGTATGTTTTTTCTCCCTCGAGCATATCAGCATTCATATTTTTTGAAAGAAAGAACCAAGTCAAGTCTGTTTCATTCTTTTTGAAAAGTGGTTCTTCATAAGCAACTCATGCAGTTTCTTTCAGTGTAATTTAACTACATGCACTGTATATTATATCAGTCCATACATTAAGTACATTTGAAAAAGTTTTTAAATGGGCTTCATACAAGTAGGTTCCTAAACACAGCACATAATAAAATCAATAGTTGGGATATTGGCTATCCTGATCCAATCTCAGTGTTAATAAGAATTAAAGTACAACTTACTAAAATCCTGAGGCAAAAAAAGGTTAAAATAGGTGTTTTAAAAGCATATCTAGTCATTGCCAGGTTGCAGGTGACCGCTTTTACTTTCTACACCTTTCATAGTATGGACTGTCTGTTAATGTCTAATTTTTACAAAATCAAGACTCACAGAATGTAAAACTAAGGGATTTTACTGTTTGGATCTTTTAGAATGTCAAAATTTATACCTAGACAAAATTTAAGGAAAGATTATTGAAACATAAATTCAATATTAAACATTTAAAAGTTATTAATTTAGATTTAAAAATTGCTTGGCTCTTAAGATCTTAAAAAACAAGTATAGAAAATGGACTTTAAACACATACTTTCCTATTCTTTTGAGTAGCCTGTTAGTTCCTGCTGAAAAGGGAATGTTGATTCATATTCTTTATGTCAGTACTGATGTTTCCTTTAAAGATCTTTCTACTTGAACTATGGAAAATAATTTGGCTTTCTATTTTTACACTTTGTTATTTCTGCTTTCTGGAATGAATTAGTTCAAGTTCTGTTGTAAAATTACTCTGTCAAAAATGAATGGGTAAAACATAATGGATATTGTCTATCTAGGTCTTGCAGACTTCTGTGGAATATATGATATTCAGAATTTCTATGAGTTACTCAAATCTGTTTGACACCAGTATTGTATCACTGAAGATTTTAGAATGCCACAGACTAGCCTGGATATTGCACAGTTTTAAGTGTATTATCAAAGTCCAAAACACACTTAAATCATATACATGCCTAAAATGCTACTCCTCCTCCTCCTATATAACATTTCAGTGCATTCTTTGCAGGCATAATCTTATTCCAAGCAGAATAGTGCAAGTGAGATGGACTGTGCATACTGAGCCCTCCGACAGCCACCTGCATTGTATCATGTATCCTCCAAACTTTGCATAATCTTTCATTTTTCTGTCTCTGATAGTTTTTAGGTAATATTTGAAATCATTCACCACAAATGGTGGCAACACTACACACAGAATATTGCTATTTTTTTTTGTTGTTGAAAGATAAATAATCTTGTCAACCTTGTGTGTTGAGGGGGTAAATTACAAGATAAGCTGCCTGCTTCTCTAGAAATTTAGAGAGAAATATCTTTGTGAAATGACATATTTAATAAACATGGAAGTAAAATACCATTGTATTTCTCAGACAAATCTCTGAGTGCTGTTCTCACAGATAACTTAGTGAAAGAATGAAGGGCAATTCAACAAACTGAAGGTATTCTTTAATTTATTTCTTTTCATGTACTTTCCAAAGACTGTTTAAAATATCAGACTTCTTTCATAAATTCAGATACCAAAATGTTCTGCTTTATTCTCTTCTTTTTTGTTTTTTTCTTTTCTAAAATGCATAGGAAGTTACAGTATGCAGCAATAAAGTCTTTCTTAGGTGGTTGAACCATAGTAAATCTCATGGGTAAAGATCAGATAGGCTTGAGCACCCAGCACTACCTCCTGTCTACCCAAGTATTTTGTGAACTCATCTGTTTTTCCCAGGCCTTTAGAAGTAAGACCTGGACTTCAGAGTAAAAAATCATTCAAGTTGGCAAGAAAATGAATTTGCAAGGTTTTTCTCAGGAAAATAAAACTATTTTGCCAGGCAATGGCAATTTTTCCCCTTTTTTCCTCATTGATAATCCTATCCTCTGAGTCTTATTTTGACCATTCAGAAAAGAAAGATGAATACACTGTTTACATAAATACATAGTGAGAACCTAACATGAGATGACTTGAAAAATGGTCAGATCAAATCTCAAATGAAAACCAGAGGTATTTGAAGTTTAATACATTTACCCTTTCTTTTCTCCTTAAAATAACCTAATCAACCAACCAACAAACCAACCAACCATTTAATGGTTTTTTTCACCACTATTGTATAATCAGAAATGGGCAAGCTCCAGCCCGAATTTACAGACCAATCATGAACGAGAAAAGCTAACTAGGTTAGATTAATGGGAAAATAAAAACAGCTACTTCATGAGAGTCTGATGAAGTTCAACAGGTCTCCAGTTACCAGGTGTTTCATCTGCCTCTGAGCAATACCAGACATGCACACAGAATGGGAGAAGAGCTCACTGAGGGCAGCCCTATAGAGAGGGTTATTCTGGTAGATGAAAAGCTGAACAAAAGCCAACAGGCTGTGAGAATTTGGGTTGTTCAACCTGGAAAACAAAAGGCTTCACCACTAGTTGGTGGCCTTTGAATACCCTGAAGGTAACTTGCAAGAAAGGTGGAGACTTTTCAAGGGAATGTAGTGACAGGATGAATGGCTTCAACTGAAGAAAGTAGGCTTAGATTTTATATAAGGAAGAAATTCTTTACTGCGAGGTTGATGAGGCAGTTGAACAAGTTGCCCAGAGAAGTTGTAGACACCCTATCCCTGGAACTGTTCAAGACCAGGTTGAATGGGGCTCTGAGTAACCTGGTCTGGTGGGTGGCATCCCTGGTGCAGCAGAGGGATTAGAACTAGATGATCTTTAGGTTCCCTAACACCCCAAATCATTCACTGCTTCTATGATGTGAAGAAAAAACTAGTGTTCTTTCATTGGATATCTATATGCCTTAGAATGTTTATATTTGAGCTATATTTCATAAAACTATCTTTGAATATCATTCCCAAACCTTTTCTCCACCAGTATTACAATTGTACTTTCAAAGGTCTCTGTCCAATTTCATTACATAAGATACATAAGTAATGGGAAAACTAATTTTTCAGGTAAAGAATATATTTTGAAGTATAAAGTACTAGCTTATGAAGTAATGCAGAAAAGCTGAAGTTTTGCTTATGTAGAAGTAAATAATAACTTATTTTTCATCTAGAAAAAACACAGATCTTTCTAAGTCATGCACAAATTTTAGTTTCTACACTGTCAATAAACAATTGGCCCCAGCACCAGCAGAAAAAAACCAAACCAACAACAGCAAAAAAGCCCCACTCGACATAAAACAAAAAGAATCAATTATTTTTTTATTGTGGGTCATACTTACAGGGTAATTACTATTACTGACTGCAAGGAGGAATTTTTCTGTATTTTAAACATGATATTTAGACTGTCTAGTGCATTTTAAATAAATTTTAGTTGATCTGCTTGTATCGCTAAAAGGAAAAATTTCTTTAAAAAAATATTTTACGCATTTCTTTCAAGTCAAAACTTTTTTGGAAATTATGCAAATTTAGTATTTGTGACAAATCAAGCTGTGGAAAATTGCATTTATTAATTGTATGCTATATGAGTTCTATCTCAGCCAGTGCTTCTAAGTCAAATATATTTTGCTATACATAATTTATTTCTATGTAAATATTTTCCTAATATGAAAAATTTCTAGCTGTTATTGTGCTTGGTGTCAATGCATTTCCAGAGTGGTGTGCTTTGGCAGTGGATCTATTTTCATGTCCACTTTCTGGGTTGCTCTTCATGAAGGGTGGGCTTTGTGCAGGTGAGCAGATTCCCTTTGACTGAAAACAGAGTAGAATCTAATCAGGAGTTTCTTTAATATGAAAAAATATGGATCAATGATTTGGCACAATCTTCCAGAATGTATGGGCTAACAGAAAGTTCTCAGGATTTTAGTTTCTCTTATCTGATATAAAACATGTCTCATACATTTTTGTATTTGCTGTTGCACTCAATTTTCTTAGTGACTCCTCTCATTCTTTCCTGATCGATCCCATCTTCCTCTTATCTCGGCATTTTTTTTTTGTCTTTACATGTGCTGTGTTCAGTTGCCCCTTCTTGAAAGGATCATTTGTCCCTGATCTCTTCTTTTGATGTTTTCTAAAAGACATTCCAGTGTGATGTCACAAAGGACCCCAAGGAAATGGTACAGCTCATCAATCTTTATCAAAAGAGGAACAAAATCCAAAGGATTGATGTGCAGCTACATTCCTTTCATCCCATTTAATCTCCTGAACACTCAGATTATTCCTTGGTTTGAAAGAGCACATAATGGAGTGCTATTCTAGGTGCCCTGACTCATTGCAGATTATGTGGGTCTCTGACCATATAGTTCCTGAGAAAACTGGGTCCTTACACTTCTAGTCTGAATGAATCTTCACAGAGGCTGTGCAAGACACATCTGGCACCCATAATTAGGAAAATACCGAGAATGCCGGTTGTTTTATGAACACTATGAAGCCACTTTGCACTCAGGCAACCAAAATGATGTTTTACAGGCATGTGACATGCAAATAAATGTCACAATACGTTCTATCATCATCTGTGCTATCATTAGTGTTGCTAGAGTATAATGTCTCCCCTATATAAGCTGATATTTGGGATAAAAATGTTTCTGTCTTGCTGAGAAAGGTGTCACCATTTCCTTTGATTCTGATGCAGAGTAACAGAACTCAGCTGTTTTGCCTTTTTGTTGCAAGCTTTTTAAACTGTGCTTTATGCAATCATGAATAGCCTGGAGTAGGCACACCAGTGAAATGTGGAGCTTGTCAACACCACCTCCACACCAGGAAAGAAAAGAGATGAGCAATGAGCGGAGTTATGTTTTCCACATTTGGATGGTGTCATCAATATCTCTCATGTACATTATCAAGGAGAAAACTTGTAAAGTGTCGGCTCCAACTCATAATTCAGTAACTGATAGCTAGTGAGGGATTAAAAAACTCTACCTAGTCATTTTTTTCTCTACATTTAAAAGATCCTTAAAACACTCCTATTTAAAGTAAAGTTGTGCAAAATTGTATAAAATAACAATATCAGAAGTTTTCAGCCATGCCCTTCTGCATTTGAAGGTTCAGGAGTTAGTACAGGCTATCTCTTTCCAAAGAGAAGGAAATTAATCCAATCTGTTGATGAAGTTGTTACCAGCAATTATTCTCTGTTAAGAGAAAGGCCAAATATAACAAGGCAAAGATGCAGAAAATCACAATCTGTATCTTTCTCTTCACATAAAAGTACAATCAGGAAGTTCAGGCCTGGTGATGCAGTGGGGGTCACATGTAGTAACTGCCATAACCACAATAACAAAGTCACTGTTTCATGCCCCACACACAGAAATTCATGGTCACACAGGGAACGTTTTGTGAACCTTTTCTTTGTCAGTGGTGGTCTCAGAGGGGTAGCAGGATCAGTGACATAACAACTTGTGTGCATGTTCTGGTGGTTGTCACCTTTCCAGTTACTCATTCCAGGTTCACTTTCCTTCCTTGCCCTCTCTTCTGCTCTAGTTCAGTGTCATTGCTTCCTTGTGACTAACCGGCTGGGAAATGGGCGTGTGAGGGAGCATGTGCCTTCGTGCACAGGGATAAGGGAGGAAGTAGGTTGAGGTGAGATAAACTGCAGTAAGAAAACCTTTGATTGATTTACAGGGTGTTTTATAAGCATAATAGAAAGAAAGAAGCAAAATATATATACATTTTTCTTTTGGGTTTTTTTTATAAAGGTAATGTAAAGGGCAGGAATGCAGTTGACATAACTGACAATAGTTTAGGAACAACTTTCTATTCAAGCTTAAGAAAAGGGACAAAAAT
Source organism: Erithacus rubecula (assembly GCF_903797595.1). Classification (NCBI taxonomy): domain Eukaryota; kingdom Metazoa; phylum Chordata; class Aves; order Passeriformes; family Muscicapidae; genus Erithacus; species Erithacus rubecula. The sequence continues at coordinate 24,647,058 of NC_136686.1, read as the reverse complement.
AATGGTAGAGAAGGAGACAAACATATGATATTAGTCTTTCCAAAATAATTTAATTTAATGATAAAATCTGAATAATTTCTTCTTAAGAGACTTCTGTCAGTATACAAAGACCTAAAATAGTTACATTATGAAGAGCTAATACCAAACTCTAGTACCGTGTGAGTGTTTTAGAAACAACTAAAGAGCATAATGAGGAAATGAATGAAAAGATATGTGTATCTAGAGGACATTTCTGGGGCTGTTTTTTCTCTAATTTGTCGGTTTTAATCCTTTAATTGCTCTTTCTGGCTTTTACTAAAATTCTAGTCTTCTCCCGTTGTGTAGATCAATGGATTGCAACCTCCATGATGCAAAAGCCACACTGGCAACTTTACAGGGATAAGCAAGCTATCACTAATTTGCATAATAATTTGCATTAAAATACTTAAAGTTTGCATCAGTTTCTCCCTTACTCCTTACTGTGAATAAATAAAGTTTGATAATATCATACTCACTTAAGTTCTCATGGTTTATGATTTTACTTTGTTGTTTTAATTTAATTTAGAATTTTTTTCAAGATTGGACATACTTTTAGGCTTCACCTTGAGTATTAACTATCATATTTTAAATCTCTGAACATCCATATCTTGATCTGATTGACTTAAAAGGAAATTATTTAATACCACAGAAAATCCATCATTACACTTTATCAAGTATTATTATTAAGTCTTCAGTTTTAACACTGTATTTCTAACATGCATTGCTTTTATTTCATTATCATACTAAAAGTTTTCTCTTTAATTAAATTCAGTCTATTCAGTGAAAATAATGTGAATAATTTAAATGTACTAAATTAATCTCCCTTAAACTAATGTCTTGTTGTCAAGGATATTTGAAAAGAAAATACTTGATGTTCTTATGATACCTTTTTATTACTGATGTATTTTGTACTTAAATATGAAAAGTTTGCAAATAAGAAAAACCCCTAACTTCAAATTGCAGAATTTCTATTGGAAGGTTAGAGAAATTATATTGCAACGATTTCCCATTTATTAGTGAGGCAATTTTCTTTTTCTTTTCAAAAAGAAGTCAGCTTAAAGAAAGCAGACTCTATGGCTATGAATTTTATATTTGTTTTTTAATAGAAAAAAAAAACCCCAAACTAAAAACCAAAAAGCCACTTTTAAATTTCGAAAATTAAATTTTAATAGATACCAAAGACTTCACTGGGTGGCTAAGAAAATTATTTTAATTTGTAAAAGTAATATAAACATTTTCATGTATATAGGATTGCCTACTACTCTTCTTGTGACATGGCTTGAAAATGGACAAAATATTTTGGCTTTTTTTCCCAGTTTCTTCTGATGTGAGTTCCTTTTTGTGTTGAGAAATGCTCACATCGCAATAGTTTCAGAACACTATATAACAGAAATAAAAATAGAATAGAATTTTAAAAATCCCCTGAGAATACCAACAAAATACTGGTATAGCGGTGGTTATCTTTAAACAAGATCTAAACTTCAAGATGAAAGGATAGCCTACAGCTGAAAGGACAGTCTACACAATTTTAGAAATACATCTGATCTATATGCAGCTTTATAAAGAGGAATAAGGATAATATGTTCTTAAGAATATCTGTGGTACAAAATCCTCCTAAGTTCCAGTCCATTAAAATTTCTGTTCTTTTCCATCATCTAGATTGCAATGGGCATCATGTTACACTTTGATGAAGTCATCTCTTGAATGAACTACAACATGCTCTTTCTATAAATGTATTTGAATAAGCTTTATGATAGAAAAGGATTCATAGAAAAAGCAGATTTAAAAATGCATCACAAAAATTTTTACTATCTAGATTGGAAATTGATTAAAACACATTATTTTATATTCTTTTCTGTTATTTCACTACCTGAAGAGATCTAAAAATCTTGGAATATAATTTCTCTATGAGGGAGGGTGGGCAAAGTAAGGAAGGCAGGGCAGAAATTCATATATTTTGAATACTGTAACAGGAGGGCTGAACCCTCCTCCTTTCATTTTTTAGTCACCCTACATTGGTGTGAATCATAGTGGTTGCATTGCTAACAGAACAGCTGTACTGGATTATGTCAATCGATGTGGGTCAATGACACTCTATTGTTGCTGTCATGCATTACATTACAGTAGAATGTTAAATGTCCTAAGGCAAACCAAAGTGCCTGAAACAAAATAAACTCCTTTTTTTCTTTCAGCTCTATTTTATATTATTGTTTATTTCTACCTCTTTTAGCATTGTCGATCACTCATTTTTCCCACAGACACTCTTCTTTGACAGAGTTTCTGACTTTGTTTTTTTTCTAGTTCTGACCTTTTCTTCACTGTCATCTCCTAGTACATCACAATTTCTATTGGGAAAATAATGTGTTTTCCTCTGTTTTTCAAATGCTTTAATTTCATGGAACTGGTGTTACACCAATAACTGGCTATGCCAGTCAGTGACAATGATTTGTGATCCCACTTCATCTCTCTTTTTTCTCCTTAAAATATGTCCATAACTATGTTCTGATTTCTCTGCTTTAGAATTTTTCTAACCTTTAAAAGTGATAGAAAAATCTCCTGTGATGTTTTATTTAAAAACAACATAACAAAAAAGATGGAATATCCTTATACTCCTCATTATTTAAAAAAAAAAAATGCATTTTGGGATATATTTTGGCCAATAAAAATCCATGCTTTCGCTACAATTTTATACTAACAAAGCTTCCTTTATTCCCATGGGGTTCTAAATGTAAAATCTAATGATAGCACAGCAGCCTATAATAGTATTACTGTGAAAGGCCAAAGCAATATCTAACTCAGATCAATACGTGTGTTTTAATGAGCTAGTAAAATTTAGAAAGACATGTTTGTGGTATTCACAAAATTGTTATTCCTGTGCTCTGACCCTGCAACCATATAAGGAAACATATAATGTCTTTATTATGCACAGATTATTACATTGAACCCTAATGCAGTGTGTTTGTATGGCCTGATATGCCATAATTTTCATACCACCAAGGTCTGAGCCCTCTTCCTCTTTGGGTGTAAACAGCTTGGGTTTTGACCTCATTGTACCCGTGTTGTTTAAATATATTGTACATAACCATAAATAATTACTATTTTCCACATTATTTGAAAACTAAGACCTTATTCTGCCTGGGTACATTTGAGAAATTATTTTTTCTCTAAGCACTTTCCTTTCTGCAAATAAAAAAGACTCAATATAAGAAGTAGGTTCTTCCTGGTTCTGCAGTGTTTCTTTATTACCTTGATATCTTCTCTAGAATATTGTATTTCTAAACCTGTTCAGCAAGGCCTCTCTTTTAGACCCCAGCATATTTGTTATACAATGAATAACTTAGAGACTATCCTGAGTTAGAAGGGACCCACAAGGATCATTGAGTCCAGCTCCTGGCCCTCTGCAGGACCCCCCAAGAGTCACACCATGTGTCTAAGAGCATTGTCCAAACCCTTCTTGAACTCTGTCAGGCTGGGGCTGTGACCACTTCCCTGGGGAGCCTGTGCCAGTGTTCAATGCTGTTTTCACCCTCTGGGTGAAAAACCCTTTTCTGATTTGAAGAACCTTATCCCAATATGTAACATAAACCTCTCCCGGCACAGATTCTTGCCTTTCCCTCAGGTCATATCACTGCAGATGTGTCAAATCTGTCATAAGGATGTTGTTACTGTGCTTAAAGGGATAAAGCAGATATCCTAAAAGGAAGTGTAAAAGGAATTATGAGCTACATGGGACTCAGAAACTCTTAGAGTGTACATCACCAGTGTGGAAAAGCTAGTTCTAGGTGATTCTTGTTCTTCAATAGATGTGGTAGCAGCATAACTTATTTGTGTACCTTTCTTGTGTCTTTTTTTTTATTATTTTTTGTAGGCAAGGTAATTTTTCTCATGGCTCTTGATGAAATGATACATAACCTGGACGCCATTTATTTTATACAAATCATCCATAATCTCTTACAAAATAGTTAAACCTTCCTCTCTGATATCTTCCAATACACCTTGAATACTTCTGGAGTTGCTTGAGTACTACATTACTTCAACAATATATAATTTTTTAGCTTTGGTCTATGAATATGAAGTTCCTTATCACAGACTGAATATAAAATTGTCTTATGCTTCACACATTACTCTTGTTATATACTTCCAACAGATTTTTTCTTCGCCTGGCAAATTTTCTTTCTGTAATATCAGAAATCTGTTTCAAAATTTGAACATTAAGAATTTAGATTGTATTTCTTACTCTAAAAATTTTTTCACTTTTGAAAATGTCATGATCTCAATTAAAAATACTTACTTTTAATTTTCATGTACTTTCTCAGTTGCACAGGCTGTGTGAAATAATTTTGGCAATATCTCAATAGAGCCAGTTTCTATATAAAATGCATAGAAAAGATGAAGTTATGATTTTTTACAAGATTTCTGACCTACAGTTTCCTCATATCTAACTCTGGTTTTACTTGGTTGCTGTTTCTTATTGACAAGGGACAATTTTTACTTCTTTGAAATCTTACTCCAGTTTTCTCTCTTCTGAATTTTTCTCCCCTTTAAGCCAAAATATAGTCACCAAAACTGAGCAAGCTGGAGCCTCAGCAGTTCAATGTCTTATGTCTATTAAACCTACAGCTAAAGCCAGCCTCTCATCCATCTGTTACTCCAGAAGGTCACTTCTGTTACCTTAATGACATGGCTCTCCTGAAGAGATTGCTCTCATGTCACTTATTATATATTCATTTCCCGTAGAAGTGGCTTTTCTTTTACCTCCAGATTGCAAGCTACTGATCTTTTCTATGATGTCAGCAAATGGTTGGTTCCTTTCTGGGGACACATTCTATTCCAGTTCTCTAATTCAACCTTCATGGGCAGTTACCTGTAAGTATCACACATTTTAAATTACTCTTCCTGCAATTTGGAAAGAATGTGAAATACTAATGCTATTTAATATGCTGCCAGTTGTGATGCTTGATAACAACAACCCCCTATATTTTCAAGAACTGCTTGCATTTTGAAAAAGGCATGCTTTATGTCTTTTGGGTTGAGTAGCTGCTCAGATGATTGAGGTTATATCTTAGTTTGATGCTTGTAATGGAGCATCACTCCAGTGCTTTACAATTTGGGAGCAATAGCATTACATGAGATACTTTTTCTTAGGTGCAATGTGTTCACATACCCACACCTGCTAATGTTTTCCTGCTGATGCTGTTTGAAAGGTTGATTTGGAATCCAGGTTCCTTATGCCTTAGTTCACAGGAAGCTAGAAAACCCATTTACCTAAGACTCTTCATTTAAAACACTTTGTGCTATTCAAAGTATCTGGTGTAGTAATTACAGAAATAAAAAAAACCCAACAACAACAACAACAAAAATCCCAAATACCCCATAATAAATATAGCTGCTGTGGATTTCTTAACAGGAATAGAAAGTGATTTGAAGAGAAAGCAATGTCTGGATCTCAGCTGAAATGCCTCATCCATCTTTACCTAATACAACACTTAAATGATGAGGGAGAGGAGAATTCTGTGTGTGGACAAGCACTAGATACAGATCAATAACTATACAAGATTAAATTACTATCCTGTAGTTTACCTGACTAAAAGACTTACAACCTAATGTTTAAAAGCATTACCTTATTCCAATTGCCATTCTTTCTTGTGTGAGAATAACTTTCCAAAACCTACATGGAGCACTGTATGTTTTCTCCTGGGTGCAAAAGTATGAAGTTTATTTTACAAAGTAAGATGCTGTCTGTCAAAACCACTGCTACTACAAGATTTTACCCCTCAATTTTCATATAAAACAATTCAGTATTCCTCTTCATCATTTGTGTCTGTGTATACCTACATTATTAATTATATCTGTGGAGCTCTAGTACAATTCTTGTTAATTAACTTCCTTTCCCTATGCTGACTAGCTGCCCATGCACAATGCAGACTACTGAAAAAAATTAAACACTGATTGGTTTCTTGCTCATGTGATCATCTTTGTTTTAAAGCTTTTAAGTGCTTGGATTTTAGACAAAGTAAAACTGAGAGCTATATCTATGTTATTTGACATAATTTATTCCACATCTTGAAACTATTCAATAGGTGAACTGAGAATTTTTGTCTCCGATCGTCTTAAAATAGTAAGATGTAAAATAATATTTTTCTTTATATTCTAATATATATATTATTTAAAAAAAATATATTTTTCAATGAAGGAAAATACTACTTTTTCTATAAAGCATTCCACAATATCTCTTGACCAGGTGTGTTTCTAAATTAAAATTCTGTCTGAAATTATTCTTTTTCCTCAAAAGACTTGAAAGGTGGTCCACTTCAGCCCAATAGAATTCCTTTTCAGAAGATGGATTGAGGTCATCTCTGCATACATGTTGGGTGGTTTGTATTGTATTTTGTTTACTCCTCTGGACTAACTGAGAGGTTCAATGGCATTAGCTGTGCTCTTAGAAAACATTTTCTGATTTTGCATTACCAAAGTAAAATGCACTCTTTATGTCCACATCTGACATCTGAACCAATGTATACTATGTGGATATGACTACTTCAAGACCTCACTCCTGGTATGAGCTAAAAACTAACATAGAGTTTGCTCAGCAGGCAAAGCAATTATGATGGTCTTTTGTCAAGCTTTCTTTCTGACTGTTTGGGAAGGGAGACCGAGTACAGAGATTTCAGATTGAAAGGTTTTCAGAAGATTTTGATATTTTGAAAGGTCTGACTTTAATGACTACATCACAAACGCCTTAGAATGCACACAGTAATCATTAGCCTAGTGGAAAATAGAAGAAGTCAGAAAGGTAAGATGAAGGATGATATAAGAGAGAACTGCCTCAGAAAAATCTGTGATGCAAGGAGCACTGCAATTCTGCTGCACTTCTAAGGATCATTTAATCTCTTTCTGAGACTCTTGTCAAAAATTATTCAGCTGATTTTATATCATCTTTATTTTGCAATCAGTTTTATATTAAGGAGACAATTTTCCCTGCGCCTTATGAAACCTCTCAATGGAACACCAGAAAGGCAATGGTGCAGTTTCTGCCAACAAGGGAGGCAATGCAAATCTAGATGGAGCCATATGGTGATGGATCAACATGCTCTGATATATAGATCTAGATTTCTGAATAGTTCTGAATAATAAAAAAAATTATGGATCTCTGAATTCACAGAACAGGGGTTTGCTTAGCATGGAGAAAAACTAAATTTATAAACCAGAATACTGCATGTCTCATTTTCCATTTATCTAAGAGAATGATTGAGTGCTTTTTAAGTTTAGAAAAACTGCAGTGGTATGTGCTTTCTATTTCAAACTACCTGGAATAAAGTTTTCACTCTTAACTTTATTAATTTTCTCAGTAAACAGGTTTTCTGCATTATTTGGACATGAATGAGAGACAAAGTGTAATCACTGATATATTCAAATCTCAAGCACTGACATTCTTGGCAATTATGTAGTTTGGAAGATGGATTATCTTTCTTTATGTTTCTGTTTTGACCGTCTGCATTAGAAGACCAAATTACTGTTTTGTATACATTAACATGGATATTTTTGATCAAGCAGTGATTTTTAAAAGTTTTCATCATAATTAGGGCTGCAAGTTTCCCATCTTTGGTTCCTAGACCTTTCTCTGAGTTCAGAGTGTATCTAATTGTCTGCAAACAGTCTCACTTGTAATTATCTAAAACTAATCCATTTTAAATTTAATTCACTATCTGTTAGCCTTTCCAAATTCTCAAGTACTTTTATAAACATTAAAAAAAAAAAAAGTTAAGATTATTCTACATGTCTAAAATTATATTCCCTCTAATGATCTGGTTTATAAAATGTATGTCACTGAGTTGTACAAAGATAAGGAATTTTGCAATTTCATCTGCAGAGAATTCAGTTCTGGCCCAGGTTAAAGAACTGATTAAACAGTTATTCAGTAGTTTATTCAGCACAAAAAATTATTGGTTATTTTGTTACTGTTTGGAAAAATAAAAATGACACCCTTCATATTCTTCTTTTACAGTAGGATCAATCTTCTACATTGGTTTCATATTAGTCTTTCCAGTAAATGGTTCCATTAGAACCATTCCTTCCCATATTTTCTCTTTTTCTTTGTGCAAATTTAGATGTCCCAGCTGACATTCTCATAATGTCACCCATAAAGTTGTATAAAGCAGGCTAGGCTGTGTCTTTAGTACCTCCTAAAATAACTAGAAAGTAAGTTTTCTTATGTCACAGAAGGAGGCTTGTGAATATTTTTTTAATTAGAAGAATCATAATAAAATACATATTTAAAATGAAAAATTCTCTGGAAATATTCTGAAAACTTTACAATGTAGAAATAATACTAGTACAGAACAGTCTATATGGATAGTTCTTCAGTTAAGTATCAACACTGGATCATTGTATTCTGGAATAATTTTCCTTCTTTTTCTGATTTAATTTTGGATGTCTTGAATTTTTTTAAAGTTTCCAATATACATTATTGCACAAAGTTTTGATTGATCTGTAAGTGCATTTTAATTCAGTACTTTTGTTCTTTTCTCTGTTTCTCAGAAGGGGTGCTGGATGTATTCCATTTGCCTTTCCATATTTATACTGACTACATTATTTCAGTAAGGATACAGAAACAATATTTAGTGTCTTTCAAAACATATATGGGCTGCAAACACAGGTTTAATTGTACATTATAAATTGGAAGGTAGCCTACATGTTGAAGTCATAGTCTTTTAGTTTGTGTGATAGTGTCAGCAAATATGGGCTGGCTGGTTTTAACAAAGTAAAACCCTAATAGTACAAAAACTGCAAGGAAAGTATTGAATTAACTTTTTTACTTTGATATTATGATGTATTTACATTAAAGCTCATATTCCAGCAGGCCAGTGTGGCTTATTTACTATAAGTTGTGCAACTTAGTGGACAGTGAGATATAGTTTATACACAGAATAAATGATTTAGCATTAATTTCAATGAAATCTAAACAAACAAACAAAAAAACCCAAAACATCCACCACAACCAAAAATATTATTCCAGATCAATTATGAGAGAAAAGGAAGCAAAGAAATTATCACAGAAATTCTTTAGTAATAAGGTACACAGTTGACCTCTTATTTTCTGGTGTTAAACTTATATTTTTGCTGCTCTTCTTATTCCAAGATCAATAACTTTCATATGAAACCATACAACAGCTCATTTAAAAAGGTGTTCTTATAGGTCCAAAACTCTATATTCTATATAAGAACAATATCCTGCATCACAAAATCTTTACCTTATGTAAGTTTGTCTGAATTTTTCACTTGATTCTGCAGGTTGCTAGCAAGAACAGTTAGCATGATAATATTTTAGCTAGTCCATGATTGTCTCTTATTAAGAATAATTTTTTTTTGTGTCTTTTATTAAAAATATTTTGGATTTGGGTTTACAGTTTTTAAGACAGTGACTGGTGAACAATCCAGGCTGAAAAGGTATATGAAGAAGATTGTTGAATTTTGTTTATTTCATAAAGGAAAGAAAAATTAGGTCTATTTTTGACCCAAAATGAACTTTTATATGTCTTTTTGGTTCCAGTAGAAATTCCTGGAATGTTTCCTTTTCTTAGCATATCCTTTGATTTTGATATATTCATTCAAATATAAGGGGTTTTTTGCTTTTCCTATGTTTTCCTTTACCTTTCTTAATTATTTATTATTTTTAAATTATTAACTTTGATACTAAAGCAGAACAAATCAAAACAAGAAGCAACATATTAATAGTCTGTCCTTTCTCTTAAATAGTAGCTTTGTGCTAGAGTAATTACAACTTTATTTCTTTTAAGACATGTAGTTGAGAAAAAATATGAAACCTATTATGACATGAGGCATAATAAAACAAGATCCATAGTTGTGTAACCACAATTTACTTGTTTCAGGACAGTGTACTCATCTATTTTCTCTTATAATTAGATTGTAAATTTCAACAGGGAAGGCTCTTTGTCATAAATCTATCGAATACCTAGCAGCACACAGTCCAATTCTGCCTGGAATGTCTTAGAATATCTACCATAAAATAAAAGAATAATAAATATTGAGGAATTATTTATAAATATTGTGTTCTATTTGTGTCTCAGCATTTCCCTAACAGAAACCAGCAAGACATACAGTGCCTAATGGGTTTTTTTTGCTATTCTTTCTCCATGAATGATATAAATTCTCAAATGATGCATGTCTACCTTCCTGTTCGTGACAGAGAGAGGACATACTGTAATACACATGTTTTTATGAGAATTAAGAAGTCTGAGATTCTGCATGTTGCTCTCCTGAACACAGGAACATGGTCCCATGAAGGAACTTTACTGTTCAGATGTAGTTTAAGCATTTGCATTTTTTCCTAGTGGTTCTTAAACTATAAGACATGAGCAAACGTGAGTAACTGCAGTATTCGTCCTCTGAACTAAGATAGAGAACTTTTGTCTTTCATGTGACTTGGAGATCAGTTTAAATCTCCCAGAGAAATGTCTGCATATCTATAACTTGGATACTTAATTAATTCTATCCAAGAGGGAAATACCTTTCTCTCTGTGTCCTCTTCTGTTTAGCAAAGAAACATATCTAATTATTTCAGTCTGCCCTAAAGTGAACTAATGTGTGCTAGTAGCTGACAGGGGCTTTGTGAGTTCTTCAGTCAAAAGTACAGTTTATAAAAGGAAGAAATAATGATATTATTTACAGCATTGAGAAAGAAAAATGTGTTCTTCTCACTGTAATTCTGTCAATCTTTCACATTTTTTTTTTAATATAGTTTCCTATCTCAGAAATACCCACCAAGTCAAAAGTACTGGCACTTTGCTTCTTTTGTTCTTCTATATTTCAGGTCTGTCTTTAAATAACATGACTTTTTCCATTCACTGTCAACCTGAAAAACTAGTAAGACAAGACAGTGCTGCATCTATAAGGTAACATAAGCTATTCTGTAACTTTCATCAGCTTGATGGGATATTAATATCAATTAAACTTAAGTTAAACAGTATTTTTAAAATAGTGAACATCCCAATGATCAAGCCAGAAACAACTAAAGTCATTTTCATCTGACGAGGATCTCAACAGCCAGGTGCAGCAGATTTTCTGTATCAGTTAAACCTTTGTGTTTCAGTGAAAGGCTTGGTGCCAATATCTGCTTTAGCTATAATTAGTAGAGGTAAAAAAATAAGATTTATGTTCGAAGATCTAGTGAGTAGGGACCCTACTATTCTCAAATTAAAAGCCACCACTTCCAGAAACAATCATTTTGCTAAAATAAAATCACTTGGAAATTACTGATATAAGATTAATTCACATAGAGATCAATTTTTTGTTTCTATTTTTATTCATGTGGTGCCTAACAAAAAAATGCAGAAATAATCTTGGAGCTGACTTCAGAAAGGAACACAAACCCTTACATCTCCTTCACCTCCACTTGATCCTGTCTCCACATTACAATCATAAATATGGCTAGTATTTTTGGATAGTATTTTTAATTTTTTTTTTTTTTTTGCTTCCTTTGAGCCTCCCTGTTTGCTTTCCTGGGTAGATAACATTGTTAAAAGGTGACTAGCAAGCATTCTTGTGTGGGAAGACAACTAATTACAAGTACTTGGGGTTCAGTTTGTCTGGTTTGGGGCTTTTCTTTTTCCCTAGAGAAATATGCTAGTACTACCTGTGGAATGTCACATTTCCAGGGTTTTAAAGCAAGCACACACTGAATTCACTAAAAGGCAAACTAAAAAAAAAAACTGAAGTGCTTCTCAGACAGGGAGCAGGGGCTCATAATAGAGACCAAGAGAGGAGCCAGAATGCATTAAGCTGGAACTTTGGTCTATCATTTCATAATGTGGAGCCATGCTTCGGGCAAGAGAATGCATTAGTGCCTTTTTCTGAATCACTCCATTAATTTAGATAGCCGAAATCCTCATAATTTTCACTTAAAGAAAAAAAGCATGCTGAAAGTCTTATCTATTGAGAACAGAAATATGTATATCTAGCAATAAATTCGAATCATAAATTCACTTCCTAGTAAACTAAACTGCTATTATACTGAGGTAATTTAAAAGCCAAAATAAGATTAATCAAAGATTTGCACCATCTGTTCTACTCAGTCTGAATGCAAAGGAGCCCCACCATTCAGTAGCCTTAAGGAGTAAGGTATAAATTATGTAAATACTGCTGTATGTTAGACAACTTTGGAATGCAACTAAAAGACTCTTTTGTTACGTGAGTTAGTCACAGGAAAACATGTTTACACCTAAAGAAAGAAGTGATTGAAAGACAGCTCAATGTGATAGCTAAAAATTTTTTTTCACTGCCCTGATATTTTGATTAGAAATGAAAATACCTCTGCTTGTTTGTTTCTTTGGCTGACAGATTACCACACAGCTACATTTTTGATTCCTTCATGAATCCCATCTTCAGTCTCAGACTTCTAATCAACAGTTTTCCAATGGTGAGCCAATGATAAGAGTCAAGACTGTAAACCCTTGACAGTTTACTTTGATGACATTATCTGTTCTGAAATTAAGTTAATATTGCAGCATTTTTTCTTTTTCTGAGTAGACAGGTGTTAATTACTAAAGTTACTAATGGAATATTTTTCACAAAGCATATCATTTGAGATAGAAACCTTATTGAGAAAGTGTAGATGATAAAGCAATAAATGTTTTTAACCAGGAATGGTGCTGTGACACATCTTACACATAAGACCCTAATTTCGCCAGTCTCAAGTACTTAAGGTTTTTTTCATTTGCTTTGTGATGATACTTTCCTGTAGGTCAAAATTTTGTCTTTGCCTCTTGAGAAAGACACAAATAGCATACACTATCCTAATACTCCAAATGTACATAAAACTCCTTCCAAATTACATGAATACCTTGAACTCATATTTCTCAAGATGTACAATTTATGATACTCATTTACAGTAACTATCATCCAGGAAATTAATTTTCATCAGGAAATACACCATACAATTCCATATTCATAATATTCATATTTTATCATCTCTGAAATTCTGATTTTTCCAAAGGACTGTGTCTGTGACAAAATGTGCAAACCTGACATTTTACTTTAATCAGTTTCTCTAACTCCTCTGATTTACATATATGGATTTTTAATGAAAAGAATAGACAGACTTTGAATGCCATCACTGAAGATTTTTTAAATATCCCTGCTATTTCCAGTAGATCAACAACAGCCATAGAACATAGACACTAGCTTTAAGGTTTTTGAACACCCTCCTGGATGTATTATATAAGTCAATCACTTCAGAATATTCTGAGGACAGTCTGCTTCTGAAACCCATAAATTACAGTCAGAATCATTCAGACCAAAACCGTTATTTCCCTGGACAACTGCTGAAGTCAAGTGCATACCATTATTAATTCAAACTGCTTCCTGTGAAATTCTTAACTTTACAGTGACTTTGACAAACTGCATAATTCATGCTTTAAGTAACTTGATTTAATCCTAACTTTACCATTTCTTTTAGATTAGCATTTTAATGATATGTGCCTAACAAGGCTGCTTAAGCTTTGCAAATTTTCTTTATATGTATATATATTTACGTTTGATTATAGAGTTTTGATTTTCCTGTGGTGTATTCAAAAAGATGAAGGACACAGTATTTGTAATTATAGGGAATATTATCAACCGGTTTAGGATCAGCACAGTGAAGCAACTCAGAATCAACAGTGGAAAAAAAGACTAGAAAAAGGTTTTTGCATTGTTGCATGCAGTTTTTACGTCTATATATTGTACTACTAATGTTGATGACCTTTTACAGCCTGAGAAAGATGCCAGCAAATCTATGATATTTAGATCTAAATATTGGATGCATTCTAATTTCTAAACAGAATGATAGTGATAGTGGGAGATGTGCACATACAAAACCAGTAACTTGTTGCAAAAAATAGAGAGTTCATGCTTTTTGATTTGGGTTTTTATGTCTTGTAATTATTCAGGATTTTGGGGTGATGGGGTCTATTTATTTATTTATTTATTTTCTCTTTGGCCACTTTTACTGAAGAGTTGGACTGCTTCTGAGATTTTCAAAATTAACTAAAAGCTAAGAAATAGTTCAGGTGTTGACTTAATTCTTTGGTTAGATGTTCAGAGTCAGTTAGGTGCTGGAAAAAACTTAGATGAGAAGAAGCCACCGTTGGCTTTTGTGCTATATTTTTAACGAACTTGAAGACAGTGATTGACAGACCTACTTTCCTATTTCCAACTTTTCAAAGCTGGATTTTTTTTTTTTTTTGTATTCAATTTGAACTTTCTTCCAATTATTTTGGGAATCTAATAAATATTCAAACAAATAATTTCATACCTCTTCACAAAGAATGAGGAGGAAATTTGCAAAAAAACACCAAGCCTTTCTTAGCAAAGTTTATGCAGTACAAATATGTTTTGATTTTATCAGACATCATCATTCCTTTAGGGGTGAAGAAACTCTAGCAAGGTTTTGACAGCTTCATCACAAGGAAGAACCTCTAGAGTCTGAAACCTCTGACCAGTGTGTCTGTGATAGAATAAATTAACATATGATTTTCTTTCTCTTTGAAGTTATGGCAGTATTTTGGCTAGATGTGATTGGAAAGAACTTAAGTGTTACAAAATAAGATGTCTATATTCTCCAGAGCATGACCTAAAAGTGTAGGTGCATCAATTAGTCTAGAAGATTTTTCTCCTTCTGTCTAGTATATTTTCAAATTCAATTTCATTTTTCAAATTCAAAACAGTAGGCAACTGAGATAAAACTTTTTCTTAAATAGGAGATAGGAATAGTCAAAGTAACTATAGCATTCTATTGCTTTTTTATTGCTTTTATTTTTGGGTAGTGCAGTTATCTTTGTGGAATATTAATAAATGCATTCAGCAATGTCCTTTTCTCTGGTATAATTTAGTTAGTCCTACACAGCTGCTAATAACCTTCCAGGTATATACATGACATTTATGAAATTTAAACTGGAGATCCGTAGTAATTGAAGAAGTTCCTCTGTATTGGACCAAGATACGTGGAATTCTCTTTTTTCAGAGAGATGTCTCAGTTCAGCTGAACTACACTTTGGAATGGGAATAGTAGTTGCATTAAGTTATAGCCTGAAGGTCCTTTTTGTGTCCTCATCTTCAGAGCTTAAGACAATCCATCCTTGGTTAATAGGTATAATTCCAAACTCCATGAATTTATGGAAGCACTCTAATTCATATATTAACTTCCAACAAATGGAGAAAGACAGTGTTAGGAGTGTATGTTGCCTGATTTCAGAGGAGGAAAGGACTATAAAAGTGATGACTTTATGTTAATTTGAAAATTTAATGAGAATTTTTATATAAGAAAATTGCTTACTTTGCATTCGTTTGACATTTATCACATTTAGTATCTTTAGTATCAGATTTGAATTCAGTTCATTACCTAATTTTGCATATTTTCTTTCTTCAGTTCAACTTTGCAGGAAAAAACACTGAATTTTAGCTGTCAAAACCCAAAATTTGATGTGTATAAAAAGATATCTTAAAGGCAATATTAATTTTCCTTGTCTTCTCCTTTTTACTTTGAAATCATTTAAAAGGACCATACTCTCATAGCAATAACAGACAATTCATGCTTGAATTTCTTAGACAACAAAAATTCATAAAACTGAATTCTGTTCCCTGGAACTGTATGGCTTCAAAGAGGGTATTGCTTATTCAAAGATAATTTAAAGAGACTTTTTACAAAGTACCTAGGAGTATGTGTGCTGAAGGTATAAGTTTGAATGTCCACAAAATGTACAGGTTTTTCTCTTTACTTCTTTTCTTTATCTCAATTTCATTAAGAGGAGTTTGTGCAATCACTTATCCATCTGCCATTGTTTTTTCTTTAAAAAAACTTTACCTGATGGTCAGTCTAAACTAAACTTGACACAGAACTACAGAGCTCAGAACAAATATAAGGTTCTGAGTTTTTAAAATCCACAGGTGAGTAGAAAGAAAAATATATACCATATTGAAAGAAAATCTTCTTCAGGAGCTCAGGAGTTATTTATTCTTTCTGAAATCTATGATGACTTAGGTTAGCTTGAACCCTGGTAAATCCTTTTCACTCCTGCCAAGGTGATAGGTGGGAAAAGGGCATAGGAGGAACCAGAAATATACACGAGGTAGGCGAGAAGCAGAGTGGTAAACTGAAGATGCCACAAAGCAGATGTGTCGTAGGTAGAAACAACACAAATCCCTGAGAAAATAGTTCAATTCGTTCCATTGTTTGCCAAAAAAGAAGTGACAAATCAAAGTAATTTTTAACTTTTCACTCTTGTAAATGCTTTTGAGAAAATACTGAAAGAAAATAAAGTGAACTGCTTAGAACTTGATAGGGAGGAAGTGCTGGTAAATTCAAGAGTGACATGATTCTATAAAGTGTCCAGGTACAATACACTGTGATCCAGGGCCATAATCGAACTTTTATGCATGTCAGTGATAGATCAGTTCCCAGCTGAAATTAGCATCTCTATTTCAGCATTGCATTTAAAGCCTTGAATCACACCAGATTTTGTGATTTTGAGAGTTGCCTTAAATACTTACACGCACACAGATTTCCTTTTGAAAGATGTTTTTAAATTTTGTACTACACACTGCATCTCTGAGAACATGTCTGGTTCTGGAAGCAGACATGAATGAATAATTAATGCAGACTTTAGGGGTCTAATTTTTAAGAATCTAGGTTTTTAAGAATCCAGGCCTTTTGCATCTTATACCCACATGACTGTCTCAGTCTTTCTTCAGCACATGAAGCTTTGAAATCTTTGAAAAAGATCTGGAACTGCAAGCTGCTAAAAAAGCACTTTGTTGCATAGCAGGTGCAGGTGAACTAAAGGTCAAAATCTGCTTGATGTGCACTGCACTTTGCTATGATTTGATGTAAATACAAGCAAATACATTTGAGCAGAATCCATTATATGATCAAAGTCAAACACACATGGGCTTACAGTTTTGAACCTCATGCAATCTCTTTTGAAGTTCATAAAATCTTAATAAAATTTTTACCCTTTTGAGAATTTGGTGTTTTCACAGTGTTTATTTATTCTTCTGAGCCCACCTTTTTTGATTCCAGTTTTTTTATTCCGAAATACAACATCAGTAAATCATTGCAAAATGTTATTAATTTTCCCAATCTGTCTGATAAATGCATGAGTTTTGGCTTTTTTTGGATCTTTATCAGGTTAGATATAATTTGATTGAAATCAGATTTTCTGAAACAGACAATAGCTTTAAATTTTGAAAAAAAATTTTACTGAGATAGGATTAACCCCACTATCTCAGGTCTAGAGCCATAGAAATACTAAGGCAGGTAGATATATGTTGGTGTTCATTTGAGGGATCATCTAGGCCAACCTCTCACCCAAAGAAGGGCTTAATTGAAAGCTTGAGCCAGATTTTCCTTTGTCTTTTTGCACTGAGCTTTGAATTTCCTAAAGACAAGATTTAACTCAATCTTTGGAGAAGCTGGTCAATGTTTAATGACTCAGTGTAAAGAGGTTTTTCTTTACAGAATCACAGCATCAACTAGGTTGGAAAAGATTTTTGATATCATAAGGTCCAGCCTATGATCAAAAATCTCCTCATTAACTAAACCATGGTTCTGAGTGCCACATCCATTCTTTTTTTTAAAATATATATTTCATTGATATTTTTGTTCTGTCACCTTGTGACAGTGCTTATTTTATTGTCTTAGGCATATCAATGAGGAAACTTAATAGTTTAAGAGTTGATTTAATAGCTGATTTTCAAGTTTAAACTGTTCATTCCCAGTTCCTCCCATTTCTCTGACTGCCAATGAAATACAGGTTAGTTTTAAGTAACCCTTTCTGGTAGCACAGCTTTAAATTAAGATGAATATTTATCCTTCAGTGGTTTTAGAAAGATACCCACATTCATTCCTACCTTTATATCTTTTTACATATCTATGCTTTTTATAATTCTATCATCAATGTTATATTAGGATAATGAGTAACACTTTTTATTTGAATATGGATTCTTTTACTTATTTTATTGATTTTCTCTCTGTTGAAGGTGAGTGTTCTGATTCTATTTAAATATGATCCGTCAATGTCTTGTCTTTTGTGTGTGAAGGGTCAAAGTAATGATTAAAATACTGAAGCTTAGTGGGAGAGTTTTATCATAAGGCTTACAAGACCTTTAACAAGGTTACTATATAAGTAAAATATATGTCCGTTTTCAATTTTGGAATATTAGAAGACTGGAATGCTTTAATAAAGGGCCTTCATTGTTAAGAGGCATGAAAAATTTTGGAATGGATTTTCTTTAGTTGGGAGAACCAAAAAAGACCTGTTTTGATGATGAAGAAAAAGCAATCATCCAATTCTCAGGTCTTCAATTAGAAAACTGGATTGTCACAGATATTCTGCCATAAATAAATGATCACTGATGTAGTGGTAGTCAATGAGTGCATTTATAGGATGACAGGTGATTCTATACACTTAAGCACAATAAGCATCTCTTGTTAGCTGTAATAAGAGAAAGTGCTAGTTTATATTAATCTGATTTTGTTTTTATTCTCTTATATGTTTTCTTTAAAACTTCTGAAAATTAAGTGCAAATTACAGAACAGGAAATACAAAATATCGGAACCAAATGAAGAAGATTAAATGAAAAATGTGATTTTGGTGGTTCTTGAGAGACCATAGACTCAATTTTCAAATACTTTTATCTAGCATTCCTAGTATATTGGCCAAGATGAACATAAAATAGGTTATAGGAAACATCTAAAATATATTATTGGAACACATCATCAAAATCACTGTGGTTATGATACTATATGGAGGATTCTTTGTCACAGTAAACTAATTGGTCTCTCAACACATACTGTATTTCTAGGAAGCACCAGTAATTTGTTGTATCTGCTTTCACTCGAAGATATTTTTTATAAAAACCTCTGTATTGCCATACATATATGAAAGGTGCTATCTCTGCTGATGACTTCTGAGAAAGGAACTCTAGAAGGTCTTTTTTGTTTGTTTTTGAAATATGACATGGGACATATAATACTTTAAGTGCACTATCAACAGATTTTATGTATCCCAAGAACACTTTTTCTTTATAAATTACCTTTCAAAGTAAATTATGGGAAACTGAATTCAACATTTTTATAGGGTTTACAGACAGACATGTGATGCAAAAGAGACATGATTCTTTACAGAATCTGAGTTTAAAACAGGGTGAAAGTATCTATGTACTCAGATTATAAATTTGTATTTTTACATGTGTAAGAGTGGAATAAGTTTTGTTTAAAGAATATAACAGGTATGTTTCAGCATTTCATTTTAGTTTAATTTTTACATTTTTTATATTATTTTTTTAACTCTTGAGTTTATCTAAAAAGAAAAGAGAGTAGAAAAGTTTGCTTTTGATTAAAAGAGTGAATATATCCAGTTTTATTTTCCCTGTCTTCCTCTCCGTTTAGTGGAATATCTAAAGTAAAACGATAGAGGAAATGAAAAATAGAAGAATGGTTAGAAGTGCAGTTATTACTGTTAGAGCCTTTGTCATCTTCCTTAAAATTTAGTGAACTAGCATGGGGAAAAACCTGGCTTCAGTTTTCCCTTCCACCATAGGAAATACGAGTATTTCACATCTTATACATTCACCTGTCTGATCTCACATTTTCCTCCTGATTTTCCAGTTCAATAATTGTTGCTCTTGAAGCCCTTTGGAAAAAATTAAAATTGACTCCAAGAAAACTATCTGAAGAAAATGATCTGAAGTTGTCAGTAATTTTGATGATACCCAAGCTGCAATGTTACAGAGCTAAATTTTCTTCAAAACTTATTTCAGGCTGGTATGTTGGAGTCTGAGAAAAAATCAACTTAAACAAAATCCTAGCAACGCAACAAAGTTCAGGAAACTTAGAAGTGATGAATTTTCCAGATTCTGCTGTCAACATGATGATGTTCGTCAGAACTCTCTCTACGCACTGCATTTAGGTTTGATAACTGATATAAGGAACAGGGAGTGAGTACATTAAATATCCAATTTTGTCTATGATTTCATATTTTCAAGCAATAAAAACTTGAGAATAAAAGATTGGAAAACAATGAGAAATGTAGGTGGATATGTGATTATATTTCTTTTGAAATTAGTTTATAGATTACTTTCCAAAAAAAATCTATATAAACAGAGGTCTGGATGGAGTTGTTGCAGTAGACATACTACTGTTGATTCTTTAAGCTAAAGCTAAATAGGTATGATTTTTGGAAGTCCAAATCTCTGCTAATATTTCTATACAATGTCAAAACCCAAAATGCAAACATCTATTACTCACTGAAGTAAATGGAAAAAGATGTGGCTTCATGCATTAGCAGTTAGGTCCATAAATAATTTCTTTAATACAAAATGAGCTTTAGTTTGTAAAAACAATAAAAACTTGCAAGTAAAAGATTGTTCAGGAATCCTAAAATACTGAGACACTGCAACAGGATTCTCAGCAGATGTCATTATTGCCTTGAACATTTATTAGTCATGCATTATTACCTTCCCTCTTGTTGAATAATTAGAAAAAAAAAAACAGAAGGAGCAATTGTGTATTTTTTGCCTGTCAATAAGGACATTCTTTGAACACATTAACTAGATTAAATGCTCTTTATGTTGATAAGATCAACTCTAATTTTGCATACCGAATATGTCTTATAATGTCCACCATCTTTATACTTGTCCTCCATAGACAATAATTGTACAATTAAAAATTTAAAAGGCTACATAATAAGTTTTGTTAGTACCTATTTACTCTAAATTATCAAAGCCACACCTCTGCAGTGTTTTTATGCCATATATACCAGCTGTTACTATTGTTGTGGCGGTGGGTCTTCATTATTAAAACATTTCTAAGAGTTGCAGTTACCCTTTCTCAAAATCACCTTTAGCTTTCATACCATTTCCCACTATTTGAATGCAGAATTTTTTCCGACTGTTTTTTCTTTCATCGCTGAAGACGGCTTGATTCTATGGAAATTGTTAGTGTTCTTATATATTTATGAAAATTATTTCATTTCCACCCTCTTGCCATGCATTCAGGTGAGCAGGGGGTAGTCAGAGGGTCGTTTGGAGGTGATTTAAAGGAGCTGATTAAGCAGCCCTCACCCTACCAGGATACTCCCTGAACTAATTCATCCCTCTGATAATCACCCACTGCTGTCCAGGTTGGCAGTGATGAGATTGACATGAAGGGTACCAGGAAAATTAAAATAGACTTCAATGCTCTGTGCTGATTGGCTGATTGCACAGGAGTGCAGGTGATGTTCTGCTCAGTTTGGCAGCAGGGATGAATGATGAAAGGAACAGGAAAAACAGGATATCAGTAAGTGACTTAAGGGCTGGTGCCATCAGTGGAATTTGGGCTTCTTTGATCATGGGACAATTTTTACAGCATCAGGCCTGCTAGAGTTGGATTCTAGCCCATGGGTTTGCAGGACTGATTGAGAGGGCTTTAAACTAGTTTTGAAGGGGGAAGGGGATAAAACCAGGCTCTGCGGAGGTGAGTTGAAAAAACAAGTTTTATATGGACATTGTCCTGTGATTTACGTATTTCTCAAACGTGTATATGATCTAAACTGGTATCACACTAGGCAAGTACATAAAAAATTGATTTAAGGACAACTAAAATTCTGCTTCTAGTGTATTTAATTATGTTTTATTTTCTTGTAACTTGTTTTGCTATACTGTATTTACAAATAATTCTGTATTTGCAATACAGAATTGAATACATATAGGTTGAAATGAATAAAAGAAATGTCAGAGAAGTGCAAACAAATGAGTTTTGGAATGCTATATAAAATCACACATAGAGTATAACAGAAAAAGTATTATTTATAGACCAAGTTGACTTTTACAGAATTCTTAAACTTCTATTTTTATCAATAGTTGTAAGAGTAATTTTTGTGGCTGATTCAATTAGTTACTGATGACACAACCTTTTTTTCTGTTTCTTGTTAGCATCACAGTGAAGAATAGGCCTTTGCATCCCTTGCAAAGCCATCAGTCGAACATAAATTTTACTTGTGAGACATAGAGAAGTTTTTGAGCTGTTAATGTCTTATGAAATGTCAGAATGATGAATTGTCTTTTGGAAGATGCAGCATTGTCAAATTTAGACAGACACAAAGTTGTAATGTATATTGCAAAACAGTATTTGCATAATGTTTTGCCATCAAACAATATTTTAAATTCAAGCATTAAAAACATAGAGCAAAACAAATTTAATGTTGATTAAAGCTGGAATGGATTCTGTGGGAATATCTGAAATATTGTAATGAGTTTAAAATAGTTATTGCAACCACATAAACAATAAGTTTCAGATTATTCTTGATTCTGCAATATATTCTATGGCCGAAAATTTCAATTATAATTAGTGGCTAGTTCATTAATTGTATATATAGGATTTCTCAGTGACAGACAAAATTAATTCTCATTATTCTTTAACTAGGAATGAGTCTACAGTGAAAAAGGTTGGAGTCTCAGCAGCAGAAATCATGCCTAGTCCAGCCAATTGCATCAGGAAACATTATGTGTTCAGTGGCCTCTGGATGGAGGAAAAGAAAATTCCTGGGTTTTACATGCTCAAGAATCTGTGACTACTGGGCAGCTGGAAGAGTTCTAATGTGTCTAAGCATGCTTACTGGCAATCTGTCAGACAACTCAGATTTCCATGCCCTCAACAAAGTGGGAAACCTTAACCCTGGAGCAATTTAAAGGCAAACAAGGACAATTGCATGGTATACACATGCATACAATAGATTTTGTTTTTACATTACACAGGTATAAACTGTAGAATTTACCTGCACAGTGAAGGATAAGCCTTGATGAGGGGAAATCAAATTCTATTAACACAGGCAGGAGAAATATTTAATAAACTCAAAAGATATTTAGCTTGCTTATTTTAGTCTACGATCATCAGATTCCAAACATTCCCTTGGCAATATAGATCATCTTTCCACAAAGAATCCAGCAGAAGATTCTCCAGATGTTTTATTCCCTAGCAATTGTTGAAGACTGGGTCTTGTGCTTGAAGTGATGTCTTTGAATCCTACAACTAGGCAGCTCATACAATGTTAAGGATATGCAGCTCCCATTAAGAAATAGCAAAGGAATAGAGAAGGAAGATTAGATTTTTTTCAAGTAGAAGTTTTATGACTAACTTGAGATTAAGCCTTCTCTTCCAATTAAAACAAACAAACAAACAAACAAACAAACAAGGAAAATCTAATAAAAGGAAGCTAGTTTCAAATATTTGAACTTAGTATATGTATTGTCAGACCAATGCTTTCTCTCCAGACTCAAAAATCCTTCTTCAAACTTGCTGAATAATTTAGAGGACACTGTGTATTGCAGTGTTAGTGACACTGGCATCTACATATCTTTGGTTGCAACTGAATAATAAGTTATTTTCTTACTTGTTGATTTCAATTCTCTTTTCAGTAAAATTCATGGAATGGTTTAGCTGTTTTTGGGACCTAATTGGTTCATGTGTCTTCCTCTAAAATAAATTTGTTGTCAATAATTTGGCAATTGCAGCTGCAACTGTGAAACTGTGTTAGAAAGTATTTTATTTTCTTGTAGTTTCAGTTGGACTGTTTTGGAGCATTAAAGCAGCATATTTAGGAGGCATATTTTCCTCTGTCAGAAACATTGATCCCTCTTAAAGTACAGTCCAAGAGATTTTTTCACTTCAATTTTTTCTTGGAAGACTTAAAGAGAAAATGTGTGATTTCATTGAACGGGAATGAGAGGCTATGTTTACAGAAAGGAGAATGAGTAAAGGGTGTAAAATAAACTTTTCGTTTCAACTTTATACATAAAAAAAAAAACAACACAACTCTTAAATTTGCTTTAGAATTTGCAAATAGCATTAAAAGATTCAGTGGCTAAATATCTGTTAAGATCTTACAGATATACTAAAACTTATTTTATTAAAAATTATTATAAAACTATTTATAAGCCTGTCCAAGCCTCTGTATGATACCAACCATACTACGTTCTTGATAATTTCTGATAAACACCTGATATTTTAACTGAAAAAAAAATTAAAGAATTTAATAGTGCAGTGGTAGTAATATAATTAACATACTGATGATAGAGTTTTAAAAATTTTTATAGATAATTTAATAAGATAACTTTTAGCAAATTACATATTAGGCATAAGATAAAATAAAAATATATCAATTGCATTGCTTCACTACTAAACCAATACCAAAAATTAAACATAGTATTTATGAAAACCTTTTATATGGGAAATATTTCCTTTTGACTATGTATCTACCTTGTTATGAATGTATGTGTGCCAAATCTTTTGTTGCCTGCAAGGCTGTAGCCTCCAGAGGGCTATTATGGCATATGGACACAGAAATGAAGCAGTTTTTCACAAAGTCTTTTCTCCATAATACTATTGCATTGTTTAACATAACTATGTCACCTACTTGCCTCAGCAATAAAAATGTTAAAAATATCTTACTTGTGTAAAATTTCTCTTGCTATTTCATGCTAAAGAAAGAATAAGCTTTTTCTGAAGGTTCAATTGAAATCCATCTAAAACCACAAAGCCTAGTTCTAAATTTAAAGAAGTTTCAGTTTTTCTGCATTCTTTGTTCTATGTCATTCTTCAGTGTATGAATTCCATTGTTTTTATGTCCTATAGTTCATGTCAATATTGAAAGCATAAATATATGTGAATATTCCTCTAATATCTGAACTTCATTGAAATATTTAAATAAGCATGAAAACGATATTTAAAAGACACTCTAATAACTCCAAGTATCTCTTAATTCCTATTTTATTGTTAACTTAGCTAGCAAAGGAAAGCAGATAGAGCTATTGGTAGATTCTTAAATTACTTGTAATAAAGCATAATTCAAAGCCCCTGATCTTTCATCTTAGTGGCACCCAGTTAGGTTGCAGTAACAACAGTGTGAATTTTAATTTTAAATATCTCATTGATTATAAAAGCACATTAGAAATAAAAGATTATCATATGATGAAGTCTGCAACCCACTGTTTGAAATTTTCAAAAATTTCATCAGCATATTTATAAGAATAAAATCAAAAGGCTAAGGAATATTCAAAAGGATATCACTGAATATGTCTGAGAAAAAGGCATTCCTTGTAGGAATTCCTTTTTTTTTGCATTGTATCCAGTGACCACTTAATACAAAATTAGGATTAAATCCAGGATGATGGGACTTTTGTTTACAGTTGAAAGTAATCTTTGCTGGACAAAAGTGTGTGAACTTCTTTCCTCTTCAGCTTTGCCCACCTTGCATTTCTGCTACATTGAGACACAGTCTTAGGTTTGAAAACAGAGATTGGAAAAGCACTAAGTATTCCTTATGTTCTCCTCAGCAAAAGGCAACAGAGAATCCTATCAAAGCATACATCTTTCCAATGTGTACAACTGGATCAAACTAAAGAACTCATGACGTCAAAAAGACCCTGTTCCTCCAAAACAAAGAGGCACAAATTTCCTGCCTTCGCTCACATGGGGGAGCCAACTCAACATCCATTGCCTTATGAAATACACTTGCTAAGAAAAAAAAATAAAAAATGACCCCTTGAATCCTATTTGTGAAGGACACTGTATACCTGGCACAATCTGAATTTAGTCTCCAAAGCTGATATATATTTTACAGAAAAATGGAATCAGACAACTAAAAAAAAATATAGCATTTCCATTTTGAGCCCTGGATAACTCCCCAGCAGGGCAGTAAAAATTCTATTTAAAAGTTGCAGAGAAAGGAAAGAAATACATACAGTTTGCAGCTTAGGAGAGTCAATATGATATGCCATGTTTTCCCAATATATTCCTTTAGCTCTCATGCAGAATCTAAGGCTTTAGTGGATTAACTTTTCATGGAGTTTCAATGCAATATCTGTGTTATTTGAATAATTCCAGATGGAAAGGACAATGGCAATTCAGTCTACCTATGTCACCACTACAGCACTGACCAAAATGTAAGGCAAGTTATAAGGCATTATGCAGCATCACTTTGGAATAAACTGTAGCATGGAAAGTTATAGTACATTACTAAACACAGTTTCAAGGCAGATGCAACAGAGAAAAAAAATAATAGAAAAGCATAGTGAACCCTATATTTATCATATTAAAAATGGAAAAAAAATAGCTATTTTAGAGAGCCATATTACAATGTATAGCCTAAGGACTAAAGTTACAGGAGGTTCTACATAGTCTTCTATCCAGTGTTGGAAACAACATTAGGTCCACCTTTGAGTAGTATTTTATTTGTAAAGTGATTATAAAGTTTTTAATTATTCAGTGGCCTAAATGATGACAAGGAATGAATGTAAAAATTAATAAAAATAATTATTTGAATACCTAATCTCAATTTTAGTTTTAAGGTTCTTGAAAGTATAATGTGTAAAGCATGTGTTAACATTGCTTGATCTGAAGGCTACTAAATTTGGATTTTCCCAATTATCTATCTCAGCATTATCTGTGAGGAAATCTGAAAGTCTGAGTCTGGATTGTGTAAAATTAAAAAACATTCCTCATGCATCTTAAGCATGCTGAATATTTATCATAACCGCCACAGAAGATTGTCTAGAAGACAGTCAGGGCCAGTATCAAAGAGCATACATTTCTGTATCAAGTACACCGCTGAATTAATTTTGAATTCACTGTATTTGTTGTACTATAGTAAGTGTGCTGATGTCTTTCTATAGCTTTATCCTTGTCACCATGCAGCTATGAGAAAATGCAGGAACAAAGTATATTAATGTGGTTTTTATAACAAAGAATCAAAGTGGAATGGAATGCAAGATGACATTTGCTTTTACTGTAAACAATCTTCATTCTGCTTGGAATCTGCATTAATTTGTGATGTTGCAGCACAACCAAGAAAATCTAAGAGAGCAGGTTCTTAGAGAAATGATTGTTACAGGATGGGTTTCTGAGTGTTACTAGAATATCATTAAGCTCTATACACTTCTCTTAATGGTAATTCAATTTTGCTTTCATAGAAATAAATCTCAATTATGAAGCTTACTCAGTACTTGCACAGCACTTAGAAAACCTCTGTGTAACAAGAACAATCAAACACCTTTTCTGAAGAGGAGAAGAAGGATAAAACAGGAAAAAAAACCCTGTCATAAATTGGTTTGCATACAGAATAAAGAGTGATAAAACTGAATTCTTTAGTCTTACTGTTTGAACTGGGAAAAAAATGCAACTTCATACAATTACAGAAAATCATTGGCATTGTATCAAGAAAATTCCTACAAGCATAAATCGCTAAAAAGAGCATCATTACTCAGTTAAAAATTTACAGTATAACTTTTTAAAGCTGACCAGCAGTAACTGTGCTTTCTTACCTTGTTTTATATCCAAAAGCCATAAAAAAAGAAGAATGTTTTATATTTAGGGACATAGTAAAATTAATTAGTGAATATAATTTTTTTTCTTCTGATATGTAACTTTGCATTAGTAATTCAGTGTAAGATGATGCTGGTGTGTGTCCCCTTTGACACTACATCCCAATCTTTTTCTGGCTACATATATAGGAAAATCATAGGAAATGTATGTCTTACATGGGGTGATAAGTTGATGAGTTGCCTAGCAACAACATCTGTATCATTTTCCCTTCAGCATGTAGTATGTATCTGTGTCTGGAATGCTATTTATCTTCATTAAACCTAAGCAATTTAGGTTTTCAAGTCTCTGGTGACAATTAGGTATCTGATAACCATATATTTTGGGGTCAATCAGATGCACTTACAAGAAAATTAGAAACAGCATAAATCCTCTACCCTATATTTCCAAATTATGGCATTATTAACATTTGAGTATTGGCTCCCACTTTGCTGGTCCCTATTATTGTTGGTATCCATTCAGTAAGCTGTGAGAACAGAAAGTGAAGACCAAGTCTTTACTAACAATTTTCCTTATAACAGTGACATTGTCCTAATCATGACTATCTTATCCCAGCAGCATCTATTGCATTTCATAAAAAAATTCTTTAGATACTTTTTTTCATTCTATCACCTCATAAGTCTGACAAGCTCAGCGAAGTCACTAAATGGAGCTCTGTATCCCTACATACAAAATTTAATCTTATTTAAAAATGAAAATAAGCCAATTAAAAATATTTTTAAAACCCCAAAACAACTCCCCCCCAAAAAACCCCACAACAAAAACCCAAAGACTTCAAAACCCATAAAATACAACAAAATCCTATATATGTTTCTATATGTCTAAATTGAAACATATATGTGTATAGCAATATATTTGAAGATATGTATACATGCACATACATATTTGCATATGTACATAAACCCCATTGACATTTCTACCTCAACACTGTGCTGCAGCTGCAGTGCAGGTATTAACAACTATGCCACAGTCATCTTACATTGATTTATTCCTCTCCAGATATAACTCCAAACCATTGATAAGATTTCTGAGGTGGTGTAGAGTACAGTAACTCTCATATTCCTAAGATTTAATAAAATTCTTACACAAATGTTTACATTTTGAAGTGTTTCTTATGCTTTCATCACTTATATCCACCTTAAAAAACCTTAATGTGTCAAATTCTTAAGAAGCACTGTTTCTGACTAGGATATATGACAAAAGATAAAGAGAAGTATTAAGAGACCAAGACCTTCTTGTATGAGGAGAGAAAAAAAAATTCTAATATAACTTGACTCTTTTATCCTTATTGAATATAATTCTGACAAAATAGAAAACCTGAATAAAAATATCAGTGCTAACCATTTAAGTTCTGCTGACATATGTGTGAAAATACATTACTTTTCTTTATCTCTTCAAAGTGTTACGTGAAGTGTCACAAGTGAAATGGAAACTGTAAGCTTTGTTCTTTAAAATAACCTCATCTTAGTTATAAATACTATGCATATTGAACTTTTCAACGTGGTTGTGCATTTGCATTAAATACACACACACACACACACACATACATATATATATATATATATATTTAAATTAATCTCCTAATTGGAAAATTGGAAAATAGAAATGCAGTGTATGGATTTCCTTTATTCTAGTATTTAATCTTTTCTTTCAGGACTAGCAAGAACCATTATGCTGCTCTGGTAATAGAGCCCTGTGACCAAATGTTGAAGTTATTTTATTATTATTACCCAGCTGGTATCTTAGACAAGCAATTGATGAATTTTATCAACAATGCCAGGATTGTGGAAGGATTAGCCAAATGGATTTTTACTGCATCTTTCATTGTTGTGATTATTTTTTCACAGATTATTTGGGAATAAAGATCAGAGTGTTCTTCCAAATCCTTAAATTGAAAACTTAAAACAAACCCCTAACAACCCAACAAACAAAAAGCAGTTAATCAGATTACACAGCAGCTATTGTTCTTAAGAAGATTAAGATTTAAATTCCTGATTGAATATGCAAATAAAATATGGAATTTTGATTCTATAATTTTATATTGTCCTGAATACTAGGATACCATTTCTTGACATTAAAATGGATAGTCCTTAGAAGTTCCTTGGTATTGACCTATGTCAGGTCAAGAGAGCTTTAAGAAACACATGCATTTTGTACTATGAAAATCTCAAGTCTCAGTTTTGCATTCCAATGACTCCTGACTTTGATTTAAAAACATATTCAAGTTACAAACCAGAGAGAGATTTACAGTTTTCATTTGGAAATGGATTATGAAAATTAAAAGAGGCATATAAAAAATTCTATACTCTTTATTTTAAACAATGTGAAACACTTAATTTAGAAAGCTAGAGTAGCTGATCACGTAATGGCTGACATAATTTTAGTAGGGAAACAAGAAATATTAACAAAATAACACATTAATTTTATCTTTATGTCTCTTAAGCACTCAATTTTGTCAAAATTTTAAGCAATACCTGTGAATTGTATATATCATTACTGATTGCAGTATTGCTGATTATAGTATATTCAGTGACTTGAGTAACAGGTTTTATTGATAAAAATATTTAATTGTGCATGCTAATGAATATTTGTGCACATAAGAGTGCTCAGAGTGTTCCCTTAGTTTTACTCCTTTGCCTCAAAAAATAATAAATGCAAACCATTTTTTTTCTTAAACTCTATGTTTAATTTTTTTTCTTAAGCTCCATTTTTATAGAAACACTTGTGCTGTCTCCCATGTGTGACTACAGCCTCTGACCTATGAGACACAGAGTGCAATATCCATGACTGTAGATATCCAGCAACATCTTAAATGCCTTCCCTCCTCTGATCTCCATTAATTATTAATGAAGAACAAAAATCTTCCCTGGATGTCATGTGCCTAGCCCAATATGAATATCTGCTATAATTTAAGGTCCTTAAATTATCGAAAATAATACATTTGATTCCCTCCATTTTTTTTGTTAACGAATGTTTTGTAACCTTTCTGTGCTCATAAAATTTTAATGTTAAGGAGAAAAATACTATTTATGACATTTTTCAGAGAAGCAATTCAAGAAGAAAGACCCTAAAACTACAGTTAACTGCAGGATTCATGATTATTTTTGATTTATGATTATTTCACCTGACATGAGTTAAGCGAATATATATTGGCTGCCATTTTTACTCTGCAACAGGCTGTACCCATGGTATCCTACTATTTTATACTTGGGATGCTATTGAAAGAGAATTTATATATATATATATATATATATTTTTTTTTTTTTTCTATCCAGATGGATGTTGTGTTTGATTAACAGAGGTCTGATTGGATGAATAAGACCAAGATTGTAGGAAATGACAGAAAGGATCCAGATGTATAAATATCCTTTCCTTTTCCCAGACCTAGCAATGATTTAACACGGCTGTTCCAGCGAAGTATCATTTTTAGGGTAACTGTTGATGTTAGGAACAAATTAAACAAAGCAAGTCCTGAACCTCTTCCTAAACAAAGATATGAAATTGGGGCATGAGAACAAGATAAATCATTGTATAGTAACTTAAGATATGAATTTCAGCATGCCTTACTCAGGGACATTTTACAATTCCTAATACAAAATTACTTTCATGTTAGCTGTACAGTTACCTCCTTATTAAAGTGTTTCAGTGATTTTGCTTTTCATTTACTATTGTTCATTGTGTTGCTTCTACATGTTATAACATAAAGGCACTTTAATTTTTTTCTTTCAAAGAGAGTAATTAAAAGCATTGTTTCCAGACTGATTTTTCAGGGAAATGTGAAGGAAATTTAAAGCAGAAGTCTTGGATTTAGAAAGGTGGTACAAAGTCTGGGTGAGATAAAGAAGGAGTCCATTAAGTGAGTCTCTGGTGACACATGTGAAGAAAAAGGCACAAAGGAACTGTAGGCAGAAAACTGAAATTGTTAAGTCTCATCATTTGGCATCCAGAAAGCATTAGCTTGCTCATTGTATATAAGAAAATACCTAAAGAAATAGAGGAAAATGATGCTTCTTTTGTTCCTCAAGTAAGTTAGCCAATGCTAAATGTTAGTGTTTGCATAACAGACTGAAATACTAACAGATTATATGTCTGTTTGGTATGAGTACTGAGAAAGCAGTAACAAACTGAGGAGAGGTTGTAAAACAGGGATAATAACTGGGTGGATGATCATGGGGAAGCTACTTAGTGGTTCATGAAGACACAGGTGCAACTGTCTCCTCTGTTGAACAAAAATTTATTTTCCTTTTGTGGCTTTGTGTTGAGCGTTATTGTAAGACGAGGAAGCCAAAATGGCAGATAGATAACCTGCAATTCAGTAAATAAGGTTGCAAAATGATGTCATAGGTGAAAGCATCTGCTTCATTGAGGTTGTCTGATAATCATTGTAGGTGTAGAAGAGATTACAGGTGACCTTTCCCCTGATAATCACAGTTGTAGGAATTACCAAAGAAGAGAAATAGCTTTGCCCTTAATGTGTCACAGCTATGACTAATAAAGATATGTGTGATAAAAGGGGTGAGTTGGCTGGTTAGGGGGACTCTTGGAGGAAGAGGACCTTGAGGAGGTAGAGGAGTCCTGAGAAAGAAAGAATGATCCAGAGATACAAAGAAGAATGCAATAAGGAAGAGAGTTGCTGTAGTAAAAGATCTGTTGTGAGGTCAGTCTGGGTCTGATGGAGTCAGAGCTGCTGTTGGAGCCTGCAGTCACAGCTGAGCTGGGTGAAAGCTGTGCTCAGAGTCTGCAAAACAATGTGTACAATCACAGTCCAGCAGGAAATAGTCACATAGCTGGACGCTGCAGTAGGAGCTTGCTGCAGTCAGAGTCAGGATGGCAAAGCTGTAAAAGAGAATAAACTGTGACCCTTTCCAGGTTGTCGAATGAGAGTCTGTGTTTGGCTCATTTCCAATCCTAAAGAAAGGTCTAGTGCAACAATCACAATCTTTTTCAATCCAAAAGAGAGTACTAAGTAAATGGGTCTGTGTTAAATAAGGACACAGGGAGACATAAACAGATAGCAGGGAATGACAGAAATAATGGCAGTCCAAAAGTCCACAGTTAGTTATTGATAGACCCATACAAAATCCCAGACAGAGCTTTAGAGAAGGCCACGTGGTCTTTGCAACTCATAAGAAAGGAAAAATAAGATGAACTTGAGGATTTGGGAATTTTTAGGGGCAAACTTTTTAAGGGACTATTTAAGGGAAAGGGATCAGGGATGTAAAAAGTTCCCATTCCATGTAAAACACTGCCTATCAGTACATCTGTTTGACCAAGTACTGCATCTGATTATCTTTCTTTCCTTCTGAAATCCTTTCTTACCTCTCTTTTCATGCAATCTCACCTGTTCTGTGCAAGTGAGTACTGCAAAGACTGGTGCCAGCTACTGGTGAGGTTAGTCCAGGGTCCACTCAGGGTGTAGACACCCCAAGGGTGTCAGCTGCCAAAGGTAGGAGGGGTCTCAGTGGCTGCAAGTGAATTGGCTGAGGGTTTTGACAATCTGCCACAGGGGACACAACGATGCATGTCCCATAAAAGCAGCCATAGGACAAGCTCAGGGATGCTGAGGGCCTCAGCACTGACTGTAGAAGTGCAGCTGTGGCTCTCAGCCCCTGTGCCTGGTGCTGGCTGTTGAAGTGGAAATGTATCTTGCTTTCTCTAAACCAGTGCGTTGTTCAGTTTGCTAGCAAACCTCAGCAGGATGAGCAGGGAGTAGTTCCAAAGATATGGGTAGAGTGTGGACCAGTCTGTGTAGACCTGCCTTTAGGTGAGTCCTGATAGTGGACTTGCATGTTAAGGAAACTTGCCTGTCCAGCTGTCCAGGAGCTGCTCTGGCACCACCTGAGCTGGGGCCAGGGCCCTTTCTCAGCTGTGCCACTCACACACTCACACCAGCTTTCTCACCAGCTTGGCTCCAGCTTTCCATAGCAGAGTCTCAGACATCTTGATCTTTAAAATACTTTAATCTTGGTGTAATAACTAACTGCAAAATAAAAACCTGAGCTGGTGGCTCTGAGAAAGGACCCCAAACAAAGAAGCCCCTGGTTTTTTACCCTCACAGTCTACGCCTGTTAAGATCTGGGGCTGCCAGCTCCGTTTCTCTGAGTGTCCAGTCACCTCTTTCTATCACGTGGCATCTTCCACCCTGAGAATTGTTTTCAATAACTGGAAGACTTTCCAAAGTTATGTGTTATTTCTCTAGGACATATGCAGTAATTCTATACCATATTGTAATAATGACCTACACTGAGGTTTTTTAGAAGTGATTTAATAATAAATCTCTCAGGAGGGTAGAAGTATGCAAACTTTAGCCTTATGCTTGACAGTACACTTGATGCAGTTGTTAATGAATCAATAAGGCACAGTCTCCTGTGTCTTAATTCCAATTAAAATGTTGGAACTATGTGAGGTGAAGCTGATGTCTAGATAGATAATTATATTTAATCATCTGTGTCTATGTGCATAAATAAATCCACATCATTCTAGCTGGTTGTGTGAGATGTGCTGTTTTCTCTTCATGTCCAGTAAGTTTTGAGATTTAAGAATTTCTTCCCTTCAGTCTGCAATTTGAATACAAAAAGGTTCTTATAAAGAAATAAAACTAACAACATTTACCTTAGAGTATTTTAGAACATTCATAGTTTTTAAGAATATTCACCTTTGATGTACAGAAATACAACCATCATCTCTGAATTATCTGCACATATTTTCTCTTAATACCTGTAGTTCTTGTTTAGATAATTTTTGAGGATTTTGAAAAATTGTTTATATGTAATTGTTTAAAAATTGTTTATATATAATATAGACAAATCTGTGTATTGCATCAGCTTGGCTGAAACTCTAATAGTAAGTTTGACTGGGATTGGATGTCCATAAATCTTTTCTGTATACACTACTTTGCAGAATGAATTTGATGAGTGTGAAAAGATTTTTGATGTTTTTGAAGACTATAACCAATTCAATAGGAAAATGTTACATTGTCTCAATTTTCAGGATTATAGAGAAAGCTATATTCTATTTTAGGCTTCAGAAGTTGGACCTTAGGGAATCATACACTCTGTTAGAAAGCAGATGTTCTTTGCAGACAGGCAATAATCTTGCCCTGTGAAGAGGAGTAGCCTCCTTTGCAAAGCAGTTTGAAGACCAAGCACTCTACCCTTGCTGTGTTGACTAATGAGAGTCTAGGTACCCAATATTCCCACAGGGTATGCCTGGAGTTAATTAATGAGAAACATTAAGCACAAGAGTCTGTCTGAAGTGGTGGCTAACCCCAGGCTGCAAAGCAGGCATTTCCTTACTTGAAAGCAGAAGTCATTCTCAAAAAAGTGAATATCCCATAAAGTCATCTCAAAGCACCTGCTCTGCAGTTGTTTTTCTTGAATTTTTGTGCCTAGTTCTGCTTCTATCTATCAATTTGCTGGAAGATTTGGGGAAGAAGAGAAAAAATATTATATTTTTGTTCATTGAATTGTGATCTAAAGCTAAGTGATGTGTTTTCAATATTAAAAGTAATTAAAAATTAAAAATAATTCCAATATAAGAAAAGGACAGATGTTTAGTTTATTAATAGACAAATAAAATGCTTAAAATCAGAATGTTTGTAATGTCTCCAAATAGATATACTTAAAGGTGAACTTTTTTTTCTTAACTTGCAATCTTTCTTGGTATCTACACAAGTATTATTATTATTGACATTTTTCACTTCCCCTCCTCCAACTGGCTAAAATTACTTGCTCAGTAGAATTTTAAAAATTATATCCTTTGCCTATTGGAAATCTGAACAGAAAATATAGTACTGCAAGTTTCCAGTTAATATATTCACCTGCATATGATCTCTCTGTTATAAAAATTCCCTGTATTTTGCAGCTAAGCAATAAAAAATATTTTTGAGATTCAGAAAAATCATATTTTGCTTCAAATTTTACCATGGTATGGACAACTCTTTTCCTGACATATAAACTAGGCATATTGTTATTACTTAATTTAAGTAAGAGAAAAAGAGTTTGTCAAGAAATTTACTGAAATTTACAATGATAAAACTTTTTAAAGATTCTGAGAGATTAATCAGAAAGCACATAGCACTAGTGTTGTTCCCTTCAGGACACCAAGCTTTGTTATAAATATTGTGTTCCAAGTAAAAATAGATTTTTTACACCTGTTGGTGGTGAAGTAAGACACCTGTGGATCCATCTTTAATCAATGTTGTATTTTTAAATTACCTTAAATTTGTTTGAGTCCACAACTTATAAAAGAGGGGATCATTAGAAATAATAAGGGAGAACAGAGAGAGTGATAAAAAATACTCTGCTCTGCTTTTAGTTTATGATTAGAAAATACATAACACCATACCTGATTCTTTTGTCTTCTAAAACTCTTCTTAGACAATCGCGTGTGTATTATTTCACATGTTCAAAACACTTTTCATTGCAAAATATTTTTCAAATGTACATAAAGTGCAAAGCTGATTATTGCTTAATTAAATTAAAAAGCAGCAATCTCTGTAACAAAAATAAAAACATGTTGTGTGAACCAATATCTGCAGGTAGCCAAGAAGGGCAAAATCCACACCTGAACTGTAAAAATCAGATTAATTCCATCCCTACACTGGCAGGTTGGGGGGACATGCACTGTGTTAACCCAACCTTAGCAGGGGCAAAATGTGCAAGCACCCTGCCCAGCCTCACGTTAAAAAAAAAACCTGCCACAAGCACAATCCTTCACAAGGCTGTGTTTTACAATCTCCAAAATTCTCATCTCTCTTCCTCCCTTACGAGGACGGACAAGCCTATAGGAAAAATGTTTATAAATCTCTAACAGCATCCTGATTCATTACCTGATTTCAGAGACTTCTATTTCTTTTCAGCGGACAGAAAACAACACAAAGCAATCATATAGACATGAAATTTCCCACGCAGAATATTTTTAGCTTCTCCCAGATGCAAGGTTGGTATTTCAGCACAAAACTTCTAAAAACACTTTAAGTTTCTTTCTTTTTGCCAACCTTACATTTCAATCACTTTCTCTCTACATATACTGTTGGGCAGAGGACCAGAAGAGAAAGTTTTCAGAGAGAAACTGAAGTAAAGGAACCTCAAAAATTTTAAATACTCAGTACATGAATTTTGAAGGTATAATTTCTCTGAAAGAACTATGGGAATGTCATTCAAAAAGCCACACTCTTTATTATTTATGAGATTTCTTCTAATTTATATAAGCATGTATATATCTGCTCGGGGTCTTGTTTTGTTGAGGTCAGAAAATTTGATTTACTGTGAAGAAGTGGTATGTCTCTACTTTTGTAGAAAACTGCCGAATTCTTTCCAGGAAAAGGAAAGTGTCTCGCATTCAGCTGGCTACATATTTTTCTGAAATGATATAAAGCATACAGAAATGGGCTTTTTTCATAAAGAATCACTAAAAAAAAAACCTGTCTGTACTTCTGTAAGTGTTAGGTTTATAGCTCTGTGGTTCTGATTTTACTAACTGCTATTTTTAAAAATTGCTATCCTAGTAGATTCTTGCTCTGTTAACAGAAAGTGGAGAGAAAGGATAGGGAAAGAGAAGCACTAATTTTTCTTCATGATTTTCTCTGGCAATAGAACTGTGTATACTGCTCATAATGAAAATTCATAAATAATAAGCTGCTGACATAAAACTGAATAGTTGCAAAAGTGGAGAGAAAGAAGAGTAGGAAATATATCTCATTAAGTTAGTTAATTTTAAACTTAATTTTATTTTTTTTTTTAATTTAAATTTATTTAAAATTTAATTTTAAAATAAAAATTTTTAAAATTTGCATTTTTTGTGTCAATTTTGCAACTTTCCTATCTGGTTAATCAATTATTTCTTCTTTAATGCATTTGAGATAATATATGTCCCTTTGCACTCATCTCATTCTGAACTTAAATTATCTAGTTCTATGGTATCTGATAAGACATTAAGGTCTGATGATTTTGAATATGCCTTGTCTGTGCTCTCCAAGTTTCATGAGTTTGAGCCAGTACCTGTTGCCACTATTTGAACACAGCGTGGAAGTTCCATGCTCTTAGAAGAGGAACAGAGTCCATAGTTTCTCTAGGGAAAGCCCTACAACAGAAAATGCAGGGAGAAGTTATGTTGATGAGAATGTTTGTGTAGTACTAGTTCTTGTTTTCCCCACATTTATACTTGACAGAAGATCAATCTTCATTAGCATTTTAGTTTGAAGCTGTAATACACTTCTGAAACAGCCCTTCTCAACTTTCTCATCCACTGTGTTTGGTTTTGACTGCCAAGTCAAAGCAAGATTGCTTTCAGAGTAAAATTATCTGCAAAACTCACTCCAGCAGGACACCCTCTTTACTCATGTAACACAGACAGGAGCATCCAAAAGACTGTGGTTGTGCAGTTTACATCGTGCTTACAAAGCACTCATCATATTTGAAAGGCTTTATATGAAGCCAAAACTAATTTGTCAGTCACCAGCCCTCTGGTTATACAGCTCATTCCTTAGCTGTCCACAGAGATTTTTTTTCTTGTTTTGATGTAATTTTTGTCCTTGCCTTTCCTTTGGCTACTGTGTCTTGTTACTGAACCCCTTTAGTTTTATCTTTTTGTATTTTTTTCCTCACTTCCTTCTTTGCCAGCTTCTCTCTGTTGGGCTTGAAAAAGGTTCAAGTATAGTTTTTTTCTGTAGTTATGAGAAAACGTGTTTCATATTGGTCCAAGCTGTGGGCTGATACCCTGACCCACCCTCAGCCTGAGTCCACCATTTGGGGAGAATTAAGCTTCTCCAGGGTTTTGCGAGACACTGGTTGCCCCCACTAGGTTGGATCCTCACCCTCTCCAGGGAGCTGCCCAGTCCTGGGGCTCAGGCTGCCACAGTGCCTGCTGGATGCCCTGCTCCACAGTGCCTGCTGGATACCCTGCTCCTCAGTCCCTGCTGGATGCCCTGCTCCTCAGTCCCTGCTGGATGCCCTGCTCCTCAGTCCCTGCTGGATACCCTGCTCCTCAGTCCCTGCTGGATGCCCTGCTCCTCAGTCCCTGCTGGATGCCCTGCTCCTCAGTCCCTGCTGGATACCCTGCTCCTCAGTCCCTGCTGGATGCCCTGCTCCTCAGAGCCTGCTGGATGCCCTGCTCCTCAGTCCCTGCTGGATGCCCTGCTCCACAGTGCCTGCTGGATACCCTGCTCCACAGTGCCTGCTGGATACCCTGCTCCTCAGTGCCTGCTGGATGCCCTGCTCCTCAGTGCCTGCTGGATGCCCTGCTCCACAGTGCCTGCTGGATACCCTGCTCCTGGCTGGGGAAGCAGGTCTGGCTCTGTCTGCCAGAACTTGCCCCATGCATTCCCTCCTCTGACCCCAGCCCAGAGAGCTGCTGGCCCTTGTGCAACTTGGGCATGGATTGCACTTAGTCCACATGGCTAAACTGACTATAATGCCATGTAACACAGTTTAGCTCTAGGGTCTCCATTGCCTTGACCTGCTAATTCACCTGTAATCAT
Organism: Erithacus rubecula; assembly: GCF_903797595.1. NCBI lineage: Eukaryota > Metazoa > Chordata > Aves > Passeriformes > Muscicapidae > Erithacus > Erithacus rubecula. Next base: position 24,608,149 of record NC_136686.1, on the reverse strand, counting down.
CCCACTACTTGAGAAATAGACACAGTACCAGAATTGTGTTCTAAATCTTTAGGGAGACACTATCTAACCTCTACTTTGCATAATGTTAAATATGATCACTGTATAATCATGAATGTTTGAGTGAGTACATAGGAGTTACAACTTCCTGTGAGGTCAATGATATTTGTGAAACATTGAAGAGTTCTCTGATTTTTTTTTAATAAGTTCTTATTACTTTAAATAGCAAGGAAAATACTTTTTCGCTATTTGATTGTTAGATCATTGCATCAAAGCAAATTATGCATTTTTTTACAGATAGTTCAAGAACTGTGCTAAGTATAGTTAGCCTGATCACACACTTTGTGATCTTCAGCCAGAAGTAATTTCTCTTGTCTTTTTAAGACTATCAGGTTTCTTGTAATTTGCTTAGACTGATTAGACCAATCTATCCCTGAACAATGATTTTTATAAAAATGACAGTCCATTGTTCTGCTCTACGTCTTTCAAATTCTAACAATGAAATCAGGGGAGGAAGGCTTATATTTCATCTACTTTCCTGTGTGAGAAATGCTATTCTTCTGTCATTCTTCCCAATCTTATATTCAGATGTGTAAGAATAAAGTGATGTGACAATAAGCTGACCTTACAACTTTATCTGAAGATGAAATATCTTTCATATAATGTAACAGCAGAATACATTTCCTGAGAGAGAATAAAAGTTATGCAGTTTACCTCTTTGATGCTTTTTGTTTTGATGTCTTGATCTGTTTTTTGAACCTTGAAATTGAGATGTTTTAAATTTATATTAGAATTCACTTTAATGAGAAATCTGGTTATGCTTGTTCACACCTTCAAGACCTCTCTCTGACCTTTTTCAACTTTCAAGATTTTACAAGATACTTACAAGGATATGAAAGACAGAGGACAGTAATGTTTCTTACATAAAAATGCACACAATTTCGTTTTTTTTGTTCCCTGAGACACATTAACAGAACATTTGAATAATATTGTCAAAAAACTTAAATTTCATCTGTTATCACAACCTTCTAGTATGCTGTCCATAAGATTCAGACCTTTGAAACTGAAATAAGAGCAGCTGTGTTTCTTCCTACAGTACTTTTCCAATAACACAGAATCTAGATCAGTTCCTTTTAACCCTAGAATTATATTTTCAGGGATAGTCTTGCTTCAGTTTTAGTTTTTATTTATACTTTTCAATTATTAAATTGGGGGGGAGGGTTTAGGAAAAGATAAAATCTTATTCCTATTTATGGAATGAAGTCCTGTTAGGCAGAGGGTTTTGTCACTTCCTGCAATACTCTTAATTTATCAGTTAGATTTCATCTTGTTTTATATATTGTTAGACACGCTTCTTACAACCCTTATCCAAAATTAATCTTTAGTAGCTAATAGAAAATGTAAAATAACTGTGGTAACAGGTACTATTCATGTGTAAATATACCAAACAGAATCTTTATGATTGATGGTATTGCCACAAATAGAAGTAAAGATTTGACAATTATCAAAAAATTGTGGTTCTTCTAACAAATTGCCAGAACTTATGTATTTCATGACTCTTTCATCTTTAATTTATTCTGAAAATTGTATTAAAGCTTCTTCAAATTGGCTCAAAATTTCACCACAAATAGTAGTTCTTCAGATAATTGAGGCTTATTTTTTATTGCAGTGTATTGGACATGTTAAAATCACTGGAGAGTTACGTCACTATATCATATTATTTGTTGTCACTTTAATGATGATTTATTCTTTAAGTCTTAATTTTGATCTGAATAATGTTTCCTAACTGAATTTTAAATTTGAAATAATCTTTTTCTGGAGTATGTATTACAGTTAGCCATACTTTCAGTATTAATCACAAGAGCATAATATTGTAAATACTTCTGATTATGCTTTTTTTAGTTTCTTTTAATAAAAGAAACACTTTCTGTCCTTGAAATTAGACTGCTCTATAAACTGTAAAGGTTTCTCTGTGACATAGTAGTGCTCAAACAGAAATTAAGTAATACATTTTTAGTTTTACAGGTTTAGGTTTATTTTCCCTTAACTGGGACTGATGAGAGTTGCAGGCATTTTATTTGTTACATTTAAAATTTTACTTGTTCTTTTGGTGGATATATTAGAAGGATAATTCATAGTATCACTTATATAAGATATCAAAAATTGTTATCTTCAGGATGTGAAGTTCAGTTCTCCTTGCATTCATGCTGGAGGTAGCCAGTGGATCAGGTTCCATGCCTGCTTCCTGTCTCCTCCCTTTTCCATCATGTGTTCTTTCCAAGAGAACCCTCCTTGATTCTCAGTATTTTGCTTGGCAGTTTCCCTTTTGCTGACTACATTACAAAAAAGTGTCTTGCCCATTGCTTTCTTGTCTTCTGGTAACCCAAGATTTAAGGGTAAATATTCAAGTTCTTGTGTCAGTGATGCTGCATGCTGTTTGTTCTCCATTGATCACATGTAAGAGTGATTAGGGCATATTAGCTTAATTTACATAATTATGTAGTGGTGTCCAAAGAGATCAGCATCAGACATCTCCAAAGCATGTAATAGTTAGTACCTTCAGTGAGTGGGGTAAGTGTGCCTAAACTGCAGATGAGGAAACTGTGTGCCATAGAGAGTCATGTTAATGATGGCAGAAAAACGAGATTAATAATATTCCCTTGTTTTTTCCACATCCTGTTGAAATTAGGTACATGCATACCTGTGTTTCTACTTACAAAAATATAGATAGAAAAAGAGAGATAGAGCTATTCATAGATACAGAAATGTATGTAACACATTATAGACACAGGAAAATATCCTGCTTTTATTAGTGTGGAATAGTCCCAAAATATTTCTTGGCATAGAACTAAGGATCTGGGCTATACAATGTAAAAAGATGTGTTATGTGACGTATTTGGCAGAATAAAATCTTTTCAATGAATATATAAGTATCTGCATGCATATGTAAAAAGCTGACTACAAACATTTATAATCTGTCCTTTAAACACATTTTTGTCTACTCAGCATAAAATATACACTGTGAACACAGATTCATGAAACTCAAGGGTAAGCAATTTTAGAATATTGAAATATCTGAAACATATTTTGAGGAATTTCTGAGCATGTATTACAATTGTGTTTCATTCAAGTACTTCTTAGAAAGGATCAGCTCCACATAAAAAATAGAGGTGAAAAAAATCTTGTAAGATAGTGTAGATGAGATAAAATGCACTGAAAGCATCATGCATTTGTAAGAAGTTTTACAACTAGATAGGCCTAATCGATCTGCATAGTGCTATCAATAACTGTAGAGTCTAAAGCAACTAATTTGTTGATAAGCATTTTTTCAGCAAATTCTAACAGTAACGGTCACTCTAGTTAAACTGTTTTTAATTTTTCCAAGAGTTCAATTTAGATTGCACAGATACTGAAGTATATACATATAAAATCAAGGTAACAAATTTGGCAGACAATGCAGTATAAATCAATTCTTGCTAATAAATTTCAAGATAAATTAATTCAGTTTCTCTTATAGCTTATGAAAATATTTCAAATCTAAAAATGCTAAAAATGGAAATCAGAAGAATCCCAGTTCTCTAAATGTAATGCTATTTATTTCATCCAGGAATATATTTGGTAAGCATCTGTATGGGTGAGGATTATTTGGAAAAATTAATAATATAAAAGCCAGTTTAAAAATCAAAAGTGTTTATCTTTCTAAGGTCAGTTGACTCTCATTTGAATCATATGTTTTAATATAAAATCTGGAGAATAAAAAATGTTGACATAACCACACACATACCTAAAACCATTGGTACTTGAGCCTAACAATTTTTACTGGCTGAGTTGCTTTCAACTATATTTTATGTGGTGTGTGCATTATAATAGGAACCAGATATTGACAATAGACACTTTGGTCTATTGTGAAATTCACATATGAATGAATGTGCATACAGAAACCATTTCATACTTGTTAAATTCCTTTAATTCCTTGCACACGCTGAATATTTTTAAAAATTAGTATTTGACAGAATAGGAAGTTAAGATTCTGTTTTGTCTTTGTTTTAACAGGAATTTCCATCATGGCTTTTTAATCAGATAGCCAACGTGTTCCTTGACCTGATAAGACTACTACTGGGCATTGTGACAGGTAATTCAAATTCACCTTATTGCTACCACTGATGACAAATAATTAAAGACATACCAAACTTCTTAGCTTTAAACTCCACCACTGTAACATTGAAAATTTCTTTATTAAAGGAAGCACACATTTTCAGGTTCTTATTTAATTAAGCATCATGCTGAAGTAAATTAATCTTTAGTAATACACACACTTGTAAATTAATTAAATGATCTTGGTATAAGAGATACATTATCAACATTCTAAATTAATAGGTTGCAAGTGACATGGGTTTTTTTTCTTAACACAGACTACTTATTATTTATGCAATTTTTCCCAGCATCAATGAGGCTTTCCAATATTTATATTATAACAGATATTTTCATATTCCTTAGTTCTATTAGGTTTTATTAGAGAGTATGTAAATATTCTAAATTTCAAGGTCCTTAATGTTTTTTTAAGAAGTAATGGCAACTAATTAGATAACTTTTTTGAGATGTGAGCTCTCATTTCATTATCTTGTGCTCAATAAACTTGTGCATGGCAGCTTCTCCCCTGAACGAATCTATTTTATAGTCCTGCTGTTATGTTCTTGACCTTTACCATGACCACAACCCTGAGGTATTTGAGCTGCCCGATAGAAGAGTGGAAAGAGCCTGGTGAAAGTTGTAGAATGCAAAAAGCTTTGTAATGCACTGATGAATTTCCTGCCAAAACTTCACCTCCATTGCTGTCACATTTCCTTAAATAATAGTGAGACTTTTCCTCTAATGGACAATGGAGCCGTTAGCCTGATGAGAGCTTGCAGGGGCAGCCTGCCATGTGTCTCTATCTTGTAACTGAGGGGAAACAATCTTGCCTGGCTACAGACAAGTGATGAAGAAGCAGTCATATTCAAATGTACCTGTCAGTAATTAATCTGTTTGGGATTTTTTTTTTCCCCCTAGTATTCATATATGCTGTTCTATGTGCAGTAGAGCATTAAATTGCTTTCCACTGGGAGGAGGTCACATTCAGGGGTCATCAGAACCATGTTGCTGGGTGGAACATGCCTAGTTCAGACAGGCTGTTTCTACCAAGAACCTGGCATCTGAAATCTCCAACTATTCAGGAGATTTTACATCAGATTATGTTTTCTAATATTATTCTGGAAATGCTGGTTTTTATTTAATATCATTTGGATAGGTAAAAATCATTCAATGGATAGTTTAACTCTACCTCTGATGTAGCCACTGAACAGCCACTAATTGTTGTGTCAAGATTCCTAATAAACTTTTCAGTATCTGCTAGCAAAGCTTTTTGTTGCAATTACTATATATTAAAGATAGAGTCAATTTCTTGCTTTGTTACTAGATCTTTTTGGAGTCAGGAGGATGTGCCCTAGAACAGACATAAATCTACTCCTTTTGGTGCAGCTTTATTCAAGCCTAGGTCTGTTATAAAATCTTCCTGAAGTCCTGATCCCTGAAAGTGATTAACCTTTTAAATTTAAAGAAATGTATTTTTTTCTAAAAGTCAATCAGCATGTTTTCAATGGATAAAAGCTACATTGACTCAAAACATATTTTTGTTGCAAATTACTTTTTTTCTCCTAGTGTTTGTCTTTTATTTTTTTAACGGCAGTGTTTATAGGTGCAAAATATGTCCAAAAATAAATTTATTATTTTCAGTTTAGAAGTGCATGCTTTATATGAGAATGATGCACAAACAAAATGGAATTAGTTTCTTTCCACTTCAAATGAACAGTATATTGTAGACCAAATGTAAAACATTACACTGCATGGATTAAGAATTATTTCTTCCTCATCTATTCTACTGTTAAATTATATTTTATATATCGGTATTTATTAAGGTCTTATGAAATATTATTCAATCAATAATTAAGAATTCACAGCATTTAAATGAAAAATCTGTAAGTTAAACAAGGAACTTCAACCTTGTGTCTATCTAATAAGTACAGATGACAAATACTGAATATAAATGCATTTATAGGGACATAATTTTTTTTTAAAAATTGTCAAATTCATAGTTCTTTATCAAAACTGAATCTTATGTCTATTAAAGATTTGAAAGTCAAGCATGAGTTTCAAACACTGAACAAGAAATTGCATCACATGAAAAGCCAACATTTTTTCTCCTTTAAGGATATTATACGTTCTGTCTTAGTTGACTTTTGAGCATGTATTTCTAAAGATGATAAGCTTACTGAATATGAAAAAAATCTATACACAGTGATTCTGTTTTTCTTTTTTAGATGAAAATATTTGTGCCTAACATTTTTACTTGCATTTTTAATCTGAGAAATATCACCTATATGTCACAGATATTATTTCAGTGTTTCTCTCTTCTATAGTTTTTTTAAAATTTTCTTATCCCAATTGTGTTCATTTCCATGTATTGCATGAAAAGCAAAGGAAACTAGGCACAAGGCAAAGGGAGTTAATGTGTTCTAACTACATTACTACTTAAGCTAAAACACGTGCATGATTTTTTGAGCACTTTAGAACATCAGCAGTAGTTTTGGAAATTGCAATTGCAGTCCTAATTGTAGATATTAATGTTTCACTGACAAATTTTCATTTTCTTCTTGTACTCCATAAGCTATCAGAAAGATGGGCTGTCTGGTAATTTCACAGCAATATTTCCATTTTCTAATTTCTTTAAACCTGATATTTTCCATGTTTTTAAAGAAAAGAAAGGCATGAATATATTAACCTCCTGCTGAATTAAGTAAAATACCCACTCCATAATTTTATACTTGAATACCGATTCAATTTTTTTTCATTTTTGCAAGGTTTTTTGTTGATCTCTGTTGAAAAGGGCATAGATATCCTGCTGTAAAGCTTCTTTAATAATCATTTATATACTTGGCTGTGTTTTCTGAATACATAAAATAATTACTGGGGGTTTTTTAAATGCTAAACTGAAATAGTCAGCCAATTAAAACAGTATCAAATAATTAAAAGGGGAAAAGATGCCACTGCTCTATAGCAGAATATTATTAGAAATTGTCATGTAAATGTGTTGATATTTTGATAAAAGTCTAAAGACAGTTCCTTATCATGATTGGAGAGAGAGAATATCCAAATGAGATTTATCTACAGATTTGAACTGAAAATGTCCTCCACACCAACTAAAAAAGAGGAGATAATAGTCAGGATCTGTGGTGAAATATATTTTTCCATTCATACTTACTGAGATTGCTTACAGGGATGCAGCAATATGAAGAGTTTTACAACTCTCTAAAATAGTCATGTAGTCAGTCACAGGACAAATATTTGGCATGTGAAAGCTTCCTACACATTTAATTTAGTTTTACAGTTTTTGAAACCCATTTGCTATTGCAAAAGTGTCGCAATATTATAACTTCATTTTAGCAGACCTTGCAAGAATTTGTGGCTTTCTGAGAATCCAGTTGCATTCTTATTCATTGATTTGAATAATAGATGTGCCCTACAAACATTCATCATGCCTCTTTAAAAGTTTATGCATATCTTAGTTACCTGGAAATCCACAAGCATCTGATGAAAGAAGTTTTCTGGGAATCAGAACTTTGGGCTTAATTTAAGGCAGTAAATTCACCTGCCTTCAAGTCTTTCATTACTCTTTCAATCTTCTTCCTTTCCCACTTTCCTGCCTTTTTCTGTGGTATTCTCAAACGAGTTGTCTGTCAAACAGAAAGACAAAAAGAAACCAAAAAACAAAAACTCCCCAAAACCAAACCAAACAAAAAGCCTCATCCCCCCGCCAAAAAAGAAAACCGAACCAACCAACCAAAAAAAAACCAAAAAAAAACCCAAAACAAAACCATGCAATCTTTCATGGATATGAAAAACCTTCTTTCTACCCTCAGTACATTGCTGCCTGAAAAACTTTGTGTTGTCTCATTTATTGGACTCTACTTCCCTCAATGGATGAATTAACTGAAGGACTTATGTTGTCATGGTTTTTATTTTAATTTTACTAGAGCTTTTTCAGCTTTGGTTTTTCTAGAACTGTGGTCATTGTTTCTAACTGTTAGAAAAATGTTATTTGTGAAAGTGAAGTTACAACATACTATATTAATTATGTATAGGGGAAGACCCTTATGAGATTTATTTCTTAGCACTCCAGAAGACTAACCCTTCAAATGTATGAATATTTTCTCAGTAATACACAGGTCACTATTAATATTAGAAAGTCAGAGGTATTTTGCCAGATCTATTTTTTTTCTCTAAGTATACATTGACACTATTTTACTGGCTAATTGGTTTGTGCAGCATTATTCCAGCATGAAATAACAGACATAAAACTTCTGTGAGCTGTGACTTCCGTGCCATCCTTTTAGTTGAAAATAAGATTGCAGACTATAAAATGCCTTTTCTTTAATGAGTATCACTTCTGTACCCTATAAGATTTAATTATAAATTGACTAGTTCAGCTTTATACAAGGTCTTGGAGATGAGGGTTTTGGCATGGCAATAAAAGCAGCTTAAAATTTTTTCTGCCTTCTGTTTGATCTGAAAATCAGAATTTTTATAGATAAATATATGCTGTACAAACTATAAAGCATTTTAAGAATTCTCTGAAGAATTCTGCATGCCCAGTATTTGTATATTGAATTTTCAGGTGTGCAATAAGTAAAGACTCCAATAAGCAAAATCTGAATTTTTCACAGGCCATTGAAGAACATATTTATTCCATATATCTCTCTAAATAAGGATTACTGTATTCAGCATCTTAGACCATATTGATTTTCTCTTTGGTGTGTGAACTTTCTGAAAATTGGCAGAAAACTGGACAGTCTGAGCATAAGCTGAAAACTGCAGAAAATGTTTGTGCCTGAACCCATTAATTATTAACTCTTGCAGACACTCCTAATGCAAACAGCACAATTTGCAATGCACATCTCTAATGACAGGCTATGGATGCATTGAAGATAGATTATAAATTAAAAGCACAAAAATTACACTGTCTGTCTTGTAACAGGGAATTTGTATAAAAAAAAAGTATCAATATCTAATGGGCTATTGTAAATGCTAGAATTACTTTTTGATAATCATTAAGATTGGAAGTAATCATAGAGTCATTATGATTGGAAGAGACCTCCAAGATCGTTGAATCCAACCGTTATGTATATATATCTCAATTCAGTGCTATCTTTTGCATGACTTACAATCATAGAGTTGTCTTCAAATTATATTATTCTGTGACTCTCCTTGATCTTTCAATGAAAGTAGGTAAGAGATTTTATTTATTTATAATTTGAATTTGCATTATGAAAATATTCTGAATTTTTGTATGTATAACTAATCTATAGTATATTGGTAAATAACTGATCTGTAACCATATGCCACTGTAAAATATATGCTGCTCTATGCAAACTGAAACATAAAAATCTTCCTATACTCTTAAGGTTTTTTGAAAAGTATTTTTCTTGTCTGAGGCACTGGCTGCATCTCAAAGTCCATATGTAACAAAGAAAATCAGAAGAAAAATTTATTAAGCTAAAATGAAGTTTAACATATTTCTATTGAGGGAAATTTTTATATTCTTGTTACAAAGGAAGATGTGAAAAGAATTAATAATTTTAACATGCACAAAATTCTTTAAACTACAACCTTTGATAAAATTTAACTTTACAGATTTGACATCAACTCCAGGAATTGTATGAAAGATGTGTTCACCAAACAGATATTTTCATGGACCATTACTTATAAAAGGACCATGACAATCATTCTCTTCTGTGCTGCTGGAGGAAATACTGGTGTATTGATGTGTCTAGATCAGGTCCTTGAGAATCAGGATATTTTTGTGGATGAATTAGTTATTTCTATTAAATTCTGTCTTGGGCTGTTCACAGGAAAAGTGAGCCACATAAGATTGACTTCATTATGCATGGAGACTACTTTCTGTTAGCAGACCAGCATGTGAAGAAGGGCAAGGTGCAATAGGCTGCAACTGCTTAGTGTTCTTCAGCCTGCGGAAGATATATCAATCAGATTGGCATGTATAAATGTAATAACATAAGCATCATTTTTTGTTCTTTAGCTTTAAAAAAAACCCCAAAAATTACACTCCTGTACCTGTTCAACTAGATTCAATAACAGTAAGATAAATACTGTGACATCTTAACATAAAATTCAATTTCAGAATTCTTTATGCACAAGGAGTGAAAAGGAAGATAACATGTTAAAACTCCTCCTAAAAGGAGTTTAGAAGATAGACAAAGCAAGCATTTAAAATTTTTAATACCTGTTGCTGTTTAGAATAGCAATACAATAGCTATTCTAAATATTCAAGAATATTTAGAATATTCAGAATTTTCCAGCTATTCCAGAATAGCAATTTGCATGGTTTTGATGAATATGCAAAGAGGGATTTCCAAGAGAAATATGACTGAAATAGTACTGTAAATTATGGTAATATTTTTAATATATATATTCATTTTAAACCATAAAATAGTATTCCCCGTAATAAGTAGTACATCAACTTATTGCTCAGTCTTTCAAGACAAACTGTTCCAATGCCTGAAATACACAACAGGCAACAGCTCTGCATGGGTGGAATAAACATTGCCATAGCAGTCCTTCAGGTCTTACTTCTCGCTTTTCTTGCAGAATACCTGAGTCTATACTAGTTTATTTTTCACAGCTACGCAGGCTATAACATTTCAAACATGCAGGAGTTCTTTGAATGGAATCACAGGAAACTCTGAAGCTGTACTTTTTCACTCTTCTGCAAATTTCCGGATGAAAAATACTGCCACTTTTACAAACTTGAATTTCTCTTAGCTCAATGTGTTCAGCTCCGTGTTAATCTTAAAATGTCAACCAGGACACTTACCATGAGAACGTATGCAATTTTTCAATGGCATATATAAAGAAAATCTGGATTTTGTACTCAGATTGTAACTATATGTCAAAAGGAATGATTTTGATAATAATTTATGTGGGCCTTGCCCTTCATCTTTATTTATCACTGTCTATAGCACTACGATTGTTTAGGATTGTCATTCAATTAACAACAGCTAAAACAAGATACATGTTCTTTGCACATCTGCAGATAGAGCCATCCAAATTTAGTGGCTTTCAGTTCATTAATTTTACTCATGCACAGGCCCATATCAAAAATGCACAAGTCAAATGCTTAACTCCAAGAAAGGATCAGACTGTGAAATGATCATAAAAGCAACGATAATGGGCAAGATAAAAGACTTCTACTTCAAGATCTTGTGTTAGACAGTGGTCAATTGTGGATGCAAGAACAAATTAATGCTTCACTCAGTTTAACCTCACAGCTACTGACATCCTGTAGTTTAATAACTTCTAAACTGGAATTTGTCTCTACATCCTTCTGTTTGATATCACTTAATAACTGCAACTGCAGTTATATTGGCACAGCATGTTGCCAATAAGTTTCGCAAGTCGTTTGCACATTGAGTTAAAAAAACCCCAAATTTCAGTTAGTTCAATAATAGTTCTTGAATATTTCTTCTGATTATTTTTGGGTTTAAGATTGTGGGAAATAATGAATAGCACTAATCTCTCTCTATTGCCATCATATATTCCAATAATTTATTTTTCCAGGTAAAGAATCCCAGTTTATTTAATATCTCTTCTTGAACAAGTATTTTTATACTTTTTTTTACTTATACTTTTTTTCTTTTAGCTGAAAGGGAAACCTGAAAGATTTGCAGCATTCAAGATACGTAGGAATTATACAGTTGCAAAACATAGCAGTAATGTTTTATAATTTTCTTGTATATTTTTTTCTCTTCTCTAGGATCTCAAAATTTTGATTATTGTTAGGAAGTGTTTCATAATGCTAACTTCAATAACTCTAATGCTTTTTCTAAGATGTAAGTTTAGAACACATTTTCATGTATATGCAGACACAAACTTTTTCCCATCATTTTTTCTTTATGTTGATTACACTGAATTTCTTCTGCCATTTTATGGTTCAGTTACTTAGCATCATAAAACACTTGTGCAACTATTTGCTGTCGACTTTAACCTTTCTAAATAATTTTTATCTAATCACATACATGTTGTTGTTTAATACCTTTGCCAGATCATACACCTAGGAATATACTAAAAAAGCACAGGTTCCTTAAAAGGTCACCAAGGAATAGTTGTTAAAACAACTATTTATTTCAGTTCTTGGTTTACTGTTCTTTAACCAGGTGGTAACTGTTCAAGCTAGTAGCACATACTTATTCTCTGATTTAGCAGATCTGTATTCCAACTATGCAAGTGTAAAATTTACTAGAAGAGAACCTCATAAATTAGGTCAGAAGGAATTTCCAAAAATGCATCTTAACTTAAAGAGATACTAACTCTTGCTTATCAAAATAAATACATCACTATATTTAGATATTTAAGTATTTTTGAAAGCTATCATGAGATAAATTTTAGCTATCTTGATGGGCAAAATAGTGAGTTAATGAATGTGCTGTTGACTTCAAATTTCATGGTCATTCAAAAAGACTTCTTATATAGATGACTATGCCCCAAAATTTAGTGATTGTGAAGTGCTCTAATCCCAAAATATATTTTAAGAATTAAACTTTACAAGTGCCTAGAAATCAATGTCCAATATAAATCATTATTTTTCTTGTAATTACTTTTCAATTACCAAAATTAAGAATTTTGCTTTCTACCTACCTGATACAAGAAATTTACAGTCAGTAGACACCATCATATAAGACAAATAGTTCTAGATTCAAGCTAGAAGGTTTTTTAAATTTAAATTTAGGTTGTGATATGCTTTAATGTATTTTGGGGGGGAACTGTGATTTTTAAAATTTTTATTAAAACAATTATATATAGAAAGAGCCATATAAAAATATAAATATTATTTTTATATGTAGGATAATCTCATTGTTTTGTATTATGTGGATGCTTTTACTTAGTGACTCATACTTACAGGTCACTTTGTTGAGTAAGTATATATATGTACAGTTCATAGAGGTGATAATAAAGATGATATATATATTAAAAAAAAAATCAAATAAAATTGTTAAAACCCTAGAAGAAAACTTAAGGAAAAAAAATTCAAAAGCATATATCAGATGGATAACACAAGCTCTGCTTGAAAGATAAGCAAATTTTGAAAGTCATTGGTATGCAAATTCTATACTATGTTTATTGTCAAACCAGTGAAATATATAGTGTTGTCCCATCTTTCATCATCACTGATAAACACTATCTTCTCCAGGGAGTCATTTTCAGTACAGGCACTGCATATATCTATGTAGATTACTAAAATTAACAACAATGTTTTGGGCACAGAACATGATGCTTGACAATGCAAAATGCCACCAGGAATAATCCAAATAATACAGGGAGGAAGCATTACATTAAGTGTAGATGATGTGAACTACTAATACATTTTAATGTGTGTATTCTTTGTGTGATGAACATTTTCTATAATGTGCTAATTCTGCATTATTTTGCCATTCCTTTCTGTATGATGGCTGCCTGTTAATAAGCAAATATACTTTGCAAAGAAATTGCATTTTAGTTATTTGGCTAACACTTGGTAGAGTTTTGTATCATTGTGCTACATAAAATAACTGGTCTGATGTGATTATGTATGTGGTCAGTAAAAACCAGTAATTCATTGTTGTGCCAGTGTGATTACAGACACAGACACAGATTTCTGTGCAACTTCTTCCCAGGCTGCTGCTGGCCTCTTCTATTAGTGACTGTTTGGCCACTATGTGTGAGAAAAGACTCACACTTCAGCATCCAGCCAAATGTGCCTGAAGTCTCACTGGCTGTGGACTAAGTGATTAAATGAACATTATTACGGGAAACATGCAAGTTTACTGTGATTGTTTTGATTTTGTGTCAAAGCTCTTCTTAGCTAATAAGTAGCTTCCTAAGCAGTTGTTCCTCTCTACTTATCATCTATTGTATACTTTCCAAATTCTTAATTCTCATTACTGAAGCAAATCAAACTCTCATCCATCTCTAGTTTATTGTAATATTGATATGCCTCTAACACACAGTACTACTGACTATAATTCTTTAAATCAGTATTTTCCTGGAAGTTTGTTTCAAGAGGCTGGCTTCTTACTATAAAATAAATTACAGTAATGCTGGCAGGACTTGAGTCTACATTGCAATGAAAATGTCTGATTCTTCTACCTAAAAAAATCAGAGAAGTACTCACTAAGCACTAATCTCATATTAAGTGTTTATTCATTTTTAAAATAAATAAGTGACAAAACAATTTTTGTTTTGCATGCCATCATCTAAGTTATATGGCAGATTGCTAAAGAATTGAGAAAAAATAAATGTCTGTGATTACTGCCCATTCAAAATATATATTATGTGGGTCCTTTGCTTATCATGAGACTTGCAGAAATTTTACAAAGTTATGATGAGATAGAAAAGGAAAATTTTTACTAAAGACAGTAAGAGTAATGTATATGTAAGTGGATATAAGTAAATAATTAAGAAATAACCTCTACCTTTCAATCCCTACCTATCCATCTAAGGGTTTCACTCAACGTTCTTGTAATAAAATTTTCTTTTCTATTATAGTTGTAGAAACCATTGCCCTAAACCAAACACTCATGCTCAGCAATGCACCCATAAATCAAGATATCTTAATCTACAAAATGCCATTACTCAGTCTGGTTCACATCCTTGCTGACACAATTATCCATTTATTTTTTGCCTCTCCTTTCTTGTTGCACCGCATACATATTAAGGAACCATTCAAAGGAGAAACACAGAGCAAAGGTCTTTGGTGGTAGATGAGCAATCACCAGAATCTACACTCCATAATCTATTGGATAGGGGGACAAAGAACAGTTTAAACTGTGCATTCCTACCCAACTCATAGGCTGTTTAGTGAGAAAGAGACCCAAGCAACTGTTTATGTTGCCCTGCAATCACGGCTATTACATTAATTAGACTGGTCATCAGCTGAAAGGGATTAAATAAAAATCTTTGGACTCTTTGGTATTCCCAGGAGTTTCAATTTCGTTTTCTTAAATGAAGAAGGCTGGTAGGACAGGTAATGATAGTGTCTTGAAGTAAGTCCTGATTGCTATTTGCTTGGCAGGAGCCAGGTTTTTCCAGAGTGCAGTACACTTCAGTATTGAGCCACATATGCTATTTTAATGGCACTTGGTAGCTCTTGGTTCAACTCAGAGATCAGAGCTGACATTCAGTGAGTGGAAGACAAGATACTGTTGTATTTGTAGCTTCTTCCTTAAAAGTATCTACTTAAACCATCTAATGTAACATCTCACATACCTAAAAAATTCTTCACGGTTTTTTGGATACCTGTTCATGAAAAAGGTTAATAGAAATAGCATGATGGACAGTAGTACTAATGTAAAGATTTTGAACAAATACTGCCCACTTCTGTAAAATACTTTTGCTCTTAAAGTACTGAAGTTTATGAATTATTACAAACAAGACCATCATAAACACTTGAAGACCCAGAGTCTAATTTACAAGGGAGAAACCAAATTTTTCTCGCTATTCTCTGTGAAATCTCTTGCACTGAAACTTATAGTGTGCATGTTACTTAGAGCTGACAGTACTGCAGTGACCCTGATCAACAGTATTAAATTTGACAATAATTTTGATTCATGGAGATATTTAAGATTATACCTCCTGACAGGGAGGTAAGGATCCTTTACACATGTTTTCCAATGGACTGTAGGAAAAATTACCTGTATATTATGGCTACATAATTTGTGGCAAATGTGATATTGCTGGAAGGAACTTGAATTAAAGAAAGTTGTGTGTGTATATGTGCTTTTGATTTTTTGAACCTCTCTTGTGTAAATTCATATTATTCCATAGTTCTTCTGAAGTTGTAAAAATAATTGGGATTCTATGTCAATTATTCATGATTGAGATGTGTTCATGTCTGAAGTTGCATTTAGCAATGCAATTTGTGCCACCCCTCTAAGTATTCATTTTCTCATGACACGATTTTTTTTCAAACAGGGATAATTCTAACCTTACTTAAATGAGTGGAATTTTATTTTCATATAAAAGATTATATTTTGTAGTATTCTAAGTCTGATCATGCCTCTCTCTAATTAATAAAAGTAACCTTCATCTCCTATCTTCTTTACAAAAACACACAGCAAGATAATAACATAATATAGAGAAAAAAAGGTGAAGAAATACTTTCTAGAGAAGCATTAGGAAGAACAAATTAAAATAGACTGCTAAACATTAAAAGTTCCTCCTCAGCTGACAATTAAATTTAACTGTAACAAAAATTCAAGGCATATCAGCCCCAATTTCATTAAAGAAAACTGTCACAATAAACAAATCCTCAGAGCGGAAGAGCTACTAAACCTGTCTGTTATGATAATTTCTCAGTTCCTTCTCAGGTCTTCCAAATAATTTCTTTATGCATGTCAACATTTACATATATATTCAGTCCACGATTAAGAACTGTGACTGTAATTATCTTTACCTTGGGATTTATAAGTCGTTAGGTAAAAAGTCTTTTTTCCCTTGGTTATGACCTCTCATTTAAAACTTTTTTTAAACCATGTTATAATTGTAAAAAAAATGAGAGCGTAAGGTTTGTCTTTTTCTCTAGGTTAAGTTCCTTGGCAGAGAAGAAGACTCTGGGGAGCCAGGGTTTGTCTCTGCTAGTTAAATCAAGGATATCGATCATGACCTGAACATAAATTTCTTAACTTTTCCCTGGTGATAACTTCCAAGTAGGATTAATGTTCTTTAGACGTAGCTCACAAGAAATTAATAACTTTTTTTTTTGGCAATTTTAACTTTTGAGTCAGTTGCTAGATATAATTATGGATACCGTATAGAAATTCTCACCAACTTGACTTAATAGAATAATGTTTATTTTAACCCTACTTTATCAAATTAAAACACGTAAATTCTGTGCCTATACAGTATACAGCATATTTCCAAATGTGAAATTAACATTTTACAATACAATAGCAAGTAATAAAGGATGATTATAATTTACTCCTAAATTTTGCTTCTTTTTAAATGTGATTTAAAAATCTATCAGTGCCTGTGTCTGACCTCCATGACATAACCACTGAGTACATAATACTGCGCCAGATAATACGTTATTTTAGATTATTTATTCCTTTCCAACCTATTAAGTAGCCCTAGCCAGTCAGTTTGGCATTCTGATATGACACTGTGAAAAGACATTCACAATTCCTTACAGAGATGACTGAAGGTCCAATTGCCCATGTCCTTTCAGCTCTCATTGCCAGTTCTCCCAGTGATGCTACTTCCCCAGTCCTGGAAGAATTTTTAAAATTCTTTATCAGAAACCCTAACTTTAACAATTCCTTTTTTTCGCACTCACAACAATTTTTATTCTCTGAGATCCTCCTACTTTACATATTTCAAGTTATATAACTTCAGATCTGTGAGAAAAACTGAAGGTATTTCTCTTGCTTTTGTGTTATTATAGCTTTGTCTTGCCGTGATTTTGTCTTCCCATTTTGTATGTACAGAATCAAAATTATTAATCTTTTATCTCCCTAAATTCTCGAACTTTACTCAGAATAACCTCTCCATATTTGAGGAATCAGATTCTGTTGACCAAGTTCTTTTACATTTGTAGATATACAGGTTTATATGGTACTGAATTAAAAACATGAATAATCATGTATGTTTATGTTGTTTGGTTTTTTAAACTCAGTTCATACTAACCATGATAAAACATTGAATTAGATCACCATTCAAAGGCTTCTGCATGCATTTTTCCATGCTTCCATGTATTCTCTGGAACCCTGAAGCAATCACCTGTTCTCATACATAATGTAGTGTTTGATAAATGACTGAGTATGGCAGGTATGACAATCCTAGCTCTATCAATAACTGCAGATGCTAGAATTATCTTATTTTCAGTAATAGATCCAACCCTGAAGCAAACATTTATCTTTTTTCAAAACTACATGAAAATACTTTAAAACTTCAACTCTGAAGATTAGTTACCCCCTTATTAAATAGCATATCATAGCACCACTGATCTGACTTTGGTTCAAAATCAAGTGGGTTTCAAATGGCCTATAACTTTTGTTCAGCTTCCCACAGTCAAATGTGGACTTTTGGAGTCAAATTATGCTCTCTATGCATAATTTGGAATAGTAAAAATGCTTGATTTCTTTCTGATACACATTTTTACTGGATTTTATACTATTGAGATATTGAAAAATCTTTCAATTCTAGGCCTGAATTTGCACTTTTCTGCATTCAGTCTGCTTATCTTAATTTCAGATACACTGGTGATATTTCACATATTATATGATGTGAAATATTAAATGCAAAGTCTTATTAGATTACCAATAATTTCCCCTTATGAATATAATATAAAAAAAACAAATGTAGTACCATATAGGCCAAAAGCAAGTAAGCAGGTTTTTTGCATTTTTGTTGACTGCAATTCTTCTTTCATTAATTTGCACTTAGTTTTCAGATGGATTTCTTCTAAGACTCCCAAAATAAGCAGGAAATTAAATACTTTGTAGTTAACTACATTATTTTATTTTTTTACATTAGAAAACAATTCTTATTATATAAATAATATTTTGTGAATATAATCACAAAGAAATAAAACCTCTTTTTTCATCTTTTATTATTAAATTATTAATATTAAAAATGGAAGCTACTACTTTAAAGAGGTATATTATTTAATAAGAATACAGCTGGTATATGAAAATATAGAAAGAATATGACATTTAGTTTTGCATATCACACCATTTTGCACATTCTGCATTTGACTGGGTAGTGGATTGTTTGAAAAAAAAATGTAAGCATTGTTTTTCTAAGCTGCTTATTGAAATGATGCCTATCTTTTGGGCATAATATTGAGCAATTTTTCACCTTTGGAAAGCACTGGTGATACCTATATGTCAGTGTCTTCTCAATGAACTGCATAATTTCTTTATTTTATTGAGATGTTATGTTTGGTGTTTGTTTGTTTGTTTGTTTTATATACACACACACCTTGTACACCAGTGTTATTTAATCTCTATTGGTGATATAGCTGAAGGAATTGAGTGCATTATCAGCAGGTTTGTAGATGGCACCAAGCTGAGTGATGTTGACACACCTGAAGGACTGGATGCCATCCAGAGACCTGGACGGGCTTGAAAAATATGTTCATGGGAATCTCTTGAGGTTTGACAAGACCAAGTGCAATGAGCTACACCTGGGTCAGGTACAAATCCAGACTGGGGATGAACAGATGAACAGCCCTGCTGAGAAAGGCTTGGGGTGCACTTGGATGAGAGGGTGGACCCAGCAATGTGCAGTACTTGTTAGATCATTACTGTATTTAGGCCTGTATCAGAAGTCATAGCTCTACTGTTATGATCCAGTTATTACAATTATTAGATATGCCTCTGCCTGAATTAAGGTGCAAACAAGACCATATGCCAAAGTCAATATTATTGATTTTATTTAGCATTAACTTCAATAAATGAGAGATAGATAGGGGTGGAGGAGTGGGGAAGAAATAAATTGAAAAGATATGAGGGGACAGAAAAGTAGTGATAGGACAGACTAAGGAAAATATCACCATTCAGAGGATCCTAATGATGTCCTGTGGATCCTCTGCATCTTGGCAGTGAGTGTGCCCCAAAAAACATAGAGTCCAATGGATTGTATATGTTTAAGCCAGGTGGGAATGCCCAGATACCTCTCCTGAGGGGGAACAAGTTTGTCAAAATCTCCTGCAGCAGACTCCTGCTGGGGATCTGTTCCTTCACTCTGCATCACGTGCAGTCCTGTGGTGCAAGGCGGCAGGAATGAGTCTGGGGGCACTTTGGGGGTCTTTGATGGATTGTGACACCTCCTCAGCTGCCTCTCCTGGGAACGTCCATGGATCTTGCCTTCCTGGGGTGGGGGAGTCGGGGTAGTAAACAACTGAGCCAGTTTGTGGAAGGGAGGATGGGTGCTCACTGCCTTGGATTTGAGGTTACAACACACCCCCAAAATTCTCCTCTCCCCGCTTTGGCTGGTGGGGAGTGTGTGCAAACCTGGAGCAGCAGATGAACCCGTGGACTATGGCCTGCCCCACCCTGAACTCAGCCACACATGATTTTCAGGACAGCTGCTGGGTTTGGCTTTCTTGCAATTACATTTTTCTCCCTCAGCTTTGTTTGCTTTTTCTTGGACATGAAATGATTTAATCACTGTGTCATCTTTATCTTAAATTCCTATTTTAAGTTAAGGTGTCTTAACTCATAATCCAAAGTTTCCCCCAGGAGGCATCTTCAGGCACAGGTGGGCTCCAGTGGTCAAAGCTTCTTTATAAAGATTTTAAAAGTCCTTCATAACAATGATTAAGCCACGAACCATAACATTTCAGTCTCAGACATCTACTCAGCAGATATTCTCTGCAAAAATATTCTGACTGCAAATTTTGAACATTATGGAGAACCAGAAGATTTAATTTCCAGAGCATACTTATATTTTCAGAAGCATTCCTCCAATTTTGGGCTAACAACATGCGAACACAAAATACTTACATTTCAGGGAACAGCATGAGTCTTTCTGACTTCATTTAACTTGTTTTAAAATTTACAAAGTCTTTGTATGAAAAAGGTCATTCCAGCTAAAGCTAAAATTAGAAATGAAGTTCATTATTTCTTAATTATTTTTTGCACATTAATTCAAGTAATTCTAGAATCAAGTTTTGTCTTTTCCAACACTGAATTATGCATAATGCAAATTAATTTAAGAATACTTTCAGCAAGAATTAGTAGAGCTGTCAGTTCAGATGCCATTGTTTTTGTTAAATGGAATTGAGATTAGTAGTCTAAAAGATGTGGAGAGTAGGATCTGTATCAAGGGGCAGTTTTTCCAGTTGTTTTAAGAACTGACAGGACTTGGTTCCTGGATGTTTAGCAAGGTCCCAGGACGCCCATAGTCAAAGCTTTCAATCTGCATTCTTGTTGTGCTGTGAGCGGTCATTTCCCCAGTGCTATCAGGCAAGTGTCAGCGGTGACAGCTTTACGAACCGTGAACTCCACTGGAAAAGTGCAGTTACTTATCTGGCTTCATCACCACACACAAACACAAGTCAGGCATAGCCAAACTCTCCATGTTTATATCAAAGTATTTATGGAAAACCTTAGTAGATTTTTTTTCCTCTGTTTCACCTTAAATACTTGTTGTTCTGTTCACTATATCACATCTTCTCTTCTGTAATTATTATATCCAAATTATTCATTAATCCTGGTTTAAGATGTTCCCACATTTTCTTTCCATTCCACACCACTATTGCTGGTTGTTCCATCCACACAGTTTGTGCCTCCTTAACCAGTCACATTTTGTTGGCAGCAGCTACTGGTGGAATCGTTTGGTGAGTGGGAACAGAAAACTGATTCAGGTTTTAAAATGAGTAATCCCACCTTCTGTCCTCATTACAAGAAGGGCATGGAATAATTTAAATTGATATTTCCTCCAAACGCTTCTTCATGAAATCACCTCTTGACACTCCCAAGTTTTTTGTTTCATTAAATAGTCAAATTTATTTGGAGAACATGAACAGCCAATTTTAATTTATTTTTAACAAGGAAGCTGATGGAACTAAAAGAAATGCTTCATTGTATGAAACTGTTTCAAACACATTGAGCATTGTAAATGAGCAAGTAAAGAAAAAAGTCAGAGAGAAAGATGTAGAGCTAAGGATTCAGTGACACATTTCTGAGTCACATACACTAAAGCAGCTGTCTTCTACACATCTTTTCTTGAGTTCTACTGCAGCATGTATAAATTGCTGAATTTGCAGCTAATTATTTGATTGCATACAAAGCGTGAATAATGAGTGGTATTATAAACACACAATGTTTTGATTTTTTCTTCTAGGAATAAGTGCAGGCAACAATGGAAATCATATATTTGTTTAAAAAAATAGTAGGGAAGATGAAAATGTATTTATGAATATGAGCATATTTCTATTTTGTATGACATACAACACGTATATCATTGGTTTTGCTTCCTAATTGAATAGATAATTGTGCAGAACAAAAAAAATCCAACAAAATATCACTTTCATCTCAGGTGAAATCCAAAGAGAAAGGAAGCATACATAAGTAATCCCATTCTATGAGATGTTTTTAAATTTACCCATGACAAACAAGCACTAAGAAATTTCTGTGTGTAGCAAAACCTATATTATAAAGTAGCTGCTTTTAAAGACATCTACAAATTGTTCCAATAGCATTGTAACTACAAGAGGATTTTCTACACATGCTGGTAATGGAAACCAAATTTAATATCTCAGGGTGTTTGGATATTAAAACAAAAAAAATCCCTGTATTCTTCACAAAACCGGAACATTAAAGAATGAAATATTTTTCTATAAATTAACTTTATGATTCACCATAAATGGAAGGTTAATGCTGGCTATCACAGTGCCTGTGGAATCAATTTTAATCTCGGACACAATTCCATTCTATTACATGCATATATATACATAATTTTTATTTTTTTTACTTTCCTCCCATTTTATTAAACTAAGTAGTTTAGTAAAGTAACTTAACAAGTTAGTGTAAAGAGCAGGAGACTATTTTCTGGTATTAAAAAAGCAGAAGAGATTGCATTCAAATGAAGAAATAAATCTGCATCTTTAGGCCAATATATTAAATCAGGTATAAAAGAAAAGGGAGCTAAATAAGAACAATTGAAAGTCTGTGCTGAGGAACTCAGCCTTGGAAATTGTTCTGAACTGAAACAATTTACTTTCCAACACCAAAATCATTTACTTCTTGAAACTGAACAAAGTCATAATTTTTGCTCCAAGGAATTTGTGAAGATCAAATCATACTATGAATCACTTAGTGAAATTACAAAGTAATTAATAATATGTCTTAGGCTTCATTTTAATATCTGTTCTCTTGAGGGAGCTGTTAGAGTGCTGGACATTTCTCATCTGTTTTTTGTGTTGGGGGCTTGTTCCACAGCAGTTTTTAAAGACATAATCTGTTCATCAAAGGTAGATGCAAATATTCATGAACATAGTTTACCTTGAAAAGTAATTTAAATCCTACATGTCATTCTGTTTGACCACTTTCTTGGTACTTCTATCTGCATATAATGAAAGCAAATTTCACCTGGAATATGTCTTTAATGTCTACCAATGATTTTCACTCAAAAATCTAATAGTACTCGAGGTTGTCATTCAGATGTAAGACACTGCTGTTCACCTTATGTCCATTTTTGCAAGTGTGTATTGATGGGAAAAATTCAATAAATTCCTTTATGTTATTTTATATTAATTAAAGAAAATACTATGAAGAGAAAACAAATGCAGTGACATGACTTTAGATCATAAATGTAGATATATGTTGCTTACATTGCTGGTACCCTAAAATGGAAAATGTTCATAAGATGCATGGCTATCTAGTTTTTGCAGTGACTAGAAATTGTTGTCAATAGAACAGTGTAGATTGGAATAAATTTTAGACTAAAATATGATAGAAAAGGGTTAAAGAAGGTAGAGGGAAATCAGCTGGGCTCTTTGAAAGCTTCTAGTTATTTATGCTTCACAAAACTACTATAAAAATAACCAGTGATCACTGGTTACAGCTACTACTGTTAGAACTGAGGTCTTATAATACATATCTATGGTTACTCTTGATTCATTTTTGGTGGACACAAAACCTATACCATACTCCTGTTGGTGTAAAGGTAACAACATTTTGCATCTTCAGTGTTGCCCTGCTCTTCGGCTGCTATACCAATACATATGTGTAGTAGCTATTTCTTTATATATTCTATTCAATACATGTGTATAAAAGATACATTAAAGACATGTAAGATTGTTCCTGTTTACAGTAAAAACCATTTTAAATCATTGCATATCATATTTTAAATGAGATCATGTCATTTGTAATTGAGCATGTATATGAGGAAGTTTGTTTATTTCTTTAATCTATACCAAATAACTAAAATAATGTCTAAGTAGCCTATGCCTTCCTTCAAAAAGAAGCAGAGGTTATTCAAAAAACAATATATTTCTCTCAACACTATAGAACTTAAACTTACATTTATGGTTTTTTTACCTTTTTAATTTATAAAGAAAGCTGAAATCTTGAAAGCTTTATACCCCTAATATTCGATATACTTTATATTCTACATATCTTTGTGATTGGAAGAAGATATAGTAGCATAAAATATACAACTCAGGCTGACAACTTTTAGATGCATTGGAGAAAAAACTAAAATGAACTGTTGAATGGAAATGTATGGCTCCAAAAATGCACCATTTACTGAAAACATCTATTGTAAAAGTTTTAAATCACCCTATTTCTGGATATTTCTGTATCTTTCTATAGTTATGTTCAGATAGGTTATTTTAAATTATCTAGGCTAGCACTGGCAGACTCAGCTATCAGTTTTGTTTCTTTCCTTGGCCACAGGTGTAATCCAAGTCTAGTGGTATTCCATATAGGTGCATTTTGATCTCTTGATTATTTAATCTGTCAGAAGTCAAAATAAATCTTTAATTATATATGGAAAACTTAATAGTATTTAAATAGAAATCTTGCTAAACTATTTACACATGAAGTTAAGTAATCAATTTAAATTTTATCTTTTATTGTTTTTTTATTTTTTTGTCTTTTGAAATATTACTGTCTAAAATACATAACTGTAGAAGGGATTTATGGTATGTGGCATGTTGATGGTATTGCAGGCTGCCTTTGTGCAGGAAAACTCTCAGTGCTGACTAACAATTAATTAAGGTTGGTACATGTGCAGGTTCTCAATGACAATTTTCACCTCTCAAGAAAGATATGATTAGAAATAACTGGCAAATTAAATTATAACTCATAAAGGTAAGCCTGTTTCCTCTGATGCTTTCTTGCACATGCACACATGCAAACAGGAAAACACATCTCAAATTAGAATTCATTTTGTTCATATCAGATTTTAAAAGTCGGTTTTTGTTGTTTTTTTATGGGTGGGTTTGGGTTTTTCTTCAGCCCTCTTTTATACACAGAAGATTGTTTCAGGGGTATTTATTTGTGGTTTGCCTCTGCTTTGTTTTCAAGTACTCAATAGTCAGTATACTCTGTAATGTAAGTAAATTGTCTGATCGTGCACTATATTTAACCAACTGTGCTTAAAAATCCAGCCCTATTTACCTTTGTAAATTTGAAAAAACACTGCTGTACCTTTATTTTCTTGCAACCCTTCTGTACTTCTCTCTTATCTATCATATTTGTTTTACAGTTCTAACAACATAGTTCTTTTCTGTTAACATTTCACTGTGAATGACTGAATGTAACTGAGATATAATTTTTTGTTCTTTAAAAATATTACCCTGACTCTCCAGCCTGACACTGACAGGATGGCCTGTATGGGGGTATTGTCCAAATAGTTTAAGAGTAAACACATTAGTTTGAATGTGACCCATAGATGTTTGGCAGGTCCAGAGGCTCCCATAGCAGGAGGAAAGCACTCAATTTTCAGAAGCTCAGTATATCAGATTTAGCTGTAAGTGGCAGAAATGTCTGTCTAGGGGAGAAGTCTACTTGAAATCACCACTCAGACAGGGGAGGATTAGATTACATCTGCTCGGTTGTAACTGACAACATTTATCCTCTTTTATGTGCTGTAAAACAAAGAATCAAGAGGTGAACTTTCTAGTATAACTGATGCGATGCAACCTGTATTTTTCAGCAGCTCCACTTGGCTGGATGATTCAGATATGTGCTTGAAAACCACAGGAGGGCTGGTGAACAGTTAAAGATTCTAGCTCATTTTAACACCTTTGGATCAGGAGGCTGGAGGGTGATATTTATACTATACACAAGGAAAGTTAGAGATTGGCCTGGTCATTACTGATGAGACTAGCTTGAAAAGCAAGCTGGAGAAAATGTATGCAGGAGTGAGGGACTGTTTTCTTCATAGTAGAAAGGATGGATTACAATTTGTTCCATGTCATGTGCCTCTGTAAAAGTCTGTTCATCACTATAAAACAGTTTCTGAAATACCAGTGAGCTACAGTAGTGGCATCACTGATATTGCAAAAGAGTTCATGTGTTTCTAAAGGTAAATATGTAGGCATGAAGGCAGAAATTTCATATCTCTTGGAATAGAGAGGCAAGCATTGGTTTATTAAGAAGATTCAGAGGACCTAAAATCTATAGTTATATGCCTATACAAGTACCATGAGAAAGTTTATACCAAACTAAAGAGAATGAGATAGTTTTGTCTTGTGGTTCATAGCTCATCTAAAAAAGCCATCATTTCTTACAGGCACCTAAATGCTGTTTTGAAGACTTTCCAGCAGTTGTTTAATGCTGTTTTCTAGTATGAAATAATCTAATTTACATATAGATTAAGAATCTATTTATGGCATCTGTGATACAACAAACAAATGTGGGGATCACAAAACCTTTATTGTATTTGTTGATTGCTGTTCGATTTCTGTTTGCATTATAGTCCCATTAATGTTGCCACTTTAACATACAGCATATGACAAACATTTCTTAGCAAAATTGCCTATCTTCATGAAAACCTTATCAATAGTCAAGTGTTAGCTTTAATTACTTAATTTAAATATTCTTCAAGACTTAAACAAATTGGGGCATCACATATTGCAATTCTACTACCTACTGGAGAAATATCACACATATGCTCTCTATTATAAAAGCAGTCACGTTGTCACAATATTAAAAGTAATATATAAGCATAGTTATATGTAAACTAGGAGTGCACTTAAATTGTGGGATTTTTTTGTTTTACAAAGTGGAAAATACAAAGAACGTTTCAGCTTTGAGTTTGCTACATTTTTTAAAGTTTATGAGCAACACTGAAAACTAAAGTATTCAGCTGTTAGGATAATTACCTTTGTATCCTGAAGCCATTCTTTTAAGTAAAATGTTTCCGAAGAGTGCATAAGAATGATGTATATGTGGTCACACATTCCTGTTGCTAGAGAATGAAAAGAAATTACTTGCAGGATTTGTTGGTAATACTCATTTGATTTGATTTGATTTTTCTTTCTTTAACTTCAATGGCTTAGCACATTTTAAAAATTACACTTTATTGTTTCTAAAATATAACTGCTTTCTCATATAGTTACTTTTTAATTTGATTTCTTTACCTTATTATGCCATGTGCTCCATCTATTCCCTGTTGCATATTCCATTCTGCATGTTTTATTTTTATTCAATTTTTTATTAAATATATATTTCTATACTTTTTTCAGGAATTGCTGTTTACATGTGAAACTCTTAACCTTTAAACTGGCTGAAATTGAAATTTAATGGTGCATACTTAATACAGAATTAACATAGGTTTTCACATTTAATATATAACTTATAGATAATTCATAAATTGAATTATTTCTTCTTGCTTCAGCAGTATGTAAGGAAACATTTGCCCTCCCTTTTCATGTTTTTGGAGTTTTGTTTTTTTGTTTTGTTTTGGTTTTTTTTAAGAAAAGCGCACTTTTGCCGTGTCTCTAAATTAAGAGAAAATATTAGTATTTTGAACATAAACATAAGTTTTTGAAATTTAGGAATTTTTTCAGCAGGGAGAATGCAGCTGATTTATACAGATTTATGCATGATGTGGCATGGGCAAGTATGCATCAGTAGTTAGGACAGAGGCAAGTTCAGGAGCTAAACTGAATGGAAAACTTCAGCAACAGCAAAAACATTGGGTCTGAAGATGCCAAAGATAAACCAAGACTGCAATCATATAGCCAAGGGTCATATTTCAATACATCTGTCAAAGACTACTGAAGGAATATTGTGCAAGAGTCTTTGAATCATCTGAACTTCAAACTAGTGAAATGTGTGTTTCTATGATGGTAGGGTTTTTTGTTTTTTTTTTTTTTTAATGTAGTAAACAGTATGTTTAATAAGAATAAACTCTAATATGCTTGTAAGTTTTTTTTCTTTTTCATATGTTCTAGAAATTTATGGTCTTTTCCAAGGTCTTTTGCTTAGAAGATGCCATTTGCATATCTTCTTTCTTCAATTTATTAGGAAATGCAATGGCTTTGTGATGGTTTTTGGACTGCTTGGTCCCAAAAGTAAAATCTGTTTCAATTGATACAGATGAATTCCATAGAGCTCTTAATTCACTCTCTACTAACATCCAGCCAGAAGAAAGCATGGAGGATTTAACAAATGATGCCAGCTTTTCAGTACCACAAGGGAGGACCAAGCAGGTTCAAACTGAAGAAAAGTTAAGGAAAAGCATCCATCTATCCCTAACACATTTAGACAGGGAGATCTAGAGCATGAAGAATATGTAAACTCCTTAGAGTGATGACTAGCTGTCATCATAGTGATGTGAAAAGGAGCAGAAGAGTGTTTTAGGAGATTTATGTGGCAATTTAGTTTAATAATCTGGATTGAGCAGACTCCATTTCCTGAGTGAAACTATAACTATATAGAAGAGAGAAAAACAAAAAGGAAATTAAAGAAGGGGAAACTCCCTGCCAAAACTCAGAAAAACCCATGCCTGAAACCCATTCCCCTTGCAAAATCACCAGCTGGACTTTTTCATAGAAAAGGGGGGAAAGGTATATTTTTATCTTTCAAAGAACTCTGATTATGATACTTACTAGGTGACATATTTCTCCCCACAGTAGTTTTTAACAGTAGTCATTGTAAGTCTCTGAAATCAAGGTGGTGCCTTGTCTGATGCTCATGCCTATTAAGTACTTCAAAACAAAGCTGTTACAAACAAAAAAAACCCCTCTGATAACCAGGAAAATTATTCTTCCCAATGTACACATACATATCATGTCTTTTTTACACCCTATCACATTTCCTCCAGAGTTATGCATACTAGATAATAAAGAGAGAAATGTTTAGTGATTTATTATGAAAGTCAGAGGAAATCAGAAATACCAACATGAAATTTTGATGTTTTTCAAAAAACATTTCTTTAAGAAGGGGAAGACCGGCTTGCTATATGAAAGGGTTAAAAGGAACAGCTACACAAAATGCAGAGAATGCTGAGAAGTGCATGGTTTCTTACCACCTTTCAATAAAAATGCAGCAGTTTGGACCTGGCTTGTTTAATATTTCACATGAAGAATCCTCAGAGACTGACTTGACAGACACAGCATTTTTGGAGTAAACCAACAACTTCAAAAGCAGAGAGTCACTGCTCCAGATGGTGCATACACAGAAGTCTGAAAAAGCTTAACTGTGCAGTGACTGAGCCAACAGCAGAAAGATGCAGTCCTTTATTCCAAGCAGCTAAATGGCTCAGATGTTTGTGGAGCAGAAATTTTAACTGTGCACTGATTTCAATGAATCACAAAGAGTTGCTGAGGTTGGAAGGGACCTCTGGAGGCCACCAGGTCCCACTCTGCTGCTCAAGCAGGGCCACATAAGGTCAGTTGCTCAGGACTATATCCAGATTGCTTGTGGAGATCTTGTGAAGACTGCTTGGGTGAACACTCCACAGGTGCTCTGGGCAGTGTGTGCCAGTGTCCAGTCACCCTCGTAGTAAAACAAGTGGTTATTCCACTGATTCCACCCATGTTAAGATGGAATTTTCTGTGTTTCAGTTTATGTCCATTTGCCTCTTGTTCTCTTTTAATGAGTTTAGCAATACATTTTATCTTTAAAAGTTATAAATGTTCCCTGGGAAATTTTAAATCAGTCCGGTCTTTACATCTATATGTGACAACTTGCTGTTCAGAAATAATTTAAAAATGGGACTTAGAATACCATGAAATAATGAAACATACTCAGTATGATTTCTACCAAAAAAAAAAAAAAAAAAAACAAAAAGGAAAAAAAAAAGAAAAAAACAAACCAAACCAAAAAAAATCTTTCACTCATTTGAATTGTAGATGTCCAAAATGTAATGAATAAAAGAATGTTACATTCAGACTTGCAGAAGTTTGTTCATTTGGTTTCATACAGAAGAGCCTCTAAAGAAAGCAAAATATTAATGGAAAGAGAGGCAATGAAGATATCTATCTATCTATCTATCTATCTATCTATCTATCTATCTATCTAGTACATATATAAAATAGTATGCAAAATTACATATTTTTGACATTTTGGTCTTTGCTGCTAACTACGTCTCTTAACATGTCCAGTTCCAAATGTAGAATCTTTCTCTAACAGCCAGAATGAAGAGCTTTTCAACAGCAGTGAGTTTCTGTAACTCCTTTGGTGGATTGTTCAGTTAAAAAAGATAATGAGAGGATTTTTAAATGTTTTGAATCATTGAGAGAATCCAAATCTCTGTTTCTGAGAAAATATGTTATTCATATGGCTAATATTGTGTGACAATATAATTGGAGGTGGGTTTTTGTTGTTGGGCTTTTTTTTTTTTTTAATTATTATTATTATTGAAGGAAATACTTTTATACCTTGCCAAGCACCAGTGACTTAATTTCTGGTATACCAGTGTCACAACTTGTATCATAAAATGCTACCTACAGACTGAAATTTTCTGCTTCTCCTTTTATTAGAAGAAACTAGATTTTCCTTTGGCCAAATATGATCATCATATTTAGATTCTTAGTGTGAAGCAGTTGTCCATTTTTATCCTCAATATTAAAGTCAATGATGGTAGGTATAGTAAAGTTAACAGTTTTTCACATGTAAGATGAAAAAAATTTCATTTCTTTATTGAATGCCATGTAAATATGAGACGTTTTTACAGACCATTTAACATTTGCTAGAATAGGAGTCAGGCCAGGGAGAAAGAAAAAAAGAAAGATGTCCAAACATAGAATGTTTGTTCAGTAAATTGAAATTGAAAATTGAAAATTGAAAACTTTGATTTTAATCTATGTCAGAGGGAATATTTTAGCTTTTTTTATTTTAAAGGCAAGTTTTATCAAATATTTATCTTAGAAATTGATTATTTGCATACTCTGCTTCTTCTTCACCCCAATTTTCTGATGTAATTACTGCTTAAGAAAACTGGGTTAAAAATGCAGTATTATACATTTGAGAGCCTTTATCCTCATATATTACATTCAGAAAAGGTTGAAATATATTTTCAGAAACAGCCACTAGATGTACTGTTCAAACAACTACTTCATGTGACCTTGCAGAGAAAATACATTCCATGATTGCTATAATCGTCCAATTAAAAAAAGAGAAAAACTAACCAAAACAAAAGTAAAGCAAAACCAAAACAAAATAAAACAAAACAAAATCAGATTCTTTACATACCTTCCACAACTTTTCTCAATTGCAAGCTAAAATCCTGTTCCTGTTGCCCTGTGCAATGATAAGTCACTCTCAGATATCTCCAGCTTGTAGCTGAGTGTGAGGTACTGTAAAAACAATATCACTGTAGTAATAAAAGACCTGATATATAAAACATTAAATATGAATCAACCTATTTTATACTCACAAGCTAAAAATCTTGTATTTCAATCTTTAGTTAATTCAGTCATCAAGATGTTCTGAAAATTCAAAGGAGCTGAAGTCCAGCTTAAGTCCACATGTCCAAAGTGATTTACAAATATTCTAGATAAAATCATGCCACAATTATTTTTGCAAGTCCCTATAAGGTAATTCTATCCTTAACCAGAAGGATCAAGTAGAGGCACTGAGGGAGTTTGTGGGTGAGTTTCCAAACCTGTTCATGCTGAGCAGATTTTGTTGCACAGTTCAGTTCATGATTCAGTACACAAAGTAGTCAAGTACATAACAGCATAACTATCCATGAGGAAACTCACACTATGTCTCATTCAGAGAAACATTTACAGATGATATTTTGGTGTTATACAGATAAAAATGCTTGGGGATTTGGGGTGGTTTTGGTTTTATTGATTGGAGGATGATACTGATGTTTCCACAATTTCCCTATTAAATTAAATCATCTAGACCAAAATGAGGCTTTGAAACAAAATAAGAGTTTTCCATTTTTTCAGAGAGTGAATGCTATGCTTTTCACTGATTAAAGAGTTGAATATCTACAAGAAACTCAGAAAATAAATTTCAGGTAAATCTCTGAAGTTTTAATTTGTACTTGGACTGAGTGAGCAGTTCATAAAACAAAGAAGGAATAAAAAATGCTAATTGTTTTCCATTATTTATATAATTGTGAAGGGAAAACCGTAATGAAATCAGGATGCTGTGCCTCATCAGAGTTGTGAACTGATTCCAGATATCTCCTCTGGATTCTGTTGTACATTGCCTTTTTATTTAAATATTTATCTTTCTGAAGTGTGTGGCTTCACCTAAAGGACTCTTGAGTTAAGCCAGAGGAAAAAAAGATAGAGAAAGCAAAAAATGTGTGTTTATAAATATAGTGTTTTTATTATAAATAATGTTTAGCAATTTATTAGTGCAAGACTAAATATGCATAGTTAAAATTTTTGGAAAATTAATCTAATATTGTGCCAATTTTATACAGCTATATAACAAAAGTCTAACCTTGACTTCATTGTTTTCCTGGATTTTATTGACCCTGAAGTATTAACTCCAATATTAAGATATGCCATAACTAAATACACAGAAAAAGAAAGTTTGTCCTTTTTTCACTGCTTGATCTAAAAATAAAACTTTGTTCAGCATGTAGCCACAATATACTCTTGGCTGGAACAGCACCAAATTTAACAACAGAGTGAATGTTTTTTACTTTTTCTAGGTAATTAAAGTTTTAAAATCCCTATTATCAAAGTTCATTTTGTTGTGCAAGAATACAAGACAGAAAAAAGAAAATAAGGCAATCATTCTGCAAGACTAGAAAAAAAACTGGATGAGAATTTGTTTTAAAAACCTTTAGAAATATTTTTCTTTCTCACGGAGTGTCCACATCTGTAAGAGAGTTCCATACTCTTAAGTGTGTTTGTACGCAAATGTCAAAAAGAAGAAAACTTCATATATATTTTATTAACAACTTAGTACCTCACTTCAGAGGTTTTTGTATGGTCTTTTAAATAAATATGATTCTGGTGATGTTATAAGAACTATGCTATGTTATTTATTTTCATAAGCAGAACTTGTCTTCCTTAAGTTGACTGAGTTCTTTGCTGGTTATATGTACAGTTAGAAACCAATATATGTCCCCAGATTCTTTCATTTTCTATTCTGCCATTCTTTGTTGTATTTTGTGATTAAACTCTGTATTCGTGTTTTTATTTTTATTTTAAAGAAATAAAAATAATTGATAGATATAAAATAGAGTAAGCAACTGTGAATTAATTCATCATACCTCATAACTTTAACAAAAGTACTGTGCAAACTGTAGTACTAGTGAGGAATTTAGTGGAATACAGATTTAGATATAATTGGCAGCTAGCTCAGCATGCTTGTTTCTTCTGGTATAATATGCACTAAGTACCACTGGTAGAGGGTTACTTTGTTTTATGCTGCTTTTTTAACCACATCTGTGAGAAAGAGAGACTAAAACAAGTTTATTTTCCTAGTAAAGCCTCCCAGCTTCAGTGTCATTAACAGTGATAGAAACCAAGAAATAAATTAGCCACTTGAAGCTAATGAATGCACTTACTCATTTAGGATGTTTTGCTCACAATTTAGAAGGTCTCATTTATTGTCTTTTTTTTTTTTCATTATACCCTGGTCTTATTTCAATTCATTCCAAATAATCCCATCCCAAAGTCCTGTTGTTCTCTCTCTAACCTGGTGACAAGATGTAGCACTGCTTGCTTTCCCAAGAAACTTAGAATCCCTCTGTGTGTGACACAGCCTGAGCCCCAAATGCACAGGCCCAGGTAATCCTATTCACACACGCATGCATATACATGGTACGTATATGTATATGTATATGTATATGTATATGTATATGTATATGTATATAAATGTATATACATTGTTTGTATATTTTTACTGGTCAATCTGTATACGCTTGTAGCAATGTGACTTCCTAATGATATAAAATTTGTAACTCATATTGATCCTACATCCCACTGCCCTTCATTAAATCCTTGGAGATCAGTGTGCTCCTCTTAGAATACATTTGTCATTCATTACAAACGCAATAAAAGCCCTGGAGTCCTAGAAGAGAAGAGTCTTGCCTTTTACTTTTCTGCTCTCTCACTATTAATAGATAACTCCCAGCTGCTATTTCATTTTTCTTCTGTCATGAAAGCTGTAACTACATGATTAAAATGGCATGCAGCTCTAGAACTACTATCAATTACACTAATTAAGGTCAAATAGAATTGAACAGCACTCTTTGTGGAAAACAATGAAAGCAATGTAAACCACTATTAATTTAAGGACATCATATGTACATATGACAGTTTCTACACATCTTATTATTAATTATTTTTAGGTAGTCTCTTATAATGACTTCTCTAGAATGTATTTTGCTCTTTTCATCTGAGAACAGAACTCCCAGAGGGAGATTTTTTACTTTTCTTTTAACTGTGTAAGTAGGAATGACCTCTTTTTATTAGAAAAACCTTTTTTCTTGGGTTTTGTTTGTGTAAAGAAAGCTCATTATAAATTTTTAACATTTGCCACCCCTGCAGCTACAAGGAGGATAACAAGTCAAGAGGACTTGACAGACCTGTAAGAAATATGTTCTAACTAGGTCTAAAATCTAGATTTACAATGGAAAATGAATGTTTCCTCTCAGAAGCTGTCCCTCAGTACTGTCTGCCTGAAAGACACACTGCAGGAAATTACATGTAGCAGAACATGTATAATCTAAGAGACTATTTGAAGGAAAGGAGTGTTGTGACTTCTGTTTTCTATCATGCAAATTATTTTCATTCTGAATGAGAAAGAAGCTGAAATTTGTCTAAAGGAATTAAAAAATAAAACAAACCACCAAACAGTCTGACTTAAAATATTTGAAATTATTTATTGAAAAATGATGGCATTTTTCTTCTCTTTACTGAGATGTCCTAATATCTCTCCTCATCTGCATGCAGTCATCTTCAAGTAAATAATCATTCTGCTGAACCAGTAGGGGGCTGCAAGGAAGATATTTTTCATTTTAAAGAATACTCAGAACTGGAATATGCTTCCTCTCTTTATATCACCAATGTTCAGTCCAGACCATCACAGTGAATTGCTGTTTTCCTGCAAGTCTGTGGCCAAGATTCTTGAAGGCAGCTGAACGAAATCATTCATTATGGAAAGTAACTGTGCACAAAAAATATCATCCTTGTGCACAATAATCTTGATAAACAGTTTTTTACATACAAACCATGGCTGGTTCAAACTACAAAAGAGTATTTCACAATGCAATATAAGAAATATCAAGTAGGAATCCCTTCTTTTTAAGTTTTTGATGCACAATCATTGCCTCTTTATGAGTGTTCCTAACTGGTGCTTCAAGAGGTTGAATAAGGCCAACAGAAAGAGAATGAGGGTGAGGTGTTTAAAAGAGGTGCTTGAAAATAAAGGGTCATAGCAGCAATGAGTCATTGTAACACAAAAAGCTCTGTGGTTAAATTATTCAGATTAGATGGGTGTTGTAATTAAAAGTAGTTACAATTCCTCTCTCAAAACATCCCAAAGAACTTTCCTTAATGAGTAGGATAATTTCATTAATGTATTTTTAGTGATCAAAAATTTAGAATGTTCTAAGTTTAAATTTCTTCTAAATGACCTCAAATTAACCTACATAGACATTTCACTCATAAGAGAGGTTTTGGTACACAGTGGAAGTTCCAAATGAAATTTTGAACAAGTCTCATTTAATCTCCAAAGACACAACTTGAACAAATAAAAGCTGCACTAGTTTAAATCTGCTGAAGATTCAGCCTCACCTAACTTGAGGCAATAGCTAACATTTTGTTATTGATCATGTGTTCCCTATCACCTTGAGGCAAAGGTAAATAAAAAGATTGAGACTTTTTTATACTGGTATATTAGTATATTTTTTACTACCTCTATAGATTTAGGAGCAGGCCTTCATTTGATAGATGCTCTTTTTAACTTTTTTTTACCAGGATACTGGTGAGTATTGCTATATAGATATAGATAATGTAGTTTAAAATTATTTTTATGCAAAAAGTGATTTTAAAAATTCAGACTTCGGTCACTTTGTGATCTTTGGGCTCATTCAGCAACAGAAACAATGACTGTAAAAGATCTTAAGCATGGAGGCTGACCAAAGGTCTGAAATGACATCTTGGAGTTCTGAAATATGAAGTAAATAAACATTTCAACCAGCTCACAAAACAGACTTAGAACTTACCTTCAGTTTTTGGTGAATCCACAAAGGGTATTTTATTTCAGCTGTTGAGCTCAGTTCATGTTAATAATTTCAAGCCAATTGAATGCATAAAGGGAAGAAGCACTCAAACATCCATCTCGTAAAAAAGAATACTTATAAGTAATGTGAAGATTAATTTTCAATTTTTATTACAAGAGATATCATTTATATCAACTTTAAAAGTTCATAAAAGTGAGATGGTTTTGATTGGTTTATGTTAGGGTTGTTTTATTTTGTTGTTTTCTTCTTTCCCCCCAGAGGGCTTCTTTTGGGATGTACATATCTAACAGTAGCAAACAAATTGACAGGGGAAACTCTAATGACAATCTCATTTGTATGCACAGTGAGAATATAGTCTGCTTAGAGGCTGCTGTTGGACGTAGACAATTCACAGACTTTGTTCCTACCTTTTGCCACAGGGCTGAAGTACAGCCACACTGCAAATTTGATTGTGCACAGAGAGCATGTAGGAGGAGAGCTGTGTAGCTAGAGGCTCAGAGTGCACCTTACTGAGACAAAACAGAAACAAAATGAAAAAAAATACAAATAAAGCATAAAATTGGTAAAAACTTAAAAAAAAATACATATGGGATGGGAAAGGGACACAGAGGTGAAAGAAATTATGTCCTAAAGCAATAGATTATTTGCTTAAAATTCAATTTCTTGATATGTTACTCTTTTAGACCTTTCAGGGAAATGAAGAAATGGTGGCAAGGAAATTGCAATAAAGTATTCTCTCATCTAAATAAAAATTAAGATAAACTGATTAAAAGAAACTTAATTTTATTTAAGGGAGCAAAACTGGGTTCATCAATTCAAGACACAGAAAGAAAAAATAGGTATGAAGATTAATTTTAAGTCAAAGAAAGGTAGAAAAGGTCATAAAGATTATTAATTTCAGAAAAGAAAAGATAAAATAGAATTCAAACTTTATTAAGTAGATCCAAAACAGATGAAGTGGAATATATGAGTCATTAAATTCCATAAGAAAACTCAGAATAGATAATATTTATATAATTTTGTAACTTAAAGTAATGCAGAAAATAATAAAAAAAAGGAGTAATTATTAACTGAATCCAAAACAAGGTTATATCTTCAGGTATAATCCATTTAGGGAATTTTTTGGATTAAAACAAGGTTAATGTGGAATGCATGTTTTGGTTTAGTAGTGGTGGGGAGGAATCCTCTACCCATGAAGTCAGTACAGTCAAGGAGTGGTCTGTTTGACATCATTTCAAGCAATTCCTCTGTCAAGTAGTTTAAGTAGGAGGAAAACGTTACTGTGACATAGTTATCATCTCCTCAGAAAGAAGATTCAATGGCTCCATCATACAGAGCCAATCCTCAGTGGCTCCCAGGTGGACCTGATGCTGGCCAAGGCTGGGGCAATCAGCAATGACGGGAATGGAAGGGGGAGGGAAAAAAAGTTATTGCTCAGATATAGTTTGTGGCCAGAGAAGAGAAGTGTGAGAGCAAGTGAGAGGAGCAGCTCTGCAGAAACCAAGGTCAGTGCAGAGGGGCAGGAGGTGAGATTCTCCAGGTGGCAGAGCTGAGATTCCCCTGCAGCCCGTGATGCAGAACAGGGGGAAGGAGCTGTGCTCTTTCAGCCCATGGAGGGTCATGAGGGGCAAAAATCCACCTGCAGCCCATGGAGGAGACCCACGCCATAGCAGGTGAATGGATGGATGCTCTGAAACCCTGGAACAGGCTGGAACAGGCCCTTGTCAGGGCCCTGCTGACCTGGAGAGAGAGGAACCCATGCTGGAGCAGGTCTCCTGGTAGGACTTGTGACCCCATGAGTAATGAACACAGTGCAGCAGTTTGTGAAGAACTGTTCCCCCTGGGATGGACTCACACTGGGGTTTTTCATGGAGAACTGTCTCCCATGGAAGGGATCCCACCCTGGAGCAGGGGAAGGTCTCCTCTGCCAGAGCAGTGTCAGAAACCACCCGTGATGAGCTGACCATTCCTGTGTCCCTGTGCCACTGGGGGAGGGGGCAGAGCCCAAAGAGGAGGAATGGGTCAGGGGAAGGGGTTCTTAGGATTTATTTTACTTTTCATTACCTTGCTATGATTTTGTTAGTGATAAATTAATTCCATATCCTGAAGTTGAGTCTATTTCACCCACAACAGCAATTGGTGAGTGATCTCTCACTGTCCTTACCTTGATCCATGAACATTTGTCTTATTTTTTTCTCCCCTGTCCATTTGTGGAGGGGAGTGATAGAATGGCTTTGTTGGGTGCCTGGCATCCAGACAGGTTCAATTCACTAGACATAAACAAACAAATAATCTACTTTCTGCAATTAATTACAAGCAAGTGAAACACAATACAATTAATATTATATAATTTCATATAACAAAGAAAGTGTTACAAATTTGCAAGTGCAGTGAGTGCTAATAGGTGCTAGTGTACACAAAAAATTCATCAATGCTTTCAGAAATTAGCAACAAGAGATGAAAACTTACAGCAAAGGTCTAGCATAGGATGCAATTCCTATGTTTTCATGTTCATATTTCTCAGATTTTTCTTTTGAGAACATCAAATCTCATCCCCACAATTGAAAAACAAACACATTATGGAGAAGTCCCACCTCAGAAAGCACACATACTATCACAATCCTGCTGATGAAAATAGCCATATATTTTTGGTTTTCTTTCCTTGGTGTATTTCAGGTAATATTGAGACAATAAAACATGATATTGATTACTGTTCTTCCTGTGCTTCATCTACAAGTGCAAGATCTATATGTAATTTATGCTCACACTCCATAGAATTACAATAACTGGGATTATTTTACCTCACAGATAGTTTTTTAAGTACACATCAAAAGGGAAAACATGTAAAACACACTCTTCGCAAAGCTGATTTTAGGGTTTTTGTAAATTGCTATTTAGTTGCCTGCCTGGATGAGGAGAGTGCAGATCTGTAACTGCAGAGTTTACATGTCACTTCTCAGAAAGGAGAGTTCAGCTACACTGGCATGTTGTTGCTCCAGATACCCTTGGCCATCTCAAAAAATATTAAACATTATTTAGAACAATTCTTGTATTTAGGCAACTATATCTGTCCAAAGACACCTAGTTTAAAGCAAACTGAACTTATTTATAGGCTCCAGTGTTGGCATTGATTAGCTCTGCCACATTTATAAGGTGAGATAAGACACCTCACCCACATGTAGATACCTGAACTTGTGAGTGTTAATTTAAAACTAAATCCCATATATAGCAGAGACTTACCATTTTAAATAATGCAGACTGATTTAAACCAAGAAAGATTTAATCTAGCAGACTAATCGAAAATTCCTCCCAAAATTCAACTATTTTGTGCAGAATGGGTTGACCAGCTTTAATTACTAAAACTCTTCTAAAGCCTAAGATGTTATCATTTTAATAGACTGTGTTTAATAAAGTAGAGGTTAATATTGTATCTTGTATATGCTTTTCAATCCGCAGGAAACTTTATGTGTGCTTTACTGAATAATAATTTAAATTGCATCTCACTGTTGTAACATTCAAAACATTATCTGTGATGGCAGATAATTATGATTTTGTCATAAAGCCATAGAATCATAGAATGTTTGGGATTGGAAGGGACTTCAAAGATCACCTAGCCATGGGCAGGGACAACTTTCAACAGATTATATTACTGTTATCAAAATATCCAAGCTGACTGAATAATTCCAATGACTGGGCACCCACAGCATCTCAGGGCAATGTGTTTTAGTGTCTCACCACACTCATAATAAAGAATTTTTTTCTTATTTTCAATCTTAATCTACCATATTTTAGTTTAAAATGATTTTTCCTCTCCTATCACAACTGCTGCTCCCTGAAAGTAGTTTTATTGAGAAACTCTACTCAAAAATATGCCTAAATGCATTTTTGACATACCTCATGCAGCATATATAACTTTGTATATTAACATGAATATAATAGCAATTCACTATTGTTTTTCAGTGTACCTCTCTAGTCACCAACAGAGACCACTGACAGCAAGCTGTCTTTTCCACTTCTGTTTCTCAAAACAAGGTCAGGATGAAGATAATGTCAAGACTAAATCACTTCATATGTCATCAACCTCAAGGTTTTTGTCTTGTGTTTAGTATTTCCTTAGCAATCAACATGGAAATGAACACCTTGCTTAGTATCCTCCTTAAAAAAATGGGTTTTTTCTGTATTTTCAATATGCTTACTTTAATAGTGTAATGACTGTATTAGATATTGCTATGCATGTTTTTGAAGTAACCTTTTTTGTGTATAAATAACAAAAATGTAGCTATTTGTCAGTTCAAATTTATCTTAACATTTATACATCAGAAAGGTTGTTTGGTCAGTCAGCACAGCACTGTGCCTCAATCAGTCACCTCTGCCTTTTTAGTGTGACATGGTTTTGTACACTGTCATACTAGCTGCAGAAACAAGATCTTCATCTCATACTGGTTCAATAACTCCTGGTAAAACACCAAACACTGACATATTTATTCTGAATAATTTTCCTCTTTGATAACTTTTCAACTGAACAACTGAAAAAGTTGCTGTGTGAGGATGAAACTCAGGAACAAGTTGAATCCCAGTGTGAAGGAGGAAGGGTTGTACAAGCTTGTACATTATTATGTCATGTGATGCATTTATGTCATAATTTGGTCTTTTTTAGTCTGTCATTAATATTCAGTAAATTTAGTATCTCTTGCAAATTGTCATTTGGCATGCCAACACTGGAAAACTTCAGGAGATGGATATCTGTATCATATTTTGTAAGAGGTGTTCTCAAAGATCAGTATTTCAGACTTTGATCTACAAAAATTGCCTTTATCTGCTGATTTAAATGTTAACAGAGTTCCCCTCACTATAGCAGTGACCGAAAACTCTGTTCCAAAGGGTCAACTATCTGACAGGTCAAGATGTTGAAATGAACATTAGCATTCAAAGCACAATTTTTAGGAAGTTCTACTCATTCTTTTACCCCTGTGACTTTGGGTAAATTATATTACACAATCAGCACTGCTTTTGATCTTTCTATTTGGGGTTCCACTCCCAGATAATGTCATCAAAATGGAAATCTAATTTTTTTTAAAAAATTGTATTTTATAATTCAGGTTATATTCTGATTCCCATGTGTGAAATCATTATGAGTTTTTTCTCTAAAGTATGTCCTCACCAAATAGTACTTCAACTTCAAAACTAAATGCCTTATCTAGGCATACTTCAGTAATGAAGTAATTAATTATCAAAATATAACAGACAAATATTTGCAAGATTTCCAAAGCAATTATGGAAACTAGGTGCTAAACGAGTGGTTAGCAAAATTATCCTGTTTTATGTAGAAATTTTGTGCAGCTATGCTCTTTTCAGTTTTATCTTAGAACTTTTTTCCCTGACATCCAATAATTCTTAGATCTAAAAATTATTCAGGGCTTTTCTATGAATACCATACAGCTCTGGAATTAAATTTGTAAAATGTTTCTCTGAAAGTTCCAGTTAGTGAAAAATCATAGCCATTTAACAAGGAGATGCTTGTGACCACCTTGTGACCAGCTGAAGTATTGCAGTGACATGATCATCAGATAAGTAGAAAATATTTCCACATTTAAGTAGCCTTTCTGCTGAATTTTTTTCTATTCAGTGTAAAAAGTCAATCTTTACATTTGTTTTTTCTTATTGAGAATGCTGAAAATTCTTGGCCCAGGTAGCTT
Source organism: Erithacus rubecula (assembly GCF_903797595.1). NCBI lineage: Eukaryota > Metazoa > Chordata > Aves > Passeriformes > Muscicapidae > Erithacus > Erithacus rubecula. The sequence goes on along the minus strand of NC_136686.1, from coordinate 24,566,243 downwards.
TATTGCATCATTCCAATCCATATAAAATAGCTTGGGTTTTTTTGGGTTTTTTTTAAGTGTGTTAAAATAGACCCTCACACAGTAGTCCCAAAATAACAGCTGACTTATGCTGACATAGAACATCTCCCCCACATACACACACACAGTTGAAAGTCTCTTCTCCTGACACTTTTCACAGTTTAGTTTATGGAGTGAACATGTACCTTTGTGACATAAATGTGTTCTGACATTCCCTGACGAAAGCCCAGCACCTCTTTTATGACAATAGTCTGATGAGCAGTGTGCTGTTACAGTTGGCTATGTGAGCCACACTCACTCTGGGACTGTAATTTGTACTGAATCATCTGCTCTGACATAACTGAGTTCAGGCTCGTGTCATGCATTGGACAGCTTGTCTTACCTGCACAGAAGTCTAAACTACATCCAATTGCCTTTATCCTTCTATCATAGAAGTCTAAACTGTCTCCAGTTGCTTTTATCCTTCTAGCAGATCACTTCTCTCTTCAGACCATTTTAATCTACTTCTCTTCTGCTGCTCACCTCAATCTAGGCAAATGATGTGACCTAGCTGCCAAACATGATCTTGTGCTCTGGAATTTCACATCTCAGAGTTGTGCTTTTCCCATTGTGTAAAATGCTGAGAGAGCAGCTATGTGCCTCTAAACCATGAATCTTGGCCCTGCTGCCTTGTTAACAAGTTACTGCCCATTAGCTGATCCGTGACAACCATGCATATGTGTACTGCTGCCCCACACTACTTAAAAAGAGTTCATCTCTTCTTCATTAAGATCTAAGTTACATCAATCAGTTCTGCATTTACTACAGTCTGTAAGCTCCTGTGCACTGATTTATAATGATATGTGCAAAGGGCCTTGATCAATGATAAATTTTAGGAAACTCAGAATTCCTTACTCTTCTCTGAGGGATCAGCGATTCCGCTCCAGAAGTGCCATCAAAGACTCACACAGACAGGTAGCTAGGCCAAATAATTTCCTTTGAAATGGCTATCCCTTGAGCAAACTATTTCCACATTAAATTATGCATTGTTTCAATAAAGTTCAATTTTCATTTACTAGGTTTCATTGATGAAGAAAATGCTTTCACATCTATTCTTGCTAATCATTTCAGCTGCAAGTGAATCCCTTGAAAAGACATAGACCCTGTTATTTACATTTTTCTGTATTTTATTAATTTCAAAAGGCACAAAATCATTACCAAATATCTGTGGTTGATCCATATATATAAATATCTCAGCATTTTTAAACTTGGAAATAAAGGTATTTATTAGATTTTAGTAACATAACTGAACATTCTTGATGAGTTTAGATACAAAGCAAATTAAAATAGATCATTACCTAGAGAGGAAACCTATCAACCTGTTTCCTTTAAGCAAATAAGCATTTCCTTTTCTCTCAGTAAAACCTTTCATACTCTTTAAATTGAATCTGCTAAAAGTTATGCTGGGTTTGATGGCCTAGAAATTAAAGAATGAAAAACATATGGATCTTAATGGAGATTCTTCCAAAACTCTAAAACTAAAGATTTTGCTGTTAAGTATTCTTCTTATCCTTCTTAGCTTGGGCAATTTTACCTCAATATTGGGGTTAAATAATTGGGGTTAAATAATGCAAATATCTTTTTTGCTTATTTGGGGATTTTTAAAAAATTCCTACAGAGATAGAAATCATCTCTGCTATAAAATGAAAAAAAAAATTAAAATTACCATGTTATGATTTTCAAGTTGAACATTGCTAAAAGGAGTGACCATGCAAACAGAGCTGCCATCTTCTGGAAAAAAATATCCTAAGAGCTCATAGTTTGTGTTGCCTGAATGAAGGACAAAAAAAAATGTTTATAGTAGTCATCAGGTCTACCTGACTTGGCATTCATCTCATGTACAGGATTATGAGAGCTGTAATTTTCATCTTACACAATCAATCTCTAAAACTCATCACCTGACTGAGTTCTAATTTCCCCAAAAATCTTTAAACCTAGCCTTTCCAATATTAATAATGTATAGGTTAAGCAACACTGAGGAACCACTTGTGTTTTTCAATTAGTGTTTGGAGCAGAACTATGTTTTGTAATATAAATAATTGGTTTAACCATTAAATTGATGTGACAGAAATAATTGTCAAGCAATTAAATGCAATAATGATTTCAGCTCATGGGAAATATATACTCATAAACCTGAGTTTCACTTTGCTCAAGGACTAAAATATCTCCTCTAGTTAGATTCTTCAGCATTATTCATACATCGATTAATATTAGGTTATAGAAAGAAAAACAGGTAGTTATTGAAAACCATTAGTCATTTCTCTTTCATTTCTTGTTCTTTCCTTCTTTCTTTTTCCATGTGAAACTAAATATCTGCCAAGAAATATCACTGCCAACAGCACCTTTATTATTTGTGCCAGGTGGGAGAGTTGACAAGCCAATCTTTTCAGATGTGGAACTCATAGCACAACGATAGGAGCGTATGAATTTTGTGTTCCTGGATTTCACACACAGCCATGCTTTGAGTGCTTGTAACCTATGTTTATTTCATTGGAAATATTTTTCTTTTAAAGAAATGGCCTTAAAGCCTTTTTTTTTTTTTTCTGAAGTGACTTGTTACTATTGCGTATTTAAACGTGTAATTTAAATCCTATCATGTATTTTCATTATTTGTATTTTGAACTGGTGATAAGCCATGTGTGAAAGCATGTGAAAGTGTGAAAAACGTTGTGTGACTTGATTAGGACCATGGAAGTGATCTGTTATCTACAGCTGTTACTTTGCTTAGCCTGGATCTCCAAATTCTTGCATGGTTTTAAAAATACTGGTAATAGATAGTTTTTGAAACAAGGAGCATGGAAAAATTAATAATTTATCAGTAAATTAATAAATAGTTCAACACATTCATTGATCATATATCACTGCAGAAAATATCAAATTTCATGGGTCATTTCTAAAAGTATTCCACACTAATAATCCACATTAGCACTGATACTACACTTTTTAATTACATTTTTTAAGTTACTGCTTAGCTCATGAAGCATAGGTTCTCTATTATCACTGGAGAATAACAAACTTTGTGAATGCTGCGAGTTTTGTAAAAGTATGGCACTCTGCCATTAAAAATGGTCTAGTAGGTAATCAGTGAGTGATACTCTCTTTAAAGGTATAAAGTGAACTCTATAAAAGAAATAAAAATGCATATAACTAATTCGTGATTTTGAGATTAATTAGATATGGGAAATCCAAGTATTTTTCATGCTGAATCAATCAGTGTAATAAAGTTTTGGCAACAATGTGTCAGTTTGTTCTAGACTACATATAGCATTAAATATTCAGGAGAATATAACTTTTGCATATGATACATCTAAGCATACTTTATTCCATCAATAGTTCTTTTCTTTTCTTCATGAGACTACATCTTATCTTTACCATTAATCATACAATAGCAAAGCTGACATTCCTGTTGTCCAAATTAGTTTTTTCTGTCCTGAAATTAAGTTTTGTCACTTTGCATTGCAATGAATACGTTTTATAGCTATTTCCATCTGAACTACCATGTTTTCTGAGCAGAAATAAGTGGATAAAGGCTTTCATTTTGGCCTAAAGAATGTTTTGACTAATAGGTTTGCCTCCAGATCCCCACACAAAACTGGTGTCTATTAAATTCCAGGAATTGAATCTCCTGAGTCTCTAAAACTTTGTGAAAGAACCACAAGAAAATAACAGAGCTCTTTATCAAGTTTATTCTGGAAATCTTATCTTACATATATTTTAGATTAAGTTAAACCGTGTTTAATGATATTTCTTTTTTCCTGTGGTTTTTTTTCACTTGGTGCACTTGGTTCTTTGGTCTTGTATTTCCCCTCAGAGAACAAATTGTGCAACAATTTTCTTTCTTTTTGAATATTGGATAGCAGACCTTAGATAAACTGGTGTATTATATCATTTAGTGTAAATATATTTGGGATCGGTTTCCTATCCATTTAAAGAAAGCATTCATTTCCCAAGATTAAAAAAAAAGTTGGCACAGAACAAAAGATACAAATACAACATGTGATAAGACAGATTGTTTTGCATTTTTCTGCAGAGTAATGGGATTTTTTTGCCACTTAAAGGTGAGAGATCAAAATATTAATTTATGGAAAAAGCATATTGACTGATTTGGATTAATTTGAAAGTTCTCATGATTTATTATACTGCCTGTAACATAGCTAAATACTTTGTGCCACTATATTTAGGACATCATACATTTGATGTCCTACATCAAGTATGTCCATGCAACATACAATGTGTTTCATGCCTCATTTACTACAGAATATCTGGGCTGCTACTTAGCATTCAAAGAATAATTCTGCATGTGCATTTGTGCATCTCTGTACTTTTTCTGTTAGTCTTAAATACCTAAAAAGATACAAAAATCAACCTAACACTGAAATAGCTCAATATTCTTGAATTTACACCCTTTTTCCAGCATGTGCCTTTATTAATCTCATGCCTTAAGAGGACACAATGCAAAATCATTAAAAATCTGAGTTCTCCAGGTGCTGCATGCATTAACCTTTCCTTTAATACCTCTTCTGTACAATATTTTGATGATTACTGTCATTTAGCAAACAGATGATGAAAACGCAGTTACCTGAGGGTCTTGTTTAATAATTTAGGCAAATTAGTTTTTAGAATTTATTTAATTGCTACATTAAAGTAGCTAAGCCACAACAGGCAGCCTGGTCCCCAAAGAGCTTCTTGTAGAATCTCATTGCCTACAAGCAAGAAAAAGAAAAAATGAGGGAAAAAAAAAAAATAAAAAATAAAAAAGAAAAAAAAAAAAGGGGGAAAATGAGAGATCCGCCAGCTGTGTGTGCCTGCAGTGCTCAGAGGCACCTTTGAGCGAGCGGCCGGCAGTTTAGGGTTAAGGGCGCTCCAGGTGCGCGAAGCCAATGAGCGCCCGCCCGGGGCCGCGCCTGACATCATCCCGCCGGGAGCGCCCAGCCCGGCCGGGCAGCGCCGCGCCCAGCCCGCCCGTGGATCCCATGGATCGGGAGGATGCTGACTGCTCCGCCGCCACGCCGATTATCTCGCTTTTTGTGAGGCCCAGGCAGCGCGCAGGCTGCCTGCTCGCACACGGCGCTGCTGCATCCAGCCGAAGCAATTGTTTTCCCTGTGTCTGGTAAGAGTCTGGTCTGCCTTCTCTTTCAGAATAAAGGTGATGCGCCTAACCTGGGAGGGGAATTGCCTTCATAGTTCAGAGGCTTAGCTGCCTATAATATGTAAAAAGCGGATTTTTACTGGCAAAAAGGATATGCTTTAGAAAAGGGATGGTTTTAAAGGAAGAAGAAGTCTGTGTCTGGCAAACTCTACTTTGCAATATGGAAATAAATAGCTGCATGTTTGTGTTGCTCTTCAGGTGAGCTAAAGAGTTATTAGGCTGACAAGAGCATTGCACAGATCAGTCATTTAACACTTCTATATTTCATTTCTTTTCCTTTAACACCTGTGTTTTTCCTTTGAAATCTAGCTTTTGTTGGTGAACAAAGAAACAGAGATTTAAGAAAAGGGAATTTAGTGTTGTAACAGGTTTGACAGTGTTCTGGAATACTTTTGCAGATATCAATCAAAAGCTGTGAAGAATATTACCAAGATTTCAAAGTTTCCAGTTCTGAAATTAGTTATAGTTACTTTGGTCTGCTAATTTCTGTAATCTAAAAGGCTAAGAAATTGAGTCAAAGATAAAAGTGTTCAATATACAGCATGCTGGTAGCAAATGCCCAATAGAGTTTTGTGTTTATATCTTTTTCCTGTTTATGCTCTGTAGCTCATCTTTAAAAACATCTAACTCTATAGCTAAGTGAGTGTATATAAACAATTGTTTATATATTTGGCATTATAGGCAGGTTTGTGGCTTGTGCAGAGAGAGGAGGGAGAGGGTAAGGATTCTGTCTGCTTAACTTCTAGTTTTGCAACTGAATAAGTACATTTTAAAGCTTCTGAACCCATGTGGATTTAAGAGATTAGAAGTGACACTGACATTGACAAATCAGATTCAATAAAGAATTTAATTGACTGAAGGAGTTCAGGGGCTAATGTATGAAGAATCCAATAACCAGTTTAACTAGTCAAGTAGTGTACCTAATAGGAAATAATAAATAGCAGGTTCCAGTTAATTTAAAAGCTTGATGACATTTACTTTATAGTGATTAGAATTCACTAGGTCACTTATGAACTCTCTATCTTTATTTCAGTAATCCATGATTATACAATCCACGATTCTACAATACAAAGTTTCAAATAATGACATATGTAGTGAGTATTACAAGTACTTGCAAAATTGAGATATATTGTCATTCAATCTAGCTATGACTATCTCTGCTCTAGTCACTGTTAGAAGAATAATAGTTATTTTCATTTCAAACACCACTTAAGACAGTAGGGCTTCTCAGCTGCATTACACTTTTGTGCTCTTCACTAGTTCAGTCTTGTCTATACTGTTCTTGGTACTTACCATTGTTAATTCACCTCTGGATAATAATGTGACAAACAGTCCCAGGCTTTTATTAAATGACATATCTATAAATGAATGGCATTAGAAGAACATATTTTTGTTAAGGTGATACCATTATTATTCTTTCCTGTCTTTCTACTAGCAAATTTTGCTGTGTGAGATGACCATGACCCATAGGGAGAGGAGTATTTAACATGTTACTACTCTACCCTTCTTGCCTAGATCATTATTAAACTTGAATTTGTCTTATGCTAGTCTTGCAGATATGCTTTTGATACTTTTTAATTTAAAGTGATTTCACCTCTCCCTTGGTTACTTACCTACCCATTGCATAGGTCCATGTCCATTATTAATGTATCATTCTAGGCTTCATGTCAGATCTCCCAACACTTCTGTTCCTACTCAGCTTAGCAGAATTTAAATATAAACAAATTATCTGTTATTTCTGCTAAAATAAAGTGTGATGCATATAACATGGATTTGAGGCTGATTTGTTACACGCTCACAGTATTGTGATCCAAAGCATTCAAAGACTTTTTAATAAGTGTGTCCTATTATGTACCAATGCACATTTTTGTATTAGATAGTAATCATGGAACTAAGCAAGCCAAGGAAACTTAATGACATGATAATCCAAACAGATAGCAATCAGCTTCTTATAGGAAATAAGACTTTCTTCTTTAGTTTAACCTTTCATAAGGAAGAGAAATAATTTCTGGTACACCATTTTAAGGAAAGAAAATATGGAGGATCTTTTTATTTTCAATCAAAAAATAAATTTATCAGAAAAAAATATGTAGGAAAAGCATTTTTTTTAAAGAAAAACTTCTGTGTTCTTCCCCTCCCCCCCATCTTAAAATAATAAAGGTAACTGTGGTAATGCTAACCCAAGGACTCCCTAGCAGATTGACCATTGTTTTGGAAAAATGTCCCTCTAGTCTTCTACTTGGTTTTACTCTGTAATTTCTATATTACATCAATGTATTAAAGGAAGAATTAGCATGAGGTTGCTTGATTGCATGCATAGGCCATTTTGTTTGTCTGATTCTCTGTGAATGAGTCAACTCGAACATTTTGACAATGACATCAGGTAACAGCCCTTACAATGAAGATTTGAGTCATTCCTCCTACACAAGATACTCTCTTCTCTTGTCAGGTAATTCTGAGAAAAGTTACAAAAGGTGTTTTTGGTTTTTTTACGTATTTTTTGCAAAAATTCAATGCATTTAGTATTTCTTAGGGATAATAAAGGTGCCAGCTAAGCAGAAATATGACATTAACATCAGGTATCCATACCTCTAGTAGTAAAAACATAAATTGAAATGAGTCCTTCTTCCTCTATAACTGGGAAAGGAAAATTAACTCTAGAAAGATACAAATTCAAGTAGTATAGAAATATTTAAATATATATATATTTAAATATATTTAAATATTTTTAATATATTTTTAATATATTTAAATATTTATATAAAAATTTTTGTATCCATTTTTGATAAGTACAAGAGACAGAGAAGTTTTTTCACGCTCCAAGCTTTGATCCTTGGCTTAGATTTTTGGTCTAAAAGAGATTACAAGGACACTCCTGTAGGATCTTGCAAATTATAAAAACAGTCTTAAAATCTTGTGCTGCAAGAATCCTCCTTGTTCATCAGTAAGGTACTTTAGGTGTGAGTGTGCCAGACAAGACCTCAGAGTCTATTTTGTTCCCTTAGATTTTTATCCTTATATTCCACTACTCAAGGTAAAAAACAAAACAACAATAAAAAACAAACAAAAAGCCCCACCAATCCTTTTCATCATGTATGGAGTGGTCATAGTGATAAGGAGATTTTCTTTCTTTTAAATTTTTCTCTTACTAAATTTAAAGGTAACAGAGAGTATTTCTAAAGCAGAAGTGTGATGCAGATCTGCATCTGTACCTCTAAGTCATTAATTTCCTTTGGAAAGAAATCCAGATGTACAGACATGGAGAACATAGTGTGGATGACCTCCAATATGACTCCTGTCTGGATGATGAAAGCAACAGCAATGTAGACCACATAGTACAGACACAACTTTTTCCTCTCTCTCTTTTGTTTTGAATCTTAAATGAAGACCAGTGGATGTCCTGATACCTAATAAAAATTGTGCTAGAAGATGATTATGGTCAAGGTTTTAACAACTCAGATTTTAAAGCAGTTTTGCAACTTTAGTCTAACCTTTTTGCCTACATATAGCGTATTCCAAAATTTGTGTATTTCCACACAAGTGTGATATTGTGAATGCATTGAGTTAATCCTACACGGTTTAGTGATAACAGTTTTGGCTATTTTTATCCAGGAAGGTTCCTCTTCTGATCTGTGGAGAGAAAGAGGCATCTCCAAATAAGAATTTATCTTATCACTAAGATATTTATTTCAGATAGATGATCTGGATCACTCTGGAGGGGAAAATTCACTCCATATGGACAACCTGCTCAAATACTTTCAATTATGTGTCAAGCTTTCTGACTTTTAAATATTGTCTAATTAAGGCATCTTAGATTTGAGTAGCGTTCAATACCACAAGTAACATAAATAATAAATGAATAAACAAATAATTATACTCATTATTTGTGTCACACAGTAGTCATAGTTACTGATTTCTGCAGTAGATGAACTCTGGACTTCATTTCTGCAGTGGCAGGTGTGTTGACCAGAGCAGTTGGTGCAAGACTTTGAGGTTCTACAGGTATTTTCTGGTAGTCTTATTCATTGGTATTTCCAAGAAATGTATATGTTTGGGAAATGCAGATGGTTAGCAATGGGAGGAAGAATGCTCCATCTCTTGCACTCGTTCAAGCATTGTCTTCCATGCTTAAAACTTGTAATTCTTCTCCCTGATCATTTGTTTACCTGCTGTCAGAATCATTGGAGATTCTAGTTATTTCTCACATGCACTGCACATTTTCAAAGTATTCCAACTTGGTTAATTTTTTTCCCACCTTCCTAAAAGACAGAGACAGCAGCACACAAGTTTCTTCTTTTGAAAGTTAAATTCACTGCAGTAACATTAGGACTCCTCAGACATTCACAGGGTTGAGCATTTTCAAAGACACTTGCTCTAGCCTTATTCTTTGACAACAACATCAGGTGTCTGGAATATATAATTCCAGAACAAATGGTCTCATATTTATCCTTTCAGTTGTCAGTCCATCCTTTTTGGTGTAGCCTCTAAGAAGGAGTTCTTAAGAATCTCCTAAACAGTGTAGCACTTTACTCTGCCCTGATGCAAAAAAACTAGCCCAGTGTATTTAATAAATCCTTTGTAGGGCCCGTGATTTTGGTTGAAATAATTTGTCGCAGTTTAAAAATACAAGCATGTAAAAGAATAAGATTTCAAACAAACTTGTGCTACGGCTTTTAAATCCAGATGTGTACCTGGGAATTATTGGATACAGCTTCGAATTTTTTCTTAACTACCACAATCAATCTGAATAAACTTTGGATTTTAGGATCTTGACTTTCTTGTAATGTTAACTAATTGAGAAGTAAAGGACTAAAAAGCATAAACAGAAGATGAAGAGTATTTTCAAGAAAGAAAGCAATATAAAACAACTTCTCTCTTCCTATTACCTATACATTTAACAATTTAACAAAATAATGTGGTCAAAGTTCAAAGATTCAGAAGAATGTTTCCAGAAAGAAACATAATCTCTTACAATATATCATCATAGAATAATATTACATTATCACTAGCAAATGAGAAGTACAGCTTTCATAGTTTCCAAGCTGTACTTATTCACATCTCATGGTCTCCATTAATTTTTAACAATTGTCCTGTCACCAGTCCAGTGAGCTGTAGAAAATACTGTGGAGATGTCACATTCCTTGATGATTGCAGTTAATGCTGCTGCCCCTCTGAATCAGCATGAAATGTAGTCACTTTTATGACTGAATCTGCAATTTGGGATTTGATCATGTTATTTATAGTATTGCTAATGGTCTGTAGCACTGACAAGGGGTGTGTTGAAATCATTCTCTCGGTTACTCAGTTTTCTGTTACAAGGGAGAACAGACATCTGGATCTTATATTTCAGTAACTAGACAGAAAATAATAGCACAAAGAGGTAATGATTTTCAGTGGTGGAAGATTTTAATAGGCTTGGGTTGGTTTTTTTTTGGTTTTTTGTTTGTTTTTTTCTTTTATTTGTATTGTAATATCTGTCGATTTTTTTTTTTTTCCTGATCTAGGAAGAAGTAGCATTTTATTTTGATCTAGTTTCTAGAATGTCAATTTCAGTCACATAGCAAAGTGAAAGATGGCTTAGTGACATCTCAAGAAGGTAAAGTTGAACTTAAAAAAAGCAGCTGTACATGGGTTTTAAACTTATGCATTGCTACGTTAGCAAAACACAATTTTCAATTTTTATCAAAATACTTTAGAAACACTGCACACTTTTGAAAAAGAATGGCTTGCTTCCAAATCCTCATTTTATTTAAAAATTCACTTCCTAAAATGTGTAGTATCTAGCTTGTTTTCATTTTGAACCTATAAAATCCCTGTTAGGTACTATAAAAATTATCTGGGAAGAGTCCTTCTCAAGTTAATAACATTGGAATATTTAGGACATTGGCTGGTTTTTATCCCTCTCTGAAGACATATCTGAATATTATTATACCCAGTAGCTCCAAAAGTATCAAGAAGCTTATTTAATGCCACAGTTCTCATGATTGCTGTAACCAATGTGTAAAGAACAGTAGGAATTATAGCATCTTGCTTCATTATTTCATCTTTTAATTCTCATAGAACCATGGGGAGCTCAAAAAACACAGCAACATCTAAGTACATTAATGATGCCTGGAAACAGTGGTTGATTTCCTATGGGCTTGTGTCCCTTAATTAATTAACTACTTATGTGATTTATACTAAGATTTCTTTTTATCTCTCCATATGCTTGTAAAAATTAAGCCATTCTTCTCCCTGCAGGACAAACAAATACTGTCTCGTGCCAACTAGATAGAATCAAACATTGTCACTAGCATACCAGGAGAGCTGTTTCCTCACTGTCTCTTGGTTCCCCCCAGCACAGAGCACAGCAAGTAAGAGATGGCTTAATCTGAGCTGCTTTAATTGGCACTAGAGAATTGTCCTTCAGATGTCTAAGGTTGGTGTCTGCTACTACACTCAAAAGTTGTTCTGTGGGGAAGAATGAGCCTATTTTCTCAAGAAAACAGTAGGTTTTTTTAAATGTATGGACATTAAAACTGTGTTACTAAAGCTCTGAAAACTTTCATCTGTTGAGGATATCATGGGAAAATGGACTTGCCTTCTTCCATAAGGGTGCTGGGAAGCAGCTGGAAATTTGCAGGTTTTAGAACAGCCATATAGGAAGAACAATAGAGGCATTACATTTCATGGGCATTGTGTTATGAGAACACAGCCTGGAAAGTATGTCCAGAAACATGCTAAACATTTCATCTGTACTCTAGTATATCTTTTGAATTTTTCCAGTTAGTCTTTCATATGTACTAATTTAGCTTGCAGGACTATGATTTAGTAAGACATTGAAATAGGCTATTTATCAAATCCTTTCCTTTCTCAGAAGTGCCAATAATTCATTGAAATCATTCCAGAGAAATAAAACTTCTGAAGGCTGTGGTTATCTAAAATGATTAATTCCTTTGTTTGGGTTAGCCAAAAATTTCTAAAAGTTAAGTATTTCATTCCTAGTTGTGTAATTATTTCTCCCTAATATCTGATAGAGACCTTTAAGTGGCTTCTAAGTTAGAAGTAGAGAAGAGAATAAGCAGACCAAAATCCTCATAAGGCTTGTTAACTTCCTTCCTGTGACAGACACAGAAAGAAGGGATGTTTCTTGCACACCTGCAGTGAATTTCCTTCTGAGCCTTGCAGTGTTTCAACCTGGCACTACAGTAGGTTCTCTGAGATCCAGGAGAGCTTCCCTAAAAGAAATGTGACTTTGCTGAGAGTTTCAGAAATTCAAGAATCTCAAAGGATTGTGGCAGACAACTGTATCATCATTTACCTGAATAACCATACTTGACCACACAGATAAGAGGAGCTAATTGACTAGGTTCCACCTGCTCCATTTCTCCAGATGGATTCAGAGACTAAAAATCCATGCATTTGTACTGGAATCAATCTTCTTCTTGGCACAGTCTTACTTATTTTCAGTTATTTGGTTGACTAGAAAGCTTGCTTTTAATGTTATTTATATTTTTATTAAGCATTTCATTGATTAATAAATCCTTCTTTCCCCCCCCCCCCATATAATATGCTCTATAGTACATGACAGGGACTGTATGCATTTGAAGTAAAGCTTTTAATCAATTGTGTTCTTTTACTTAAATGAGATTACAGGAATCTTGAAATTAAATCACATGTTAAACACCTGAGCATTAGGCAAACTTCAGTCTGAAGGAGCAGAAACCTATATAGTTTCATTTATGGGATCATATGACAAACATTCGCCAGCAGACACAAACATCTTCTCACCCAGCCAGTTGAATCTGGGATACTGTGCAACCACAGGAAGAATACATGAATATAGTATGGTGCTTATGTAGGAAGTCAAGAAGATTTACAGCTGTAGTACTGTGATTAATGGCAAATTCTGGATTATTTTTTAGTTTATCCAGGGGCTGCTTAATACAAAACATACAGGCAATTCAGAGTTGACTGCAGACCCAGGTAATTATGCTCCAAACAACTTGCTGTTTGACAGATGCATTCCCTGGTGCTCACCACAGGCTTTGGGTGCACATCATGGCTATGTCCTCTGTCCACTTTGGGTGCAGAGACCTCTGCATCCTTCATTCCTAGCTGGAGGAAAGACTGTGTTCCACTGTGTACTACATGAGCTATTTGAATCTGGATAACTGGGGGCAAGGGCAGTGATGTCAAACACAGACTGCCCCACAGGTAGTGTGTGGGTCTATGTTCAGCACCCAACCTTCCTTAATAATCTCTCAAAGACACTTAATTGATACAGACAGGGCATCTAAGACAGGCAAGATTTATTGCTCACTAACCACCTGTGTTTTACATCTAATACTTGATTTGCTGACTAAAATAGACTGCCTGATTCTGACCTTATGCACTATAAGAAAAGTTACTCAGAGACAATATTATTCTTCCTCATTCTTTCAATGTTTTGATGTCATTTTTAAAGTCTTTGGTAAATCACAAAAATATACTTTTAGTAGGTTATTTGGTGTAAGTTCTCCTATGTTGGTCTGTCTTCCTTACCTACAGGTCTACTTTACTCCTATTTAAATCTTAAAATCAGTGAATAAAATTATTCTATGAAGGACAGAATAAACTAAGACAGTTTGAAGATATTTGATGTTGTGTCTTTTCCTGAGTAAAGATTTGATATTACACTAGTCATTGTGACAGGGAAGAGCCTTTGGCACACATTAGGAACCACCATTAGTTCTCGTACATTTCCTTAAGCGACTATTGTCAGAGAAAAACATGTAAGCTCTAGCTAAGTGTAAAGATGTCCTAAAATATATTGGTCTCTTCAGAGAGAAATTGGCTGGGGATATACTAATGGGAATGCTTTCTAAAGTGGTCATATTTCTCTGTAGTCAGGTTTTTGGGTACAAACAAATTGGTGCTGGGTTATGAGGGAAAAAATATTTTCTCTTTTCGGTTCACCTGATTTAACCTTTTTTAAAGTTACAGACTATAAAAAGCAACATCCTCTTTCTGCAATATGAAACTACTTTGGCCCTCTGACTAATGCTTCTCTGACCAATCAATGTATGCATTTCCTTAATATTTAAACTTTGTACTGCTGTGGCCAAAATTTGTCAGTATAGAATCTCAGATTCTTGAGAATTATAGAGATCGAATTGACTTTTTTGATTTCCTGTACGGATTTTGTATTGACTAAATGTTTATTTCCAGCCTAGAAAGCCAATTTTGCCTGCATAAAAAAGAAGTGTGGCAGGTAGGTCAAGGGATGTTATTTTGCCCATCTACTCTGCTCTTATGAGAGGCCCACCTGGAGTGATGCACCCAGCTCTGGAAAGATATGGACCTGTTAGAATGGGTACAGAAGAGGGCCACAAAGATCATAGAAGGGCTGGAGAACCTCTTCCATGGAGAGAAGCTGGGAGAACTGGGGTTGTTCAGCTTGGAGAAAAGAAGACTGGGAAGAATTCATTGCAGTCTTCCAGTATATAAAGAGGGCTTATGAGAAGGATACCAAGAACTTTTAGCAAGGTCTGTAGTGATGAAACACGAGACAACATTTGTAAATGGAGAGAGAATGGATTTAGACTGAGCATAAGGTTCTTTATGTTAAGTATGGAGAAAAATTGAAAAAGGTTGATCAAAGCCAAATCTAACTTGGCCCTGGATGCTTTTAAGGCTGTGGAAGATCCAGAACTTCTCTGGGCAGTCTGATCTATTGAATGATGTTTCTTCCTGGGGCAGGAGGTTCAGACTGAGTGACCCTTAAAACATCCTTCTAACCCAACCCATTGTATGTTTCTGCAAATCAACAGAGTTTTTCTACCTCCATCAATGGAAGTCCATTGGATTAAGGAATAAACTGAAATTAATAGCCTTAAAAATCACATATTTCAGTGAGCCACTACCAATGCAATTATGTTTTTTGGGTTTTTTAAGGCTTTTGTAAAACAATTGTTTGTTCTATTCATTCCACAGTATTAACAAAATGTTGGAAGTATTTTTGCAATATATTAAATTGATTACAAAATGATGATTAGCATGTTTACCCTTTGGCATAGCAGGAAGTGCTATGAGGAAATTCTAAGCCACTGGTAAGACATTCCTGAAGTGCTGTGTCCAGTTCTGGCTATCAAGTATGAGAGGCATGAATATACTGGAGAGAGTCCGATGAGGGGCCACAAGGGTGATTAATGGAATGGAGCATCTCTCCTGTGACAAGAGACTGAAGGGCTAGGACTGTTCAGCCTGGGAAAGAGAAGGCTGGGGCGGGTATCTCATCAGTATATATAAGTACCAGAAAGAAAGGTATAGAGAGGACAGAGAAAAGATCTTTTCTTCCAGTGATGTCCTATGACAGGATTAGAGACAATGGGCACAAATCAAAACATGGGAGGTCCCCTCTGAACATCAGGAGACACTTTTTACTGTGAGGGTGACTGAGCACTGACACACATGTCCCAGAGCATTTGTGGATCTCCTTTATTGGAGATATTCCAACGCCATCTGTACATGGTCCTGAGCAACCAGTTTCAAATGGCTCTGCATAAACAGGGTAGTTGGACATCCGGGTGTCTCTTCCAACCAGAATTCTTACGTGATTTTTATGATCCTTAATCTTTTGAAGGCCCCTCAATACCACTGCTACTTTTTGCTTAGGCCAAAGAAATTAGAAATATAATAAAAATGATTGAGCATGAAGAATTGAAGTGGGACAGGATGACCTGGTGTGGTAGGTCAAACCTTACCCATTCTGTCACGCTGTAATACTTGAGAGTGGTAGACTTTCAGGCCTCAAAGCTACACTCCTTCAAGCCTTATGCTTTGCCTCCTGCAGCTGTATAAAGCACATTGGTTATGTGGGTGTAAAGATTAGGATCTAACAATGGCTAGGTGGATCAGTGGCAACATTCAAGAGGTGATCCCCTTTCCCTGACCATTTAGAACAGGGGAATGACCAACAAAACCAGTGTTTCCTTTGTGGCATGGGTTTCCCTACATCTAGGTTTCATCAGGGGATGCATCCATATGCAGCCTGGAAGTGCTACTCATTACTTACAGTTACTAATTTAGTCAATATAATTATAGATTCACTGATACAGAACTGAACATTCTCCTCATGATCAGCAGTCACTCAGAGCCAAGAAACTTGACAGACATTTGCTTCATTTAGTACTTGTAGTCTGCACAGCACTGTGTGAGCCAAACCTTTGTCTTGCACAATGACTGACTACAAATATAGCAAGTCTTCTTAAATTCATGGTTCACCTACTTTTTTTCTGATTTTCTCCACATTTGCTAAAACCTTGCGGGATTTTTGTGATAAAAGAAATACATTAACGTGCAGAAAACAATAAAAAAGAAAAGGGCAATGACTGGCAAATATAGTTTAGTTTTTTTAAAGCAATTCAATTTAAGCATTAATGAGACTCTAACAGTAAGGAGACTATTGTACGTTTTATAATATAGAGGTATTATGACTACGAAACCTTGAAAAAAAATTGCTTGAAAAATCTTGTTAAAAGAAAAATGAGGTTGATGCTGTTTGTTGGTGTTTTTTTTTGTTGTTGTTTTTTTTTGTTTTGATTTTGCAAAGATTTGTGAGGTAATTCAGGCACTCTTGAAAGAGTTGTGTTGATATTACTTTCCAGTTCAGTGCCAGATTGCATACGTGACAGTGCTCTGGTGGCCCAGTAAGGACCAACTTTAGTAAAATGGATATGTATTTCTGCAGCCCTGCACTGTCTACTTTTGCAGCAGCAAGATTTGATAGGATTTATAAGATATAAGATATTCCAATTTCATCACAAGCATCATTACAATATAGCTTCAGGTTTACAAAAATAATTTGGTCATCTGAAAATACTGCCTATGCAATGCCAGCTTTTGTGCTAATGTGAATTTCCAACTGTGTAAAGTAAAAGTGCAGGTAAATTCAATTTAACATGCCCAGAGGCACAGACTTGCATACTCCTTTCTGAAAATAATCAGTTATTCATTCATGAATCTCATTTTCCTCATCCATATCTACATACTTTACATTTCAACCTTACATTGTTTTAACTTTCAAAATTCAGTATTCAGTTATGAACAGTGAAAAACATTGAATTGATGTATAAGATATTCCAAAGCTTTTTGTAGTTCATCTCCTTCCTCAAAGAGAGCAAGTATTATTTGGCTTCTTGTTATGACAAATACTTGTTCTCTTCCCCACCTCCTCGTATTTTAGAATTTTTACCTAGCTTAATGGAGAAAGCCAAAGTTTAGATAAGAACAGTTCAAGTTCTGTTAAAAGAAATTACAGAATGCAGAGATTCTGAAAGGCCAAAAAATCTCATTGTGCATTGACCAGCAGAAGCCAGGTGCACAATTGGCACATGCAATTTGGCTGGTGAGGTGGGGCTCCTAAAGCTTCCATCTGCCTCATGGCTGAAAGTGGTGCCACAAGTGTCCTCTTAATGTGGACATGGCTTAGGGAAAAAAAAAAGATGCACATATATATAAGAAATCTTTTCATCAGTTCTGTTCTGAAAACAAGTTTTTCCTGCAAAGTGCTCCTAGTGATCTCTGATTATTCTAAGCTTATTTCTTTTCATTTGCATTTCTTGACCAATATCCTCTCTTCTCTTTACTCCCTCTCTATTAACTTTGCCCCTTACCATTTATTTTCTCTTTAGTCTTATTTGTTCCTATTCCTTCTCTTCTGCCTAGAGATCACATCTTAAAATTATTCCATTGTCTGTCATCTGGCAGCATGTGGACCACAGGTGTTTCACAGATACCACAAAATGGTTTATGAGGTGCTGCTTTTTTTTAGTCAGATGCATTTGCACAGTGATTATATAAAAGAAGCAAAGCAGAGAAGGTCATAAACGTGGTTGCCAGTGTGCATGGTATGTAATTTGTTATTTTTTTTATCCTTGTAGAATTTTCATTGAGGATTCCGTCCGACCTGCAATTACAGACACTGTTTTTTTAATCTCATGTGTTAGCACATTTTTCTAGTGGACAAAATAAAGTCTGCACTCATCCTGTTACATGCTAAAGTGCTCTGAATGAACTTCTAATATTCCCTCTATGTTCCGTCTACCAAATAATATGTAATACAAGACAGAATCACCTGTAGATCCTCTTCCTGTGTTTTAAACTACTAGGGCTAAGGTTTTAATACTTGGATTGAAATTTTTTAATGAGATTTCTTCCATCTCATTTTTTCATTATTACTTTTTAATATTCTAATACTTCAGTTGTACTATGCTTTTTGAAGTCTAAGGGAAATCAGATATGTGTCTGTAAGACTCTTCATATTATACTACAAGCTAAGCAAAAGCCATGTGGCTTTCTTGGTGCTGATTTGGTGATAATTGGTATTAATTTGGTAATAATTTTTATTATATGGTAGCTACAAATACCAAGATATAGCCAACCCAATATGGTGATTTTGTTTTGGAGTTCAACTGGTCCTCATCCTGATTTCCTGCAATGCTGCAAGCAGATTGAACTCACATCTTCTTACAGTACAACTTTTTAACTGTTGAAAGTAAAAAAGCAGGAGATTAGACTATGTGTTTTTCAGATTATATAACATTTTCTTTTATTCTCAATTAATCTGTTTTGTTGGTATTGTGGTTTAAGCCTATGTGCAAGTTGCACACAGCCCCTCACTCAAGCCCCTTCCTCTCTGTTCCCCACCCTAGTGGAATGGGGAGGATAATCAAAGTAAAAATTCTATGTTAAGAAAAATGTAATAATTTAAAATAAATTAAAATACAGTAATAGTGGTGAATTAGAATACTACTATTAAAAATAATAAAAAAGAAAAGAATTATGCACAATGCAGTTGCTCACCATCTGCTTATAATGTCAGACCCTCCTTTCCAAACCCAGGTCAGCACCTCTTCCAGGTACTTCCCTCCCCAGGTACAGTTTATATCTTGGGCATGATGACATTTGTATACTAGGATGATGATGCTTCCCAATATCCCATCACCCTCCCTGTTTATCTATTTTGATAGACATATATACAAACATAATTCCCTCAGTCTATGGAATGCCTCTGTCAAAAGTTCATAAAATGTCCACAAAAAAAAATAAAAAAGTGTGTAGGATTCATTTAGTCCATGACCTTCATTGTGACAGTCTTTCAATCAGCAGAGATGGTGTGAGGCGTTGCATTGTTGCATGCTGGACACTTGAGTCATTTCCAACTTCAGTGCTGCTGTGCTTCTTCAGTTTTATCAAAATTCATTTTTCATTGGTG
Source organism: Erithacus rubecula (assembly GCF_903797595.1). NCBI lineage: Eukaryota > Metazoa > Chordata > Aves > Passeriformes > Muscicapidae > Erithacus > Erithacus rubecula. The sequence continues at coordinate 24,546,801 of NC_136686.1, read as the reverse complement.
AGAGTGCATGATCGAGTGAAAGTCAGGCTCAGACCCCCAGAACACTTGATGTCAAGATCAATGCTGTGGGATGATGACATATAGCCGTCACAGAAGCAGTAATACAGTGTTGAATAGTTATTAACTACAGCTATTAATTACAGTTTAATTCATTGGCTACTTTCACCCAAAACCAGAATATCCTAAGACACACATTGAACTTCCCCATATTCCTGGATTACCCACAAAGTAAGTCCTTGAGCAAAAGTAATCCTATAGATGGGTTTACCTTTGCCTGAGGCAGAAATAGTCCTTTTTACCATAACTTTTTCCCCAGAATGTTTTTGATGTGTGCTACAGGAACTTTATACATTTCTATGGTATGCAGTATTTTGATTAGGCAGGAGCCAGCCTGATTGACAGATCCTCTGCTGTTGACTACCCAGGTGGCCTTTGCTAAAAATGTAATCCCAGTGTTTGAAGGTCCCACCACCCATTGCTCTCAGTGCAGTCTCCAACAGCCTCACAGAAGTGAGGCTGCTGGTGCTCCATGTGCTATGTCTCACATTAGTAAAAATTTCTCTGTAAAATTAAGGTAAATTTATTCAGCTGCACTGCACTAAAATAATCCTTGGATCTCATATAGCTGAGCCATTGGTAAGTGGACTACAGATTTTCACTTGATATAAGGCCAGGTGGATACAACAATGCTCACAAAATGAGAATTTTTTTAATTAAAAATTAATTCTCAATTAATAAGTTCAGTTTTGTAGTAGATTTAAAAAGATGAAGAGGAATTATGGAAATACAGCAGCACCATAAAATCAGAGCAGGAAACTAGATTCCTGGCAGAAAACCTAAGATCCTGATCAAAACAGTGAATTTAATGCTTAGCATGTGGTAGGACAGTGCACTGCTCAAAGACAAGAGCATGTTCTGCTAAAGACAGGGCTACTTGGTTTAAACTTCTAAAAGAAAGACATATTCATATAGCTGGTGCTCAAGGGATCAGGAAATTTCTGTAGCATGGTTATGAGCCCATAGAAATACTATAGGTTGCCTTTTAGCAGTGTATATATATATATATATACATATTTACTTTATACAGTATTAGTATTTTGCTGTATACTGAAGTTTTAGTTCAGTATTTATAAATAAGCAAGAGAGAGAATGTCCAGGTCTACACGATTTGTTGTTTTTTTTTCCTGTAGTGATTGCAAAGCTTGAAGTCTAGAGCAGCAGTTCTAAACTTTTTGCCAGTTTCAACTATAGTAATACAAACTGAAAAATAGAAACGTGTGGATATTTTAAGCATATGGTAGACATTGGTAGTTAAATTAGAATATTTTACCTGAGTTCAGGATGAGAAGATTAGTTGTGTAGCTGTATGTGTGAAAAAAGTGTATTTTGGAAGGTGGGGAATGCCAACTAGATTCAAGGAAAAAAAAATCCCTCTACCTGAATATATATATTTTATTCTAAGTTTTAGTGGTAATCAGTTAACTTACAAGCTCAATTTACAGCAAATTCTTGCAATCTAAAAATGTAAATATTTTTTATTTTGTTCTAGAATATATATAAGGTATTAAAAGAATAATATAATATTACTATAATCTTATTTATATTACTGCTCAGTGTATACAGGTTCTGACCAGTTTAGTCTCCTAATCATACATAATGTTCTATCCTAAGCAGCAATGGAGCAAAATATTTTTAAAACAAATGTCAAATTTTGTCTAGATTAAATAAACAGAAATAGTTTCACAGGATAGTGACAAAATTTAATGTTATATTAGTATAACTTGAGACAGTGATAAAATCAAGTATTTTATACTAACTTTATACATTGTTTGTATTTTATACAATTTATACTAAATTCACATTGCGTACACAAGGAAGTTTGTTTTTTTTTTCCATTCATCAGGTAAGATGAAAATGTCTGCTTTCTTAAAACTTAACCTTTGTATCATAACTAGTAGTATGCAACTGCACTGATTTGATAACAGATTTTTAAATTCATCTCTAGTTCACTAGAGATTGAAAAACCTGTTTCAGGAAAACTCAAATTTTTCAAAATTCATTGCTATCACATTTCACAATCAGACTGACCTTTCAGATGTTTGAAACACATTGTGACTCATGAAGGGAAATCTGATCTCCTGCACTCCAGAACACCTCTTAAAATTATTTTCTCAAAAAAAAATAATTTTCTCAAAAAAAAAAAATTTTCTCAAAAAAAAAAAAAAAAAATTGTAGTCATGAACATGTGACCTGCTGTAGTAAAAGCACAACTAGTATTGTTGGAAGAATGTTACCTTGGATGAAAATATAATTGGCTTTTGCCTTAACATTTTTTGCTGATGTGCTTCTAAATTATTTCACATAATAGAAGAAAACACAAAATAGTAGAAAAGAAGCAGAAGAAAAATATTACATCCCAAAATAGTGAAGTAAGAATTAAAGTCTATCTCTGAAATTCTAGCTAAATTACTTTTGGTTACTTGCTTTGCTGGCAGTCCAGGAGGGTGGCAATCTTCTACAGGATGCAACAAGCCCAGATTTTCAAACTTTTGCCTAATACTTGTAAGCAAATGGATCATGAGGTGATTTTCTTTCTCTTTATAAAACACAAATGAAATCCCCCAACAAAAATCAATGGTGGGAAAAAGAAATATTTGAATGACCAACTTAGTGGAAAATCTTTAATAAACCATGCATTAAATTATACTTCCAAAACACTGGAAAGATATTTTTTTTTTTTTAACTGATCTGGTTTGTTGCTTGAACTTGTGTGAGAGGAATTCACCAGTGTACATGCTACCAGAGTTGAAAATGAGTTCTGGTGAAAGCCTTATGCAATTAATGTGTTGGTGATGCAGTGAGACTTTCCCTTTATTCTGCAAAGATCAGCCAGATAGATTGGAGGGAGCACTGATTCTTGGGGTAAAAGTAGAATGCAACCTCTCAGTCCTTGTTTTCATTGCCATTTCTTTGTCTTTTGTGACTCTGAAGGTCATCTATGACCTCTGAGCTCTCGCCTGAGTCCTCCAGGGACCACAGAGTGAAAAACAACTTGCATTTTGATAATAATAAGAAAGCACAGCTCCACTTCAGTGTGATTTCTGCCTTGACTAGCAGACCATGTTGCTGTTTTATTATTACCAGAAAACCTCAGTCATTCTGACTGATGACTGAGAAACCCTTTGGGAGTTACTGAAATACTGCAATACTCTTCCTCTCCACCCCTCACCAAATACTCTTGATTAATTGATTTCTATCAGTGGTTTTAATCTGATTTTCCAAACTCCAGAAAATGGGATGGAATTGAAGCAAACTGATGATTTTTTTTTTCAAATCACAAGAGGGAAAGAAACATTGTAAACAGGATGAGTACATGGGCATAAGGCTGTGTGAGAATATTTGTTATGAGCAGTGCAGCAGCTCACACACATCATTAAAAATTACAGCACAGACTTGTAGCTGTAGAATTTGCATTCCTCTACTGTTATAATTTATTTCTTGTGTTTTGATAGAGCCCAGGAGTCCCGTGATAGCTTCCAAATGAGCTTGGTTTCTCTGTTATGCAGAACAAAAAGAGACTCTGTCCTCATTTATCTCACTATGAATCGATTAACAGGTTTCTATGTATTTATGAAAGTATTAATGTAGAAATAATTTTAATTATTTCTGATTATTAAAGTATGATGATAAACTAGGGATTAAATATTTTGTTAGAATTAATGACAATTAAGTGGCACTGTATTGCAAAACATCATGGGAACTGGAAACCAGCATATGTTTTTCAATACTAATTAGAAATCAATCTTCCTTTCCAATTTTAGAGTAAATCGCAGATATTTTGTCAATAGCTCATTTAGAACAGAATTGAAAAGAGACATTTATCAGTACTCTCATTATTGAATGACTGTTCATCCTCTACTCCAGCACCTGGAAAAAACAAAAATAAAACCAGGCAGATCTGCAGAGAATGTTGCAAACTACACCCAACATTTTTGTTTGACATAGTTCTTTTCCACAGAGCTAAACTCCTTCCCAGCTACAGAAAATGTCTGATGTCTCCAAGTACCTTGAGGTCTTTCCATCATCCATGCTGCATGTAAACAGTATGTTACTCACAAACAGCCCTCACAACAAAAGCTCTTATCAAAAGCTGTAGCATTTTGTTTTTTTCCTGATTGTTTTCCCATGCTCTATTTCCTCTTTCAGTAAATGAAGAAATTAACCTGTGTAAAAGACACTTAACAGGGACTAAGCACATAGGATTTCCAGACTGAAAATATATGCATTAACCTTGAACAAAGTTTTCATCTCCTGCATATTCATCAAAATTGAACTAATCTTTGTTCTCTACAAATTATTCCTTTAGTGTATGCACTTCTACACACACACCAACAAACAGGCAAATATGACCCTATATAGAAGAAAAATCACTTATTCCAAGAGCAACTCTTATACTTCAGTAAATATGCATGTTTACATACATTTATACATCAATTATATGTAAAGTTTATCTTTGCTCAACAGAAAAATCTCCTACACTATTCAAGAAAACACTAGTTCATCACAGGGAGTCATGGGGATTCAGTGAAATTTTATTAACTTTTTTTAAGTATACTAGAAATTCAGGGAAAAATGGGTTATGTGTTTTTAAAAATTTGTTTCATCTTTAGTTACTAACCTTTGTATCTAATTTCCTTTGTTGTTTGAATACTGTCTTATTAATCCATTATGTCAGAAACATAATTCCTTCCTGGTTCCTGAACAAATTATTCACAAAGAGAATAAATTAAAATGCTTCTGGGGGAACGATCTGCTTTATAAGCAACCCAGATACCTAATGTATTAGACCTAATTAATATGGCTATCCAAAGCACTAAAACCTTTAAGTTACATTATTAGATATTCTTTTGTTTCTTCAGAGATATTCAGTGTAAGAGAGGTGATGGTGCTCTTTATCTGTAATGACAGTGCTCACTGTGCAAACATATTCAAGAGAGAAAACAATCTCTTCCATAGTCTAATACATTCTGCCCACTTCACACACAAAGAAAGGAAGGAAAATCAAAGTAGCAAGGCAATTGTTTGATACAGGTCTAATTTCCAGTCATGTCTTTTACTCCAGATGTAGTACAAAGGTAGCAAGAGTGATGGCCATGCAGCTTTTTGCTTCATCTCTCTAGCTGCCCAGAGTGTGTCTGCTTGGTCCAAGTTCTCCAAGTGGAGATTCTAAGGTGTCAGAGAGAGATAGATGAATTGGTACAGTGATTTATGCTTTGTGTTTATATTATGGGTAAAAAAAAATCTGATCAGGAAAGATTATTTTGATAAGAACCATTTCCCTGACAACATCAGGAATTTATTGATTTTATATTAAAGATTTTAAATTCTGCTTTCAAGCACATTCTAAGACAGCTGTACATATCTATTACTTCAAATAGGATTGATTTATCTTTCTGACCTGCCATTTCCAAAATGGAAGAGTTCTCTCCCAAATCTTAAGATAAAAATATTCAACACAGTGATGCTTCCTATGACTTTTTCTTTAATACATATGTCTGCTTAGAAGGATAACTTCTCAGAGATTCTGAAATCCACATTAACGTCAAACCTAAATAATGTCAAATATTTGAAATCTTATAATGCAACTCTAAGAAGTATTAGAATCCAGCTGTATCCTGACAATATTAAAACTCTGAAAATACTGAAATGATTTTTAACTTTCCTGTTTAGTATATAAATCAAAAAATATAATTCAATATTATATAATAAAAATGGGTTTGCTTTACTGGAATATTTTAGTTTGATGCATCATACTTTATTAATAAATTTCATTATAAAAAAGAATATTTTGTTCAATGAAAATAAGCTATTCACTCATAATCAATTCAACTGACAAGAAATCAATTCAACCTTAAGAAGAAAAAATTATTTTAATTTTTCAACATTACTTGTAGGAAAAAAACCAAACAAAACTATGATCTCCCAGAATGTTTTCTAAAAGCTTATGTAAAATGCAATTGTTGAAAACAGGACTATTTTTTCTACCATGCTCCCCAATTGTTCTTGTACCAAGCCAACATACCTTGTGATGCCCATGTTTCTGGACTTTACTTGGCAAATGACAAAGGAGAGGATCATTGTTTGTTTTTATGATACCTAAAAATCACAGAATTCAATTGTATTTTAATTCATTATTAAAAATATGTTGCTTGGTTCTGAAAGAATAATAGTAAACCTTGACTTTGTTACTGTGTATAAAAACATTAAATGCAAATTTCAGTCCTGTGCTCTACCACTGTGCATATGCATAATGTTGAAAACTATTTCAGCAACAATTCTGCCCTTTGTGTGGTTGCAATGAACATTTTTGGTCCTTATAGGAAGAACTGAGCACAATCATGGTGTACAACATGGAGTACTCTACAGTGGTAATGTTGTAATTCCATCATCTTTTGTTGAACACAGCTTTCAAGGTGTACATACTGTAGGAATAATTCTGACTCCTCCAAATCTCTCAGAAATTAAGAGTTTTATATTGTTTTGGTTTGTTTTTTTTCTCAAACTAAGCCTACAGTGTAACTGAGGAGTGTATTCAGCCTCTGCTAAAAGAATCTGCCCTTCTCCATTTTCCCCACCCTCACAGCTCTGCAAACACAAAGTCTAATCATTTATGTGTCCTTATAACAAGACATTTTATTCCCCAAAACCAAAGGATAAGAGCTTAGATATTCCCCCTTTAAAGATATTAAGGCATCAGTGCTTGGATTGAAGAGCAAGTTGGCATAAAAGTGAATTAACAGAAAAGTACAAGGATTTCCACACACAGTTGTAAGAAATGTTTGTTTTCATAAGCAGCACAGAAAGCAAATTTAGAAAGAGCTTCTTAGTGCTAGTCTGGGGAAAAGGCTGAACAAACCACTGACCAAAAAAAGAAAAAGCTTGAAAAATGTGTAGCAGCAGTTGACCATTGCAGGTTTCTTAGAATGGAGCAGGTCTGATGTGCCAAAAGGTCCCTTCAAATATAACATCAAATGAAAACAATCCATTTCAATTTCTTTTCTATCTATAATTGTATATTCAGTAAATACTGGAATATATGATTCTTCTGAAGCACCTTTTACAGGAAGGCTTTGAAATACTTCCCAGATTACATGATTTTAAACGATGCCCATCAGCATTCCATTGCTAAAAGACCAGGAAAGTCATAGAGATGTTTATTCTTCCATGTCAATGTTTTTCTATGAATGACTGAAATTAACCTTTTTTTTTTTTTTTAATGGATGATCAGACAAACCTTTGTCACACTAATGTTGTAAGAAAACATGTAAACTTACAGTACACATTCTTACTTACATTTTTGAGAAAGTTATTTTTTTGACAGTAAAAAAATGAAAAATAAGGTTGACTTACAATTAAATGTACTTATTTTCTAAATTTTCTTCTGTTAAATTAATAGGAATATTTTTTTTTACACTTTATTGTTAAATTATACTTTTTAAATGTAACAATAGTGGATATTAATTTTTTATTCAAATTTTCCCAAGTATTACTGTAGCAGTGTAGCACAATTGAAATTGATATTTTCTGCCCAATTATATCCATAAATGTAAAATACTAATACTTTGAATATTATTTTTAAATGCATTAAATCATGATTTTAAAAGTACATAGTCAGTTATTTCTTTATCATATTCAAATGCATCTCATGATCACTCCAGACATAAGGAGGCATGGTTCATATTTTCTTGACAACATCTTTGATAATTGCTGATAGCATTCTCATGCTGGCTGAAGACAGCTCCTTGGGGACTTGGTCCACAGAATCTGTTTGTCTAGTTTGACTTTGCTGATCCTAACAAGAATCAATTCCCTTAACACTAGAGAATTTATAAATACTGAGGCCTGTCTAATCAGATCTTGTATGCAAACGTGAAGTAGGATAATTTTTGTACAGAAAAAATTATGTGTCTTGAAAAGAAATCATATTCTGTTACATAGCTTTTTCAGTGAAGTCTCATGAGGAAATTCTCCATTCTTTTCATCTCAGCAGTGTAAACATGGCAAAATTGGATCTTGTTATTCAGCTGTGTCTGATAAAATCTGCAGTTGAATTTTTTAGGAATCTAAGTTTCAGTGGTCCACCAGAACAGTAAAAGGTTCAGCAAAAAAGGTATTTGTTTTCTGTTGCTAAGTGACTGTGAGTCATAATAGCACACCATAGAATCACAGAATCATAGAATAGTTAAGACTGCAAAAGAATCTAAGATCAGCAAGTCCAGCCATTAATCCAGAATCACTGTTCTCATCACAAACCCAAGTGCCAAATCTGCATACCTTTTGAACTGTTCCAGGGATGGTGATTCTACCACTTCTCTGAGCAGAAGGTATAAGTTTTTGCCTGTCTGAAGCAGGTGGTGATGTTTATAAAAATGTAATTGTAGGTGCTTTTGTGAATATTGCAGATTCTCATGTATTGTAGATTCTTATCTGAGTATGGGCTGGTAAGGTATTACAGAAAAAGAGCTATTAGGACTGTCACTGAAATTGAATTACTTCAAGGTTTACATTTGACAGCTACATATATATCAATCAATACATTTTTTTTTGTCTCAAACCTTGTTATGTAGTCAGGGCACAAAAAAATCTGCTGATTCTGAAATAAATATAACTAATATACTTGAACATTGAGATGTACTGCTATTTTCTGAGATACAAGCAAGAACAGTAAGCATCACAATGGAAAGATATTCCCACTTTATATATTATCTTCTGGTATCTTCTTAGAACTGGAGTTAGCTGAATTTAATAAATCTAAATATTCACTCCTACTCCTACTGTTGGTTGGCCAACAAGATACACAGGCAACAGCGATAACAGCTCAGATAAAGAGAAAATAATAGGAAATAAAGATTTTTTTTTATTTAACTCTGTCTGTTTCATGTGATTATATAATTTTTAAATTATATTTAAAATGTTTTTGTTATATGTAGAGTGGTTCTTATTCTTTTTTCACTTTTGATGGAGAAACTTCTGATATTAGATGATTTGCTCTATTCCCTCTCCTAACAACAGAGGGAGTCTCAGCAAATTGAAAATCACATGAGGAATTAAGAAGTGTCAATTTACTGCAGTGAATCTCAAAACATCTTTAATATAAACAACTTTGATATAAACCCAAAATATTAATGTGCACAGGGTTCTAAAATCAGCTAGAGTAGAATCACAGTGAAAGAAAGGCTGGAAGCAATCTGCCCTGGACTGTGTACAAATATTGAAAATTAATTAAACTGAAATACATTATTAATATATAAACTAGACCAGGAAGTATTTAATAATATTTGAGGAAACTACTTAGATGGGTTTTTTTTTTGTTATTCAGAAAATTGAGTAAAATTTAAGCCATAAAATTTTACAAATAGCCTTACAACACCAGCCATTCCTTTTATCACTTCACTTATAATATCTTTGGATGAAAGAGAACATATATACCGTATATGCCATACATATACATATATATATATTCTCTCTCTCTCTCTCCATGGTCTCTTGTATCCCCATACCATCCATGCTGCTTCTTTACTGGGACTATCCAAAATAACTGCTAATAGAATCATAGACTCATTGAGTAACAAGTTCAAAAGTACTTCAAGGATCACATGGTTCAAACTTTCCTGGCACAAGCATGGTCTAGACAAGATGGCCCAACACCCTCTCCAATTTAAGAGTGTCCAGTGTTGAGAAATCCACTACTTTCCTGGGGAGATTATTTCAATATCTGACTGTCCTCATTGTGAAAAATCAGGAGTAACTTGTACATATTGTCCAACATCTTTCCTATGTGTTTCCTTTTAAAAAGAGAGTCTCCATCTTTTTTTGTAAACACCCTTCAAATACTGGAACATAGTGGTCTAGTCTCCTCTCAGACTACTTTTCTCAAGGCTGAGCTAACAATGTTCTCTCAGCCTTTCCTCACATGGCAGGCTTCCCAGCCCCTTGATCATCTTTGTGGCCATTGTCTGCACCCCTTCTGACATAGCCACAGTTATAGTGGGCATCAAAACCTGAGTACTTTATTCCAGATGTAGCCTGACAAGCACTGAATAGAGTGGGATCATCTGCTCTGGTGGGGATCTGATGTTCTCTGCTGGTGATGCCCTTGTTGATGCAGCCCAGCATCCTGCTGCAGCAGTGCTGCTCACTCTCATTGAGCTTGTCCACCAGCACCCCCAGGTCGCTTTCCATGGAGCTGTTCCCCAGGTGGGTAGGTGCTCTATTCCTGGATTATGTTTTTTAGGTGCAAGACTTCACACTTCTCCTTGTAGAGCTTCATAAGTGTCTTGTTATCCCACTCTTCTGGACTATTCACGTCTCAGAGCTGAGTGACTAAGTGCCCACTTCCTTCTCAGTTTACTGACATTAGCAAACTTCATCAGAGTCCATTAAATCCCATTCCAGACCACTTATTGACTTATGGAACAGCATTGGGCCCTGTGTTGTTCCATGGGGGTCTACATTAGTAGCAGAATGTTGTTTTAAAAAGGAACTCTTTACAACTGCACCTCTGGATGCTGCTGGACAGACATATCCCCACCTGCCTGGACCATAATGCATCAGTTTCTCTGGGACAAGTCTGTAGGAAACTGAATTAAGAACCTTGGAGAAATTTAGGTAGATGATGCTTACCTAAAAGGCAAGAACTTCTGAGGCTCACCTTCAGGGACAGCAAGGTATCCCACCTCAGTGAGGAGAGGAGCAGGCAGGTTACACAGAGGTGCTGCATGCCCTCAGCTCACAGCAGCACAGAGCAATGTGACCACACACTTCTGCAGCCTGACTGATCTGCCTGTTTAGATCAGTAATGTTCAATACTAGAAGAGCAAGACTATCAGAAAATCTCAAGCAAATGTCAAAGTTGTCCTCCAGTTGCAATTTTATCTTTCTACCTAGCACAGAGAACTGATAGTCTGGTGGCCTAGCAGTGGAGAAAGAAAATAGATGCCACATCATCCTGATAGGCATCCCTGTCTATAGAAAGCATTTCTAATAATTCAGAAATTAAACAGTCTTTCCTTATTTTGCCGAAGACATATGCATCTTCAGATAGGAGGCTGAATGGGGAATTGTCCCTTTTCCAAGTGACAAGCTTCAAGAATATTAACACAATTTTTTTTTTACTAATATCTGAAGATGAAGGGTTGGTCTTATGACTTGCACACTTTCAAATCTATGCAACATTGACAGTGGAAGACGTTTTGTCTCTTGTGCCTTGAAGCCCTTCTGAATATTTTAGGAATTCAGTATTGTTCTAGTTTTGTTTCAGTTTTGTATGATGAATATTTAACTTTTTAAAAACAAAAATCAGGCCATCAAGAAATATTTGCAAAGCAGTATTTTGTAGCTAACAATGCTTTTAGTTTCTCCCAAAAGTAACCTGATATTTAAACTCTTCACTTGAAGATTGAATTATATTAATTGTGTTTTGTTTTACATCACTTAAACAGGGAATTCATTAAATGCAGACAATTTCAAAAGTAATTTATTTTCTTACCACTTTGAATGAGGTATTTAGTTTCATCCAGATCTCAGAATAGCTAAGGAAACATGTATTTATTTAACCTTGTCACTACACTGGGGATACATGCTTTTATAAATGTATCTCAGCTTGGAAGTCTTAATAGCTCTGATTCTCCTGCTATTTTCCAACACATATAGTAGCTATTTACTTACCAAACAGAGGTAAGTACTGAAAACTACTAATTTGTGACTGATGCCAAAATACTCTGCTGTTGTTTTACACTGATTGCATACTGTTTGACAGTATATTCACATAACAAAACCTTATCTTTCTCTTTAAGCTCTATTCTACAGCCCTATTTTCTGCTCCTTTTCCATTTAAGATTATCATTGAAATAATTGCTATCCTATTTTTAGGAATTTTGTAGTGGAGACATTTTATGTAAACTCAGTCGATTACACACTCACTTAACCCCTGTAGGATCCTAATCTCTTAATTCTGTTCAGGATATATTAGTCATGTTTGAGCCTTAAATATATTCTATTACAGTTTGTAAACTCAGATGGGCATGGGATGTGCACTGATCTTGTTTTTAAATAGGAGGAGTATATTTTATGGATTGAGTGCCCCCAGGTGCATAGGCAGAATTTAAGAACACATTTGCAAATGGCAGCAGGTTCCTTAAACTGAGGTTCCTTAAACATTGTAAGTGTCCAAGGAGATTTGTGACCAAAATTTGTGATACAAAGTGATTTTATGAATCTGTGCTTCCTACAAGGTGATGGTCAGAGTAGCCATAATTCTTTGGTGTCTCATATAAACTGAGAATTAAGCTTTCTGAATACAATGGCATATTTATTTTCTGAAATATTACAGGATCTGTAATTACTACTTAAATAACTGTCAGCTTCTCTCTTTCTCATTTTCTTGCAAGTCTAAATAAAAACCGTACAACCTTAAACTTGGAGTGCATCAAGATTATTGCTGTTTCTGTTAATTTGGTAGGCCTGGGGATTTTGCCATTCTTAGACTATTATCCTGCCCTACCAGTCCCTGCTATGAACTTATTCATTTGGTTTGCTATCTCAGTAACTTAGTCATAAATAACACGAGCTTAGTATATGTAGTGGAATATGCATAAGGATTAGAATTTCCTCTTGTGTGTGCTCCTAGATAACTTATTTTTTTGCTGCTTTGCTTCTGAGAGGTGTGAGATACATAATGCATGAGCTCCTTTAGAAACTAATGTATGAGCTCCATATTTACTCTTCCTTCCTGTGAATGCAAACGTCTGCTTTATGGTCTATTTTGCCATTAACAATGCATATGAATTGCTTCTTGTTATAAAGCTATTTGTATTCCTCATTTTTGCATACCTTTCAGTAAGTACTGATGGTCATGTTGATTGAACATAATGATAATATTCATAATTATAATTTAGGCAAGATATTACTGCTGCTAAAATCAGACAGCTGTCTTAATCCTTAAGTGTGAAAAACTATATAATTTTTCCTTCAAATTAAAGCACTTATATTAAGGAGAGTTATTTTCTAATAAAGAATGAACAATATTTCATATAGCAAATAATTATTCATGGAAAGTGAGCAATATTTTTCATAAGCAACTAATAGGATGTGCTTCTGTGTTTGTACTGTACCTAGCAGTTAACACAACAGGGCCTCAATCTTGATAGGGACATATACTGTGACAGCAGTATAAATATTTAATCAAGTTAATTAAGTGTACAAGGAGGGTGTTGGGAGTAAACTCAATGTGTAAGGAGTATGTTAAATTGACTGAAACAGTACTCTGCTGAAAATATATCAAACAACCATAAAATCTGAAGTTAAGAAATAAAAATAGAAATAGCTATTTGAGGTCACTGTTATACTTCACATACTTAAATTTAAGTAATGTCCCCACAGAATAGTGCAGTATTAAACTGTAACAGCTGTTTAATATGGTAGAAAACTCATTAAAACAGTCCTTATTCTGCAATATTTCACAGTGGGGAAAAATGTTGGCAAAATGTGAAATCTAAAAGGACCTCTGAGAGACTGAAAGAGAGAGGAAAGGGAATATTATAGGGACTGAAAAGCAGGCTATTGACAAGCATATGCAGACAATTATTGTACAGACAAATAAGAGTATGACTTAAAATAAACATAAAAGTTTCTCATGATTGTTCAATAGTAAAATTAGTATTAGAGAAAGAATAAAAAATAAGTTATATTAATGGCATATAATTTTAAGGGTCTTTTACAATTACTTTTCACATTTCAGAAAAGTTTCAATATCTCACAAAATTAAAATCTTCGTGTCGAGTTTTTTTGGAGGGTGATAATGACTTAGAATATTAGATGTACACTTGGACAAGAAATACTAGGTCTTTTCAAATGTCAGTATAGAGTTATGTTTAGATAAAATTATAAGCCCTTATTCAATGAAGCTTAGGAAGTTATTAAGGTGAAAAGACACCATGTCTACCACAGTTTGTGCAGATGCTCTGGAAAGATGCATTGCTCTTCCTAAGTACAAATCAGTTGGGATTCCTGAGATATCCTGAGCTATCTCTGGTCAGCTTGTCTTTACCTGCCAATCCAGAGGAACATAAAAGAAAAATTTCTCCTATCTTGCAGACCTTTGCAGACCTCTCAGCTACCTTAGAATATCTCAGGATACCTCAAAAGGCAATAGCTGCCTCTGTGGGAGTCATATGAAGCCATAAATCACCTCTGACTATGATGGGTGCCTACAAAAGAGCTGACATACAATAAATCTACATTGAGAGATGCTAATCTTGAACTGCATCCCACTCCAGGTACTCATACATGGAGCTGCTCTGAACTACTTTGTAGGATCACAGGCCCTTTGAAATTGTGACAGCACACGAGCTACCCTAAGTTATCTGGGACAGGCTGGAAATATTGGCTGCTGAACCTGGGATCTTCAGAGGGGGGTGAGGTGGGATGCTTGAGGGTATCTCCATGGCATTGGAGGCATTGTTCATCTGTGTGCTGAACAGAGTACTGAACATCTCAACCCCCTAAACACTAAAGGGGAAGAAATAGTCACTCCTTAAATAGTGATTTATGTGCCATCTTCCCCAATAACACTAAAACAAGTCTGGAGCACCAGGGCCAATGTAAATATCTGCTCTGTGAAGTGTTTGGTGAAATGATTCTCATTTTTTTTAATAGAAAACTTATTTTCAGCAAGCTCATTTCACTTCCATTCCTGTGAAGTGAAAACTGGCTGTGGCACAGCACAGGAAAAGAAAAACATTGCAATGTATTAAAATGAGAGAAAGCATTTCATATAGCACAAAAACAAATTACTTTTTGGGCTGTTCTTTTAAACCTTCAGTATGGTTTAGCAGAAATGCGTAACAGAGTAATGAACCCTGCAAATGTTACTTCATTAGGAGGAACAACCAATTTCAGGATTGATTTGAAACCTTCCATCTTTGACACATAAGTGATATGAAATAATTATCTCTCAAGAGGCAGGCTAAAGATAATTCATAGTGACTTTCTGTTGTGAAAACTTATCTTAACTTCTGTTAAAGCTACAAAAGATCAAGTTACAGAACACCAAAATTGTTACTGAAGAGATTTTATTTGGTTTAATACTCTCTTCTGATTCAAACTGTGGTTTTCTCTGTCATGATTTCTCAATTTGCAAGAAAGAGTCAGCATTTGAAATTCCATATTGAATCATTTTCCAAACCACTGTAATAGGATGTGGTGATTTCACTTTCATATAAGATGACAGAGTTAGAACAGAATAATAAAATTTCAATCAGTTGAAAGAAGCTCAATTAAAAGCTTTCAGACAAATATTTAGATTAAATTTGAACTACTATGTCACATATTAATTATCAAAAATATGTTTCTTGGGGGAAAAGGATAGAGATATTTCGTTCTTGAGAAATGTGTAAACATGAAGAATAGTTACATGGACATCATCTCCTATGCTATGGATTGAAACAAAGTTTATAAATATCAGAAAAAAAAATCTGAAAAAGCTACATATTTAGCTGAAGATTGACCCCAAAAAGAAGGGTTTTTTCCTAATTCTTGAAGAGTTTTTTATGCTCACATATATGTCTGTATATACACTCATAGCAAAATATAGTGGAGACTCATATCTCTGCTTAAGAAGGAAATTGAAGAACTTAAATGCCTTCCTAATGCAAATAATTTCATGCATTGATGTCAGGTTTGGGGCAATAATGATCAAAATAGTGGTGTTTGGGGTATTTAAAACAATATATTAATAATAGGAAAAACACTGAAAGGGGGATGTTAGGCTACAAATTTATGCAAGTAATCTAATTTTCATTTTTATATAATAAATCATATAATCACAGTGTAGTTTGGGAACAACTCTGGGCTCTCTCCAGCAGGTCCATTCATAACAATGTATTAATATCCCAGTATGGACCCTGGAGGGGCACCATTTGTTGCTGCCACCCACTGGGACTGTCAGCTGTTGACCATTACTCTCTGGATGTGACTATCCCAGCATTTGAATCCATCTCTCTTCAACTTAGAGTGAAGAATAATATGGGATACTGTGGGGTACCATGTCAGAGTTTACAAAAGTCCAGTTAAATTACATCTCTAGTCCTTCCTTTATTCACTGATTTAGTGACTCCATATTAAAATGCATGTAAGTTGGTCAGGCAGGACCAATAAATGCCTATTTTATTTGCAAAAAAGGTGCATTTTCAATTAAATCAATAGCTTAATTTTTAATCTGCTATTTTTTTTTAAATTTCTTGTTACCAGATTAATGATATTCCCCAGAAATGTTTTGCATACTCTCAGACTGTATCAAAAGTGCTCATTAGTACTGGCATACAAATGTTTTGATACTTTTCAGAATCAGCATGACTCCACATTTGCTATGTCCACTCATGCTCAAAATATTAATAAAAAACACCCTAATTTTATGAGAGTCAATATTGCTCATATCGAGGCTCCACATAAAGATTTCCACAAAGCAATTATTTCATTCACACATATAGCAATAAGCCATGTTCAATGACCTTCACAATCTCCAATTACAAAACTGCCCACTTTTGCAGCGTTTCATTTGCTTTTTTTATTCTTTGTTTCTGTTCATTCGCCAATCAATTAAAACTGCTGCTGTTTCAGGCAATAGACTAATGTTCACTGTCCTCTTGGAACATTTTTTTTTTTGTTGAGCAAAGGCTAAATATTTAAACTGACAAAGTCAAGCTCCTGCATGGCTTTATCTGAGATGCTGTTAACAGTTTACTTTCTTGGTCCTGTTTCTTTTCAATTAAATCAAGCCCAGCTACATTTACAATTCTTTAAATCCCTATTTGATCTGTATCCCATGAGCAATGCCACTTAAATCAGCTCTGAATTCTTCCATGTGTGTCCATCTCCAAATTATCCCAAGCTATATAGCTTTTATATATTAAATTCTTGAACCTTATTTGAAGGGAGCAAAATGACAACTGATTATCAATTTTCATCAGAACTAATCTGATTTTTCCACCCTGTTTTAAAGTGTACTTTAGTGTTTCTATCACTGATTTCAGGTTAATATAAGAGATCAAAGTTTTGACTAATTTTTTGTTGCAATGTAATAAAATCTCACACTTCACAACAGGATGTAATTAACAGCTAAATTTAAGGAGGAGTGGGTGCCCCAGCTGATTAATTGACAAAGGTTATTCTTTGACTCACTAACTGAATGATCATGATAGAATCAGCAGGAGAGGGCAATGGGTTACTCTGCTGGTACTGCTACATTAGTTCATCACTCAAGAACAGATCTTCAGCCATGACTTCAACTATATTCTCTCTAGAAGGAATATGGGACCTTCTGAAAAATTAAATCATCTTAATGTTCTGGTTATTTGATCTATATAACAGTTTAATTTTGCATGCATATGTTTCAATGAAGTATTTTAAATATTTCCTGTTTCTATTCCTGTTTCTAATATTTTCTATTCATTTATAGATATTCTGTGGCTAAAGTAAGTTGAGTATTTTAGTCCATCCAATAGAATTTATGTAATAGTGCATTTTTATTTACAGTATTGGGTTTATGCCTTTTTGTTTATTAGATCATGTAGTTTTACATAGATCTGAAAACAGTGGCTTCAGCCATCTGAAATGTTTACAAAAACAACGTTGAATCACTGGGCTTTTTCTCAGTGCCTCTTGGTTTTACTTTTTAATCCTTCTTTGTTATCTTTGAATGTTTTTTCTCCTTCCACAAAAGTTATTTTGTTGTGCTCATCCTGACAATTCTTTTCCATGTGTGTAACCACTGGAAATGCATTGTTGTGTGGCTGAGCTTCTGTGTTTCTACAAAGAAGTTACTTCCTTGAAAATTGTACTGATGCTGCTGATTTTTTTTTTCTGAGAGAATTCAAGATTCACTAAGACAATGAAACATTTTCCCTTTTTATCTGCCCCCATTACTGCCCTCACTCTTTCTGCTTCCCTCCCTTCCCCTCTTCTTTCCATGAGTGTCACAATAGCTATTTATTCCTAAAATGTGGCAACAATAATTGACATCACACTGTGGACTTTTTTATATAACCAGAATTAATCTACACAGAACTGAACCTGGAATGTATGTGTGGGCATTTTCTGTATATAAATCCACATATACAACTTAAATATTATTCAGATAGTTGATTTTCCCTAATAGGTGATTTTATTTTATATGTTTGTGAATAAACTCATGTTTTGAAATGTCATCTATACTACTGTGTGTTTAGAGTGATTTCCAATTACTGACATAGCAAGGGTTTCCCATGTGTTTTGCCTTTCACTGCAAAGGCAGTGAAGAAGTAATATTTTCCAACATCAAAAGATTTAAAATCTGCGTTTAAGAGGGTTTTTTTTTTGTGTTTTGCCCTTAATAAATCACAACATATTCAATTTTAACTCCTCTTTTTCTCCTTCCAGAGAGTTATTGCTATGCTTGAGTAATTAGCATATACTCCAAATCACTGCCCACCATCATTTTGCTAAATGGATTTAATCTAGATGTTGTGTATTTCTCTTCAGGAAGTCCTCTCCTCCTACATTTTTTGGTGCAACAGAAAACAAAACCCATGTATCTAATGTATTAAGAAAACTATAAATGTTTCAGAAGTGTTTGTTTATAGAGATGCTTCAGATGATATAAAAAACAGAAATGTGTAGTCAGGTGTGACAGGTGCCTCTTACTCTGTTATCACAGTGTGCCATGAAATTATTTCTACATCACAGAGCCTCACTTTTAATCAAATTTCTACCAGCTGGATTTCCACTGTATTATACAAGAAGCAAATTTTACTCTGGTATGTCTATAATGCTCCAAAATTATATAACTTCTATAGCAAGATTATTCGAGTCTTCCACTCTTCATATTGCTTTTTCTGAAACTCACCTATTTTTTTTACCTTAAACTCATTGAAATTGAGACAACTGAGCATTACCTTTGCACCAATATTTAAAACCAAGGAGATCACTTGACACCAGGGTTTCATAATACACAAATATTTTAAGCACCCTAAGCAACACAATTGCTCACAGGATCCCAAAAAATTTTAGATGGAAGATAATATCCTTTATTTACGGTATTATTTAATTGCTAATTGGAAAAAATCAAACAATTCACCTTTTTTTTCAAAGTTCATCTTACCTTGTATCAAAATCATACATCTCCCATTCCACAAAGTACTGTCCTGGTAGTGAAATTTATAGACTGAAACCTATAAATGTCACCTTGTAATAATTCTGTAGCTTTAATTCTTGATTTGTTATAAGAGGACATAAAGCTATTCACATAGCAATCCAGGCGTGTTTACTTTTTTGCTTCAGCAATGTGATTGAAATGGAACATCCAAATATATATATCTACTGGGATTAAGATTTGTGAAATAGATTTCCTGACATTACATTTATTCCTGAGCTAGAGAGGAGTAAGGAAATTTAAGTGAGGATCTCTGGAGGAAAATTTGAGAAATAAATTGGAAAACGAATTCATTGTTTGCAGCAAAATTGCATCTGCACTTTAGCTGCTGGCATTTTACTTGCTCCTCAACTTAAAGATGAAATACTTTAAAATGGCATTTTTCCTTCTGATTCCTTTTGGGAAGACAACTTTCAGATTGACAAGGAAAATGGGCTTTGGGAATACGAGTATTAGACTGCTAACAATTCCTTAAAGAAAAAAAAAAAAAAAAAAAAAAAAAAAGAAAGGATAAAAAGTCACAAAATATGGGACTTACTCCCTTTACCTCCAGTCAGTGTTTCTATTTTTCATTTTTAAATTATTAAAAAAAAAGGAAATTTCCAATAAAACTTATGGCTGCCACAGCATAGAAACAGATGTCTAACATCTCAATTCTTCTTGATGACCCCATATTCCTGACTCTGCATGAAACTCACTTCCTTAATTGTTTTCAGAATGTACCTGTGGGAGGACTTTCCATTTACTTTTACTTTGAATTACTAAAATTATAATGGAAACCATTGTATTTAACTCAAATGCAAAACAAAGCAAATCCAACATAAACTAAACAGCTCATTCCTGACCACAAAGTATTTCTAGTGCTTGCCTTATTCTGGTACTTGGGCCATGAGTATCAGGGGCATTTGCATTTTGGTTTTATTCTGTTGCACGGGTATATCAAAATCCAATCAGTTGAGGAAAAAAAGAAAAAAGTACAGACCTGTAAATATTGGAACAAGTCAGAATTACTGAAAAATTAATCCAGTGCTCAGATGATAAATTGAAGTCTGGCACTGGAAGCTTTTGTACTTGCTCAAACTTTTATATTACAGAAGACCAGGAATACTTTTTCAAGGATCTTACTAATTTTTCTTTCTGTTTCCAGTAATTTTGTAAGTTATCTTTCAAACTGAGAGTATGTTCAAGGCTTGTATTCAAAGCCTCATATCAACTCAAACCAGAAACAAGAACTACTACTTTTATCAGACAGAGTGATTCCAAAAGCCGGGTCATGGTTAGAGAACTCATGAACTCCTTTGAATATGTGCACTCTCTAATCATGCCCCAATTTTATGTAGAATCACATGCAGACTCCCCTCTTTTCCTGGGAAGTGTCTTGTTGAGAAAATACATGTAGTCACCCTTGGCTGAAGGTCTGCTTTGTTCCTACCAGGGTGAACTTTACGTGGTAGGTATAATCTATTTTTGAGCACTGGCACTACTCTCTGAGCAGAAGTCATCTTACTGATTCTAACAGGTCTTCTTCAGCTGATTCGGAGTATACCATTCCATCTCACCCATTAAATTGCTTGTCCTGTTATTTCTTAGCCTTAATTACCAATTTTCAGTTTTTAGTGCTTACTAACCTGGAAGTATTTTCTTTCAGTTTGTTGGTTTTGTAGACAATCCTTGGATTGCTATCTAGTATGAAACATTTTCACACATATCATGTCCATTGTACCTGGTCTGCTGTGTGTGGCATGCACAAGGTGACAGTGAAAGTAAGCATATCTAACTTCTGGGGTATATGATAACTAATTCACCCCTCCCTTCCATAATAGTCATTATTTCTTCACAACATTCTATAAATTTACAGTAAAAATTAAATATCTGAAGGAAAAGGGGGAAATTGGTGCATTTCACAAGTGGCTAAGAGTCCTGCTGTAAAATATTGGTATAATGTACTGTAATATAATTGATATACGATGAAATATACACTAAATATATAATAACTACATAATTTTTAAAAAACAGTCCAAAAGCACATCTTATTTTTTGCTCAATGCAAGTATAGTATATATTCTTTCCAGGTTTTCCTGAAATTTCTATGCCATACCACTCCTTTTGTTGATTTGAAGATAAAGCTACATAGGAAGAACAAAATGTTTTGGAAATTTGGGGTGAAAAGAAAGTAAAATTAATGCATTTAATACTTACGTAGTTAAAAAAATAGGTAAGTCATAGAGGGGAAAAATCGTAATGCTTATCTCTGTTAGTTGAAAGAAGCAAGGGAATATAATTTTTTCAGAAAGTGAAAGAAAGCTTCTTATGTACATTTAATGGTAAAGATCTACATACAAGACTGAATAGAAAGAGTCTTTTCACTCTGGGTGATCTTCAGCAATCTGTATAAACCTATCCATCTTGAAGACTTTTGTTAGGCCTTTGCTTGTCTATTTTTGATCCAGTTTTGTCTGGTCTATACACCTCTGCTTAAGGCTACCCACTCTATCACATTTCACGTGGCGATGTGATGCTTTTATTCAGGGACAAGAACAAATATAAAGTCTCTTTTGTTATTAGAGCACTCTGAAAATATAATAAAGGAAGAACTGTGTAGAATAGCGTGAATCTCTTTCATAAAAATGTATATTATAAATATCCATCCAACGGGCTAATCACAATGCATTATGCATCTTTTCTGTTAAGCAGGAAAATTGCAGAGAGAGATTCAGATAGATACAATTAACAGAATGTAGAAAACCGTGGAGGAAAAGGTATTTCTAAAAAGGCTCTAATCACAGGGTTTAAAAAGAAATCCTTTTTACAGATTATTAATTACACTGCAAAATACACTTTTCCAACCATCAAGATAGTAGTTTGTTTAATGTATGATCTTTTATTATCCTAAATAACAGAGTTTGGAGCCTCTCAGGATAGAGATGGCTTTTATTATACTTCTAGATATAAGTAGTATATAAACCACATTCTGTGAGTGAAATCTTAATAAATAAAAATATTTTTGCAAAATAATTATAGATATGTAGTATTAAATTTGACTTAGATTTTTATTTTCCAAAAGTTTGTTCAGCATCGTATTTTCTAAAGAAGTGTATCATCCTTTGTGTCTACACTGCTTGAAGGCTTTCTCATTTAATATATTGCAGCTTACCACTTGATTATAGGAAACACTGTTCAGCTGTTTCACTAATAACATGAATTACACGGATACAATTTTAGCATTAAATATTTTTGACAAAGAGACTGAGGAACTTTTTTATATAGCAGTTTCAGGAAGTAGAGGAGTGGCCCAGCAGGACTTGGGTTGATGTATCCAAATCCTCAGAAGCTCATGAGTGTTTGTGGGTCTTTCTGCAAGCAGGAATCATTTTCCTCTCTAAGCTGTTAGCAGATATCATGGTATAGTTCTCATTGAGACTTCCCCCATCAAAATTTGTTGACATCTAAGTAAGTATGACTCCTGAGGACAGAATGGTATTCCTTCCTTGAAGACTGCAATTTCCACTAATGTTGAGAGGCAGATGTAATACCAAAAACTCATATTCTTGGAAGAAAAGGCATACATTTTCTGTTAGGTCATGGAAAACCTTTGAATAATGGATTACTATGAAAATTTACCAAGTGTCCAAGACATATAATTTTTTATTCTCAGTGACCTCTAGAAATTAGGGAAGAAGTATGGGATCATGGTCTGATTATGGTATTATATGTGCAATATAGAAGTTTTTACATGCTTTATATCAAGTAATTAATTAATAAAATGCATAAGCAGGTACTGGAATTCAGGAACTTCTCTCCAAGTTCAGTCTCTAATATACTTGGGTCTTTGCTGCATAATGGACATCAGTATTTTAGTATAGCTCTGGGGTGAACTTTTGAAATGAATTGTATTATTTTCTCTGTTTCCTGGAAATTACCAGGGGTGCTGTTATTGCATGAGTATGGAGTACTGTGTATTGCATACTTTTCAGACTTTACTTTGTGAAAACAAAACATAGATTTGGATGTGAACATGGTTTAACAGAGGAGGACCTAAATCTAGGCCTACTGTTTCCCAGCTACTCCTTTAGTGGTACACCAATTTTACAATGAATATGGCACCTTTTGAAGGGACATGAGAGAGAGAGAAAGCCCAAAGGAAGGTTCATGTGCAATGAGCACCCTAAGCACCCCAGAAGTACTGTGCACCTTTGAAATTAGGTTCTATCAGACTACAAGTTATGTCAAGGTATTTTTTGTATGAAGCTCAGAATGAATCAGAGGAGACAGAGAGTTGGAAGCCAGCCTTCTATACTCTGCTGTTATGAGCTTACTGTGCTTTTGTAAAGAACATCCTTTAACACAGATTTCTTCCTTGCTTCCTTCCTTCCAGAATATTTTCAATGGCTGTCTAAATTTTGGTAAGTTTGACATGATCCTTTCCAGATGTCTACAAACAGTTTTTCAAACTTTCAGGACGTGTAGATCTGTATATCTGCTCCTTGAGTTTCTCAGGAGCCCCACAATCCCTGCAGTGGTAGTTTCCTATTTCACCACCATCCCACCCAGTCTAATCTGCCTGCACTCTGCCTCTGTGGCCCAGGAAGACACACAGATTAAGTGGCAAATCATCCTTCCCTCTGCAATACTATATCCTAGTAAAGAAAAATGTCATACATGTGCAAAAGCAGGCCTATCTGTCACAATGCATCCCACATCTCCACAGCACTCTCATGAATGAGACATCTCAAAATAAAACCATAGTTACGGCATATTGAGTTTGGCTTTTGTACAAGGACTGGTCTTCTCTAAGAGATACATTTTCTTCCTTCCCATTTTTCACATTTCTCTGAATTTAGGGAAATAACACACATTAGTGAACAAATAAAGTGTATTTGAACCTATTATACATCTACATCTACAGTTTTTAGGTGACTTGATAGGTTTAGATATCTACATTCTTCTATCGCTGCCATCCTCCATGCAATTAGATGTCAATACTAATAGCTTCTTCAAAGGGCTAAACTTAAGCAGTCCAAAGCAAGTGGTTTCAATTCTGAATTAACTACTAGATATTAAGATAAGTACAAAGCAACAATAGTTAGGAAAGACCCTTTTTTAAAAATTAGCTTGAATACTGCACACTACTTGATCTGTTACATGTCTGTATTTATGGTCCTTCATATTCCAGGTTTTTTGTTGTTTCAGGTTACAGTCCAAAGCTGATTAAGGCTCACTTATTTTGGCATAGATGTAGTAATTCCAGGAGTAGAAAAAATTATATTACTGATCAAATACTGAAATCTCAAACTTTTAAGATAATGATAATTACAACCATTAAAGGGAGTAGTATTTAGTCAACTAAGTATTAAAGTTTTCAACCATATCACTGGTCTAACTTGTGCTGGGTGTCTAAGTGAAATTCTAATTGCCATGCTGAATCAGAGGGTGAGAAAATTGAAAGATGTTTTCCTCTTCCTCAGTTTCTGTCTTTACAACATCAACTATTTTCCTGCCTTTAAATATATTGTATGAAGAGTCTGAATTTGCCATGTAAAAATATGGCACTGCAAGACTACATTTACAGAACAAGATTTTGAGAAAAAGGTGTAGGAGAAATAGGTGTATTACATCCAGTGGAGAAATGTATATTACCAAAACCTCATTTGGCTATATTTCTCAGAGTAATATCTGTGTCATTCTGTAGTAAAAAAGTATAACTACTCTTCATAAAAAAACCCCCTTATATTTCATGAATATTCAATCTGGAGTTCTGTAGTCCGTGGGGAAGTTACATCTCTTTTTCACACAGAGAATTTAATTACATAAATCTTGTTTATGCAGAAAAATAACTCAGACTATATGAAATAACTCCCATGTAAACTTTTAGCATTATGGCTCTCTCCACCTTTCTTTCCTTCTACAATCAAATGTATTAGGGTTTTTTTTTAATTCTCCTCTGAAATAGGTTAATTTTTAGTTTCTAATTTTGGAATTTATTTCTCACTTCAGGGTTAGCATTTCTGTTCTGGAAGGGTGCATTAACGATAGTAGTTTTGATGAATTTAAATGTCACAAAAATCAGGATTTTAATTTTTTTTTTTCTGCTAGGGTTTGTTTGTGGTTTTATTTGTGGTTTTGTTTGTGGGTTCTTGTTTGTTTATTTTAATAAAGCCTAGATTTGCTTTGTAGTCTGAACTGTATGGCAAGTTTCAGTATCTTCGGTGCCAAAGTCAAAGCTCCATACTGTCATGTATTGCTCTACCTCTGAATAGCATATGCTGCATATATCATCAGAGAATGTGGTACCAGTGATCTATTTTTAATGTTATTGTTATAAAGCAATACCTTGAAATCGATTGCCTGAAGAGAGTGTAATTAGAACTAAACTGGAAGAGAGACTTGGTGATCCATCAGCTCAATATCTATAGACCTGCCAAGGCTGTGGGTTGATATACTGATAAAGATATATTTAAGTTGCTTTTTTCTCCAATTTTAAAATGGCTTTTGCTAGCTGCCAAATGCACTTAAGTTCATAGAGAAGTAGAGTTCTTCTGCTAGGGTTATTTTCATTATTTTATGGAGAGCATTAAGTGAGATTTCCAGACATATATTGGGACATAAAGCTCAACATTATAGGTTTTGACCAGGCAGGAGAATTCTTCAGATGTGTTAATGGAATCAAGGTCTAACATTTTAACTGCTGCTAATTTTCTTTTCTGGAGCAAGAAGATGACAATGATACCTTGTGTCTTAAAAATCGAAGCTTTTGAATTATGAGTAGAATATTGAAAGCAAGAGTGTGTTACACTTTCCCAAGGGAGAGATGTTTCTTTAGAATACATTGCTTTGTAGTTGTCTGATTTCTGACCCTGTGATTTAAAACCACAGGTAAAATTATTACCTTATTTTAAGCTGTTCTATGAGAACCACCTTGACGTTTTGAGCAGTTCAATAAGAATTTTCTGGGAACACATTTCTGAAAGTGGGAAGTGCCTTTAAAGAGTAAGTTAAAAATTTAAATAACTACATACCAGGATGGACTCGCTTACCATGGGCTGCAAACCACTGAGCACATGTAAAATACAAATCCATTACCTGGATCACTGATTTCACACCACTTAGTCTTATGCTCAGCTTGTTAGCATCTACTCGCATTACTGTTTGGATAATCAAATTCATTTTACATAATGTTGGAAGTCTATCATGAAACTGTGGCTAATTTATACCAGAGCAACCCATTCTTGCAGTGCTGAGATTCAGGATTTGGTCACCTTCTATATTAATGTAATTACAGAAACCATGCATACAAAATATTAAATGTCTATGTGAATTAATGGAGTAATTGATCTCTGATTTTCCATACTAAGAAGATTTATGTAATGTGGGCTTTTATTTATGATGAAATTTCATCAGAATGACAACATTGTCCTCTATTACCTGTCTTTTCTATGACAAGGCAAGATGAAAATTCTTTCCACTGCAGGTTTGTTATTTTTTTGAAAGCAGGCAGTTGATCGAGTGCCGTATGTGCCTGGAATAAGAAACACACATTCTGAAGATAGCCATAGCCTCTAAAATTATATCATTATATACATGTGAAAGCCTGAAAAAAAACCCCAAAACAACAAAAAAACAGCCTTTGAAAAGGGCTCACTGGCTAGATATCTAAAGAAAAATGCAGTTAAATCTCATTCATCCATTTACCTATGGGGCTTAAATTCATATGGAACTCTCTCAACCAATTAATGAGAAAGGTGATTTACTGTAGCTGCTTTTATTGGCATAAGAAATATTTTGAGTAACAGAAAAGAGCCAGCACCTAAAACTCTCATAAAAATGCCCCATCCAAAGTTAAGTAAATATTTAAATCAGAATAAAAAAAATCTAATTCCAAATATTTTTTACTGTATCTACAAAGTTTTTTGTCTTATAAAAATGAAAAGGATCACTTGCAGACTGACATAATAAATTGTATTAATAAGAGGGTCATATTTGAGTATATATAATGTATTTTTCCCCTTTTTCTGCACACCTTTGGGAGTAAGCAGCATCTGTTCTCCCCAGATTCATTGAGTAGTTGAAGAATGAGTTCAATTACCTTACTTTATGCAAATCTTATCCTGTTTACTTGTTTGTAGAATACAACAATATTAAAATACTACCTTTTTATCTCTAAAAATATATGAAGAACATTCCTTTTATAAAAAAATTTTTGTATTTATATTGGCAATAGAAATAGTTTTTAAAGCAGGCTTTATATTTTATAATAATTTATTTTAGTCATAATAAAATAATATCGAATATAGAAAATTCATAGTATAATATATATAGTAATACAGAATTTTTTTATGGTGTTAAGTCTAAGTGTTAACATCTATTTGCTATGATGCCAATAGTTTTCTAAACAATATGTATATCAAGGGTTTAAATATACTCATTTCAAGAAGGGGAATGGAATTGTGTTAGATATGGAAGAGACTAGATTTTGTGACCTTTGTTTTATCTCCAGAAGACATGGGTCATTTGAGGCCATTGTGGTAAAGAAGAGATAGTGTTGGAATCTCTATAATTAAAAAAAAAAAAAAATGAAGTTTCTTAATTGGAAGGGTATCTGACTTCATGCTATCAAAAATTTTGGCCCAAGAGTTATAGCATACTGTAACAAATATTAGCACAAATTTTCCTAGATTTAGTCGACACCTTAGATCTTAGGTAAAGCCTAAAAAGAGGTCCTATGTTGGCAATTCTATAGCACTTTATTACTTTGTACTTTTGACATTTCCAGGCCAAATTATATAATACAGGGCAAAAAGTCTGATATCACAAAAAATATAAAATTCTTTCTTGGTTTATGCTTTTTTTTTTTTTTTTGCCAAATGTGAAGTTACTCAATTTGTTTAAGGTTCCTTTAAGCTAATTCACAGGGAAGGATTTTCCAGGGCTCCCTGGTGAAAGCCCACCAGAGACCTCAAGGGAAATTCTTTCTGTGCTGAAAGATCTAGAGCTTCTTAAGGAAAAGACACAGAACAAAGTTTATGTAGAGAAAAAAGGCACTGATTCAACTTGTCTGTTCAGTGACATGTAGAGCAATGAGCCTAAATGGCCTGATATCACAGCAGCTCTTCCACACACCCTCTGTTGGACACTATCCCAGTGATTAGCTGTTAATGCATTGAAACATGCCTGGTAGCCCTGTTGATCCATTGTATAAATGTGATTTTCTACACTAAAATAGATTTCTGTGAACATCATGGACTACCCATGTATGTTTTTCATTTGCAGGTACTAAAATAAATCTGAATTAGCTTTTGTTTTCTTCAACAAAAAATAGCATCTGATGAACTTTATCATATTTCTTCTTTCTTATCTGTTAAATTGACTTACTGAGACCAAAAGTTGTGATAGAAAGAAATCATAAGGTGATAAAAATAACCAGAACACGCCAGTTTATAATGATTTTTTTTTTCCCCTCACAAATTCTTATTAGAGGAATGATGTGATTTAATCCTCCTAACTCATACTGAGTTTTTCTTCTGATTTTTCCATTGTTGTTGGTTGGTTGGAGTTTTTTTATTTGGGTTTATATTTGCTTTGGTTTTCTTCTTTATTTTTTTCTAGTGGGACATCAGAAGAAAAGTACCTGTAAACACCTGAGCAGTGAAATCACAAAATCTACAAAACACTATTGTAGAACAACTTTTCATACTTCTTGTACCTTGTTTCATTCAGTCCTCATGGCTATATCATAAGACCTAGCATAAGTCTACATTTTCCAGGGTTCTGAACAGAACAGAAATGGACCCTCAAGTTTTTAAGACTTGTTTTCAAACCATGTTTCCAAGCAATAATCAAGAAACAAGAGCTTCAGCTTGACTTCTACAAAACTGAGTAACTTAAAATCAGGTCACTCCTCAAAAATTTGCCTTAAACTTTTTCAGTCAGTCAACTGACATTATTTTTGCAGGTATATTTTTGTTTCTTTATTTTGCCTTATGGTGTCCCATTAAGAATAATTTTTTTCTAGTTATCTGATGTCTTTCAGCAATATGCAACTTGAAGAATGTCAAAGTAGATTTCTACCACCTTCCTGGAGAGGATTTCTGCTTATGCCCTACTCCATATATCCTGAAATAACTTCCACATCTGTCTTTTTCTGTATCTACCAATAGAATTCCAAACTGCACAAAAGCAGAAAGTGAACATAAAAGTTGAAATGCGAATATACAACTAATCGTACATACTACAAAATAAAAAATAGGCAACTTCCTTTAAGTGTTGTACAAATCATCTCTAACTTTTTCTTTCTATGAGATGTTTACTACACATTGCAATTACATATTACTTCAACAAGCTAAAAAGATAAAGATTTTAAAAGTTTGCTTTATTCCACCTGTATGCTACTAAAGAAGACTTAAGCTTATCTCATAACTGTTTCAAGCCTGTGACATCTCTCCCTTTTACAGGTGCCACTACATTTGGTAAGGTAACTTCCTTCATTGTATATGAAATGTGTGACCAGTATATGATTTCTGTATGATACTGGATTGTTAATAACTATTTGTCATGTTATGTTCTATCACAGGCTTTTTAATTTGAAATTAAAATAGGAAATTTTCTACTTGAAATAGGATATGTGACAACAAGTCCCACATCAGGAATTTTTTCTAATTTCTTCTGAATATTTTCCTCCATTCCTTGTCAGTGCTTTTTAGTCAGGTTGGATACTTTATTAGTCATCAGTTCTAGTCCTTTTTTTTCAGCAGTATTCAATTGACTTAAATATTTTAAATAAAGATTCTTTCATTCACATAGATTATATCGATTTTTTAAGTCTGCTCTTCAATATATGAGATGCAGAATTTTTTTCTGCTTCTCCATATTAAAACCATCAAGTTTTGCACAAAAGTCTGATTACTGGATGTAAATACCTTGCAGGTGACCCCTAAGCTTTGGACTTTGGAAACAATCAAAGGCCAAGGTATGCTGGAACACAGACTTTGTGGTGTCTGCAAGCTAACAAAAAACTGAGCCCTAACAGGAAATCCAAGTTCTAACAATTTTGCCATGGAATCATGTCATGGATAGTGAAAGAAAATCTAGGAATCTAGAAAGAATCTAGGAAGAGGGGAAAAAAACAGTTGTAGTATACAAGTTTTCAGTCTCTCAAAACTCCCCCAAACCTGGTCCAGTCTGCCACAGAGCAGAAGGAAGAGGGGAAAGGTAGCAGATACTAGGTCATCAACAAAAAGTGAAAATATCTTGAAAGTCTTTGAGACTGTGGTTTCTTCAGTCTGTCACTAGTATAAGAATTTCCCAGTGAGATGGTAGGCAGCTGTTAAGGCAGAGTGTGCAGCAGAAACAGGGTGGGAAGGGTGTGCACATGACTTCAGCATGTGTCTCCAAGCCCGAGGAAGTGCTGAGCTTTGTTTGATTGCTGGCAGTTGATGGGGAGTGAAATGGAAGAAAATGGGCACAGAACATCTCAGTTGAGGAAATTATTTACTCAGAGCTGTGGATGAATGGGGAAGAAAAGGACACATCTTCCCCTGTCTCTCTGTTTATAGTGGCAGATGCCTCTTTGTGTTAACTTTCTTTTGATTACTAGAAGGGCTCTTTGTCAGGGCTGCTACAGTGCAAGGTAATTGTTTATTGAATCTGCCCTCCATGCTGAAGGAAACAATACTTAAATAACTAGAGGCACTTAATCTTTCAGATAGAATAAGGCAACAATTCCAAGGAACATCCAAGAAAAGGGGTAATTTTTTTGGCATTCCTCGGGGATGTTTGAGATAGTTTATTGAATGTAAGAGATGAACGTAGCTGTTAGGTCATATCTATTAATGCTTTCTGTCCTGCCATTGAAAATATTTTGAAAGTTTTAGAGACAAAACGTAGGGGAAGCTAATTTTTGAAACTTACTTCTACAGGAGTCAAAATATGAATGATTGTAAGGAAAGCAATAACAGAGATCACAGTCACCATTCAACCAAGGAAGCAGATTAATTGGAACCAGATAGAGGATAACAGATCTGAGGACAGAATTTCTGATTCACACCTATGGATAGAACAAGAGATAACAATTTATCCCAAAAGGTTTAGCTAGTCAGTTTTTTATTGCCATTGAAATATTTTCTGCTCAGAGTTTTCCCTGGGAGAACATCCTGTCTATATTCTGAGCTAGTAAGAAAAGAAGGATGCTTTCGTGGTTTGAGTAATTTTCTAGGACTTGGCCTATTATGCCTTCACCTGTCTCTTTTCATACAATTTTTTGATGTGAATTTGTATGGCTTTCATGTACATCAAAGCCCATTTTAAAAAGGAAATAATTAGACTTATAAGAGTACTCTGAGGCTAATATTATGAAATATATTTATATATTTACATAAATAAATATTCAATATTTGTACAAACAAAATAAGAAGAAATTTGTATTTGCATGCACATACACAATATATTATTATTAGCATAAATATGATTGTGAATTTATTTATAAATATATGTATTTATATATTAACAATTTAATAATTTTTTTTTCTGTGAACATAACACCTTTTAAAATAAATAATACATATATGGAACAACATCTACTAAAAGGCATATGTTCATCATCTCATTGTCCGTAACTAACTTTGGAGATATGCATATATTATGGAGTATAACTTGCCTTTGGAGATTTACAGCATGATTGTGAAGGAGAACAGTTAATACCCATTTCTGATTGTCTTATGAAGATTCTTTTTTGCTTTGCAGTTTACAATGGGAATGGCTTCATATAAATTCTTGATTTTGATAATGAAGTCACATCTTAATAAGGTACTGAGTGGAACGATGTTATTATTAACCTAAATATATTCTTCTGTTAGATTTCCATTCATTACTCCCTGCTCTAACATAGTTGTTAATAACATAAGAGAATCCATTTCTAAAGGCTAGAATTTAATGCCAGTTTTTTATCTTAATGAGTTAAATTCACATTAAGTCAGACAAAAAATATAAGTGAAATTTTTTTTTCATGCAAATATTTTCTAATTGGATGCACCATGATAAATTGCAATGTAATATATTGCTGGAATGCTAAAATCACTAAAACAAGAAAATGTAAAAATCTAATATAACAGTTTCAGGATTATCCCTTGACGCTTATAATTATCTGTGATTATATGATCAAATGAAACTCTATATCAGCTCCTAATGAATATTTTTACTAAAAATATAATCAGTTTTTAGCTGCTTTCTTCTTTGTTTTGTTAGATACCTTTTCCAAATTCCCTCTGAATACCAAATTCAAAGACTTCCTTAAATTTACCCTGAATACAGAAAAATGTACCCTTAGGTTTATTAAATTAGAAATAACCCATTAACATGAAATCACTTACTTTCCACAGTGATTATTTAGTGATACTTTCACTATTATTAAAAATATTTTGAATTTCTGAATATGATTTTTTAGTTCCTAAAGTATGCTTTTTCTGTCTCTTATTGAATTGTCTGCATTATTTTGCAAGCCTTATCTATGTGAAACTCCTGCCTTGAGTAATGCTTGTATCTTTTCCCAACATTGCAGAAAAGAAATATTTCTTTCACTCACTTTTATACTCGCATTTATTTCTGCTCTATGAGTAACGTTTTCTTCCCAGATTCTGTTAAGTGATCCTGCACATCCTTTAATACTTCTAAAATCATGATTTAGAATTCAATAATTCAACATATAAATTTTTAATAGGTGAGAGATAAGGCCTTGATAGAAGCATAGAAAAAATCAGAGTTGAGCAGGACCTATCAGGATCATCAAGTCCTACTCCTGTCACAACTTAGTTCATATTGCTTTGAGTCCCACATTCAGGCTGTTAATGAAAATGTTGAGGAGCACAGAGCTGAGGATGAACACCTCTGGAACCCCACTAGTGACCAGATGTTACCATGATGTCATTCCATTCACTACAGGTCTTTGTGCTCACCCATCACGCAGCCTGGTTATCCAGCTGTGTGTTGGACATTTTTGTAGGGAAAGATACTGTGAGAGACACTATCAAAATCTTTATGAAATCCAAAAAGATTGCATCTGTTGAATTTCCTAGGCCAGCTAGGTGGGACACCCTGTCACAGGAAGAATCCAAGCTTTTCATGCAGGACTTCCCCCTCATGAAACTGTGCTGGCTGTGACCAGTCACTGCATTGTCCTCCAAGTTTTTTTATACTCCCCCAAAATAATCTTAACCATAATTTTACTGAAGTGGGACCCTCAAGCCTATAGTTTCTGAGGTCCTCCTTCTTGCCCTTCTTTAAAATTAAGACCATTAAAATGTTCACCAGCTTCCAGTCAGCTGGGACCTCTTCAGGTTCCCAAGACCACTCAAAAATGATTGAAAGAGGCTTTGTGACAGCAACAGCTGGATTTTTGAGGATTCTTACATTTTCAGCAGGCCACATAAATTTGTAGGGATCAGCTGTTATATCTTCTGTCAAAATATTATTTCTTAGCTAAAAAACAAAAGCCTATGTTTGTTTGTTGGTTTGGTTTGGATTTTTTAATATACTCAATATGCTTATTTTCATCCTATTACTCTTGTTGTGCATTCAGGCATTTCTTCCCTGCTAAACTAAATGACACATATATTTGAGTTTATGATTTTCTTATTATCAAAAATAAATTTACCTGTCATTTAAAGATAATGTTCTAAAACTTTTTGAGGCAAATGTGTGTTCAGCCTAAAGATGTTTTTGCCTTCAAAATCAGGAAATATCATCAAAGACTGCCTTCTTCATCATTTTCAGGTATTTCACTACCATTATCAAAACTTTTTTCCTGACATTTCAGTCTCTTTTTTATAGTTTTCAAGAAACCTTCACACTCAGCCCAAAGTGGCTGTGGTTCTGCAGTGGTTAGTGGCTTGAGGTGCACCTTATTGTTGACAGAATGTCTCATATGTTTGCCAAGCTGCATCAACAGCCTGTTTTGTGGCCTGTGACTAAGAATTAGCTCTCTGTGTTGAGCATTTTCTTAAACATTATTTCAAGAGATACAAACTCCTTACATCCAGCAATAATCATTCCCATGTAGAAAGCCAAATATTGCTGGTAGAACAATGGTCAGATATCAACTATCTGCTCTGGTGTGAATTGCAATCACTTCAGGGCAAAAAGTTTATTCCTTTCCTGAAACTTTCCAAGTCCTGAAAGCCATCTAAAGCTCAACTTTGAGCTCGAAAGTGAACTGGTAGGTAGGATTAGAAGATATAGAAAAAGGACAGGGAGCTGAAATATGGAATATTTAGAGCATTAATAGAACTATGACCCTGCCATTTGTTTTTGAAGCATTGCATACACATCACACTCTCACAAGATACCTGAGATACGAATCTTTTGAGTTAGTGAATGCACTTTGTTTGATAGGAGAGAAAGGACTGTCAGGCATGAAATAGGACTAAGCTTCATGATAAATGATACCCTATTACCAGCAGTTATTAGTTTTGACAGTATCAGTGAAGAAATTCTTTATCGAAGGATAAGAAAAAAAATGGTTAAATTGTGACCTTAAGTGCTTCTTCTGGAAGAACAGAAAATGAAGCTTAGGACATTTTGTGACAATAGGTTGAAATACAAGGTATTTTATGAAGAACATTAACAAATAACAGGTAACATGCCTCACTGAAACATTTAAATGACTAGTGGTGGCTGAAAGGTGGAAACATTAAAAGCGTTTCCATATAAAGCCAATTATAATTAATGACTGTTGTTATCATGAAAGAAAGAATGAGGAGAATAATTAAGCATGTGCAAAGTTATGGCTATAAAGAGAAATGTGTTTCATAAACTTAGAGCTTATCAGCAGTCCTAGATGATGTAGGATATTTGTTGCTATCCAGCAGTTTAATCATGCGTTTGCTGGTTTCTGACATTAGAGTAATATCAGGAACAAGATGAACCTCAGGGGAAGTTTATGCTCAGACCACTGACATAGAAGAGTGTTAAAAAATACTCTCTGTGACAGAGAGGTAAGGAAAACAGATGAGCTACAGGTAAAACTCAGAACCTTTGTGAAAGCTAAAATACAGAAAATAATAATAAGCAGAAAATAATGGTTTAGAAGACAACATTGGAGATTTCAGATGTTGCTGATATCTTATGTGACATGTTCAGGCATGTACTGAAAAGAGACACCAGAGACCATGAAAATGAAGAGTAGGATTATTTGAGGATACAATTCTACAGCTTCCTGTCTATAAAATGAATTGCAAGCTCCATGTTTGCAGAATCAGTCACGTCTTGAGGAATGGGAAAATAAAAAAGGGACAAAAAAGTGAGACTAGCAAGGTATTTCTAAAGGAAATATTTTATGGTTTGGTGAAGAAAAAAAAGACAAAATTACGTACTAATTATTCGGGAGGTATTTGAAGGAGTCTCAATATAAAGAAAAGTGACTATCAAATATGAGTGAATTTCCCAAAGATAAATATTACAAATGTTTAAGTCAGAGAAATTGCAATTCTGAAGGTGTAGGACATATGCAAATAGAAGCTTTGAGCTAACATTTTCAGATGCTGATCTGATTTGTGAGCAGGAGTTAAAAAATTGAAGAATCTTAAATGTTAATGAGAACAAAAAAGCTTAATATTTTACAGCATTCTTGATAAATCATTCAAGAAAAGAAAGGATAAACCAAAAATTGCTTTGCACTTTAGTATTTTGAAATACTGAAATAAAACATAAAAAAACCTTGAAAGTTTGAAAATATATGATGTCAAACCACTGCAAAGCACCTTACCTCTGTGCAATCGATTGAATTATATATAAAATAAAAAGTGATTATAGGACAGAATATGATTTGCAGCACTCAGTAATGTTCTGTTCTGTCAACAGTAATTATCTACAGTAGATGGCAACAATTTAGAAAATTTAAATATATTTATGTACTGGTTATTACTAACAACCTAACGGGAAAACATGATAATAGTGGAAATTTGCTTTATTATCCTGCAGACAATTTTTACTTTAAAAAGGACTATATATTATAACACTATTGACACTTTAGATGCTATGATGTCATTATCTATAAGAAATGAGAACTCATTGCTTAATAAATAGAAAGACAGATAACTATAAACTATTTTAAAATATTAAGAATACTGAGGCAATTTTTTTGAAACAGAGAAAAAATGATAAATGAAAAAGACCTAAGGAAAACTTCCATAAAAACTTAATAGAGAAAAACAATGAAATGCCTGCAATGTGATTTGGCAGGGCATGCAGATATGACTGACAAAAGCTAAACTAGCTAATTATTTAATTGAAGAGCATTCCCCCAGTATTGTCCCTCAGGGGAAGGGAGGCCAGAACATTAAATAGGAGTAGAAAACTCTTGCTGTGAATTAGCAGAAGTGAGAGCACAGTTGTGACAGAACCTGAGATCATCCAGAGCTTAGTGCCATCTAATATAAAGGGGTTTTGAGAAAGGAGCAGATTGGATGTGTGGAGCACCTTTGTAGGACAGATGAAAAACTGCTTGAGGACTTGTGTGGTAGAGTAAGAGAAGAGAAAAATTGGAAATCCTCTGCCTGGGAAGGAATAACAGCTTCCAGTGGCAAACAATAGGACTGGCTGGGGAGGTGTTCTGCTGAAAAGTCTCTGGGGCTTGTGGCACACAGAAAGCTGAATATGGGCCAGCTGTGTGTCCTGGTAGAAAAAAAAAAAAATCTATGGCATCCTAGATTGCTTTAATTATCCTCTTTTCATGGCAGTTATTTGATATAATAATAATAATAATTAATAATGTCCAGATTTCAGGCCCACTCATTGCAAGAAAGATATTATCACAGTGCGTGCATTCAGTGAAGCCACCAAAACCATCAAGCATTTGGGGCACCTGACCTAAGAGGATAAGCTGAAGGACTGAGGTTGTTTCTTTTCTGGAGAACAAAAGGTTTTGAAAGGATTTAACAGTGGCTCTCTGTGAAGGTGAATGAGGAAGCAGAGCCTCCACAGTGCATAGTGGGAGGACAAGAGGCAATGGGCATAAAAGAATCAAGGGAAGCTCTTAGCAGATGAGAAGAGAAACTCTTTTCCTGTCAAACAACAAAACAGATTTCACAGAGAGATGAGCAGTCAACACCCAGCAGGATACAACCCTAAGCAGCCTGACCACGGAGCTGACCTTTTCATTGAGTAATAGATTGGATTAAGGACTTTGTGGGCCCCCAATGCCTGAATTATCCTAGGAGTATTATGCACATAGAAGCTTTATTCTGCTTCCACTTTTGCTTCCCATATTTTTGAGAAAGAATTTTAGGGGGAAAGTAGTAGCATTTCCAAAAAATGCTTACTTAGTGTAAATGTGAGGGTGATGCCTTAAAACTTTTTTTATATGTTGGTAATGTTGTTGACTGTTCATATATAGTTATAACTTCTAGTACTTTCCCATAGTTTAACAAACCCTTACAAATATATGGTAAAATTTGGTTTGGTCTTGCTTTTGGTCTAGCAAGGACAATTTGTACCACACATCATACACAAAATAAACTGTGGGGTGAGAGGGGGCTCCAAAGGGGCAGAACCTGGGGAAAATTACCTAATCAACTGCTCTTCTAATTCAATAAGTTTTTTTAAAATGTATTAAGCACCTAACCTTATTAAAATCTATAAATACTATATCCCTGCATATTGCCATATTGTGCACCTGAAAGCTTTCAATTAAAGACTTGCTTCTATATTATCATTTTAACACTGTTTGGAAAGATTTGTGTTTTATTCCAGACAACAACAGAGGACTGATTTGGGTTTAATTGCTGCTCTTGTTGTCAGGCCATGATTCCTGACCTAGGGAAATAAAAATGTGGATTGAGAAAATATTTCAACTCATTTCTTCTGGTTTTGGTCATTTAGTTATGGGGGATTTTTTACATTGTTCTAGTTTTGGGGATGGGTTTTTTATGATTTTTGACACTTGCTCATTTTTTTTTCAGTTGAAACCACAATTTACTTAGAAGGTTGTTAGATATTGTTAAATACGAGGGATAGGTCTGAATAGTGAAACTTGATTTTGACACTTTTTGGGGTTGAAAAGAGCTAAAGAGAAAACGCAATTGGAAATATAAAAGGGAAGATAAGTGAAATAATTAAGAAAGGGTAACTGATTAAGTGCAACACTGAATATTGATAACCCATGGGATTAGAGTGAGACTCCAGGTACGGAAAACTGGTTTTCTGAAGTCATAAAGCATATGATATGATCAATAAAATTAAAAGCAAGAATGTGTTTAGAGATTTTGGCTATGTTAAAAATATTAACCTTGGCTTTTTATCATGCTATTAATAAATAAGAACAATGTGCATATCCAGAAGACAGAAAACTGATTATACTAGTGCATGCTTAGGCACACACACACTCTTGCATATATAGGACAAATAATTCTCTAGAACAGTTCAGAATGATTGGTCTGTGCATGTATATTATATTTACAACCATGCTGCTGAAGTATTTTAGCACAAATTCTGTTGCTATGATGAAATATTTAGCTGGAGTGATGGCACTCGGTATACATCATTGGACTAACAGCTATTAGAGTTATGTAGTGCATCATCAATGTGACAACTTTGAGAGGACATGTAATATATATCCACAAAAGTCCCATTTGGGCATCAATATGTGGCATTTACTGGTATTAATAATGCAGTGGTTTTAGTTTCAAACAGCAAATAAACATAATTCTGATTCTAAAGAGCAGTGAAATTCCTGTAAACTGTCACAACACCTTCTACCATGCAGTGACCTTTGTGATAAGAAATGATTCTTAGCCTAGAATCTATGTATATGCATTACCACCACTTACACTTCTAAACAGGTAAAAACTCACCATCAACAAAAGAAAAAAAAAAAGAGATTAAAACCAAATAAGACAAAATATTATAAAATGAAAGCAAATACAAACAGAACTGGTGAGCCATTCCATTCAGCAAAACAGTGTGGTACACACTATGAATTATTCTGTGAGTAAAAGGATCAGTAAGAGCAAAATGAAGAGCCTTGAGAAATAAAAAAACCCTCGATCATTGTGGAAATCGTTGTATAACTTAGATACCTTCATCATTTAAACATGAAGTCATGAAAATAGCAGATTCCAACATAATAGTCAAAGTGTTAAGGAAACTTGCCATCAGAGCATTCATGAGACTCTCTTTGTCATGCTCCCAGCTCCAGACTTTCACTGCTGGGACTGAAGCCCCTTCACAGGGGGCAGCTCCAGTGAGCCCACGGTGCCCCACTTGACTCCCTGCACACCCCACTCACAGTCTGAGCAGGGCTCTTGGTGGGTTTATCCCCAGGTTTCCCACAGCAAAGGCTGAGATATCTCACTCCATAAAGTCATTTATTCACAGTGCAGTAACACAAAACCAGCCTGGACTGGTGCCTCTGAGGAGAAACCCTCAACAAAGGAACCTCTGGGCTTTTATACCCTCACAGTCTACCTAAGCAAAAATCTTGGTTTTTTCCCTTTTTCTTGGCACTGTGTCCATTCACCTGTCTGGCACCACCTTCTTTGTGCCATTTGGTAACCAAAGTGTTGGCAGTTCATGGCCTCTTGTCTCAGGCTCCTACCCAGAGCCCATCTGCATCTCAATCTATTTGCAGTTTGCAAATAGAGCACCAGATATATTCCTCAACAAAAGGAGTGGTGAATATATAAGGATGTAATTTTTGTTCCTTAAAACTACATATATTTTGTGGTATTAATTAAAACAATTTTTTTTTCCTTTAACCATGAAAATCTATGTTTCCTTGTCTGTTATCACTGACATTTAAACTTTAAACATGGTCAGAGTATTCAATTCAATATTACAACTATATTGCCAAATCAGCATTGCATCTGAAAATCTTTACTTTTCAGTCTTACACCTGAAAAATAGCAACAGGCTTACAAATCATAGAAGATATATAGTTCTATATAATACTTGATAGTATTATATAGATTCCTAGTGAAGATGGCTTCAGCATTTGTTCCTTACATTTGGGCATTCTTGAACTAGAGAGGGCAGGGGGCCATTTAATTGTATATATGAACCCATTACTGAATGTTTTGCATTGTAATTCCTTCCTTGACTAATAAACTGGTGATTTCATTAAGCAACACATTACATAATGCATATGTTGAAGTGTACTGACAATAAAGTTTTCGGATGGCCAGCAGTGTTTCCTATCTAATTTTACCCCTAAAGACTGCCTACAGATTACTTGTTTACAAATTTGTACCTCCAACTTAATACTTCATTTTCTGATAAACCATCAGTTAAATGTGTTGGGGAAAATAGGCTTAAAAAAAAGGTAAAAGATGAATGAAGAAAATAGATCTAAAAGTTCACACAAATAACATTAGATGGTTTTTCAAATTTTTTATTAAGATATTCTCATGTCTTTCACATATTTTTTTACCTTTAGTATTATCTAATTGAAAAATGTCCTTATGAAAGACATGCAAGAACATTTCATCCTTGTATTAATATGAATTTGAAAAAATGTGCGAACTTTAGCATATTATGTATTTGCAATAGCTTTTCCTTTGACAATATGCTAAAAGAATATATAATTTTTAATGTTTTTAAACATTAAAAAATATAATAGTTCTTATTAATCAGTAAAAGAAACTAAACTATGGTATCTATATATTCTTTATATTATCAGTTTGACACGATAACAGCCATAATGATACAGATAAATAGTTTCCAAATACCTAAATACAGAGATTGCTTAAAATTAATTTACATTAAGAACTAAATGAAAAAAAATGAAAAAATGGTTATTTCATATAACTGTGACTTTTAATCCTAGACATTTTTTAGGAAATGAAGGTTGAAAGAAAATGTGGGGTTTTTTTTTCTTCTATTTAATTTTCAGGGCTATTTGATTGATTTTGTTTTTACTTTTTAACCTAAAATTATTTGTAATAAAATATTTCCCATTTTTCTCTGTCCCATCTGATAGCCTGAGAAGGAAGAGAACCAATCTCTGACACACAATTAGGTGCTCATTTCAACATCATTTCCCAGGTATTTCACAGTAGTGAATGGAGACTGTTATTTTTGGAACATATTTGGTGATTTATGGAGTAATTAAACAAACACAATTCAACAATTGTCTAGCTAATAAATCGTGAAGCATCCCTTTTTAACTGTTTCTTTTATGCTTTAATTATTGATGCTCATGTCTTCTGAAGAATATCCTTCTAAAACGCTGTTAAATATGGTGTGAAATAATGTAATATTCTTGAGAGCTTAAATAGTAAGTGCCATCAAAATAGTTCAAAATGTAAGAATGCCTTTATATTACTTTGCATGTAACCAAATGCTAGTCTGGTCTGGTTTTGTCTGATCTATTTCTATTTTTCTTTCCTGTTCCAATCCCTCACCCTTGGATATTTCATCTACTGTACAAGTTTGACCTATCTCTCTTTTCAGATGATGTACTATTCCTAATATTTATGAAAAATAATTAATTTTCAGTTCTGAACAACTCATATATTGCAGCCCTGTTATTCGAGTCCTATGAAAAATTCCTTTCCTTGCACCCTTTTTTTCCTGCTGCTCATCATTGCTTCCTTGGATATCAGAGCTACCCTCCTCTGAATGCCTTAGTCACTCATGAATAAAGACATGAAAGCCTGGCAATGCTTTAGAAGAAGAGACCTTTATTACACTTTTCTAACAACCATTAATATTTCTAATACTCAGCAGTTTTCTGATTTTCTTTTGTGGAAAGATGAATCATGACTACATGGCAAAATGGCATGGGGTCTGCAACTATTACTGC
Source organism: Erithacus rubecula (assembly GCF_903797595.1). Lineage (NCBI taxonomy): Eukaryota > Metazoa > Chordata > Aves > Passeriformes > Muscicapidae > Erithacus > Erithacus rubecula. The sequence continues at coordinate 24,504,772 of NC_136686.1, read as the reverse complement.
TTTCATTAACACAGCTGAAATGCAAAGAAGCAGAATAATACATTTCCTCTGTGTGTGAAAGGAGATTTCTAGATTTTCAACACCTCTTATCTGCTTTCACTGAGTTCAAAAACCCTAATTAAAGCAAAAGCCTAGCATGATGGTCACTTCATTTTTCCTGATCTGTGTGCCTGTAAAACAGCAAGGCTGCATATACACCAAAAAATTTCCTTCTTCATGGGAAATGTCATCAGAATTATTTTTTCCCATAATAAAAAAAAAATAAAATTATATTTAAAAAAAGAGTTATGACCCTAGTTCTTCTGCACAACACTGTAATCCTCTGAGGTCATGCCTGAAAGGTATGATCAATAAATGATGAAATTCATGGTGGGAGGCAACAAAAGAGGGGAGGAGGAAAGCAGGGTAGCAAAGTTAGTGTCTCATGGAAATCTAATGGATAATACCAATGTATACTCTCAAAGTGACTTGCTGATTTTTCTTTAAGGACACATAGCACAAGTAGGAAGAGAAGATAGTGACCTGAATGTATTGTCTGAACAAAAAACTTGGTACTACACATACTCATTGACTGCACTCTGATTGATTTCCTGAAAACTTTAATGTTTTCTCATTAAATTTTAAGGGAATCTTAAAGTTTCTTGGAAGGCAATCAAATTTTCTAGCATGAAGGATCAATTCAGACCTGTTGGGGAAAACTCTGAAGCTACATAGAAGGAAATGCAATTTGACTCTGAAAAAGCTTCCCAGAAAAGTTAATACAGACATACTTTGCAGACAGCTTAAGCCTTCAGGCACATGACCAGAACAGCTTGTCCATGATTCAAAAATTTCTACTTTGCTGTTCCCAGCAGCAGTAGTCAATATGACTGCCTTCCAGGCACAATATTGTACTAACATGCCTGAAGGCAGGTCAATGCAGACAGACATATGTCTATAAAAGTCTAAACTCGAAGTATCCATGTTCTAGCAAGAAACTACTTCAGAATACATCAAAACAGAGAATATATCTAAAGCAAATTTGCTTTATTTGTTAGCATTTAACTTCTCTGAGGCTTGATAGATCAATAGACAGTTTTCTATTGTAATTTATAATGTATATAAGGACATCAAAAATATACACCCATAAAATTGTTAGTAATTCAAATCTAAATTAAAATTCATTTTAAGCCTCAAAAAAATGGAAAAATGGCAAAATAGATCAATAACAAAAGCAGACACCTTCACTTTATAGAGTGTTGACATGTCTGGTACAAGCTCTACAAACCAATTCTTTAAAAATTGTGTAACTACCAAGCTTATTGATACCATTACTCTTGCAATTATCTTTTCTCTCTTTCTCCACCATGCTCTGGGCAGGGTGTGTGAAAGAAAAAGGAAATAAATAAGAAGGACTCTAAAATTCCACTTCCACTGCCCATAAAGATGGTTGATGTAATTTAAGGTAATTCACCTTGTAAATCCATATTTCTAGAAGCCCTTATGTAAAAGATAGATAAATATTTTTAATAGAGAAGCCAAATATACAGTATACTTTTCATATATAGTTAGTAGTAACTGAAATGGGTTTTCAAATTATTGTTTTTCAAACAGCAATCCTTCATTTTGTAAGTATTTTCCCTAAGGAATAAATGTATATATTTATATCCCCTGTCAGGCATCTTGTCTTGAAAAAAAAATGTAGTTTAAGGTATGTCACTTCAGGAGAACCCTCATGGGAAGCACACAAAAACCCAACTAATATTTTTCTCAAGCAGTAAAAATAGAGAGATTTTTTTTTTTAGTATTTCAGTTTTGCATAGCAACACACTTGTTGACCTGCTTTAAAATATTTTATTATTTTTTACCCAATTTTTGATTTTCAAAACTAAGCAGGAAAAAAAAAAAAATCATTACTGAGACCTGTGTGAAGCTTGATTCCTGAAAGGAGTCACTGAAGACAAAGATGCATGGGGTGGGAGTGGGGGTGTGTGTAAAATTTTATTTTACAGATTTTATTTTCATATTTTTTCAGGAACAAGTTTTGTGTGTGCTTGTATATATAAAAATGCAATGAGCATATCAATGCCTTAATTTTTTTAAAAAAAGTAATTATCACACATGCCTTATATAATCACATATAGCTTTATCAGTACTACAAAAATTGCCCCAAAAGTAATGATTAAACAGGCAGCTATAAATTCATTGTAACTATGTCACTAAATATTAAAATGTGCAGCAATGAAAAAAGTTCATTTGGTTACCTAAACAGTTTCATTGTAAAAGACAATTGAGTCAGCATACAGTTGCTCATTTTTTTCTCCAGTAAAATGAACTGGGGTCTAAAACATCAATTGAAAATGTATTTCTGGGCAACTAGGAGAAATTTTTAATTCTCACTGAACTGATCATTGAAAGAAAAGAAATTGACACAAGAGATATTTTGTAATGTCCCTCTCTGATTTCTCTTGTGAGCCTGTCTTCAGAGAGAAATGCCACAGAGGCTTCAGCTTTGACTGCAGTCTGTTCCTACCCTCAGCTGTGAAACACAGGGCACCTGATGTGCATTGTAAGACACTGGCTGGACCTTGGTGACCAGAGCTGAGCTGTCCTTCCACATCCTGGAAGCTGTGCAAGAAATAGCTTTGTTTGTTTGTCTGATATTTGTGGTCTCAGTGATCCCTGACAGCAACAGAGAATGATAAAAAGTCAACCAAACCTCTGTGAAACACAGTACTTACATTTTCTGCAGGGTGCTTGGTGTCTCTCAGGATGTTCACCTATCTTCACTAGCTATAGCTGCATGTAATATTGGCAGAAAAAGGTATTATCAACCTTAGAGATATTTGAATGAAAATACTGAATATTGGAATTCAGTGACCCAGAATTCATGCTGTGACATCTGATACTGAAGTGCTCCCATTTTCACATTGTAAATCTACATATAGTCTGCATATGCTGATAATTATTAACATCATTTGAAAAATCCTCATTTTTCCATTTCATCTTAAATTCCCTCCCTTGATATTTTTCCTACTTTTCTACTGTTTTGTCACAATTTATATACTTAGTTTATATTCTTTACTCTTCACTGATATTTATCCAAATAAGCAATTATAGGTTTCAGCAAAATTTTGGTTGTATTTTGCAAACAGTACTTAACTTCTACCTCAGTTAGATTGCTGAGGAAGCATCACTATTTTCAAATTATTTAGACAATAATGGCACAAATAGATACCCCAGAAAATATCCAAGAAGGTAATTTAAAAATTTTAATGAATTTCTGTCTACAAAACTATCTATCAAAAATCAACCTTAAGGTGATCATGTTATTAAGTAGTCAGAGACACTCAATAACAGTATTTTTTAAAATTCTTATATTAATAGATTATAAAGTTATTTTTGCTCTGCAGCAGTGTAGCAGACATGACCATAAGTGTAATGGAAATACATATTTGCATACCTAATCCACACTGTTTTATATTGGATTAAGAGTTGCCCATCAATATAGTTGTGAAACTAAAATGAAAAGTGTTATTTGTTGTTCATTAAAAAACTGTGTATTCATTTGGTTTATCACAGTGTTTGAGGTTTTTCCCCCAAAATATTCTGCATTGATTTTTTTTTTATTTGCAATTGCAGTTTGATTTTTCAAGCAGGCTCTAATATTTACCCACTAGAACTAAAATTTATGTCTAGGAAATTAATCCCTTGATAGTTAAATTGTAAGTAGACTTGATAGTGTCATGATAGCTCTTGAAGAGGCACATTACAGATGTCAAAAGCAACTGTTTCTCACAAATAAAAAGCTAATCTTCAGTGCAAACCTAAGAAATATTCTTCTCCATTTATTCATCTGCAACAAAACCTCAGTGATTATACTTGCAGCACACTTTCCCCAAACAGACATCTATTTTTCACACTGGTTCATTTTTACCTGTCCTATTAACAATTGTTCTGTCAGGTATTCTTTCTGTTTCTTAACAAATAACTGAGCCTCTGGTAGTCAGGAAACTGGAAAGGAATTTACAGTACTGTAACATCACATGCTTTAAATGCAGCTTGGTAAAGATGTAGTTTATGTAAATGTTATGGATTATGGACAGAAAGTTGAAAACACTAGGGGGGAAAGGAAATTATTTTTAAAAGAAATTCTATATCTGCAAACGAATTTTAGGATGCTCTTCCCTGTTTTCCTGTAATATTCATTAAAGTTAACTTTAGTTAGCTTTATGTATAATAAAAATGATTAAACTTTATAATGCAAAACTAATGCTGAAACACTTCATTAACGTCTGCATGTCACACACAAATTACTACTTTCCAATCAATAGCCATTTTAAGCTACAATTGATATTCTAGAGCAGTAATACACAATTTGTGCTATGGATATTATATATTCAGATCATAGATAGGAGCTCTAGAGGAAAAATTACAATATATGCTGCAAATGCAAATTAAAAGGCAAATCACATTAAGAACCATGCTTTAAAAGGAAACATAACCCAGGCTTCAATTTTGCACCTGCAGTCATTTCTAGATTCAACAGGGTGGTCAAATAATTGCAAAGCAGATGATTGCAACTGTATTTGTTGCAACTGTTGAGATAGTTAATTTTCAGGTTCAGTCATCCAGTTACATATTTAAATGCTGTAATTTGTGTCAACAATTGGTAATGCATACAAGATTGCCAATACAAAATTTATTTTGCTTTAGCCAACTGGGCCTTAATGTCTATACAATATATTGTCCTCAGGTGCATTATTGGTTGAAAGAAAAGGGGATTATTGTAATGATATAAAAAAAAGGAGATTTGGTATTTAGTTCAATTTTTTTAATGACAAATATGCATTTCTGGTTAAATTTCAAATTATTATTTATTGCATTTAGTTGAGCTGAAAAAAATGGAGTTTGTTATATAAGAAATATATGGGGATGCAGAGAGTCCAAAGTTAAAGCTACTTAATTTTTTTTTTTCCAGATTTTCAAAGTTGGAATTTTTTTAGACCTTATTGACTAATTCCATTTCACCCCAGAAACTGCTTAGCTGCTGCTGCCAATTGCTGTAAGAATGTTACTTCCACAGGCCAACTGTGGTGTGTTAGAGGTGCTTAGTTCTGTGCTGGATACAAAAACCCCTGTGCTATCAGCAGACATCCTCCAGTATCCCTTCCTCTGAGACAGTTCTGTCCATAGCCAACACAAAATGTCAAAATACTGCCTTAAATTCAGCAGATGGTTTGGACAAAATATTCTCAAATTTAATGAAACACTATATTTTAATTTTATATTTCTTCAATTGTTGCAAAGATCATAACTATGAAGATGAAAGACTACCCAGTGATTCCCCACACTGTTTTTTTTTAGCAACCAATAAGTGGATCACCTACATTTGCAAACAGATGAGTTATTCTGAGTACAGTTTTGTCTTGGTCTTCCACAGACCAAACCATAGACTACTTATTTACATAAAACATGGTAACAGGAATATTTGACTTTGTTTCTGGTAGTTATTCAAAGCCACAAGCCATAGTTCAGCTACAGAAAGATGAACACAACCTCTTTAGGAGAAGCACTAAATGCAGAGATTCTGCAGTACAGGGGATTGGTACCTTGCCACACCTCAATGGTAGAATTTCTAAAACAGATCTAAGAGGTCTTTATGCCTTAAATCCCTTCTTACATAGATGTTTCTGTTTTGAGCCGTGGAAATAGCTGGTTTTTTGGGCATTCAACATATTTTGCTATTGCCACATGAAAAAGATGCACTGCCTACTCAGGTATCCCTGCCCTTCAGTTTAGAATCAAAACCTGAGGTTGAGAATAAGCAAAGAACTGCCAGTGCAGATTAGCTGAGGTCCTATAAATGATTAGAGTTCATGTACACAACCAAAAACAGTGCAATAATCAGAGAACTGTGAATGGGTATGGAGTTTGCCTATTATCCAGAATAAAAATATTTTAAAGCAGTCAAAATTATTCAGAAAAATGATGGCTAAATTACTATCATCACTCAGGGTAGGATTTAGCACACAGATTAGGACACAAATGGATATCTAGTTATCTAGTCAATATTGTCAATGTTGCAAACAGAATCTCAAAAGCTGTTTAGCTGATCAGCCACCCAAACAAAGGACTGAATTTCCCACAGGCATCCGTTGTCACTGTAAACATTGTGAAACGTGCTCTTGAGCTTCAATTAACTCTTCATTTCAAAAAGATGAGAATCTGTAGGTTTAGCATCATATCTCTTAGCCAGATCTGAACTGCACTGCTGAACTGTTACTGGCTGAAATGCTCCTTAACCATCATTAATTATGTTGAATATCATGTGTGTAACTTCCATTCAAGAAGGCACTTTGTCTCATTTTTAGTGCCCTAGGTTATCTGCAATGTCTTCCTGGATGCAGAGTGCAGAACCTATAGAAGAGCTAAACCCAAATAGCATGGCAGATGGAAAGATTCATGAGTGAATTTCACTTGACAGCATTTAACTAATGTGCAAATGAGCTGATGTCTCATTCACATGTGAATATATCCATACAGACACCTTCATCTGTAAGAACAATCTCAGTGCCATGAGCTCTTTGGAGTACACTTTTTTAAATACATGAATTTATATGGAATTCCTTTACCTAAGCTGTGCTTAGAAAATGGGACAGACATCCTGGTGAATATAAAGATCTGATCTTTAGCTGATGTAGATGCATGTAGCTTTAGTGGTTTTGATACTGATTTAGATCATATCGGAGCTGACTGAACCATGCCAAAAGCACTCAGTCTTGTCTGAGATCTATATTCTGTTACATTAAAAAATTTAATCTATCATAATGCAGAATCAATTATCCATAAAACCCAAGAGAGAAAAAAGAATTGTCATTCATTTAACTGTTTGAACAGTATTTGCATACAAATACATGGTTATTTAATCTTTCGTAAGTGTAAAATCAGGTATTTCTTGGAAGGACCTGCCTCAGAGTTATTTGAAACTAGCTAATTCTTCAAAATATAAGAAATAAAAAGGCAGTAATTTCAAATACAAAATAATACTTTTTTAGAAAGCAAGATCTTTGTGTTATAGTATTTAAGAGAGAAAAAAAATAGCTAATTTTGAAATTAGGTGCTGTTGATTTTCTAATCATTAGAATGCCTTGATAACTCTCCAGTCATAATATTAATGGCATTTACTCTTGATACTGTAGCTCTATTTGTTCAGCTGTAGAACCTCAGCAAAAATTAATTCATAAAAGATCTGAAGTGAATCCTTTTTTTGTGATGTCTTCTTCGTATGTCCCTGAGTGCTTTTTTGCTTGTTTCTTTTATAGAATATTTATGAGTACAAATAAACAAATCATTTTTGTATTGATTATGGTAGGTTTATTTTCTTTGGATATAGACTTGTAGGTATGAAAAATAAGTGCATGAGATGGATTCACATTTTCCTTCAAAGTATAAAGCCGACATTTTTGTAGTCTCTTTGAAGCAAGGCTTTGTGTACTTGATAAAGCTACTGAGTATGGTACAGACTAGTGACCTGAATCATTAAATGCTGTCAAAAAGGAGCAATATTTTTCTAGCAACATCAATCAAATGGTAATGCCCTCTGACATTATTCCTAAAGGACTTGGGAAAATATGGCAGATAGCTATGGGATGCTTTATTATTGTACATGATATGCTGAGCAGAATTTTTGAGTGGGCAAAAGGATTACACAGTACACCATAAACACAAATCTTATTTTAATAACATCATATATATAGATATATAATTATTGTGGATTAGAATTTCATTATTTCCATGTAGAAGCTGGATAGGACCCATAGCCAAATCTTACTGTCTCTGGGATCAGAAAACACCAAACAATTAGACTGCAGTTTAACCCTCACAGTAAAGGTCAGTAGTTTGTAGCATTAATGATTCCTATTTCCAAAGCGTTATGGCCAGGACAGAAATTCTTTCCAATTTTAATTTAATAAAAATTATTAAATAACATCTGAAGACATACCCTAATTTTTGCTTAGTGCTAAAGGCTTTCTTGGGATCACTGAAATGAATACAAAGACAGAGATAGTAGTATAGACAACTTTCAACTTTTCTGAGTTTTCCAACTCTTCAGCTTGATCCAGTGCTGAGATTGTTTCTAATTTATACCATCTGAAGGGCTACCAAGACCTTGACTTTCTTCACCTCTGGCATTTGTTCCAGAAACAACTAGAACTGACATGTTATGAAAAATTTTCAATATCATCTTTACAGCCCCAGAGAGACTCCTCTGCATTCTAGGAAGCCCAAGCACTCCCTAAGGGCATTTTCCTGCACTTAATTTAAGCAAGTGGACTAGGAGCTCTAGGAGCTAAACCCTGTACATGTTTTTACACCAGAAAAACTTCAAGTTATGAAGAACTTTGATCAATACTGTAATAAATACTTTAGCCCTCCAAATAAATTTTTGCCTATGATTAGTCTTTTTTTTTTTTTTTTTCTGTTAGATGGAACATAACTTACATTTATGACACCTATCTATATTTCTAATTGCAAATCTGGCTGCCACAGGAAATGATGTGCCATGAGAAAGTTAATTTTATGTTCTACTTTAAGTGGAAAATTCTCTTCCCTTTATTTGGTCAGATAACATCCAAAAGTACTATTTTTTCCTATACTGGACTTGTCAGTAGTAGTGAAAAGAGATTGTCACCTGAAGATTGCAGGGAAGAAGAAACACGTAGGCTGAGATCACAAAAGAGCTATGAAAGCATGTAACATCAACATTTGAATGAATTTTACCCCTACCTTGACTAAATCTATTAACTACTGAATAGTTCTCCTAAGTTGGTCAAGCTGAGATATTTTAGGAATTATTTAGATAGCCAGGATTTGAATAAAAAGAACAAAACTAAAGTGATGAACAGTACTTTAGAATTATGCAAGACTTGATTTTAGTAATTTTTTTATAAACAAATTTGTAGTAAATTTTGTGAATGCAAACTATGCAATAATTTTTTTTAAGTGATCTCAAATATCTGTGCATAAATTTTGATTGAAATTAGAAGTGGTTACCATCCAAACTGAAAATAAACTGCTTTGAAACAAGACATTTTTTTGTGATCAAAATATCTACCTACAGACTTTCCAGAAAGTCCCTTTTATTTCACTACACCTGGATCCATGGAGCACTGCTATAAAATGACAGGAAATGCAACCACCTGTGAAAGTTAAAAAAAAAAGTACAATGCCTACAGAATGCTTTTTTCTTTATAATAGATGGTCTTTTATTCAAAGAGTAATGTGTATTCTGAGACATGACTAAAAATCTCAATAGGAAGTTACAGCTCTTTCGTGTTTGAAATTTTTAGAGCAATGAATATTTTAAAAAATATCAATACACAAAATTAATTGCAAAATCTACAGTTAGCTCCAGGTGCCTAGCATTGTCAGCAAGTGACAATTACATAACTATTCAACAGATATCTTATTTTGTTTGTCTGTTTGGGGGGTTTTTTGTTGTTTTTTGGTTGGGTTTTTGGTTTGGTTTTTCTTCTTTTTTCTTTTTTTGTATGCTATAGGTTATTAGTGTGAGTATGGTAGCTCTGGGAAGGTTCAAAGAGTCATCTTTTATAAAAAAAGTTGCAAGAGTCAAGTCTTTTTTATGTACTTCCATAAAAGAAGGCTAAAATGCTTTAGGGAATATCCTTCTTGTTATGAACATGAATAATTTCCATTAGCCATTCTGGCAGTGCCCTATATGCACAGAAGAGGGAATGGATCTTTTATGATGACTTTAAAAAAAGGAAATCAAACTGGTAATTGTTTGTCTTCTCCTTGGAAAACCTACAACTTAAAGTGAATCAGTTCTGACACAGATTGATAAAGTAACATTAGCAAATAGATTAAAAACAGGAAGAATTTCGTATTTTTTTTTACAAGTTTTAATAAGCTCATTTTACTGTGAGTCCTATAAAAGAACCAGTTATATACCGAGTCTTTTATAGGACTCACAGTAAAATGAGCTTACTAAAGTGTATATGCATACATGATTATCAAAGATTACTTATTGAGAAATCATTTACTAAATGTGTACATATACGAGACTATTTTGCAAGTAAAATTGAACAAAGTTTTTACTGAGTGTTGCCAGAGAATGTTTAAATTGAGAGGAGAGGATTCAAATGTATTGAATGGGAGAACCCTTTCCCTACCCTTACACCAAGTTTGTCCATTCCCTGAAACATAATTTGGGCATTCTTTGGTAAAGTATAATTCAGTTGTAATAGGTCAAATCTCTGACTTCAATTTACATGCTTGATTTGGTTTTTAGTCCCATCTGGTCTTTCTTGATACTGAGTCTTTATGTGGTGGAATTAATTTGCTTATTTGTTCCTAAATTCACCCTGGATCTGCTTTACAATAAAATGGTAAAAAAGCATGAATAGTCATAATCTGTTACACCTCTGCCTATTTGTCTTAGAGATTTATTTTCTGATGGTAGTACAGCATTAACAGTCTAGGAAACATTATAAAAAAAAGAATGTGCCTTACAGCTGTGCTTCAAAATAAGTATCAGTCAGATTCTTCTGTGACTGTTGCAATTTCCTGTTCAATTATTTTAAGGCAGTTGTAAAAATAAAAGCAACCTTTACTAATGTACAATATTTTTAATGGCAGAAAGAACCCTGTTTCAAATTCACTTGTATAATCTTAGGATAATAATATCAATAAAAAAGTGTGTCTGAAATGAGCACATTGATTTACCTAGTTTATTTCTTTTCTTGATATCTGAAAGAATTCAGATTACTTTTTTTTATGATTCTGTCTGTGTCCTGGAGGTTTCCTAATGAAATAAAAAGGGAAGTCTGGTTGATCAGGAGTTGTATCTAAAAGAAAGTGGAGAGGTTGCTGTAATCCACTTCCAGGAATGTAATGAAATGTTGCCACTGATTGTGTAATGAACTTCCAGTTATATCATTGATGGTAATGATGATCTGACAGGGGAAATGTCTCTTTTTTCCCCTCTCATTTTACTTTCATATAAAGAAAGAAAAAAGGAAGAGGAGGATGTGTTATCATCAAGAAAAAGGAGTGAATAATTTTCCTTAATGCAGATGTGGAAATGCATTTGCTTACTTCATTTTTAATGTTGCAACACGCTATTTTACAATTGTACAGAAATTATAAAGAAAAGTTAAAACTGAGTAATGGGAAGAAACTATTAAAGCTAACTAGGAATAGGTCAAGATTAACATATTTTGTATCTGGGGAAGGGTAAGTTAATAGCATGGCATTTCAGAAGCAGTCAAAATTCGGAAGGTAGTAAACCACAGACTGAACTCTGAAAGAAAACAAAATCCTATTTAGCATTGTATGCTTTACAATGAAAGTTTATTGTGGATCACCTATCAAGCTTCATCATTTGAAAATCCATATTAAAAAAAAAAAAAGCTTATTTCTAGAACATAATCTCATTCACCTTTTTCAGATAAAACTTCCCTTGACCTCAATGTCTGGGAATATATTAAATAAAAATCTCCACTGTCTGACATATTTATCTTGCTGTATGCTAGCAAAGCCTGCAATTGAACTGGACTTCACATCTTTCTCCCCATTAGGATCACAGAACAATTTGGTTCAAATACATTAGCAAATAGTTGATGCAAAACAAACAACAAAGAGATATTACTTATACCTATGGACTTGTGAATGTCAGAGTGAAAATAACTACATATTTAGAGGCTGTCTCCAAATAGAGACCCTACAATGGTTTACTGTTATTTCTACATAAAATCTTAAATCCATTTTCCTGAGGAGCCACCAGCTCAATTTTCTCCTGACAGAGTCCCCCACATCTGCCAGTGCCAGTGCCATGCAGCCAGGACAAAGTGTAGCAAAACTTGAACAGCTGTAAAAACAGCAGGACTGAGAAAGATGTAGTGATGTAGCTTACAGGCAGACTAGGAACAGAAAACATGTCCTTTTCTAAGGATTAGTGTATTAAAAAGGAAAACAGCAATAAAAGATTCACATAAGAGGCAGCCTAGTTAATTGAAGGCTAATAAGTGTTGGTGGATGTTTTTAAATAATTAAAAATGCATCTATATGTGCTAGGAAATGAATGTGTTTCTTCATGAGCCCAGATGGAAGCAAATGTCTCAAATGAAGACAAAATAAAGCAGAAGGAAAACATATAAACTTCTGCCCAAGAAGATCTATGCACCTTTTTTTACTCTTCTTTTAAAACTCTTGATTTCCACACTGGCTTGCTCTATACTTTTGTATTCTTTAATAGAATTGTATTTTATTAATGGCAGATAAATCACTATAACATAATCCCTGGTAAACCTTTAATCATAATACCAGAGAGGATCAGATAAATAAAAAGAAGTCCTTTTTTTCTTGAAAACTAATAGGAATATTCAGTTTTCATGCTTATAGGGAAAAAAAAAAATAAAGCCAGGAATATTTGGATCAATAATATGTGAAAAAATAAGCTAAGACTTGGAATGCTTTTATTTTTCCTGCAGAAGATACCTCTTTATTGACTCGTCAGAACTTTCCCTGTGTGACAACTTTGTCAGAGAGTCAAGACTGCTTGGGATGTGTGCAATCAGACACTTTGTCACAGATACCTTCTTATGCTTTAGGCCAGATAATTTGTTTAGGTTCATCCAATTCCTTTGTTGTTAATCAGACACATCTCTATTCAAATTTTATATATCTATCTACATCACAATAATATTGATTGTTCTGAATCCCTAACTTTTTATCAAATTAAATTCCATGAAAATTACCTACAGTTTCTGAATTAAATACATAATGACAGATTATCTAACACATAAAAAGTGTCCTTTTTCTCCAGCAAAATTTTGGGAATCAATTGTTTCGTTTAATAAGTTTTTAAAATAGCTAAATATAAAATCTATTCTATTTTATCTTTTCTACATAATAGCCAGTTGCTATCCGAGTCTGCCATTTCAGATTTAACATTTTTCTTGATCTGTGATTTGCCATAAATTGTATAGTAGGAATGAAGAAATATAACAACAACAACAACTACAAAAAAAGCCAAAATTTTCTCTTTGTATTTCTATACTATGAAATCAATATAAATTATATTATGAAGTCTACCATAGTACAGAATATATAGAAACATCCAGAGTTGTCTCTGGAGGAAAAAGCATCAGGAAAGTACCTGACTGATGTTTAATGTGAATTTTCCAACTAAACAAACTCAGAAAAAGACTATTCTTATTTTAAATCTGACTTGATAGGAATCACACAATGTAACTTTTGAGTTTACGTGCCTCTGGTTAGGCAATTTCCATCCATAAATCCTATGTTTCTAGGGGGGAAAAAAGGTAGATTTGCCACAGGAATAGATTTTTGTTGTGATCTGCAGTGATTCATTCCTGAGGCATGGCTTTCCATCTCTAATGTCCCTCAGGTTTCTATCAGAAGCTAATAGTTCTAAACCCCACAGCAGATATTGATTAAGAGGTAGTGCAAGCAAAATGGTTTCTCTCCATATATCCTCAAACATTTTATAGTTGGTTGTGATTTCTGGTTTTGCATTTAAATTATTTTAGATAATTAAAATGTAAAAAAATATGGCATTTAACTAACAAGATATTCAAAGAATATTGATCTTTATAATTACAGTGTTTAGTTGCCATCTTCTCAATATGCTTGGAAGACCATCAAACACATGTTCCAGCCTGGCTTTAGATCAGATTCAGCTCATCCTCATTTTTGCCTCTCTCTCAGCCTTTTCCCCATGTCTAAAGGGAAACCGCTGCCCACGTGATGCTTTCTTTTGCTTTGCTTTAAAGCCTGACAGAAAATCAAGCTGCCAATGGGAAAATAAGGTTCTTCTGCCAAGGGGTTAGCAAGCAGTTACTGAGAAAGACGTGAACTGCAGCCATCACCAGGAGGGCATTTCTCAGCATATGGGGGAATGATAATTGAGAAAAGTGTCCTGAATCAAAACTGAGGGCATAGATTAACTATTTAGAGGTGACATTCCTATGTGAAGGCTATGCAGACCTTCTGTAAGCTATTAAACACTGAAGGTTTCCATATGCTTTATTCTAAGAGCTTATATTTTCTACCTAGAGACAAATTCTAATGTTTCTCTGGTACTGCAATTTACTTAACTTGATAGCTGAATGTGTATGTCTTTTGATTGTGCCATTCTGTTTCTTAGATAGTATTTAGATACTCTAAGGTCTATAACTACTTCAATGTAGCAGTTATACTTTAATTGAATTCTACAATATTTAGATATGATTGTGCATGCAGACTGATTGTACGTATGGAGAAGAGGTATGGATAAAAAAAAGTGACATATTGCATTCAAAATTAGCAGCTTTAATTCTACAAAGTGTTAACATCCATCAAATTAAATTAATTAGCAAAATTTTAGTGAAATTCAAGAGAAATATGTGTGTTACAGTGTCACAAGAAATAACATTATCTCTCTCTGAAGCTGGGTTTGTATGAAAACAGGAAAGACCTTTAATAAATGAAATACTTATGCAGCAGTAATCATAGAGCAAGACAAGAAAAACATTCTTTCTACTGCAAATATTTGTTGAGGCTGTCTGATTAATTCTCCATGGACAACAAATACTTTTGGGAATTCTCTGTGATCCATATGTAAACTACAAGCTTCCCACTTCCCATTGCTATCAGTCAGATTAATCTACATCTCAGAATCAAGCTCAGTGGTAGCAGCTTCAGACCTTTCATTCTGTCAAGAAAAAAAAAAGGAAAAAATATATGTTTAGCTAATTTAGAATACCCTTTCATGAAAAGAACCCAATTAACCTGCTTGTAATACATTTCATATTAAACTGCAAGATTTTTCAGTGAAGCCTGTTGCTAGTTTAAAATTCTGTATTCATTTGGGAAGTATTAAAAAGTGCTTAGGTTTGCTTCATAATAAGTTTAAATTCACATTAAATTGCTGTTTTAAGTCTCCTTCAGCTAGTTCTTACATTAAAATAAATCTGAATTAAGTGTATGAGAAAATAAAAGATTGGGTTTTTTCTTAATCATTTTCTGTTCTTCATTATCCATGGACATTAATGGAGTTTTAATTTGTTGTAACACCAAAGTTTTACACTTCATTAAATCTATGTGCTGATAATTACTGGCCTTATTGATTTCCTGTCTTTTTAGGTATTCAAGAGCTCTTCAGAGTTTGTCTCTCCCTGAATTGTTTTTCTCACATTGAGATGTGATTGCTAATCTCTCAAAAGAGAGGTTGAAAACATTTAAGCTTTCTGTAACACTTTCTCAGCTTCTTAACCATGTTACAATTAATTAGATCTCTACAATTAATTAGAATTCACAAGACTTTTTCCCATACATAGAATAATTCAGAATTTTCTATGATAACTCATCTATAGCAAAAGATTAAAAAAACCTCCCAGTGGTCTCACAATATACAACAGGGTACTTTTGCAGCACAACAATTTAGTTTTTCCATTAATTCAGAGAAAAATAACCCAGTTAGACAGATAAGGATTGCACAGATAAGGATTAATATTCAAAACCGAGGAAAGGATTTAAACTGCTAAAACAGAATGCAGGCAGATAACAGTTGCCTGAATACAAAGCACTGATCTCTTCTAGTTTACTGATGACCTAATCATGTAAGTGTCTAAACTCACTAGAAGGACCTGATTTGACCTAAAACTCCATGAAGTGCAATTCCATCTGCCTGTAGGTCTGGAGCAAACCAAGCCTGAGCATGCTGTAAATAAAACTAGTCATTTGGAGGACTTAGAACTTCTTAGAGCACGTTGACAAAATAAGAAATTGACAGAGCTCTGGCAAGTGATATTTTTGCTCCTCAAATCTTTCTGGAGTTTTATATTGTCAGATTATAGTTAAGGCTGTGTGGAATGATTTTCCATCTTTCCTAATGAATTGAAAAGCTGTATCATAAACAATGCAACATATATAGGCTAAAAAAATCTAATAAAAGAACAAAGGAAACAAACAAACCAACTGCTACAATCTAGCAAATATCAAGGAGCCTCATCTCTAGACAGACAGGAACATCAGCTCTGACAAAGGAGTCAAGTGCTTGGATATGGATTCCTGCTGAAGTGATTTCATTGCCTCATTTCTGTTACTGTGTGCCCTGGCTCTAGCCAGAACCAGCCATTAATTATTTTTTTTTCTTTTTTATCCAAGGCTGCCTGTCAATGTTCAGTAGTATTAGAATATCAGCAGGTTATAAGTTGTCCCATGGAGTCCAATAATCCAATATTCAATTCTTGTCAGTCACAGCTGCATCCTCCATGGACAGATATACAGACCAGAATAACAATTTTACTGGCAAATCTGAAGAGGCTGAAGACTGAACAACAAGGAAAGATAAAAACTTTGGCTTCTTCAGATTAGTACATTTATCCACTCACTTACTAAAATCATTCAAAAGAAATTCTCATTCTAGAGACATTAGAAATTATATAAATAAGAATACAGATTTTTCTGAATGTTAGTAGTAAGAACTAACCAAGGTCAAATGGTTTATGATCTTAAGACCAAGTGTATGTTGAGTCCTACATAATATAGTATTAAAAGTGTCAAGATATTTTTACACAAAAAAATTATTGATCTTTTTTTCTCTACTAATCATAGGAAAAATTGAGATATGGATTACTTCCGATTTGGATTGGCAGATTTGGATTCCTTCTAAATTTTCCTCCTGATTTTTCAGATGGGAAAAAACCCATTTTTTTACAAATAAAATGTGTGCTTAATTTGCCGCCACAAAAAGTCTACTAGATTTCCTCAATTATCAGAAACCAAAACATACAGAAAAATTCTACCAGAGAATCCAGGTAGCCAGACAAGACTCTAGTAATGCAGCATTAATAATTAAGCTCAAAACACTGACAAGTGTTCTGCAAGAAAATATTTTTAAGGGGATTATTATCAAGCTATTATTTCTCCACTGTTTGCCTACAAAAATTTTTTGAAGACAGTATTACAAGATTATATAAAGTCAATGGATTGCCACATTTGCTAATCCTTTTATACCTATGAAGATAACTGTGCTCACAAAGTTGGGAATTAGATGGTCCCAAAATCTATATTTATGAAGAAATTAATATTGTATATTTATAGTTTTATTATCCTATAAGTAAATATATAAATAATGTCTTAACACTTTTCCTGGTATATTCTCAAAAATCATAACTAGACTGTTTTAGCCATAAATCCCCAGGCAATGATTTTCCTCCCTTTATTAGTGAGATAATATATATTTTCTTTACCTTATCTGTCTTTTTTTTTTCTTTCAAGGGTTTTCTAATCTCCATAAAGTCCTAGAATAAAAATTCAGAGATAATTTGGGTCTTTTTTTCCCCCCAGAATTTATGGGTAAAAGACTCTTATCTTTAAATAATTGATTAGAATTGGGTAAAATCTGGTGGTTTTTTTTTTGGTTTTTTTTTTTTTTTTTTTTTTTTTTTTGGGGTATTTTTTTTGTATTTATTTCTATCTTTTCAATTATGTTTCTTATTTTTATTTTTTTAATTCATGCATTTGTTTTGAGTATCAGGTCATAACATTTCCTGTAGAAAACAACAGGAAAAATGTTCTTGCAATTTTTCTCTCTTCAGAGTAGTTTGCTTGAATGCTCTTCCTCCCTGATGGTCAGTAGAACCAGATTTTCTTTTTCTCTTCTTCTTAGCATGCATTCTATTATCATCTCTAACCTCTGTGGTTTTATTGTTCTCAGAGAAGTGTAACTCTTTTCTCTCCTTAACCTTTCTGACTTTATTCTTACATGACTACTTTCCCTATATCTTCATACTTGTCTTCAGTAATATATGATTGCCTCTATTTTGTGAACAACCTTTTTGATTTCAGCATCATCAGATGACTACTGAAACAGACAAATGTACTTCATCTTACTGTTGTATTTGGACTGAATTCATTAGCTTTTGTAGTCATAAAACTTTTTAGTGAGTGTCAGCTTGCTCTATTCCTTTTTTGCTGCATAATTATTTCCTGAGAGAAAATAAATATTTGACTTACGGAGGTCAGCTTTTCAAAGTGTATTATTTTCCTTTTCAACTCTTTTTCTTACTAAGTACTTTAATAAAAATTACATTCAGTCTTCAGGTTCTTATGTTCCTCCATTTTTAAATAAAATTTACTAAGAATTTCCCATGTCAGTGAATTCAGTATATTGCACTTGACAAGCCTTATAACTGCTGATCTAAGCTGGTCCATCTCAATCTTAAACAGCTTCAGACATATGAGAAAGTTGTGATAAAATTTACCTTCTTGTAATTTATAACCACACTGTGCTTACTGTATGCATTAAAATCTTGTGCCAGTTTCATTCTGCATTCTATTTGTTTTTGTCCTTCATGTTCCTTCCTTATTCCCTTAAAAAATTTATCAACAAATTTAAAGAATATACTGAGCTGTTTATTCTTCTGCATTTTTCAAAAAGAAGATTTAAATATTGGTTCCAGCTAGGCTATCAAGATTTGTATTTTATCGTCTTGTATCTCTAGAAGTAGAGTTGAATCAACAAGACTGGATTCAAGTCTGAAGTTACATTCCCATTACTAAGGAACTTTAATGTCTGGGGCTTGGTAGCACTTGCATCTTTTGCTACAGTCAAGGTCATCTTCTTGTCATTAAAGTCCTTAGTCCACTGCATTTGTTCCACATTTGCATGGGTGTTGCTGTAAACAAATGTCTCATAGAGTTTATCTGCTAACAAGGGGAGAGAATTTTTTAGGGTCATTTCAGATAACGATTTTCTAATTCTCCAACAATCATGATGGAAAATGCTACTACATTAATTTCTTGTATTTAATATATGAGACAGGAGTGAATGGAGAATAAAATTTAACTCGTTAGTTTACATAACAACAGTCACTACAGGGATAAAAATTCCTGTAAAACATGAAGTACTAAATGAAAAAAAAAAGGAAAGAACTATTTAGCATTAAATTTAAAAATACAAACAGAAATGTTTTTACATGCATTTTAATTCAACTGTCTTAGTTTGCACTAAAGATGCACTGTGAGAAGATTACATTAGCATCCCTTTCACACCAGCTGAAAGAAAACTCAGCAACCAAGTTATTTTTTCTCTCAAGCAGCCTAGCACAAAACAAATACATTAATTCTGGACAATATGCCATTATTTGATCTCCTACAATCTGAAAATGACTCTACACTGCTCAAGCATAAGCACTTAACATGTGTCCTCAGTTCTGAACTTTTCAATATCATTTACTATATTGCATTTTGGAAAATTGTCATTAGTGGAGCCAGAATCAAACACAAGATATTTTCCAGACTAAACTTTCACCTTTAATAATGGTTTATAATTATTGTCTTTTCCTGAGGGACTTCTAGAAAATGGTGGGTTGTCTAAAATGTCTATGGCTTGCTCACAAGACAGTGTTTTTGGGAAATCCAGGGAAAAAAATAGTGAAGAAAATTTAGGCTGTTTTTTTCAGCCCATAAGACTTCAACTTTCCTTGTTGAGATGAAATGACCACATAAGAATACATTCCCTTTATAGGTTCAGTGTTGGTCCATACTGCCCCATATTCAGTGCTCCAGACTGCTTCAGAGGGAGTAAAAACTGTCAGGACCTTAATGCCAACTCCAGTCCTCTTTCAGGTGCACTGCCTGGAACAGTAAAGCCAGCTGTGCAGCTCAATGCATAGCAAACACTTTTAGTTTTGAAGACTTGTACTGGGCACAAATGGCAGGGTCAGAGGAGGTTGATGGGACAATGTGGGGCAACAAGGGGAGTTTAGACAGTTCATGTCTGTTTCTCAATATATGAGTCAGTAAATAAAAGTTAATGTTAACTGGTTACAAATTAAATTAAGGAGTATATGACTTTTAAGTCAAGACCCTTCTTACCAGTAGCACAAGTGAGTTCACACTATATATTTAGGCCAAATCAAAGAGATTAATAGGAAAAAAGTATGGTCATGAGATTTACCATGCTTGAGCCTGGCTGTACCATCCTGTGGCAGTATAGTTGGAGGTTTAGTGTTCTAAAGCTGTGCCACAAAAGTAATTACAGACAATCATTATTGACCATTGTTTAGTAGTCATGTGTATATTCACTAGTGCTTGTTTTCCTGAGTGGCTATTAAAATAACAGTGTAACTTTTAGAAGAATTGCAGTGACAGCAAGCATTTGGGGAAAGCACAGCAAGAAGTTTCATTCTAAGACACAAAATGGCAATGAATTCTTCTATCTTGCTTCCAGAGAAGCCATGGTGCTGTTCATTAGCTCTAATAAGTCATTAATACCAGCTAGCCACAGTAATGTTAGCACTGGTATGTTTCTAGATGCTAAGACATGATCACAGATGTAAAACCAAATATTTTTCTTTCCTCACTCTGGATACTCAGTGTTTCTTGAAGGAACATTGAAACACCCATTTCCACTTCTATTCTGATGAGATGGAATTTTAGTGGCCCATTACATGGGCCCATAGAGATGAAAAATGTGGATATTATTTCAGTTGAATTTATAGCATATTCCAAGTACCTTTGGAATGATAAAAATAAGTTGAACTCACTTTTCAAGACTGAGATATCTCTAAAGTATTTACTATATCACTTGAAAAATTGCCTAATTTTTTTTCATTTCATCTAATTTTAAGTGGTACCAAAGCTAAGAAAAAATATTGGGAAGAAAGTCCAATTATTTGCATCAACTATCAGCAACTGTTCAGCATCAAGAATTAAATGAAGGCTGTTGATTATCTTCATATAGTTTGTTTTGAATAAGTGTAGAGTTATATCTGAACCATACTATGTTTAATGAGGAAGTGAGTGGTCTAGACTAAAGCCCAAGAGACACTTTTGGGGTTTTTTGTTTCTAGCTCTACTTCAAGATATATGGCTAAACAGCATTGCTAGCTAATAAATGCTTTTACAAAATTAAATAAAGTGCTAGTACTACCCTAACTCTTGGTAAGACAGGCTCAAATGCAGCACTATCAAAACAGAAGCAAGGGCTGAGCAGATGGAGCAATCACACCACTTCACTAATCCTATAGTATGCTCCTGTTTCATGACTGAAACTAATGTGCACTATACTTATATAGGAGAACATGGTCGTTTTTCCTCATGGGAAATACTTAGTCTTCCTATCTGCAGCAGAACACACAGATGTCCTGTTCAACAATTATGGAATTAAAGAGCAATTTGCTGTTTCCCCAGGATAAATGGAAACAAAACAACCTTGCCTTTATTGCTATTATATGTGTTCTATCCCAGGGGCCAAGCTGAGGGTAAACACACAATTGTGAAGAGAGTGAAGAGACAGTTGAGGTATTTCCTAATATTTGACTGCTTGGCTTTCAGCACTAATACTGACCTTTTAACTCAATCTTGTTTATAGTATTAAGAAATTGGACAATTTAACTTACCTATGTGTCTATTAGCTATCTTTTAGAAGCTGAGAATCAAATCAAAACTGAACTCCTTTTATTTGTTTTTCCTCCTTTCTCTCTAGAGTAGCTGTAGCATTCCTGTTTCTTTTATATGTCAATTATTTCCTTCAGTGTTCTTTAACTTTTGTCTGGCGTCTGAATTCCAATGGCTTAAAATTTTAGGAGTTTTTTTTCTTATCATCATTTGCCCAGTACTTCTCTACCTTCAAGTGTAGGTAACTATTGCATTGTATGAAAACTTTCATTTCTTTCCCTGAGTAGCAAGTTTTGAGTTGAGGTCAATAATCATACCAGAATTGTTGCACATGCCGAGGTTGAATTCCAGTTCTAATTTCAAATATTCTGTTCATCTGCAACAAGTGTTTTGGCGAAATATATTTGTGTCACTTTTTTAATCTTCCAGGAATAAATCTCACTAATTCGTTTACAGCTATTGGGATCTAGAATGAATAATACTGAAAACGATGAAAGAAAGTGCTACAACATATATATTTAATATAGGCTTCTGTGGACAAAAATATATGTTTCTAAAAGTGAACAGCTATATATACATACACACATGTACATACATTTATGGCCCACTGCTAAACTGAATATATTATTCTTGTGATTCAAAGCTAGCTAAAGCTTGTCTCCATAACTATATAGTATCACTTTAAAATATATCAAGTAAAAAATATCAATTTTAAAAAAACACACTGATATTGAGCAGATCTAATATTTTCTGTTACAGATTATTATCACAAACTTTTCTTTGTACAATTGGTAAAATGTTACAATTTCACAAGTGATTTTCCTCCTAGAAGCAATGATTTCATTATCTCTTTTGAGAGCCTGCTCAGATTTAGTGAAGTTTATATAACACATATTCCTTCAAAACGTCCTGCCAAAACCACTGAATGTTCCAATGTGGAGCTAGACTTTTGCCAGACCATAGTGTCAGTTTGCTGAGAAGAAATGTTTATTGTCACAAAGTCTTTGTGGGAGGAGGAGGTGGAAACAAACCCTTCTTCCCCAAGAGAGCTCTATGGAGCTGAATTCCTCCTGGCCCATAAGATGCTGATAGAGATTGGCATTTTTGATTTCATTCCTTCAAAACAACTTTCACCCAGGCAAGAGGCTATCAGATTTCAGTGATGGGAGTGAAGGGGAAAAAACAGCTTCACCAGGAAAGACCAGATCAATACATGGCTCCAAAACTGCTCCTCACATAGAAGTTTGATAGGCAAAACAACCTATGTATAAGGCAAACACAACAAAGGCATTACCTAGAGGGAAAAAAAGAAAAACCTTTTACCATAAGAAGTCTTTGTTTGCAATTCTATGCATTGATTCAGTAGGTTAACTAGAATATCCCTGGGAAACAATACCAGCACAAACAGATTACAACACAGATTACAGCAGTCCCTGCATACATCTTGGCAGAATTCAGTTTTGTATTGTCCTGTCATAAAATACAGTAAATATTTCTGTGAGTCATACTGATATTTTTTGCAATCTAGATTATTAAGGCTGATGCCCCAATATCTTAATTGCAGATGGTGGTAGTTCAGTTAGGCAAGATTCTTCTGCTCTATTGGTAATTTCTCACAGAGATCTTACAAAACCTTTTATTTGTATGCTTTTTGTTGATAAAGTGCACAGATGAATCTGATAGTAATGCTAGTCTAAAATGTCTGAAAAGATCACAGCCTATTTCAGCATCCTTTGTATGAAATTTTGACAATTATGTACTATGTCTTCGAATTATGGATCATTTACTCAACTCTTTTGATATGGCACTTATAATGGACTACATTCTGATATTCTTTCATTAAAAATTTGAAAATATCCAACACAGAATATTTTTAATTAAACATTAACTTTGAAAGCACTGAAAACAAGGGCTTTTAAATTTGTATTCAGTCTTCTATTTTTAATAGGTGTATATGCATATATATAATGCATATATGATACGTATGTATATGCATAATTTAATGCATATGTACATATTTAACTACACCAGAATTAAATTTAAAAATCAACTGAAAACTAAAGCTCCCTTCAAGCAAAGTAAAAATTGAAAAGAAAAACTCTTGAGTTTGCTTTACAAAAGCCCACCTATCCATCCTATTGTATGTTAATTTGACCATGACCTATTAATTCCCCCAGCAACTCTAAGGGGTAGTGATTCTTTCTTTTTCTATAGTTAGAAATTTCTATAAACTTGAAAACTCAATATTTTGTGCTGCTTCATATGCTTGGAAGAGCTCTTAAGGGTTTCATTTCACGAAATGTTGGCACCTAACTACTTTGGAGGGCAATGTTACGCTCAGAAACGGTGCTGAAGGCCTGAAGGTTACAATAAAAGCCTACATAGCCTCTAACTGCCATGACCTGTCAAATTCCACAAATATTTCCCCTGTGAGGCTTACAGCTTCTGATTGCTTGCAGAGCTCTGACCTCTGATCGACATAACTTTCAACAAAAGGATTTAACAAAGACAAAAAGCACAAGTTTTGAAGGTGGTAATAGGTGAAGAAGGATTTTTTCCAGTTTTTCCAGGACTTCTTCCAGGATTTTTACCAGTATCTTGCAGCTTTATTTGTTTACATTAGTTTCATCTGTAATTTGAGATGCAGTTGATAGTATCTGAGAATTTTCTCTTAATAAATCCATCCAGAGACGTAGCATGCTGACCAGCACCTGCTTTCTTTTAAGGAAGTTTATATTCCCGTTCTATGAACTTCTGCCCTGTAAATCTATTTTTTCTAAAATAGGAGGAGTGCTTCCTGACCCACAGAGAATGTGAAGCTGTTTTTGGATTCTTTGGGATCTCATCCATTCTGTTAGGTTGTAAAGCATGAGCTGAACAACCCATAGGATTCCTTTAATACCTTGGTTACCCTGAAACTGATGAGCAGATAAAGTGTCTTGACCTAGCTGACATGGATTATGTGTAGGCAGTAACTGTTGAACTCAGTTTTCCCAAGACAGGTATCAGCTCTGATAGTTTGCTGTTTTGTTATTGAAAGAATGCCTATCTAATAAAAATACTCAGGTTTAGGAGTAATGTGTATTTTCTTTAATGTAAACACATGAGAGATTTTTAGATTATAAATAAAAAAAGACATCTCCTTTTCCTTAGAGAAACTGATGAAGAAGCCTTCCATTTTTTACTGTTAATACTACCAAATTTTTGATCATATTAACACCTTTTTCCTTCAATTATTTATCTTTTGGCTTTAATATTCAACTAAAATGGATAACAGCCCATTGTAGAATCCTAACATGAAGCTCTGTGATACATGTAAAAGGACTTATACAAAATATATACTTATTTTTCAGTGGCCTTTAATTAACAATGAGATAACTTTTGACTTACAATTTCCATCAATTAGCATTGCTTTCATTATTTTTCTGAATTTAATAATTCAATTGTAAAGTTATTTCAAAATGGTAGTGAGATCTATCTATAATCAGGAAGAATTTAGCATTATGACTTTCTAAATATATAAATATACATACTTAAAAATTATTGGAAAGCTGTTAGGTCATTATGCTATTCACTGAGAGTCATTTGGGAACTGCAAGTCTCTCTATGATTCTCATTAAGTGCAATATCTGCAATGTTAATATATTATTGTGTCATCTGCTTAAGAAATTAGTATAAATTAGCACTTTAATATCTGACCTAGTATTAATCAGTACCATATAAACAATGTGCAAATCATGTATATCAGGATTAATGAATCTTCTAAGCTTGTCTGAAATTAAATTTGAAAGTACTCCAAAAGGATATTTTAATTAAAATTCTTTATGTGTGTGCATTGTGGTATCCAGTCCAAGCCACAGGATCCAGCTAGATGTTGACACACAGGGATACCATTTCTCTGTGTCTCTGAGACCTATATGGGAAGTACATATTTGTAGGCCAGAAATATAAGCACACCACAGTCTACTAGCTCCCCTCCTCTGGACAAGAAAGGCATTATGGCAGTGGGTTACTTGCCCATTTTCCATATAAATTGAGCAAATTACTATCAGGACCAGACATGCTCCCAAACTTGAGAAATCACTTCAGTCCTATTAGTGTCTTAAAGTAAGAACATTAATAAAGGTAATAAAGCTAGGAAAAGTAATTGTATCTGCATTATCAACATATTTTCTGTTTAGAAATGTCTGTGTTAGCTATTGGATCATTAAGTAAACTATTGATTTTGTTGTTAAATGTGCATTCAGAAATTTGTAACCCTTCCAAAAATTTCTATATTGATATACTTCATCCTGGATACCACAATAATTATTTTTTCTAACTCCAGTATGAAGCTCATATTTCCATTTAAAAGACATGAGTACCCTGTGAACTGCAGGATGAATCCAAATATGAAACAGAAAGCAACACTTGCCAGCTCTTGTGCGTGTTAATGGCTTTTATTCAGGAGATTTTCTAATTTTAATGAAATTCATGATGCATTTATGTACCTGTGATGTCAGAAGGACTAATCTGAAGAATTTCTTGAGAAGCAGTTAGCACTGCTGTTTGTCCCAGCATCAGTATTTCTGCAGTCTTGGAGTCCTTTTCAGCTTTAATTGTGATCTTGCTTGGCATTGAGAAAGCAGTGGCACTGGATTGAGAGCCTTTCTGTTGGTCTCTGCAGCAACAACCTCAGTAATTGCGTCCACTAGGGCAGTGACAGGAGTCTCAGAAATAAAGGCTTCCCTGCCACTCTTCCCTGCCTGGGAGAGTAAGAGATGCTTCTTTCTTGAAGGTGAGGATTTGGTGCCCATTATGAAGAAAGAGTTCAGAATCTGTTGGCCCCTCTGCCCTAGGCAGAAGCCTTACCTGCCCTGCATGGCAGAGGTACCCCTCTAACCTCAGGGTTCATGCTGTGCACAGCAGGACTTGGCTGATGTTCACCTGTCCTTTCACATCCCAGCAGCTCTAGTCCTGCCTGATGCTCAGGCACTGTTCCTGAAGGACAGAGGTAACCCGCCAGTCCCAAAAGCCATCCTGTCATTCTCTGTAGGATCCTACCATTCACTATATCAAATATATGTTTGGACTACATTAAGAACACTTTTTTCTTTCTACTCATTGCAGTGTAGATTGTGTCTAAAGGCATAAAGATCAAGTTAATTGTCTGTCCCATTTTCCAGATGAGTCCTTTGTCCCCTAGGTTCCAGCCTGGAGCTACAGGATATAGTGTCCCCACCCAAGAGAATGTTTGCATATTTCCGTTGGACACAGATTCAGCTCTGAGGTTCCAGTGCTATAACTCCAGATCCTGTCATCTATCCAGTGAGCACTAAAGAGGACACCACCCAGAGACAAGAAGGGCCGTGCTGCCTAACATCTCGAGATTTAACCTCCATTACATCTGTAGCACCTGCAGACACCAGATACCTTTTTGTTATTTGTGTCTCTTTGAACATGAGAGAGAAATACAAACTACTGGACTCTCTCTCTTGGTTAAGATGCTAGGCCCACTAAAAGACTATGTATTAAGTGACCTGGTACTGAGTAAACTTCTTCCTCTTGGAGCTGCTGCGTTCACAATGGAGTGAAGGTGACTCAGGATGATGTCTGGAGTGCCAGGATTCTCCACTTTAGGAAGTTTAGATTGGACAGAGGCATTTAAGTCAGTTTTCCTTGGTTAACAGAGAGAAAGAAAGTTAATGAAGATGGTGAAAATTTTAATTTTGTTAATGCTTGAAGGTAGACCTAGACTCCCCAGTGTGCTTTCTTCTTGCTACATGCTGGTGTAGGGCAGTGTGAGGTGTTGGATGCATAGGGTTCTGAAGGAAAGAAAAGACCAGAAGTGACCTACTGAAATTTCCGTAAGGAAATGTGGAATTTGTGCACATACCCTTCTAGTGTGCATGTATGCATGTTAACTAGAGTCTATAATTATAGTTTATTTCATTAACTTATCTTTTGAAAAAGAGAAAGGTAAGAGATACAGGGCTGCCAAGTACCTTTCCCAGAGAAAAAGATAGCACTTTCAGTGAAGAATTGTTTCTTAATACCCAATAAAAATCTCCCCTGGAGCAACCCTGATACTCTTTCCTCTTGTTCTATTTTCTGTTGTTGGAAGAAGAGACTGGCACCCACCTGGCTACAGCCTCCTTTCAAGCAGTTGTAGAGAGCAATAAGGTTTCTCCCATGTCTCTTTTCTCCAGGCTTAAAGACCTCAGCTCCATCAACATCTTCTCATCAAACATGTGCTACAGACCCTTTGCCAGCATCATTGTCCTTTGATGGACATGCTCTTCCACCTCAATGTCTTTGTTGTAGTGAGAAGCCCAAACCGGAGGTCAAAGAGGAACCACAGCCTGTTCCTGTAGAGACCAAAAAATCTGAGTGACTGCCCTTTGTAGACACATTCTGCAACTTCTACGCACCATTCAGGGTGTGTGATGTTTGCCAGGTCCTTATTTTCCCCACATTTCTCCTTCTTTCCCATTCTGCACAGTATACACTGTGCTTTGCCCTCAGAGCTCTTCCCCCTTTGCTGTGCTAGGAGAGCAGCTTTGCAGCATGAGGACAGAAATGAAAAACTCCTCATGTAACATGGGATGCAAGCCAGCCTACATAGCAAGCTGGTAGTGTGGGATGTGCCTGGTGAAAAGCCTCCCAGTTATCCAGTTGCCTCAATGAAGTGGGATTTTGCAGAGCAGCATCCTTGAGCAGGTCTCCCTGGTGTGGGACAGAGATGCCCCTCCATCTTCTCTCTTATATGAAGTGGCTGAGAGGGAAAATTCACTGAGAGAATATCAGTACTGTTCTAAGTGTCTGATACTCCGTGGGGATCTGATTAATGAGCAAAGATCAGTTTTCCAAAGTTTTTCTGCAGCAGGAAATTGCCAAGGTTGTGAGGAAAGGAGCATGGTGGAAAGATTCATTTCAGGTGTCAGTTGCTCAAATGTGTGCAGATGTAGGGCACTGCAGAGAACTATAGCTGTGCACTTGGCTCTAAGTACTGACTTTGAAAAAAATTATTAAGGCAATGTTTTGGTGAAAATGTCTCGAACAGGGTGTCCTATATAAGAGATCCAATCAGAGCTACATTTGAGCTAAATCTTTGGGCTACTATCTGGGGTCTGCACAGTGGGGAGAAGTCCTTAAGAGCAAAATGAACTGCCTACGAATAGAAAAATGCCAAGAACTTTTATTTAAGCCTAATCAACTGCTCAAAAGTGGCTCATCAGTAGCCAGTAAAAATTTATATTTTGCACAATATACTATTTTGTCAAGGGATGTATTAAATGTCCACCTGGTTCAGGCAACAAAAAATTGCTTGGTTTTGAATATATGCATACCTCAAAAGTTTAACAGAAAGCAGTATAAGACAACACAAAGAAAATATTTCTTAGCAAGATGCTTCACTTTCCTTCTGAAATGATAATGTAAAAATGATTCATTAGTCATTTTATTGAGCACCTAGTGTTTATATCTGAAAGAATTTTAGTCAAATAGGGCAAAATATTACAAGAAACACTCTCTTTTATGAGTTTCTGCAAACCAAGATTGCTTTAAAACTATTATAAACTTTTTTTGGCTCTCTTTCAAGCAAAATTACAACCTGTAAGCTTTCAACACATTTTCTAGAGGTTGTTAAAATATTAAAAAGGAAATCATTAATCTTTTATATGTGTTGTACTTTATTCTTAGTATTCTTAGTATTTCCTTACATAGTTATTGATTTCTTACAATCTACTAAAGTCAATAAATTGAAAGAACACTTTCAATTTTTAGAAGTTCAGATCAAAAGTCTTTATGCACTAGTACTGAAGAGCTTTTGGTCTATTTAAACTTTATATCATGATTATGCCACAAATATATCACTAAGTAAAACATCAAATTAAATAATTTTTATAATGCTACAATTTAGCCATATCAGTAGCTCTGAAATTTTAACACACATGACAATTATCATATTCTGTCAATAGTACTTCTAAATTTAATTTTCCTGTCTTCATTCTGACAAAATTATTTTCACTTTTATTTTTATATGGACTATAGAAATAAAACATAAAAGTAATTTATAAACAAAGGAATCTGAAATTTAAGTGCTATAATTCAGTAAAAGAATTTTTGGTGACATTTTGTCAATGTGAACATGTTTACTACTTCAATTCATGTGACTGAGACCTTTTCCTTGAGTAGCAAATGGAAAATATTACAATACCTTCTCAGTTACACTGTAAAGTGTGAAAAACTATCTCAGATATTCAGTAACACTAAATTAATTTCTCTTCAGATAAAATATCATAAGTACTGAGAAGTATCTGAATTGAGATATAATATGTTCTTTGAGTTGTTTTTCAAATTGATTACCCTCAAATCTCAATAAATACTGTAATACTGTAGTATAAAATTATATAAGGGAAGAATACGTAGTTAGTCGACTCTGCCATTAAATATTTTTAAAACATTAAATATTTTTTTGAAATTATATGCAGAGCATACACTACTTCCATGCTCGATATAAATTTGCTTTTATTTTTTCTTATGGTGGTAAGGTAGCATCCAAAGGCTTATTTTTACCATTTGCTTACCATGAATTCAAGACAGCAATTATTGGTTTTGTTTCTGTTCTCTCCCAGTCTTAGTGGAGCATTGTTAGTTGTCATAATGATCCCAATTTTAGTGGAATTAAGTAAAACTTGAATACATTTCTGTCATTCAATAAACTTTAAGTGTTCTTTCCCTCCTTTTTCCCTCTGCCATTCTTTGCTGTATGTACAGATGTTTAGGAAAAGATTTTAAAAATGAAATCAAAAGATATATTTATTCATTAGATGGTAGCCTTCCATTAATGCAGGCTATGTTTATGTTGTTTTTTTTCCTTTTACAGTATGCATGAAAAATTTGTTATACATCATTGGTTGTTTAATAAGTGCTAATTGCAACTGTGTAGTATTGTTATATTTTTACTTTTATAGAGTTCTATTTTAAAACATTTTAAAATTAGGGGAAGGCAATGCATTCATGAGGTAAATGAGAATTAAAAATCATTTGTGGGACCAACCTATTTTTACATGTTTTTTTCTGGCCATGTAGACCTTTTCCCAGCACACCATGTCACAGTGTGAATTGCTTAAATGTGTGTAGGCTCATGGTACTCCAGAACACTACAGCTGTTCACTTTGCTCTTAGTATTTACTTTCAAAAAAATATTTGGTTTGTGAAAGGTTTTTCCTTTGGAAATGTCTAGGGGTTCAGATTTGGTTTGTAGTGGTTTCTGATTTTCACAGACACTCCACTTCCCAGGAAGGTACTTCTGACATTTACAGAAGATTAACACTGGAATAACTTCGTCAGTCTTCAGGAAGCAATCATTTCTCCTTCCCCAGTAAATAAGAAAGAGCAGTTTGTTCTGTAAACCTAGCTACTGAATGATTAGATAGATAGATAGATAGATAGATAGATAGATAGATAGATAGATAGATAAATAAATAGATAGATAATAGATAGATAGACAGACAGACAGATAATCTTGTTTGTATTCTGCTGAAATTAAGAAAGAAAAACAGAGTGGTTTGTTCTGCACACATATATGAACATCTTCTTTACTATTTGAATGCAGTGTGCAATAACACTGACTATAAATTAATCTTACTAAATGAGTACCATAGGTGATAGAAAAGATTAAATGACTTCTGACAGATACTGATGGTTTAGGAATAAATGTGCACTTCTTTTGAAGAATAAAACCATAGAGTAGCCGTGTAAACTTTATCATATCAAAAATAAAATAAAAGCAGAAAACAAGAAGTAAGGCAGACAGGTATTAAAACTTATATATAAGTAAAAATGGAAGATAAAAGTAAAGGTTTTTAAAACTCCAAGTGTAGCTTTTAATATCTTATTAAATTCTAATTGTCTTTTACATATGTGTGTTAGCAAGCATTTATTTATTCACAGATGCAAGAGAAATAGTATGTAAAATTAAGATATGGATCAGTTTTGACATTCAGGAAAATCAGAGTTTGTGTTAAATTAGTTCTTTAAATCATTCAGGTAAGGCTTCACATATTCCAGCCCAACTTGCAGACATGAAAACTTCTCTATTGCTGTGCAAAACAATCAAAGCTGATATCAGCTGCTAAATTTAAAGGAAAAAATATGTAAAAAATAATATGCAATTTACTTTTTTATTTTATTTTCCTGGTCTTATAAAGATTCATGGATTCCACTAGGCAAATTGAATTTAACATTTTCAGCAAAGTTATATAAATTCCTGTAACAGTTACATTTGATCTCCCTGGAAAATGTCCCCTTCTTTCCACTTCAGAAGCTGCCTTTGCTAAAAGAGATGAGTGTATGTAAAAGCAGCCCTTTTCCATCCCCTGCTTTCCTTCCTTAAATCCTTAGGCAGCCCTCGAGGTTCACGCTGGGCACAGGAGCAGTGCCTGCCTAGTACAAACACTGTCTGACTTGGCACAGCATCCCTCACATCTAGCAGAGCTTTGCTCTAGGAATGGTGCAGGTTCAATGAACGGGCTTCAGAGCAGCTGCCAGCATTCCTGGCAGACAGCAAAAGGAGATGTATGCCATGCAAAAGCCTTTTGCTAGGTTTCAAGGTATTAGAAAATAAATACTTGAAGAATGTGGACAGGCTTGCCTATCATCCATGAGGACTACTAAAAAGAGAAAAATCTCCTTTGTGATTATTTAAGAGATTAGAAAGGACATTGGTGTGGACTCCCAGTACTGTTCTAGAATGCCATCACATGTCAATCATAAGATACTGCCCTTAGCACAAAGAAATATGGGGACAGTGTATTATGGATACATATGAAAATCAAAGCCATTTGAAAAGCCATTTACAAATAATTTCCATGATTCTGAATCACTATTTTCTGTAGCTTATGCACATGAAAAAAAGAATCAGTAACAGTTTTTATCTGTAACCGGAGAGAAATTAAGAAACAGCATTCATGGTTTACCTTCCTTTTCTTTGTCATTGATATGAAAAACGACTCTGTGAAACTTAAACCAAAGAAAAATTTCTGAGAGAGCAGAAAAAGGTGATTTCATTTTCAGTAGACCTGTGGCAATTGCATAAACCAAGGATCTTTCTTCCAGCCTTCTCAAGAAAACAATAAAACCCCAAAAATAAAAAGGGGGGGCAGCATAAGTTTTGCCTATTCATGTTTGATCAGTTTGATTTGTGTTGTTTCTACTCCTCTATGACAAGCAGAAACTCTTCATTAGAAGTCACTTCTTTCTGAGACAGGAGCCAGAAGCTAGAATTGTTATTATCAGAGGAGAATATTATTGTCATAGAGTGAAATATATGAATGTCAAACATTAGAACCAAATTGTATATTAATTATTTTTCAGTGATTAGGATTAAACTTCTGCAGACTTGGATTTTTTTGAGTATTTTTTCCCTTTTTGTTGTAGTGTTCATGTGCACAGCTGCATGATAAACAGCCAGACATGAGGCTATTACTAGCTGACACTGTAAGAATCTTTACTCCCTACAATGCTTAGTGCTGAGATGATTTTCATTGTTGGAAGCCTGAGGATCCCTACAATTTAGACATGATTTCTTTTTTAACAAACTGTGCTCTCATTTTTTTTTTCTTTTGTCAGTTTGACATGCTTTCCTTGTTGTAACATTATTATTACTGTTATTATCATCATCATCATCATCATCATCTATAATTTAACAACTGTCTTTTTATAGCTGTGTTAAAGTCCCCACAGTCTAAGCAAATACACCATTGACCATCATTTATGTCTGTAATAAAATAATTTATCATTTCAGCAATTTCCTTGGCTATTTGCAAAGGGAGTTTTATGCTATCTACTCAGGTTTCATTTTGTTCTGAAGATCATGAGGTGCTTTAATATGTGGAGGAAACACAGAAGCAATCTATCTGTCTACTCAAATTTTGTATTTAACAGGCAACATCACTAAGGATTTAATGGCAAAGGACAGGCTGAATCATTTATCTTAGTATTGCATCCCTATGCTGTCTTCATTCCAACACAGGGAAGGTATAAACTATAATTTTAAGACTCTAATTTCTCAATAAAAAATTCTTGTTTCATTTTGATAGCAGAATTATAGTAGTGTTAATGAGCAGGAAACTGTATGTTGTAACATTGTCCCAGGTTAAGAGATTAACAGTTTGCCATACTATGCATTACTCACCTGCAGCTAGATTTGTTGACTCCTGAAACAATGTCCTTCCCTTCCCTTCCCTTCCCTTCCCTTCCCTTCCCTTCCCTTCCCTCCCTTCCCTTCCCTTCCCTTCCCTTCCCTTCCCTTCCCTTCCCTTCCCTTCCCTTCCCTTCCCTTCCCTTCCCTTCCCTTCCCTTCCCTTTCCCTTCCTTCCCTTCCCTTCCCCTTCCCTTCCCTTCCCTTCCCTTCCCTTCCTTCCCTTCCTTCCCTTCCCTTCCCTTCCCTTCCTCCTTCCCTTCCCTTCCCTTCCCTTCCCTTCCCTTCCCTTCCCTTCCCTTCCCTTCCCTTCCCTTCCCTTCCCTTCCCTTCCCTTCCCTTCCCTTCCCTTCCCTTCCCTTCCCTTCCCTTCCCTTCCCTTCCCTTCCCTCTATTCTCTATTCTCCAGGTATCCTTTTTTAAAACATTTTCTTCTGCAGTTTGTAGAACAGCTGCTAGGACAGTAAGAAGTGTGTGCTCATATTCCTAACATGCCCCTTATTGTAGCACTCTCCCCTTTTTATAGTTGTTCAATAATGGTTTTGGAATTAGAGTAATCTGATTTACTTTTGATGAAAACTTTGCTGATTCATTGGAGATTCACAGGCAGATTTTCAGCTGGCTATATTCACTCAAATAAGGCATCTCAACAGATAGCCTGCTTCAAGCTGTGATTTGCCTTCCATCTTCTCTTTTGCACTTCTTATTTCTTCCCAGATATGAATTTTGAACTGCTGTTAAGTTTGTGTTATGAGGATGTGGGTTTACTTGAACATTGGTTACACTGACTATTAACTATTAGATTCTAAAATACAGATGACTGAATATCATCTGCATTTTGATTGTTTTATAAATAATAGAATAACTTTCCCATTGATCTACTCTGGTAGTAATTACCATAGTTGTCCTAATCAAGTTGGTGAGATTTGAAAGGTGTGTTTTTATTTCTTGTCTTTCAGTTTCTCACTTGGATCTTCAAATGGTAAGGCATTCTACTAGGAAGGTTTTCATGTCTTTCTTATGAGCTGCTGTGAGATTGCACTGAAGTTTTTGGTTCCTGCATCTGGCGGCACAAATGAATGTTGTAAGTGTTTCTATGATTTTTTTTTCATATTTAATTTTCTTATTTAATACTATGTAATGTAATTGTAGCTTCAGTTCTCTACTGATGTCAGAGATTGCATCCTGAGAGTTTCAGATTAGATGCCTGGGGAAGAAAAATCTTCTGGAAGTGCAGGGCAGCACTGGAGCAGGGCATGCAAGAAGGTTGTAGAACACTTTTCCAGTGATGGTTATAGCCCTATTCCATGTAGGAATTTACCTGCATAAACTCCATTGACCACCCCCTCAACCACTATTTCTAACCTGGAAGTGGAAATTCTGTGACTCCATAAAACAACCTCCACCACAAGGGCTGTATATCAGGATAACCATCCTGGAGAATTAGTGTCTTTGGACTTCTCAATTTTCAGGAACTGCTCAATATCACACCAACATCCTGTGATTAAAAGGGATGATGATGAAGCTGGTCACTTCTCTTGTACAGCTGATAGTACAGAGAAGTATATCAGAAATCAGAGCTTCATTTTCATAGTTTTTTCATTAATTTATAAAATTAATTTTCATTTATTTTAGGCTGATAAGAAGTTGCACCAATGTTTGCTCTGGACTGTGTGCAAGTTACATAGTTGTGTGCTTGTGACATGAGTCACACAGCACCGTATAGGCAGGAAAGAAAGGAAACTTAACCTTGGGATTTTTCAGCCAGTCTGTAAACCTTACACATCACTACATTACCATTAAATGATGATTCATAGTCAGCCTTTCGTAACAGGCATGTATTAATTAAATTATAACTAATATATTTTTCTATGTAAATTCATTGTTTCCTCTTTGCCATAGTCAGGTGTGTTATTCCTGCTACACCTCAGTTTAACTAATAAAGTTATTACAGAGCACAGTACAGTCCTTCTATTGTTATATTTTTGCATTTCACTAAGGCAAGCAGACTCAGTAACAAAACTATTTGAACTGTATGGTCTCCTCCAGTGTCTTTACCACAGTAAATGGTCCTTGATGCATTATTGAGGTTTTTCAGTGAATGGAGAAAAAGAAAAATTTCCTCTCTATATTTTTCTAATGTTGATAAATCAAAAAATGCTGATAGGCTAAACTTGAAATACTTCTTACAGAAATCTACAGCAAAGATTGTCAGTCATGACAGTGATATACTCATTCTATAAAGTCATTACATTATAGAATGACTGTATAAATTGAAGTGTTTAAGTAGAGTTTAAAAAAAATCCACCTTCTTAAAAATAGCATTCATCACATTTTTCTCTTAATGAGTGTGCCATCATACTTCTATGTTAATGTTTTTTTCTGCTGCTCAAATAAAGCACTCCTTGCAGTGTTTCAGCTAACAGTGAGCAAACTCAACACTTCACTATGACATCCTTATCGTAGTTTGCATTTTACCTCCTGTTTGACACACATGAATTCTTTAGCTGTGCCACATTTTTCCTCAAGATTGGGCAGATCAGTGTGGGCTATAAAATTAATCCTAAAAGTGTAGAGAATTAAATGCCTGTGACTGTAGGTTTGTCTTGTTGGCAAATCTTTCTCAGTCTAACCTATTTCTCTTTTTTAAACTCCATCAGAAATGATGTACTGTAAAAAGTATGATGTGTGTTCAAAACATATGTGGTTTCTCAGAGCAGAAAAATGGTCTGATTTTTTTATTCAAGGTTCCAAGTTTATTTAAGAATTTTTTACATTTTTTAGTAGTTTTGTTGTCAAAAGCAGACCTGATTGCCAGTATGTTGTTTTCTTTTCTTTTTTTCCAATTATGACACTATCCTACAGAACACGTGGAGCTAGAAGAAAGAATAGAAGTATGGAGAAGGAAAATTATACCTTCCTTTGTAAACTTGTGCCATGACAGGGAAAAGATACTGAACCAGGCAGTTGCCATGGTGGGTAAAATGTGTGTTACAGGAGCAGCTGCTGAGACACCTCTAGTTTTTGACTAGACCCTGCTATTTGGGGATTGAAGAGGAATGGGAAGTGATCATTCCCTCTTTCTTTCCAAGACCTTTTTTAAGCTATGTTTTTGAGGCTTGCTTACATTAAACTAAATGGTATCAAAACTAGGATAGGGTAGAACTTTTCTCTGGTTGAGAGATATTTTGTTCTATCTTTCTTGTTGCACTGCCTTATATTTTTATTTTTTTATTTCTTCTTTAGTTAATTTCTTCTTTAGTTAAACTAACATGGGTTAGTTAAAAAGAAATAACTCAAAGGCTGAGGAGGCAGCCATTTTTTCCAAATTAATGTTAGCCTGTGTTGGAAAGATTTAAATGAATTATCCATAAAGCAGCATAATAGAAATGGGTATCCTAACACTGCAAGGAAAAATAAAATTACACATGAACAGGTCATGCTAAAAGTCCTTGAATGATAAAAAGCTGCCTCTAATTATTAGCCTGTGAAAATGTGGATTTTCACATCCTTAAATTAATTGTATATCACTAGGAAGATTTTACATTTTTCCTCCTACTTGGCTCATGCTGCTTGCCATGCATTTGTTATTTCCATTTTCCTCTAGTTACTACTGTGATGGGGTTCTATCAACCTGCTTCAAATAAAATTTGAAGAAAATGACTCTACATTTCTAGACATCTCAAAATCTAAAACAATATCTAGAGACAAGAGTCATCTTACCTATCTTTACTCTTGAAAACATGTAGTAAATGGAAAGAGTTTACCTATTCAGAACACCTTTCTGAAACAACTGTCTTAGCATACATTTGATTACTTTATAATGAGTACCTGTGTAAGCAGCATGAATTGTATGACTAATGCTTAGGTGACTAAAATCATAGGACAAATTCTTTCCCAGTGGTTTAAAATGTTGCTATTTCTGATCACAATGCTATCAACCAGCCTCAAGGTACTGCCTTCATAGTTCAGAGAGTGGGAGACAGTGACACAGTAATTAATTCTTGGGTTTATGCCTTGTCTAGGCTGGGTACCAGATTGGTAATTCAAATCTGTGGTTTTGATTATCCTTTAATAACTTTTCCCATCAAAATTACTTATTAAATGTATGTATCCACCAACAGTGGGACTTAAATCTCATTATCTCTGTCTCAGACTCCCTCAAATCCAATATTGTGTCCATTCTGTCCATTTCTATAGCTCCTTGTAAATCAGGAATTTGCCAGTCCCTCAGCCCCTGAAGATGCCAAATTTGATGAAGTATCTGGGCTTCACATATATTTTGCTTATTATCAGTACCTTCCCATGTGGGCAGCTTATGGTTTGCTTACAGTATTTCCAGAAGACATAAGGAGTGAGGAGTTTCTCACAAGACATAAGGAGGACAGTCTGGCACTCTGCTGGAAGTCCTATTGCTGTGAAACACTTTTAGCATTATCCTTTCCATTCTTATGAGAACCCTTTTCTCAAAATGTTAGAAAAAGGAATGTAAGTTTCAAGACTTGCTGCTTTCTAGGAGATACCATAATACTCCTCTTGAGGTGACCAGAAACCCTTTTGTACAGAACAATTCTGTCCTGTGGCCAATGTGCTTAACAGATCAGAGCTAAGATGACAGTGGAGGGTGAGAACACTACTTCATGGTATTTAATTGGTGTAATCACAACCAAAGTCTCATTTTTTTAACCTTGTCTTTCATATTTTAAAAATAAAGAAAAAGGGAAAAGCAGCTTTCTTTCAGTCCAGAATAGAATGAAACACCAAGTTATAAGTTTCACAAACACAAGAAGAATCTAGCAGTTTACTATGTCATGTTGCCCTTTTGCATAGTGTTAAATTAAATCACACATTGCTCAGATTTTCTAATTAACAGTATGCTATGTGGAGGAAGTCTTTCAGTAATTAACCTTTCCATTAATCAAAGCACATTTTCTGCTTCTCTCCATCTTAAATCTATTTCATGTTTTTTTTTCCTGCCTTTATGTCTTATCATTTACTTGCAGTCTAGATCTCGCCTTTGAAATACTAAGATCGAGTCTCTGATTCACAGCTATCAAAATTTTGAGCTACACTGTAAGAAAACAGAAGGGTAAAGCTTATTTTAATTCTAATAATTCTGAATTAAAATATCAGTTCTAGTATGATAGAAAAATAAATTCCATGAGCCATTTTTCTTGGTTGAAATCATATACACTAATAAAAATGCTCTGCTTTTCATTCAAAATCAATGGTTATTCATTTTAGTAATGTAAAATTATTTTTGTAAAGGGAGACATAATTGTTACTTATGTGTACAATAGAACATCAAACTGAAAACTGAGCTCACATATCACCTGGAGATTTTCTCTTAATTTTCCAGAATGTTTCAAATTCTTAAGCATTTCTAGGTAGTAATTTTTGTCATTGTATTCTATAAAAATATGAAGTCATTTATAAAGAAAGCGCAGTAAAAATAAGAGGTTTACAAGCCAACATATACAGATTTGAAAGTATAGAGAGATGAGGTAAAAATCTCTCAAAGAATTTAATAAAGTAATTTTTTAAAGTGAAAACTCTTCGAAAAATACAGTTTTCTCTAGCAAAGAGAATTTTTTTTTTCTCTCCTGTATCCACTTATGGAAGTAAAATAATGTTTTTCAACTTGACTACATGGAAGAGAGCAATTGTCTAGCAGTCAGCCTAAGTGATCTGCTAGTTGATGGTTTTACAATATTTTTGATGAATTAATTAATTATTACCTCATGCAAGTGTGTTTCTATATTTTTAACTTACATAAACTTAGAAAAACACAAATAATCTAAAGAGAGCGCATGTAGTGACAGGACTAGGGAAATGGATTCCAACTGAAATAGGGCAGGTTTAGATTAGATATTTGGAAGACATTATTTACTGTGAAGATGGTGAGGCATTGGAACTGGTTGCCAGTGAAGCTGTGGATACTCTTTCCCAGGAAATGTTTGAGACCAGGTTGGGTGGAGCTTTGAGTAGCCTGGTCTAGTGAAAGGTGTGCCTTCCCACCTTGGGAGCTTGGGGCTAGATGAACTTTAAGAATCCTTACAACCCAAACTATTCTATGATTCCATGATCTAATTACTGAAGTATTTCTTATTTTTGCACTTCTTTATAAGTCATTGCATACTCTAAACCAGTATAAAAGCACAAACTGCATTGTCATGTAGTTTAACAGAAACAACTAGAAATAGAAAATCACCGTGTACTTACTGAGCTACAGAACAAGAAATATTCATGCAAAATAAACAATACAAAAATGCAGGAAATGTATATATGCAATTTATTTCTAATCATCTTTGTTTCTGTAGATGGACTAAATAAAATAATGAGGTTCTTTATTGCACACAAACTTGCTGATATACCCTTCTTTTAGGCAACAAACCAACTTTTCAAGTATCATGTTGGAATAATGTATTGATATAGCTCAGTGGACTCACAGAAAGATGTTATTTCACCTTCTGATGTTACAAGGTTTTATCATTTTGATGTTACAGGATTTGTACAGTCAGACGTCAAAGGAATATTAAAAGCCTAGGCTGATATCTACAGTCCAGATGTGTTAGAAAGTGACGCACAAAAAGTTAGTTTCAATGGCCTTTAGAGCTCAAGCATTCAATGGTATAAAAATGTCAATAATATTGAAATTCTTCTACTTCTCCTCCTAAACCCAAACTTGAAAAATACTACGTAAGTCCTATGTCATACTGAGAGCTGATGACACCCAAAAAACACAGCTGTATTATGGCTTTTGGTATTATATATATTATTTGGAATTAATCAGGAAGATTGGGAAGCAATCACATAATTTTTCAAGTAATTTCACAGCTCTTCTTGAAGTGCTACTTCCAAAACTCATGGTGAAACATTAAAAATATCCTAAGCACAAGCATGCAGAAATTTTTCCAGCAAAGAATCCTAAAAAGGTTATAGTATATAAGCTCTTCTTACTACCATATTTATTTCAATCGAAGATTAACAACAGTGAAAGACAGATTTTTTTGGCTTTTCTCCTTCATTATCCTTCCTGTGTTTATTATCTGCATTAAGGATTCATATAAAATTAATAACTAATTACTAATAAATAATTCATAAATAATTAAAACAAAAGAAGTCAAGTATCTGCCTGATTTTGCACTTGCAGACAATTCAGTCATTTTCCTCTTGTTTACTCCAGTTATATGTCTGAGTCACAGATTTCCAATATACAAATCAGCAAGTCACTCTGTGCTGGCTTGGCTGCATTTGCAGATGTGTTTAGACCCAATTCCCTAATCCATACACAGAAGATTCTGTCATAGAACTTAGTTGCTAAATATTTACAGTTGAAAAATATTGATCATCAGCAATACTGTGAATAATTTATTTCTCAATGACATTGTGCCTACAGTTGATGAAGATATGTCCATGATCTCCAGAGCTTCCATCAAAAAGCATATTCTCACACATCTTGCAGGCAGAAAACAGAGTGGAGAACTTGCTCCAGAAGTCAAATTTTGTAAATAAGGTTGCTCTTCTTCCTCCTCCTTCCCTTACCTTTCGTGTCTGAGCAGAAATTGTATGGTACAGAATATCCCTTTGATCAGCTTGGGTCAGCTGGCCTAGTTGTGTCCCTTCACAGGATTTTATCCATCCCCAGCCTACTGAGAGACAGCCTTGGTGCTGTGCCAGCCCTGCTCAGCAATAGCCAAAAAACACTGGTGTGTTGTCAGCACCTTTCTAGCTACCAATGCAAAGAGCACCACTGAGGCCTGCTGTGGGAAAGTGATCTCCATCTCAGCCAGACCCAGCACGTGGATTGAATATCCCAAAATGCATTGAAATGAAACAGCTCTCTGACCTCCTGTCCTGCCATACAGAAAACTTATTCCACCTAAAATAATTTCCGCTGTTAACTCAACTTAAGGGCATGAGTCTGCTTTGGCTGTTAAGCTGTTCAATGGGCATCTCTTTGAACTTTCATATATCCTGCAGTAGAGCTATTAGGTACCTACTGTGTGACATACAGGTTGCTGTCTGTCTACTGTGTGCTCTACTGTGATTAAGCTATTGAATGGAAACTCTAGAAGCAGCAAAACCGTGTTCTGGGTAAAGCCAGGTGGGGAAGCTGCAGACTCTGCTACCTGGAGTCAGAAAACTGGTTTGTGAAGTACACAAAGGGAACTTTCTGCAGATAAACAACCACACCTGAGCTTTTTAATGGAGAGGAGCTTGTAGCAGTGTACTGTAGAGACGACATGCCAGCTATGGTGCCATAGATGGGGATGACAGAGGATGTGACCTTGAGTTATTGAAGAATTAAGACATTTATGGGGATAGGTGTAGGTCTGTGCTGTGGTTCCATGCTGTGGAGATAAGGACAGGGGCTTATTGATTATGTGCTGTCCTTAAAAAAAGGAATCAAAAGTAAAATTACTGAAGGAATATGAAAGGAATTCCTTCCTTTGTGTAATTATAACTGAGTATGAACTCTCAGGCTGTTTTTGTAGCTAGTGAAGAGAAGTGGGCATTTTAGGGGTGCAATTC
Organism: Erithacus rubecula; assembly: GCF_903797595.1. Classification (NCBI taxonomy): domain Eukaryota; kingdom Metazoa; phylum Chordata; class Aves; order Passeriformes; family Muscicapidae; genus Erithacus; species Erithacus rubecula. The sequence goes on along the minus strand of NC_136686.1, from coordinate 24,462,639 downwards.
ATCTGATGCATTTTGGAAAACAGTCTTTTAGTGAGATGAATCATGGTTTAGACATAGTTTTCTTCATTGACTATAAATGCAGACTAAGTGTGGCTAGCTCAGGTGCCTATGTTTGGCCAAGCAAATGTCATTTTAAGAAGACAATTAAGCACCATTCCAATGAATTCTCAAACAATGGGGCATACATCCGATAGACATATCACCCAACAATTAATAGTGAAGCAGAGGCCTGAAAGTATCACCTCAGGAACTTTGAGCATCTGTTAATAAAATTTTCTTCTGTTGTAGTCATTCCTGAAAGCCTTATTTGAAAAGATGAAGCCATGTCTCTTGACCTTGAGGCTCACTAAATCTATTTATATTTTAATTCATTAGAAATCATAGGGTACTGAGATGCTATGAGCATTTACGACAGTGTTTCTTGCCAATGCTGAGTTCCACTTTTGTTTTCCATGAGCTCTCTGTAATATCACTGGTGGTGAGAAGTCTCTACCAAAGGTGATTGGAAGGATATTGCAAAGTTGGTTTTCCAAAGGAACCAATTTGAGCAAAGTGGAACACATCATTAAATAAGACCCATCAGTAAACTTTTCCTGCATTTCAGGAGCTATTTAAATATAAGCCTGCTAGTATACCTACAAGGGGCAAAGCTAGGAAGTGATGCAAAATATAGAATAAAAAGGAAATTATTTTTTAACTTGCCATGGAGATTTTATTTCTGTTCTTTTTATTTTTATATTATTTATGATACCGTAGATCTTCTGGTTGCTTTTTCTCTCCATAAAAATGGTACACTTTGCTCCTAGTACATAGGTCCAATTAAAATTTTAACTTATTAGTTGGTCTTGTTTGAACTTGACTTGCAAAGAAATGTCATTTTTTCTAGTGAGAAACTCTTATAGTACTTTTGTTTCCCCAAATTCTAAAATTCTCTTTTCTTTCCAAATGACACTGTAGCTGTTGGCATTGTCAAAATGAGAAAAAAACAGATGTTAGAAGTGCACATTTAGATTTATTGAGCTTATTTTTCTCCATATAGTGAGAAATTTCTTCCAGTCCATGTATCGAATGTAATTGAAATAGCTGTTTTATTTTTTAACCATATTTTTATATATTGATATGGTTTAAGACACATGAAAGAGTCTTCAGTCACTGATGTGGAACAATATTTCACAGCTTCTTTAGAGGAAAAGTGGTTTTGAAGTTTACCTTAAAATACTCAAGAAAAAAACATCAAATATATTTATTAAATATTTATTCACCCTCTGCTTCTAAGGTTTGATTATTTAGCAATTTATTTGGAAAAATAAGGAATTAAAAATATTTTTTGTATTAGAAACTTTGATAACTAATAATATTTTATTGCCACTGTTTGAGTTTATTTATACTAATTGAAATATAGAATAGTGAAAAAAGTCATTTAAGGCTTTATTGATCATCAAGTTTGACATATGGTAAGGATAAAAAAGCCTATTTGGTACACCTGACATATTGACTATATCATCCAGCTCTTTTGTTGATGTTTTTTCTTCACTCTTGTTTTGTTGTGTTTTCAAGAAAGACAAGGGGGAAAGTTTTTTGCTTAGGTTACAAAATTATCTCTGGCACAACATCACAGATACCACCAGACAAAGTGTTACTAAAACATAAATCAAACCTAGAAGTAAAATGAATTAAACATCTCCTAGAAAAATGGGAAACTAATCTGCTGCAAGACAGAGGTACTAACACCTTCTCCACTATCCCTTTGAATAATGGTGCATCAGTTCAATGAAATCAGGCTTCAGCTGCTCACTGAATAGCAGAGATTTCCAGAGGCACAGGGCTGGGAGACACGTTCCCTTCTCAAACAGAACTAGTTTTACTTGACAGGTCACAGAGATAAAGGGCAGTATGGCCATGCTCACTGAAAGCAGCTTCAGATAAGACACTGTGCTTGCAGAGATCCCATGCTACTCAGCTTCATGGATCTGAAATGCCTGCTAGCTTGGCATGAAGCTATTCATCCAAGGTCTCTTTGCACTCTGCCTAGAGCCACTCCTATGAAGTCTGTGGGAAATCTGATGATTAAAGTTCAATTCATCATCATCGCCGTTGGAAGCTGCTAGTGCACCTGGTCTGCCTCCCTTCTATGAAGGATTTATTCACAAGGTCTCCAAATTATATTAACTCAGAAGGCAAAAGCAGTTCTGATACTGGCAGCAGAGCTATTTACCCCTCCCACTACAGATCCTGCTTAGCTTGTATGATCTAATTGCATTAGACTACAATATAGCATTGCAGATTTTAGGTAAAAACCATCTTCCTTCCTTACACGATCAACATCAATTAATGCCATTGATCAAGGCCAGACTATTCCATAAATAACACAGTCCACTCAACAGCAAAAATAATTTTAGTTCTTGCTGAAAACCAAACCAAAGCAATCAAGACTACTGGGTTTTGAATTCATGAACAGTTTTGGAGATATAAGCTGGGTGTCTGCTATTAGTCTGACTGCAAAATCAAAGCAGAAGATAACAAATTTTGGATATATTTTTTCCACACACTGGATTGCTTCTGTTGTAAATAAATTATCAAAAAGTATGTTTTAGATGTGGCAATTGATGAAGACACAAAACATTAAAAGAAAAGACAAAAAAATGCAGCATTTTGTAAAGAATTTGTTTCACCTTATATATGGTTATTCATTAAAATTTACTGAAGCTTGTTGTGCTTTTGTTTTTGTTTTTGTTTTTGTGTTTGTGTTTGTGTTTGTTTTTTAAATATTAAGCCAATTGTTGGTCACACACACCTATCCGTAGTTTTCTAAGCCTTCTCTACAAAACAAGTTATTTTATTGATCAGGAAGCTGGGCCCTGGGTGCTTATTGGAATGTCTTAATGAAAATTTTATCTTAGCAACAAGTTAGTAGTATGGCCAGTGAAAGCAAAATTTCTGGCATTTAATTTTCTAATCTATTTTATGTTATTTCCCAGGGGTACCATGACCTTTACAGATACATGGCTTTGTGCAAATATCCAATTATATGGTAGAATCTCATGAATTTGAGAGTTGCCCCTTAAAAGTTAGCCAACTTTCTATTAGGACTTTTTTCCTCTTCTGCAAAAGTTAAATCTAGTCAAAGTAGATGTTAAAGTACCCTACCATGCCAGAAATAAAAAAATTATATATATATATATATATATATATAAAGTGTAATTAAAATATTTGGAAGCCACACTACAAAAATATTTAATTTTTGATCTTGGCAGTGTCCCCCAAATTCGTATCACTTTGTAAGCTCTGTGAAACAATATGTAAGGATGCCAGGTGAAAGCATTTTTCAATACTTGACATAGGTCCATTATATCCAACACCGAGAGTATCTCCTCAGAAGTGAATAGTTATTGCAAAAAATGTCACTCATTCCTAATCAGATAAAAATCTCTCAAGGCTGTGCATCTCTGGCAATGATGCCTTCTGACAAGCCACAAACACTGTGACTCAAGAAGTGGATGGAGAATTATTGTCACAACTCAGTGCTTAGAACCCCCTTTAGGGTTAAGGTTGCATCAAATGATGGGTTGAAATTAGCCACACATATATGCAATTGCGTGGAGGCTCTTTGTCCTTTTCTAGTTGAGGGGTTTTGCTCCACATCAGGTTTACAAATAACTAAATTATTGTAGATGACAGTCCTCCACTGGGAGGAGTGGCTGATCTGCCACAGAGCTGTGCTGTAATTGAAAGGGACCTTGACAGGCTGGAGAATTGCACTGACAGAAACCTTGGGTGTCAACAAGGAGAAGTTTAAAATCCTGCACCAATAACAACCCCTTAGACCAATATATGCTGGGGACCACCCAGCTGGAAAGCAGCTTAACAGAAAAGGACCTGGCAGCCAGAGTCGACATGAATTTGAAGAAGAGCCAGTAATGTGCCCTTGAAGCAAAGACTGTGGGGAAATAACAGAAGATTGGCAAGGAGTATTGTAAACACACACTCAAGTGACTTACAGCTGGGGTGTCAAAAAACACATATATCATATTAATTGCTGTTTAGCCTTGTGTGTTTGACAAGCAGAACATCTGTGTTTAGATAATACAGGCCTGTGATAGGCTTAGAAACACCCTATCAAACATTCTGGAGATTTATTCTCTGCTGCAAGAAAGATCAAGCACAGTGGTAAACTCTGCCTGTGCAAATCCCTGATACACAGGCAAAACCAGCAGGTTCAGTGACCCTCCTCCATGAGCCAAGCTCTACAGTGCCTGCAGCTCTGCTTGTGTGCCTGGGTGCTGCTTGGAGGGACCCCAGCTGGTGGAGTAACAGAAATAAATTACTCTGCTCATTTTTGTTTATATTTTTATGTTTGCTTCTGCATCCTGCCTGTGCTGACTCACACAGAGGTAAGTGGTATCCTGGGCTCCTTAGATAAAGCACTGCCAGCAGGTCAAGGGTTGTGCTGGACTCAGCACTGGTACTCTCTCCTAGTGTTGTACCCAGTTCCAGGCTCCCCAGTAAAGGAGAAACATGGACATGACAAACAGAGTCCAAGGAAGGGCCCCAAGGATGTGTAAGGGACTGGAGCATCTTTGCTGTAGGAAAAGATTGAGACAGCTGGGACAGTTGAGTCTGGAGAAGACGAGGCTCAGATGGAATCTTACACTGTATGTGAATACCTGAATAAACAATGCAAACAGACCCAGCCAGTGACAGGACAGAGTTAATGGGAACAAACTGAAACACAGGAGGTTCCCTCTGAACATCTTTTGCTGTGAGGGTGACTGAGCACTGGCACACACTGCCCAGAGAATGTGGATCCTTGCCTGTATTCAAAAGCTGTCTGGACATAACTGAAGGCACCTGGTTCCAGGCAGTGCTACACAGACATGGAGAGTGGAACAGGTGATTTCTCAAGGTCTCTTCCTGCCTCAACCTTTCTGTGATTTTGCAGTTCTCTGAAACAGCCACCCACCTCTCTGAGGCTACAGAGTGTGCTGACCAGAGCACCTTGAACGAATTCCACCAGAATCAGATTAAATTCTTCATCAAGATTAGTCGGCTTTGGTCAAGCACTTCTGCTCATTCTTTTTTTTTTCCCAAAAAGATGTTTGCTTCTGTTCCAGTGCAATTCTATTATTGTTGTTGTCCATGTTGTCCATGGCACTTGGCAAGTTCTTAGCTCTTGAGGTATAAGTTAAGATATGAAGGAAGTGTTGCTGAGACATTAGCTCATATAGTCTGTGCATTGGGTGAAGGGTCTGAGGGCTGAGGTATCTTCACACCAGGATATTCCTCTAGTTTATTCATACTGATGCCTAATAGACTCAAGGAATTTAGTATATCTATATATCTAGATAGATAGATAGATAGATAAATAGATAGATATTTAGTAGCTTCTCATAATCCCAGTGCTCTCATACTGTGTAAATGTACTGTGTAAGAGCTATTCATTAACGTTTTATCTTCTGTTGAATATGTTAATACTTGTGTCCACTACATTCTTTTGTATTGTATTCCTTTCATTAGTTGATGAGTCAATGGATAAAATCTGGGTATATATGTAACTTCATATCTATCCTCATCTATCTAAAAATTCTCTTCTCTGAATGATGCCCAGTGTGCTATTTTCAATGCACAGGGTTTCTTCCTATATTTCTGATGCAGACTTATACCCCACTCCTGTATCTCTACAAACTTCTAATCTCACTCTCCCTGGTTACCACAGTTATCTGTTTCTTCCCTCTTCATGCCCATGCTGTTTTATTTTGCTCTCTGCTTTGTCTCTGTGGAACAGAAACTCAGGGTTATTTCAGGTTTCTTTGTTATTTTTTTATCTTCCAGGCTTTTTCCACATGCCATTAACTCACTGTCTATATCATTTTGGCAAAATCCATATTTTACACTACAATTTACCTGAGAAAATATATCCAGTGGTATACAGCCATCCATCCAGTGATGGATGAGAGAGTGCTTTACCATCTAAGTCAATGCAACTTCACACTTCTTAGTCATCTCTTCCCCTTGATTAGACTTGACTCTTTCATGCCAGAAGAAATGCTTTACATTTTGCTCAGCATTACAGACAGAGTTTTTTGACTCTATTTTATATCACTCTGAAGCTGTCAGACAGGAAAGACACTTCATCCACCAATACCTGCTTTGAATTTAAGCTCTTTGCTTTTCTGTATTGTTCAGTAACTTGCCTCAGCTGAATAAATCTGTTTCTTCCCAAACTCTCATTGCTTTTCCAAAACTGTTGGGGTCTGTACATATCTCTATGCTACATTAGTGCTTGAAATAATGTCTCACTTTCTGTGGATCAAGGATAATTATGCCTTTCAAATTCTTTTGTAGAAATTACTTCTTTTGCCCATCCTTTTATCAGCTTTATTTTTGAATAATCTGCCTACTAACATTTTTTAACCTCCTGTATCTAGAATCCAGATTTCAGATGATATAATAATCTTTAAACCATTTATTTAAGCATGTGCCCCCCAAAAATATACTTATGGCCAGTTTAAAGCCTGAGCTCCTCTGGATTTGCTAGCCTCATTCTGAGTTAAACTTTCCTTCAAGCTAGTTTTTAGTTCCCTGCTGCAGTGGCAACTCACATCCTGCCTGTCAGCCTTAAACATTTTATATTACATTCAGACTTTCAGTAGGCAGTGAATCTGCCTGGGAGTCTAGCTGAGACCCATGGAATAGCCTATCTATTACAATTCTCTAGTACACTACCTCCTTTAGCTCAATTCTACATCACAATTTAGAATTTGGTTTTTTAAATCTTGTATAAGAAAATCATTGCACATGCAAAATGTAATAATAACTTTGTTTAAAAAAAATCTATTTTGCTTTGGGGTTTTCCCTTTCTGTTTTTTTTTTTCTTTTTTTGGAAGTGTTTCTCTTGTGACTTTATAAAGATAACTGAATGCAATCTTTGGGGTATTGTGTGCAGCCTTCCAGAAAGAAAAACCTGAAAAACACACTGGAAAAGCATTAAGAGCTGCAAGTAAAGCAGTTCAGTAACAGTGGTAGAATGGTATATCACAAAACTGAGGACTGAAATGCCTACTTCTTACAATAAACTTCACAAGTGTTTTAATAATCCAATCATGTTATTTCTGTGTTATCTCATATAACAAATGTGGCAGTGGATCAGCTCTACCTCCAGGAATATGGACTCTACAGTGACAGATAGAGCTACATGCCTCATTTGAAAATATTAAAATAATTAAGTTGCCATTTCTCACAGCCATCAGTGCTTCTGTAAATAAGTACTTTTTTGAGCTGCTGGGGCACAGCACTCAAGAAGATTAGAATATAATATGAAGATGACCTTGTAGCTCCACCCCTGTACAGCTGTGGAATCAAGCAGACTACCTGTACTAGTTAGGTAAAGCTAAATCCTTAACTCATGTTGGCATCCTTATGGCTAAAGGAACACCACAAGGCCTTTTTATGTATCTGTCTATGGAGAAAGTATGTAAGGAAAGTAAGTGATAATCTCTAAAAGCAGGGAAAAGCACAAAATCCCCAGTATTATCAGAAAGTGATGAAGAATCAGAATGGATCAAATATGAAATTATTTACCAGAGTGAGTGTGGATGAACACGGCCTAAAGAAATTATTCTATGAATGATGAAAAATCTTTTCCTCTGAAAAGAAGGAAAATAAAGAAAAAACCATCTGGCTTTATATAACTTTTTCCTCTTGGGAATAGCCATATTGAAATACAAATTCAAGTATGTTTTAAGATTTTAATAGACATAAATTTAAATATTTCAACTTTTGGTTTTAAGAACTTGACTTATTAAAAACAGTCTTTCTGGATGGCCATTTAGAATTTACTTTAAAAAAATGTTTGAATTCTTTGGAGTGATGTAAATTCTGCAAGAAAAAACCTCTCATTATCCTGTCAAAATCAGCTCTTGACCTTTTATGCAGATTTCACACCTTGTAGATCCTATAAAGAGTAGCATCTACACACTGTAAAGGTATCTCATTGCATTTTTTTTGCTCAGCATCTTTTCACTGTGTATTGTTTTAGAAGTCAAAGGAGTTATAATTTCACATTACTATGTAAAACTGTACACATATGTCTGATAGCAACACATACGTGTACATAGAGATCTGTGGTTTTACAAGTTCCCTCCCTAGAGACTGAGGAAAGCAATAAATCTCATTTAGAAAGGAAAAGATTGATAATTTATGCATGTTTATTAATTATTTTGTTTGACTGCTTAATGACAACTTTATGAAACAAATTGCATTTATACCATTCTGATAGCTACTTAATTGTGCATGAATAATGAAGGCATAAAATCTTCAAGGAAAGATGTGCCTTCAGAACTGAATTATGAATGGAAGCCTTTATTTTCAATATCAAAGTCAAAGATTCTTATTAATGGTGAATATTCTGCTCAAATGGTCTTAACATCAGAGGTGTCACTGTAGGAAATTCTGAGACTGTTTTTCAAAATATTTATGACATCTGATTTTAAAAATAAAATTTAAATTAAAAAAAAAAAATAAAAGGTAAGATTGACTTTTTTATTTTTCTGTGCAAATTTCATTGGTGATGTGTTCCACAATGCAATCGTGGAACAGACCGGATGCAGAGATGCGAGAGGAAGCAGCTCTAAGAAGATGTAAGGAATTCTGCACATTCTTAGGATCCAGCAGCAATTTCGGCTGAGCTCTGACTGAGGGCACAGTGTGAGCAGCAGGATGGGCACAGTGTGAGCAGCAGGATGGACACAGTGTGAGCAGCAGAATGGGGACACAGTGTGAGCAGCAGGATGGGGACACAGTGTGAGCAGCAGCATGGGGACACAGTGTGAGCAGCAGGATGGGGACACAGTGTGAGCAGCAGGATGGGGCACAGTGTGAGCAGCAGGATGGGCACAGTGTGAGCAGCAGGATGGGGACAGTGTGAGCAGCAGGATGGGAATAGTGTGAGCAGCAGGATGGGCACAGTGTGAGCAGCAGGATGGGAATAGTGTGAGCAGCAGGATGGGCACAGTGTGAGCAGCAGGATGGGAACAGTGTGAGCAGCAGGATGGGAACAGTGTGAGCAGCAGGATGGGAATAGTGTGAGCAGCAGGAGGGGACAGTGTAAGCAGCAGGATGGGGCACAGTGTGAGCAGCAGGATGGGAACAGTGTGAGCAGCAGGATGAGGACACAGTGTGAGCAGCAGAATGGGGACACAGTGTGAGCAGCAGGATGGGGCACAGTGTGAGCAGCAGCATGGGGACACAGTGTGAGCAGCAGGATGGGCACAGTGTGAGCAGCAGGATGGGCACAGTGTGAGCTGCAGGGTGGGAACAGTGTGAGCAGCAGGATGGGGACAGTGTGAGCAGCAGGATGGGAACAGTGTGAGCAGCAGCATGGGGACACAGTGTGAGCAGCAGGATGGGACACAGTGTGAGCTGCAGGATGGGAACAGTGTGAGCAGCAGGATGAGGACACAATGTGAGCAGCAGGATGGGGCACAGTGTGAGCAGCAGGATGGGCACAGTGTGAGCAGCAGGATGAGGACACAGTGTGAGCAGCAGAATGGGGACACAGTGTGAGCAGCAGGATGGGCACAGTGTGAGCAGCAGGATGGGGCACAGTGTGAGCAGCAGGATGGGGACACAGTGTGAGCAGCAGGATGGGAACAGTGTGAGCAGCAGGATGGGGACACAGTGTGAGCAGCAGGATGGGGCACAGTGTGAGCAGCAGGATGGGAATAGTGTGAGCAGCAGCATGGGGACACAGTGTGAGCAGCAGGATGGGAACAGTGTGGGCAGCAGGATGGGGACAGTGTGAGCAGCAGGATGGGGACAGTGTGAGCAGCAGGATGGGGACACAGTGTGAGTAGTAGGAAGGGAACAGTGTGAGCAGCAGCATGGGGACACAGTGTGAGCAGCAGGATGGGAACAGTGTGGGCAGCAGGATGGGGACAGTGTGAGCAGCAGCATGGGGACACAGTATGAGCAGTGTCTGGGGATGGCATGGGAGAGCCTGCGCTGCCACCTGGTGCCAGCAGCGCTGTCAGAGCCTCCTCCGGGACGGGGCGTGTCTACCAGGAGAACTGGTGAAAAAAAACTCCCCACCAGCACGATGTTTTTCTTCCAGATGTTTCCACGTGCAAAACATTGATGCCATGGCTTCGTGTGCAGCCAGCACAATCAATGTGGGTGCTCTCTGCGTGGTGGCTGCACTGTGCTTTCCTCTCTGTACATCAGCTTTAGCCATGAGTTCATGTTCCTCTAGCCTCAACTATGTTATTCCCTCTATGATTATTTCTAATCCACATAGGAATGATCTAATACAGCATGACGAGGAAATAGAGTTCTTCCTCTTCCTCACCCTTGGGGACTTCAGACAAGTGACTCAGGCATAAATTGGGGACTTGGGTAACATTACAGTCCAGCCAGCAAATATGTCACATACATTCATCCTGTAATTGAAAAAAAACCACATTTATTTATTCCCAGGTGTTTTTTTGCCTTCTTTCTTTTAAACCCAAGGTAAATATAATACACTGACTGTGACTGCAAGCACTCTAACACAGACTAACTGCATTTTCAATAGTCAGGATAGTTAGTGCCACTAATATGAGAAGTGTCAGTATTTTATCCATCCAGTGATCCTCTGATTGCTTTTTAAAGAGTCTAGTGGTTTGAAAATCAGTAATTGTACTGGGAGAAGAAGAAGGGAGGGGGCATGGGAGAAGAGGACAGAAAAAAATTAAATTAAAATTAAACATAAATTGTATGTGTAACACACTCTTTTCTGAAACAGGGGCAACCTTACATTTCCACAAAAGCCTGCTGGAATTCACAGACAGCTAGCAACCACCCTGCTGCCACAGGGAATTGCAGGGCTCTAGGGAGGCCTAGTGATTAGAGATTCATGTCCCTAACACCTCCTTCCTGATGTTTATTTCCAATGTCCTTACATATTAAGAAAAAAGAAATCCTTGATGTAAATTTTGAAAATATCTACATTGGGGTTTTAAGCTTCAGAATAATCAGGTTTCTGTAATTCAGCCCACCCTAAATAAAGACAGACAAAAATATATATTGTTACTGATTCCTTTTTTTTCTTCATGCAACCTGTAAATTGGTTTTATTCTCAACATAGTGAATATAAAAACATTCTGTATACAACCAACCTCCATCTACTGCAGTGAATTTCGAATCTATAGGTTCCTTGCAATTACTAATTGCATTACTGATATTTGATATATTTACATCCTGGCTCTCGAGAGTCTAATTTTATACTCTTAAATGTGTTTATTTAGTTTGGCAAAACAAATATACATTGGATTTTGTCCTTGGTAGTTTTTTTGTTATTAGGACAGAACATTTTCTATATAACATGACAAATCATTTATGGAATACCTAATATGGCCTACTTTGTGTCAGTGTAAATGTTCAGCACTTTCAGAAATGAAGGTATTTAAGTGCAGGGTTTCAGCATTGCACACATAGTATTTTTTACTACTTCACAAAGGCTAGCTTTAAAGTCTTCATTCATATATAACTTCTATGCAATAAATTATATTGAAAAATCATTAATTGCTGTGTAAAATAGTCAAAATATGAGTAAGAACATAATACATAAATAAGAAGTTTGTATTCTGCTGTTTAACTAATAACCCCTCAGAATTTGGGCAGTGAGATCTTTAATTTAGGCCCAATCTTGTTCAAACATACACAGTCCTAGACAGGTTAGTGCTTACAATTTGGTGGACAAGAACAGCGTTCATCTTGTTTTACAGAGTAAAATTACTAAAATGACCATGTAATATTGTGATATGACTAGACAGTCCTATTTCTTCATCTTGAGCAGAAATACAGAGGGGCTTCATGGTCTATGGCCACACTTTTTTTTATTGATCTAATCAGGTTGGTAAGGATTTACCAATATACTTAGATGTGTCTGGTCTAAGGTAGACACTCACCCTTCTCCTGAAAATGGAAATAATGACTCCACTGAGAGTTTTTCCATCCTAGTACAGAGGCCCAAGGCTAAGGGATGTTATACAGTCTTGCTAGTGCTTTTTCACTTCTGGGAAGGTACCTTATTTCTTCCTGGAAGGTCTGGTATATAAAATTCTTCTATTGGTAACAACAGTGAGTCATGCAATAATTTCCTCCTTGTTTGTCGACCTGGCCTGTGACTGGGAGGAGACACAGGTAACTGGGGGAACAATGCTCAACATCATCTCTAGCCACCAAGTTGGGATCTGACAGTTAGGCATAACTAACTAAATTGTTTAAACTGACACTGCCACAGTGACATCATAAACCCGCTTTAAAATGGGTGTGACAGTAGGTATGTGTTTTTTCTTTACTGACACAAAAAAAAAAAAAAAAAGCTTAGCTTGTAGCTGAGATTGTATATTAAACATGAAGATGACAATGATTAAATTAAATTAATGCTCTCTGAAAGTGCAGTCTATGTATGTTTGAAGTGATTTGATACCTATGAAGGTAAGTTTAGCTGTTGTCATTCTTATCAGGTGGACCATTTTTGTAATAGTGTGGTTTTATTCATAGGTGACACTACTGTATGCAGTTCTTCATGAGGCACTACTTGAAATATTTTGATAAAATGAGATGCTTGCGGAAACGATCAGCAGTGTCGTTCTTGGGAATCCTTGTTGTTTGCTTGCTGTTCATGAACTTGTACATTGAGGACGGTTATGTTTTGGTAAGTCGAGAAGAAGTGATCCTGGAAAAACAAAATAGTAAAATACCCCTAGTAAAACAGTAAATTGCTGAGGATAAACTACATCTGAACTATTTGTGTAAGCTAAGGTCTTGTTTTACAGTATACACTGCAAATTTCACCTCTAAATACTGCATTAAATGCTATTATAGAAATAAAATTATAAAAGAAAATTTGCAGTCATTCCATCTACTGTAAGCTCCTTGCATAAATAATTTCATTTTAGTGATTTATTTTGTGGTTTTCTTACTTTTTGCAAGTCAGATTTTAGTCTAACAGGTTCAGTGCTACAGCATTAAAAATTAGACAAATAAAATCTAACGTAAGTTTATGCTTTTGAAAAAAATGTGGAAATATTTTTGTTAAGAATTTCAACAAATAACCTACTAACATAACATAACATAACATAACATAACATAACATAACATAACATAACATAACATAACATAACATAACATAACATAACATACCTCTATGCTTTATTTGTAAACTAGGGGGGTTTCAGTGCTGAATGACAAGTGAGTCCTGGAGACTCGATTAATGCATTGATTTTCTAATTCTTTGGATATTGGACTGGTATCAGTAAAAGAACACAGTGGTTGAAAAACTGGATCTTGAAAATAGTAAAATGACTAAACTGAAACTGTTATATTGTGATATGACTAGATAGTGCTGTCTTTATCTTGTAAGTATGGATTTTCCAATATTTTGAATGGTGAATTCTGATTTCACTTGCATCTAAAAAGAAACATAATACTGCATCAAAAGTGTAATACACAAGTAGTAAAATCCTTACATTATTTATCAGAACCTATATATACATTCCTAATTATTTTAATATAAATATTATAATTATAAAATTACTTGTAAGAGTATTGTAAATATTTACAATATTAGTATTACACTATTACTTTCTTAAGCTATTGAAAAGATAGCCCATGCCTGTACAATGTTACTCCATTACAGACATTTCTTGGTTATGATTAAATTTGACCTGGCTTATCACTTTTTTTTCCTAGTGGCATTTTCCCTAATGCTTCTTCTCTGTTCACTAATTGTTTCAAAGTCCCCCAGATGTTTCTGAAAGTGCTTTTATTATCATTGCTAATGGTGTTCCTCTTGGCTTGTTTTAGAAATCTTTTCCTGTCCTATTTGCCAGCTTCCCAGATGGCTCCATGTCTTATTCTTAATTTGCTCTTTCCTTCCACCTCTTTTATAAATTCATTCTCTTTCACTGCTTCTCTCATCACAGCTCTGGCATGTTTGCACTCGTGGAACTCTCAGCCAAGTCTCTTCCCAAGTCTCCTGAGAATTCTTCCAGGTCTCTTGATACCTTTATGGTCCTTCAAGTGTTTTTCAAGTGTGTTAGGATGTTGACCTTTTAGCTTATTTATTTAGTTTTATTCTCAAATTTCCTGACCCTGTCTGACAGCTCCAAACACACCATGTCTGGTGTCTTTTGTCTGCTGAGGTAAAAAATGAGCAATTTCAGTGTTTGTGGTGAAGAGAAATATACTTGGGGAAAGCTTTTGAGGACAGCAGGCTACCCAGTTTCCCTCAGAGAGTGAAAATCTGAAAATCCTCAGAGCCCCAAATACTCTGTGAATTACAGCCAGTGTCCTGCTGGACTATCTTCTAAAGGTAACTGGTAAAAGGAAAACAATTGACCCAGAGTTCCTCCTCCCAGTCTTAGGCAGCAGGCTGTGCAAGGGGTTGTGGTGCTGGTGTCTCTGGCACCAGGTGTAATACAAGTGGTCTTTTTAAAAAAATTCGAATATTAAAATTACATTAATTTTGGTAAACCTTAAGAAAGGAGAAGACAAACTTTCTGGTTTTTCTCAAAGGGTCTCACATATCCAGAGAATCTCTTCACTTTTTTCTGCTGGGCATTTTCTGGAGAAGTGGAAAGTAAGGTCCCATGTGGCAAAATAGCTGAAATATTTTGGGTAGAGGGTATGCAGTTATGGAGTGTTGATACATGTGTATTAGAAAAGCAGTTTAAGGTACTTCATCTGCAGCATATGTACTACATTTGATCGAGCATTTCGAAGACATACTAAGCTAAAATATACCAGGTATCACAATATGCACAGGGGAATTTCATACCTATTCAGAGTTGTAAGTAGATTGTAAGTGAAGCATGTGTTCTGCACTCTTCTAAGAATACTAATCACTATTTTGGCACTATGCAAAGAATAGCACTATGGTATTTGATACAGCATCCTTAGCAGAGCAAAGAGCAGAAAGGGGGGAGAACTATGGCACTTCACTTGATGGCACCCACATGAAACTCCCAGCAAACATTGAAATGTAAGTTAGAGATTAGCTAACAGATGAAAGCCAAACCCATTGTAGAAAAAGCTGGAGAAGAAAACCAAGGTAGAGTTAATCAAGCTCCTCAACTTCACTGACCTCTACATAGTATTCAGAGATAGGAAAAGCAGATTTAAATCTTTTGAAAAAAAGAAGCAAAAAAACCAGATTTCAGTTTGGCTCGTCATTAAACAAAAGAATGAGATAGCAACTATTAAAAAGAAATATTAGACAAAAAAGGTGTTTATTAAAGAGGGGGAGAAAAGGAAAATTGTTACGGTCAGTTTAGATATTTTGCTTGTTAAAATCAAAATATTTTCTTCTGAATTTGTCTATTTCTAAGCATTTTATGTAGCAAAATCTTGGCAGAAAAAATTTCCATTCCAAAACCGTATGAAACAAGGAATATGACTCCATGACACAATGTTTTGATATTAAAGAAAGGGTTTTGAAAAAATAGGGTTTTTGTACCAGCCTTTTTTCTTTACCATCTGACATTTTTCATGGAAAATCTCCTGAAATGTTGGTGTATTTTCTTTTTATATCATTGAGTTACATTTTAATCTTGAGCCTGATCATCAAACTTCATCTCATAATTTATGAACAAATGCAAAGTGGCACATAAGCACTAGAGAGAAATTACTCAAGAGACACTGAAGATCAAGAGAGCATAAAAGTGCAGGTAGATGCCCCTGGATGTCTGCCAAAGATCTTTACTAAGCTCAGAATTGCATTATTTAATACTTCTATGCAAGAAACACAACAAACTATAAATGAATGCAAGATCAGTTTACAGAAATATTTCTTTGTGCTGAAAAATATAACTTTGACACATTTTTTAATATTTATGCCATTTAATATGTGTGCTGTTTACTGTTTCAATGGTGTTCTTCCTAGTAGCAGTACTATCACTGCACAATGCTCCCATTTAATGACAGATCCAGAAGTTTTAGTGCATTAACATACTGCATATATCAGAAGAAACAAACTCATTCATACATGTGCCTGCTATCGGACTAAAATCAAACCAGATAAATTAAATAAGCATTCCTACTTTTAAATTCAGTCTTCACAAACTTAGATATTTTCCCTTTTCTTGAGAACAGATTTTCCCTGAGGCCCAAGTGATCTTATGGATAGAGCACTACTGATGAAGCCACTCTTTCCCTTCTGCACCTTTACTATGACTAGGGAATCCTCTTGGAAGAAAAGGTCTGAAGAAGGAGGCAGGAAGAGGAGGCGTGGTGATAAATGTACCTTTTGATTATGCCATCAAAAAGTGTTCTCCAAATTCAGAGAAACTTTTACTGTTTGCTTGATCACATGCATTTCTTTTCATCACAAACTTGAGTCGAAGCTTCTCAAAAAATTGTCAAGATGAGCCAGATGCCAGGATCTAGATTTGTCTTTCCTTTCTAGTAGTTTTGGTAGATTTTTTAATCACTGAAGATATTTTTTAAAAATCTTCCCCATTTCTACATCTGTAAAAATTATCTTATCTGTTGCTAAGTGATGTTTTCTTATCCCACTTTTGAATACTGCAGCACTTTTTGGCCAATTTATTGTTTTCTAACTTTTCAAAGTTTTATGCAAAGTATTTTTTTTCCTTTTCCTTTTACTGTAATCTGAAGGTTTATGTTAGATTTTCTGTAGCAAATATGTATGATATTCACTATTGCTTGTTGGTTTGGGGGGTTTTGTTTGTTTGGCTTTTTTTTGTTTTAAATGAGGTGACATGAACATGTTTCATGAAAGCTGAAACTGAAAAATGTTTTCCTTGGAAACCTGCCTGTCCATGTTTCCTCTCTAGCTTGCATTCACAAATGTGTTTTTCTCTGTCTCTCTCTCTTTTTTGTTACTTTTGTTTTCCAACTAATAGGAAGGGGACAAGCAGTTAATCAGAGAAACAGCCACACACCAGCTCAACCCAGAGCGTTATGTTCACAGTTTTAAAGATTTGTCTAATTTCTCAGGATCTATAAACATTTCCTATCGTTACCTAGCTGGCACACCTTTGCCAAGGAAAAGTAAGTAACTGCAATTTGAATGCTGCAAAATGAGGTAATTTTAAAAAGGCGTGAAATCCATATAATCCCTGTGATATTTCTATGCAAGGGGGCTGAGTTAAGCAGTGACAGTCTCCAGATAGTCTCCAGATAGGTAGTGGGACAGACCATTCTTGAGTGGCTGCTAGTCCAAACCTAGCAGTGGTTACCCCACAGCCTGACTGTCTTCTGGCCAACTCCGTGACCAACTTGTAGATATCCTGCAGGCAGCCCCTGGATGGTGTGTGTGAGCATAATTCCATGGATCTCCCCCCAGGCAAGAGGAAGATGATTTAGAAAGCAGAAGCAAGGCATGTGCTGGTGGTGTTCTGCAACCATCCTCTGAGACCATACTGTCATTCTCTGTATAACTGGTAAATCAAATCTTAAGTATGCTTGGCATCACATGGATACACCCTTCAGGTCCACTATTTTGCTGACCCAGGAGCTGCAAATGAACCTCCTTTCTTCACTGGCTGTGCTAAAAAGGGATCTGGATTGTGCTATTATTGGGTCAGTAAAGGAGGATTCTTCTCACAGCCATCTGCAGATGGACTATTTAGTTATTTTTACTTCAGACGTAGTTCAAGACTTCCCTCTGAAAGTGAAATACAATCATACCTAGGCAGGTGTCCTCTGGGTTCCAAACCAACCATTTCCCATACACAAACAAGGCTAGAAGTCCAAGCCCAGAAGGTAAAATAAAATAATTTGTGAGCTGTAGAAAGCTATAAAGTTTGTTCAAATTAGATTTGAAAAATCTGGGTCTCTGTAGGCAGCGTAAATGACTTCTGGGGATTATACTTCACTGTACAACTTCATTTTGAGCAAACTTAAACCTCAAGGGAAACCCTGAATCACAATCAGAGCAGTCTTTTACAAATGACTATATTTTAAGGAAATGGGGGTAGGTTAAACTTAAGTACACCCTATCAATTACAAAGTCTTAACATTTTTTACATCAGAAGTTAGAAAAATAGAGATATATTACCAAATATCTGAAAAAAAAAATCTTGATTTGGAATGCTGGTAAAAAATGCTATAGCAGTGACGACAAGACAGCAGAGATTAAATTTCTTGTTTTATAAGACATATCTCTGTCTAGAAAGAATGTAACAGCATTCAAAATTATTTGTACAAGCAAGTACAAAAGCTCTATTATAAAATAATGCATAAATGGTATTTGCCAAGAGAGTATTTCCTGTAAAATGCTTAATGAGTCCTGGAAGAGGGTAAGAAGAAAAACTCCTAGCAAGGAAAAACTGGACAAATTCACCTAAAAATGAACACTCTGAGAAATAATTATCCATGCAAAATTCATAAAACTCTAAAATTATGCATAGATGGAAGTAGACTTTTAGAGGGATTAAATTTATAAAAGTGCTGCATTTAGTAGTTCCTTGCTTTCAAAATATGGTGTGAATAATCCCCTCATAATCCCCTTTATTTTAGCAGATTTACAGCTTTATCATTGTATATATGGTTTTGTCTACAAGGCATAAATGTACACACTGCTTTGCCATTTGCCCAAAGTAGCCCAATGTGCTTGCAGTAAACAAGTGAATGTTTAACACAATAGTGTCCATACATCTATTTGCTCGCAGTATCATACATCCTAATGAAAAGGCAATAAAGGTCTTTCAATTTTATTTGTGGTTTAATAAATTCATATATCAAATTTCCCAGTCTTCACCATTCATGAGATTTATTTAATATAAGCAGAACTCTGGAGAATATTTTTGTGATGAAATTGCTTCTAATATCAGATACTCAGTTTCTATTTGAATTGTTTTTTGTACAGGGTATCTTACAATTGGACTATCCTCCGTAAAACGGAAAAAGGGAAACTACTTGCTTGAGACCATCAAGTCCATATTTGAGCAGTCAAGCTATGAAGAACTCAAAGAAATTGCAGTGGTAGTACAGCTGGCAGATTTTGACTCAGCCTGGTGCGAGGGGATGGTCCAGGATATTTCACAGAAATTTGCACACCATATAATTGCGGGCAGATTAATAGTTATTCACGTCCCTGAGGATTACTATCCTGTATTGGATGGCCTTAAGAGAAATTACAATGACCCCGAGGACCGTGTGAAGTTTCGATCAAAACAAAATGTAGATTATGCTTTCCTCCTAAACTTTTGTGCTAACCTTTCTGACTATTATGTGATGCTGGAAGACGACGTTCGCTGCTCAAAGAATTTTTTGACTGCTGTTAAGAAAGTAATTACCTCACGAGAAGGATCCTACTGGGTGACGTTGGAATTCTCCAAGCTGGGGTACATCGGAAAGCTTTACCATTCTCATGACCTACCACGCCTGGCCCATTTTCTATTAATGTTTTACCAAGAAATGCCTTGTGATTGGCTGCTCATCCACTTTCGTGGGCTGTTAGCTCAAAAGGAAGTGATACGTTTTAAGCCATCTCTCTTCCAGCACATGGGATACTACTCATCTTACAAAGGAGCTGAAAATAAGTTAAAGGATGATGACTTTGAAGAGGAATCCTTTGATATCCCTGACAACCCACCTGCAAACTTGCACACCAATATGAATGTATTTGAAAACTATGAGGCAAGCAAGGCTTACAGCAGCATTGATGAGTACTTCTGGGGCAAGGCTCCTTCTACTGGAGACTTCTATGGGATTGTATTTGAAAAGCCCATTAAAATCAGTAAAATTAAAGTTGTCACTGGAACTGAAGATCGCCAAAATGACATTTTACATCATGGGGCCCTGGAAGTAGGTGAAAAGATTGTAGGCAGTAAAAAAGGAAGACAATGTACGACTTACTTGAGACTAGGGGAGTTCAAAAATGGGAATTTTGAGATAACAGATGTAGAGCACAAAGTTCTGTTTGATATTAACTGCATGAGAATACTTGTTACTAAAAGTCAAAAAGAATGGCTGATCATTAGGAGCATTAGTGTCTGGACTTCTCAAACACCAAACCAATAAAGCAAGACCAACTGAGGAGGTACAATGTGCATACAATCAACTGGGTCACAACTGGTGCCACTCCCCAGGAAAACAGACACTTCCAGCTCTTCACTAGAGACACAGAATATCTGGGGAAATCACAAAACAAGTAAAAGCAATTTATTTTTTACCAGTTTGGTCAGGCAATATACAAACATTTATTTGTTGAAAATTTTGAATTTTATAGAAATCAAAAGGTTCTCAAACCTCTCTTCAGATCTCTAAACCCTTTTTTATTATTATTTCTCTGTTAGAGAGATTTTGTGGACTATACAGAACAAAAAAAGAATCCCATCTTATAATTGCCAAAAGATTTAAATCTATGACCCTTATGTTGAGGAAAGAAATTGGATTGCACCTTATGCACATAAAAATTTAAAATCTTACAGTAGTATGCGTTTGTACTGTAGTTGGTAATGTGTTTCTTTTCCAGGCAGTTGTGACAAGGTGATCTGTCCTGAAACAGACAGTTTACGTTCGAGCACTGTAAGAAAATAATGTGGCTAGTCATTGCAACTTCTTGTCAAAAGGGAATGTATAAAATTATAAATCTGACATGAAAATTATGTAAAAAATAGATAATTGCATCTGTTATTCTGTCTCAACAAATATCCTTTGTGCTTTTTCCTGGGTCCTTTCACTGAAATAAGCATCACTTGGATTCTATATTACCTAAGGGACCAATTTGCTTTCCTTACTGGCTCAAATTGCCTCACACCAAGCAAGCCTTCTGCTTAAGTACCAATGTCAGTATCAAACACAGGTACCTCAAGAGCAGCACTGTTCTCTTAGAGACACAACAGATCTCAGCTTCAACATTTTCTGTTCCTTCATGATATGGAGTACTCCTCCTGAGAAATTTGCAGATAGCTGAATACTACAGCATGGTTTCAAAGGATTGTCACACCTTCCATATCTACATGTTCAGTTCATGCATGATACAAATGCAAAGGTTAATTATTTGGGAGTGAATGTAATCTCCAGTCAGTTCTGGATGATCTGTAGTCAATAGAACAGACACAAAATGAAGAATCCTGATATACAATGAAAAATTAATATGTTTCTGAATTAGGTTTTTTGGGGTGTTTTGGGTTTTTTTTTGAGTTTTCTAATTCTGATTTTATTAGTATTGTAGACATCTTCCCACTGTCTCTGGTTATTTCCTATTATTCCTATTTCCTATATTTTGCCTGGCTCTAAACAACAAGCAAAAAAGTTCCTGCAGTCCACATGACTTCAGTGTTATTCTAGGCTTCTAGGGCATCACACAGGGAGGCTGTATAGCATATGATTTACACTAAATGTATGCATTTAGATTAACAGAATCTATGGAGTTTTTTTCCTCTAATAAATTCCCTAGGTTGTCTCAGTAGACACACTGAGAAACACATGAGTAGCAAATGTTACAGAGATGAACATTGTGTTGTCCATCTCATGAATACTGTGCTTATGTGATTAGGGGTTTTAGTTAAACCTGGAAGGCAAGAATTAAATTTCAAGAATGCTTGCACTGACAGAGTGAACTAGCTACTGGGTGAGTACATACAAACCTAACATAGCTATTTCAGAAGGATTTTTTTTTAAATCCACAAAAAACATCAATACAATTGATTTTCCTGGTTCATAAATCTGGATAAATTTGAGTCCAGCTTTGGCAAACCACCCAATACAGGGATAACGTATATTGTGAAATAAATTTTCTGATATATTCTTCTACATAACTCAGAAAAACATCTTTTTTCTCAAAAAAAAGTTTTTGCTTCTATGTTCCTTCATGCACAACTAAATCTCTGTGTTTTTATATACATGTCTTCAATAAAATAGATTAAAGGTGACAGAGATGTCTTCCACTAGATCAGGTTGTACAGAACCACATCCAGACCAGTATTGAACACCTCCAGGGATGGTGCACCCACAACTCCTCTGGACAACCTGTTCTGGTGCCTTGTTGTCACAAGAACATTTCTTCCCAATATCTATTCTAAACCTACTTTCTTTCAGTTTCAAGCCACTCCCCTTTGTCCTGCCACTACATGGCCAGGTAAAAAGTCCTTCTCCAGGACTCTTGTAGGCTCCCTGTAGTACTAGAAGGTGCTATAAGGTCTCCACACAGCCTTCTGTTCTGCAGCTGAACACCCCCAACTCTGAGCCTTCTCTCATAGCAGAGGTGCTCCAGCCCTCTGATCATCTTTGTAGTTCTCCTTTGTATCCACTTGATCATTTGATCATTAACTTATGATTCATTAACTTTCCTTGATCTCTAACTATTGGGGCCAAAACAAACATTACTAGGTTAATGAACCAGGAACTTTTACTTTTATTCAGAAATGCAATATGTCTGAACATTCTTCTAAATTAGAATTGAAAATATACTCAATCCCAAGATTTCAAAATACTCTTGTAATCAAAAAAATAGACAATGTGAATGGCTAGCACAAGTGAAATGCTCTCAACATAAGCCTAAGCAATCTAAATGGTATTTTTGAATTACAAGCTGAACAAAACTAGTTTCTTTTCAAAATAACACTAGTAATGAGTCTCATTTTTGGCCTAATGGCTTAGCAGGAAGATCTCTCATCTGGTTGTTACCAATCACAGGAGATCAAACCCACAAATGCCCTCAGAGAAAGCTTTCCTTGGTTGTGACTACTGGTAAGTGCTAAAAATGAGAGGTAGGCACCATTCTTCCTGTTTAATTTGGCCTAACTTTGAAGAAATAATTAACACTACACTTACTCCAGGAGATTCTAGAATTCAGTTGTGAAACAAATGTTTTGAGTACTCACTGTAGGGCATTGATCTTCTCCATCACTGGACACACATTTTATCTATCACATTCACATGAAAAATGTTACCAGGTTTTGGAAGAAAAAAAAAAGCCATAAAATCTATGATAATCAGTTTTCAGGAAGATTTCAAAAAGATATATTTGAAGATATGGGTTTTTTTCATGTGTTAGGAAAGGTGATTGTCTTCAAGGACACGGAAAATATTTAATCAAGATTTGTACCTTCACTAGTGCTTTACAAAGCTTGACTGGTTTTTTTTCCACTAATTAGCAGTATTACAAAACTCCAGTCTTTTGTGTGTTCAGTTGATTCTGCTAGTGTGTGTTTCCTGGCTTCATTTATGGACTGAACTGAATCAATATTTTCATACCAAAATGAATCACAGAATCACAGACAAGCTGATTTAGAAGACAACCAAAAGGATCACCTTGCCCAGCCCTTAGCCCTGCACAGGACATCCCAAGAAGGCACATGGTGATGTGCCTGAGAGCATTGTACAAATGTTCCTTGAACTCTATCAGGCTTGGTGCTGTGAAGACTTCCCTGGGCAACCTGTGCCAGTTCCCAGCCATCCTCTGGGGTGCACTCTCTGCTTTTTAATATCTTAATATATTTGTTATATTGTGGCCCAAAACTGCTCAGAGGACTTGAGGTGAGGCTGTCCCAGGTGAGCGCAGAGCAGGACAATCCCCTCCCTTGCCCAGCTGTGATGCTGTGCCTGATACCCCCAGGACAGGGCTGGCCCTCCTGGCTGCCAGGACACTGCCAGCTTGTGTTGAACTTGCCACTGACCATAACCCCCAGGTCCCTTTCCACAGCTCTGCTTTCCAGCATCCCACTCCCCATCTGTCCATACATCCAGGGTTGCCCCATCTCAGGTGCAGAATCCAGCACTTGTCCTTTTGAACAAGGTTGGTCATTGCTCACCTCTCTAAGTTTTTGAGGTCTCTCTGTAGGGCCTTTCTGAAAGTTGACAGTTCCTCCCAATTTTGTGTCATCTGCAAACTCACTTGGTATCCCTCTCAGCCCTGCATTTCAAGTCATTTCTGAAGGTGTTGAAGAGCATAAGGTTGAGAATGAGCCCTGTGGAACCCCACTAGTGACAGGATCCCAGTCCAATGTCACCCCATTCACTGTAACCCTTTGTGCCAGAACTGTGACCCAGTTGCTAACCCATCACATGATGTGTTTCTTCTAGCTGTATGCTGGAAATTTTTTCCAGAAGAATCCTGTGAGACACACTATCAAAAACTTGGTTGAAATCTGAAAAGATCACATTACCTGGCTTCCCTTGCTCAGTTAGGTGGGTTACCTTGTCATAAAGGGAAATCAGGTTTGTTAAGCTGGACTTCCTCCCATGAAGCTGTACTGGCTGTGACCAATGACTGAGTTGTCTTTCAGGTGTTTCTCACCTGAATAACCATCATAACATGACCAGGCACTGAAATGAGACTGAGACACCTGTACTTTCCACAATTACTGAAAATATTGCACTTCCGTCTTTACAGTGATGCATCTGTTCTGGGTTTTTTGACATATATTAACACCGTTTGGGATTGCTCATTGTGTAACATAGGGAGTTCTTGGGAAATAAAATACTATTCACTGCAAATTAAAAGAAGAAATTTCCCTTACTGCAGAATAAATAAACCCAGCACATTACAATTTTCAGGAAAACCAGTTTTAGAATATTTAAGATAACTACCATGATAAAAGTAATTCACTAAGGTTCTATAAAAATGTGATATTTTTAGATCAATCTTCTAACATGGTGCTCTGTTTTACTCTGCTCAGTATTCTCCTATGTAAGACACTAATGTTTTTGCTTTTATAAAAGGACATTGGAAACTTGTTCATTATTGAATTATTGAATATTAAATAAAAAGCAAACTATGACACCTTAGAGATGATTTTATTCTGGAAGCTTATTAATTAAAATAACAAACCACATAGTTAACTGTCTTATAAACTGTAAATAACATCAGTTTTCACTGTGAAGCATTTCAGAGAATCTGAAATGGAAATAATAATTCTTACTGCTCTCTGGTTAAATTTTCAGTTCTGTTAGGCTACATTTAAATAAGTATTAAATTATGACTTGCAATGCAGATCATGTGTCACGAGTTCTAGCAGTGTCATAGCCTCAAATGGTAAAATACAGTATTTTGTTAAAACAAGTGGAAAATACATATGTATCATAATGAAAGCAAATTATATTATTTTTATGTCATATGCTATATACCCAGACAAATTTATTGGAACATCTCCACCACTCCATCAGTTTTTCAGATAAAACAAAGAAGGGGCTTAATCTTTGTTTTACAACCTTAGTCCTTGGAGGCAAAAATTATTAAATTTCTACTCCCTTTAATCAAAACTATATTGACCTATATATCGTAGAAAACTCAAAGGGTGATTTTGCAAAATAATTATATATATATATACATACAGAAATATTTGTCTTAATGTCTTCATTTTAGTTTTAGCAACCCTGGAAGACTGAAATGAAGATATTCTCCAAATAGGTGTATTTTGGTACCTTCAGATGACCTTCTCCAATATCTTGCCTCTTTTACAAGTTTTGTCAGAGCAAATACTTACTGTGTCACCCAGGTATGCATGACCTTTGGCAGAACAGACAGCCAGGCAAAGCAAGGCTATATTCCTGCTTTTGCTATAAAAGAAGAGAAACAGGATCATATCCAGAGTCATCCCACTGTACCACGTTTGTCTAAGATCTGGTTCCTTCTATTTGAGTCCTTCGTAATGGTGGGAGGCCATGCAAGAGGTTTGTTCTGCACATTTATGTCCTAGATAATTAGAGATACAGATCTATTTTCGTATTATTACATATAATGCATATAAATCCAGATAAAGCTACATGATACATAGTAACTTTTACAGATAATTTGCTATCAGCAGTGCTTCTTCCCAGAAGGGATGTTCAGTGTCTCCCTCATAAATACTGTCTTGCAATGAGAATAATTTGTTGAGCCTTAAAAAAATGAATATGTATCTCCATCTCAAGCCAAATAATTATTTATTGCATGTTAATTTAACAATGAAATTAAGTACAGAGAAAGATTAATTTCAATACCATATCCATAATAGTAGTCTGCTGATAAATTACCACTAAATTGAATTGGCATCTGAGCAGATATAAACCATTTTTCTAGATGTTTTTCAACTACCTACTACTGTTCTCAAGTAAAATTCCACTTTGTTCTGATAGTTGCAAAAAGGTTTTTAAAATTCCATGTAGAACTTGAAAGTACTTAAATAGGATAATATTGCTGATTAAATCACTTGCCAGTCCTTTGCTGAGCTTATGCAAGAATTTCACATTTAGCAGGTAAAACTGAATATCAAAAGCTGATGTTCATTTCCTCTCTTCAGTTAAATAGCTGACTTCCTTCTTTATTGCTATTTAGCCATTAATGTTGGTTTTACCAGACTGAAGTCTTTGGAGCAACAAATTTGGAGCTTTTTTTCTTTAGTATACCATGCACCACAGACAGCAGAGATCAAAAGGTATAAGTTAAACCTTTTCACCAGCCGTTGCTGCTACTGAAAGTCCCTTTCTGTGTTCTCATGCCACCTGGGATATTTCAGTTCATTTGCAACTTTAGAATCTATTCTATTTTCATGTTATGTTTCTACCAGTGCACAAAGCCATTCCCTTCTTCTCTCTTTAATTTCAATACTGCATAAATGAATATCATCTTGGGTGAGTATTGCCAAACCACTTTCACCTCCGTTCAGGAAATGGGGATGGTTACTGCCATTTATTTCTCAGAATTACTTCCTGCTTTTGGCCATTGCTCACTACATTTAAATGCCACATAGAAGCATGCTCTAATGAGACACCCTTTTAAAAGAGACATACTAATTCTTTTTCTGCCATATAACTCTAAGAGTGCACTATCTGATTGTGTCAAAATTATATGCACACCTTTTCACCTCCATGGAAACCCTGTAAAGCAAACAGGTTTTGTTAATCACTCCTCAAGTGGTTCCTGGCAGCAGTCTGGCTTTGCATTTGCAAAATGAGCCAGGTTTCTCCCTTGCACAGAGCTGAATAGTAACTTTCAAGGAAGAAAAAAAAATCCCTAACAGGTCTTCTCCCTAGTGGTAGTCTGCAACCTTTCAGAAATGCAATTTCTTCCCTGTGTTTCCTTTCTTCCCTACTCAAAATTGTGTATTAAAATCAACATGAGGTCCTCCCTTCTTCTCAATACCTCAACGCATTCCCATCTGTACACTCATAGTGTGATTTTGGAAAGAGAAACTTGCAGTTTTAGTTTATGCAGACAATCTTAAAATTTGGGGAATAAACAACACAACACTGCCAACAAATGTTTTCAAAGGTCGAGGTTCATCTCTTTAAACACTCAAATTGTGATATGCAATATGTTCTGTTAAAGTAGAAAACATGTTTACTCAAGCATATTTGTGATAACTGATCCTCACATAAAAGCAAACAAAGAAAAAAGTCAGGTAAGGATTCTTAGGTAAGTGTGGCATGTGTGTACATAAGTGCATTAATAAAAGTGCTGAAAATCCCCACCTCTATGGCTGTCTTCTGTGCCAAAGACTTTAAGTTTCTGCCTAAGGAGAGAAAACAGTGTGTCAGAAATAATTAGGATATTAACTTTTGTATCATTAATCACGCTTTCTTCTGATACTAAGCCAATTCCATAGAATGTAATCTCTTGGTTATATCACTTGCCAAGTTGTTTTGTAAACAGATATTACTTTTCTTGAATATTGATTATGATTAATATTTTTACCTTGTCCACAAGCTATTGATAACATTTTTTCTTGTTCTGGTTTATTTGAAAGCTCAGGTTTTTTCTGTTTTAAACTGAAGAAATAAATTTGGTTTTTTCAATAGCTTTAGCATAAACATTATAGAACATGGGAATAGGAGCCATATGTTTAATCTGTTATGAAACTGAAATCAACTGTTTTAGTAATATCATATTTGATAAAAGGTATCTAAGTGATAAAAGTATATTGAAGCATTTATCTAAAGAAACATATAATATCTTTTTTTCAGGACACTGTAATGAAAAAATTCCTATCTAAGACCACATGAATAGGAAAATTCCCTTTCCCTCACTTTCATTTGTTTTGCCAGCAGTAAGGCATTGCATTTTTTCAGTTTTGCTTTATAGTCAGATCCCCACTAGGTTTGTATGCATTTAGTTAATCAACATTTATTATTATTAAAGATTTTATTATTATTAAAGATTGAATATCTATCTTGCTGTCTTAAAGAAAAAATATTGTTATAGTTTTGATAAATTTTAGCTAATATTTGCTTTTATTTACTTATCTTCATAGACATAGCTTTCCTGAAGAGTTAAAGGGGAAAAAAAACTGGTCACATTTCTGCATCACCTATTTCTGTCATCACCTTCTTCATATCCAGATTTCACTATTCACTCGATTACTGCAGGCACATGCTCATGCAGTGGAAACACAAATAAGTGGAAAGGCATTGTGAGCAATAGGATTTTGGTAGAGGGAGCATGAGAGAGTAAGAAGCTGTCTTTGCTATTTCAAGTTCACAACTTGAAAAGCTAAAGAACATTTTATTCTGCTAATGTCTTTTGACATTTCTTCTGTTTCATGTGCCTCTGTGGATATGTGATCTGAAGCCCACTGCACTTAGTTGGAAATATTCTAAAAATTTTGCACTTCTTTGCTATTCCACTTCAGCTATAGATCTTTTTTCATGCAAACCAGCTTGCTTTCTGCTTGAGCTAC
Source organism: Erithacus rubecula (assembly GCF_903797595.1). Lineage (NCBI taxonomy): Eukaryota > Metazoa > Chordata > Aves > Passeriformes > Muscicapidae > Erithacus > Erithacus rubecula. Next base: position 24,434,029 of record NC_136686.1, on the reverse strand, counting down.
ACTCTGTGGTGTCAGTGTACCCTCTAGCTGTCTACATGGTTTTAAATCTGGGACAAATTACCAACCAGCAAACCTTGTTGCAGCTGTTTAAATTAGAGAGGTGTGTGCTCCTGCTGAGATTGGGCACTGGAGCCAAACTTGGCGTGCTGCATCACCTAGAGGACTGCTTGGCCATGCACTATAGCACCACAGGTCTGCGACTCGCAGCCAGCCAGCCGACAGCTGGAGTGGTTTACACCTTACCACCAGCCAGCTCTGTGGTATTCTCTCCTCACTCTGCTTGCTTACAGACCCACCAGAGCAGCCAGAAGAGGAAAAGTGCTCAATGCAGTGTCTTTGCTAAATATGCATCCATCAGTATTTTAACTATTCTGAGAGGATGAGGATCTGGCATGCCAATGCATTGCCCCATGCTGCCTCTGCTCCTGCCCAGCAGGAAGAATGGCCACAAGGAGCTGGCTGTATGAAACATTCAGCTGGTCTTAAAAACAGACTTTTTGGGTTTTTTTTTCCCCTCACATGGCTTTCCCCATAAAAATTATTTTGCTTGATGTTTTTAGTAAAACTAACACATTTTGGAGCAGCAAGATGTTGTTTTGTTGTTTCGCTTTTTTTTTTTTTTTTATATCAAAGTAATAAAGATGTTAAGCAAATTAAAGAAAAAAGATTAAAAGAAAGTTTTCAACTCCAAAGTCTCTGAAATAGTCATTAAAGATAGGTCATATACCATAAAAATTGCAATAAATTTATCTTTTTTTTCCCCACTCAAATTAGCTTCGTTTTGCGGTTTTGGATTTTTTTCTCTCGCATTTATGAGTTGCAGAGGCAGCTAAAACTGGAAAACAACAGCAAACTTTTCCCACCCTTGCTTCACAGTTTGCACAGAATTTGAACTTTTTTAATACTTACCCACATGGAAACATCTACCATCTGGTGAACATACTTTGGTCAGATGTTATGCTCCCAGTAGTCAGGATATCTTGGAAAAATTCCTAGATCTTAAAAAAGAAAACAAATGTTTGTCTGTGCCAACATTGTGGGCCAGATGCTTATCTGAATTACACTGCTGTGAATAAGCATTTTCAATGTTAATGAAAAAAGCAAAAGTTTGGTTAGGTTTTTTCTTCTTTATTTTCTCTTCTTCAATTTAATATAATAATTAAATAAGCTAAGATTATTTAAATAGCCTCAAAAGTCTTTTAAGGATCTTTAATTTAACTTGGAATGAAAAGTCAGAAGCTTAAGGTTCCTTCTGTCACACAAAAGGGCGTGCTTCAGCAGATTTCCCAAGAATCTGAACTTTTGAAGATTAGGAACCTGGAACAGAGGGCCTCTTTCCTTATGTCAGTGTGAGCTATAGAAAAGCACCTTTCTTCTGAAACAGTCTTTATTGTAAAGGATAAAATTAATAATTTCATAAATGGAGTGTGCATGACCTAGAACTCTTATGGGCACTTCTCCTGTCTGTCCCACTGTACTAAAATACTGCATTCAGTAGCTTGTGTCTTCACTGAACTTCAGATTTCAGTGTTTAATTAAATGAAATTTTAAAATCAGGGATTATTTCTGTTCTTACTGTTTTCTTCAGCTCACTGCAGTTTTCAGACAAAAATGTGAGAGACATAAAGAAACAATTAGAAAAAATGTTTATAGCGTTCAGAAGAGTTGTTTGTTTTCAATCCCTGTTGTTGGAGAACAAATATTTTATCCTATGTGGCACCTCAGAACAGAGCTAAAGTATAGTCCTAAATGCCAATGCACCTTTTTTTTTTCCCCTCAGCTTCTTTGTTAGTTTTCTCTAGTGTCCAAGCAATCATTTTCGGTTATGAATCCAAGGTGATATTTTGTGTTTGGCTTTTTATTTTTTCTCCTTTTTCAGTTGTACTGGAATTCAAATGTGGATGCCCAGCTGTTTGTTTCTTTTGTTGTTTTTGTTGGGTTTGTTTGTTTGTTTTGTTGTTGTTGTTGCTGTTTTTGTTTGTTTGTTTGTTTGGGGGGTTTTTTGAGATATTTTTTAAAATTATTTTATTTTTAATCAAAATGGGTACTATTGGTAAGAAAAAAATCATTTGGTAAATGCAGCTCTTTTTTTTCTCTTTTGCTACTACAAAAGAAAGGATACAGCAAGAAGTGGGGCTAAATTTCTGAACATTCTTACGCTTTTATTTTGGAATGCCCTGCCATGCTTTGGCAGTGAGCAAGCAGGGTGTCACCCTGGATACCATCTAAGCAGAAAAAAGCAAGGAAATGGCTTTAGCTTAAACTATTCCTTGAGGTTGAAGACAGCAATTCCATAGTTACTGAAGAGCAATCAGATGTAAGAGTGGACAGTTGGTAACAAAGCAAAGGGTGACTTGGATGTTTCTAGTGCTCCCAAAATATTCTATAACTAAAAATATATAAAAAAATCCAAAGACCACTGAAATCAAAAGGAATGCATATCTTCATTTCAACAGGTTTGATCACATTCTAATTTAGAAATTACTTCTGATCATTAAACTACTCTTCGTGAAGACTTCACTTAGTGAAGTCTTAGTGAGACCATTGCCATGAAAAGCAAGCACTGCTGTCATTGAAGATTTTTAAGAAATTGTGTTCAGAGTGACACAGAATTTAATTAAAATTTATTCACCATTATTTCCCCTGCACTGAAAATAGGGGTTTAATCGTGCTGCTTCTCTTCTTTCCCATGTTTCCACTCACTCCATGAACTATGCTGGCACAAGTACCCAGTGAATCAGATAGTGAACCTAATAGAGAAATATAACATGGATTATAATTAAGAAGGAAATAAAATCTATGGTGATAGTTCAGTCACCATTGGGCAATATTTGCATTTGAAGTGGCATAGTTGAGGGACTGGAGCTAACAGGATTCAGTTGGATGGAAAGAAGACACTGTGGTTAATGACTAAGCAATTGGGTGCAGACATGGATATTTCTAAACCCTTTCCTTTAGTGTCTGTATTAGCACATATAATAAGACAATTCTTATTGTCTCAGATCTGAAGACTTACAAATGAGAAATGAAGAGAGAGAAATAAAAATGAATTAATCCAAGAAGATGAAATAAAACAGCAAAACACTGAGTTACCAAGACCGTAAAGTAAAATTATTTCAGATACACAGGCTTGGCCCAGATCTCCATGTGTTCTCATTGTTTGGCTGCAAATATGTTATTCTGATTTTAGTTTTTTGGCCTCATATAATTTTGCATAAAATATAATCTCATGGCCATAAGAAAAGCCCTCTCAAATACAATCATTGCCTATTAGATTATTTAACCTAAAAACCAAATCCTGTAAATAAATTCTCTTAAATTTAATTAAAAATTCCTATTACATTTTTGCTACGTATTGTTTTATATATAAAGATTTCCAACACTGCAAAGTCATACTGATTTATCCTCTGCTTAAAATCCGCAAATAAGGCTTATTTGAATAACAGATATTTGTTTTTAGTCTCCATAGCCAAATAGGTGAATGCTGCTGCTAGCAGACTGGTGAAGACAACTGAGTCCAAACTGGGAACTTAGTGAATAGTAAAGAAATTATAAGAAATCTAAAACCAGAAAACCTAGGAATAATCTTCTGTCTGCATTTAAAAATTCTTCAAATTAGAACTGATATGTCTGTCAATTCTTTTCCAAAATTCATAAGCTTATGCATATTTTTAATACATGATGACAGCAAAAATGCAATTAAATGTGCATGGCATGCCATTGACAATTGTCAGTTGAGTGCATGAAGTTGCAGGGAAAAGGCACTTTTAGTACTGCAGGACCTCAGAGTTATCCAGTGTTTAGATGTCTGCCTTCTGCATATCTCACAGCTCCCACTACTGTGTGAAGGTTCCTACTTCACCCAAGAAATCTAAGAGTTTAATCAGAAGAAAACTTGTGGAGGCAGACTTCATTGCCATTAAACAAGTTTCACAGCAAGACCATACAAATTCATGACACTGTGGAAGGAATGTTGTGGGAATAAAAATAGAGGAGTGGATTTTTGGCAGTTTTAAACTTAGGGATAGAAAATAGAAGCCTAATTTAGCTGTCTTTTATAAATTTGTAAAGTAAATTCCACAATCACTTGGGGGTTTTTTGGTTTTGTTTGGTTTTTTTTTTTTTTTTTAAGATTGAAAAGAACATTTGGAGTTGCATTTTTTTGTAAAATAACATTTTTTGTTTGCAAGATGGAAAGGTGCGTTCAGCTTTAAAATTATATTGGAAAAAAATTTGTTACAGTATGAGAGAGGAATTCTAAGGCTGGAAAGGATAAAACTACGTCAATCCCTTCCATTTTATACACCTTGGACACATAACTTATGGCCTTTAGTAAAGCATTAAAAAAAACTTTCCAAGGGTGTTAAAAAGGATAGTGCATCCAGGCCCATTGAGAGGTGAGAAGAGACAGAGATGTCAGAGAATCATAGCATAGACCAATATCAGATGGATGTTGGAGGGAGATACAGGAGGGCAGGAGAAAATATGGAAAATAGGGATGAAGAATGAGAACCAAGAAAATTTGTGCTCATATGAAAATTTTTCCCAGAAATGTCACTCAAAAAAGCCAACAATTCAGACAAAATTTTATTTCCTATTGTTTTTTTCTGTTTTGGCTTGGTTTCCTTTAGTTTTAGAATAGAAAAAAAATGAAGTTAGATTTGAGATGCCAAATCTCTACTAGTATTAATTGTAGATTTTCAGTATGAACTCTGGGTTCTGAGTTTTGTGCATCTTGAAAGGCCTAAAGCTGAGTTTTAGGTCAGAAGATACTTTCTATTGAAGCTGGTCTCTTTGGGTGTCATGAGCCTACTGTTCCTTTTTTAATTATGAATTCTTATATATCTGTTTCAGATTAGTGTAAAAATTTCAGAGATTTTGTTCTCACAATATCTAATATTTACGATGCTTCTTGGTTTAAATTAAAAGTTAAGAAAATTAAAGATACAGTAGTGGAAAAAAGAAGAAAATAAAAGGTAACATTTCATAATTTTCAAATTAATTCAACTTGATTCTAGTTATATAACTGGGAATAAGAGATGGTAAAGGCTGTAATTGTTTGCAGTTCTTGTCTTCAGGAGTATTGGTGTTCAGTACCATTTTAGGCATTATTAGGTACTGTTTGGTGTTGGAGACATCTGAAATCCAGACTTACTAGGACAATGGCTCTTAGGTAATAAACAGCCTTCCAAAGTGACAACTGGTGGCCAAATATTTCTCAATATAAAAGTCAGCAATAGAAATCAGTGTTGAATCAAGTAAAGAGAGAGGTATCTGGTTGCAGGTAATCAGTGTAGGTGCATCTACAGTCAGGACAGAGACAGGAGGTCTCCAGAGGGCAGGTCACTGCATGCTAGGTTGAGTGCCAAAGAGAGGTGGGACCTCTCAGAGTTCTCCTGTCACAAGAGGATGACCAGCCTAGACATGGCTTTCAGTGTTAAGCACACTGATGGGGTGACATGTATCCTATGGCTTTATCTGTTAGTTCAATTTCCTCCTACATCTCCACCCCAAAGAGTATTCAGGCTGATAGTTCAAACTGAAGATGGTTGTGTCTATATTAAAAAAAAACAAACAAACAAACAAACAAACAAAAAAACCCCCAAAAAAAACAAAATCCCAAAAAAACCCCAAAAAACAAACAAAAAATCCAAAAAAACTAAAGAAAACAAACAAACAAACAAAAAAAAAAACCCAAACTGCTATTCTTACAAACAACTTGTCATACTAATTTCAATTAACAGCGCAAAAACTTCAGGATCAGTTTGAAAGGATTTCCATTCTTCTGTAGCATCCTGTCACTGGTTTTATCTCCCAGGCACTGATGTTTTGCTGTAATCAAATTTCAATGTATATCTTCAAGGAACAGTACATCAACTAATTAATGTTAGAAACATAGAATCATTTAGATTGAAAAAGATCCTTAAGACCATCCAGTCCAACCATTAACCCAGCACTGCCAAGTACACCACTGAAGCACATTCCTAAATGCTGCACCTGCATATCTTAAATACCTGCACAGGTGGTAACTTGACTACTTCCTTGGGAAACTTGTTCCAGCTTCACAGCCCTTTAAATCATGAAGCATTTTTTAATATGTTATTGAAGTTAATTTTGTGCATATCATCCTTCCATGGTCTAAGAACTGCTTAAATTAGTAAATATGCTTGCTTCAGGGAAAAAAAAAACAAACCAAAATCAAAACAAAACGTTGCAATGTTTTCACAAATTAAACATCAAGTTTAAAACATCTTTTAGCATAATTGAGTAAATTATATTCATCAGTGGTACAACCTATGGGTCAGAGGTTTATGTACTAACTAATATCAAGTTCTTCAATCCATAAAAGCTTGATGACAAGATGGTTAAAGTATTCTGTGTGGAAAACTACAGTGTCTAATTCCAGCAATACAAGACTGTTGATTACAGAATCTGACCCTTTCACAGCTCACACACAGGTGCCTTGCCCAAACTCTCATTAGACTTGCCCAATGATCTTTACAGAGTGTGTGCTGGAGTATGAAGTGGCTAATAGAGAAGGAAAATATTCACAATTTTGAGCTAAATATTAGCTATTTGGTTTTATCCCCCGCTACCCCCTCCCCACTTTGTTTGTTATCTGGAATAAGGGTACCACCTACTGGCCATCAGGATTTTTATTAAATCATCTGAAAATATCTTTGTCTTCTGTTCAGTGGCATTTATTCCTACCTGATTGGTTAACACAACCTAATTTCCCATCATTTTTTACCACCCTGGGCATGTGGATTTGAACAAATATTTTTTTTGCTTTTATATATATATATCAATAAAGGTAAAATGAGACAGATATGAGCAAGAGCCGACTGTTCTTGCTTTAATATATAGTTTTATTAATGCAGTCAAAGTCATATATAAAAGAACAGCTTGATTTTCTTAGTATGAGGCAGCAACAAAATCGCATGCTTTCCTACAAGGAAATGTAAAATGATATGCTCTTACCTCTCTCTCTCTTTTAAGGTCATTGGCGATAATAAAACCTTCTTACTCATGGTTTTCATCCCAGGGGATCTGACCCCATTAAGAACATTTTCTGCCTCTGAAGACTTCCTTTCCTGCCAGCATGTGAAGCAGAAAAGAGAGGAGAAAGAGGTGGAGCTCTATTTAGGAGCCACAAGGGTCTACAGATGGATTATGAAGTCCTGAGCATGTCAAGAGCACGGTGATCTACCTGGGTCAGGAGAAGGTCTGCAGTTACTCTTCTCACTCAGCACACTCACACTACACATGAAAAAACACTATTCCAGTCTCACATCTTAGGCCAAATTTCTGAAAATTCCCTTTTATGTACTTTAGTCCTGGCCACCCATAATTCGGGGCATTGTGCTGGTGTTTGTAGGATTTTATTTTCAATTAAACTCATCGACTACTAGGTATGTTCACTAATTTTGTGACCCTAAGCAGGGAAAAACTAAACCTTTGCTTTAAAATAAGACAAATGAAATCAGCTTCCTAGCAGTGACAAAGGTGACAGCAGACTAATCCTGCACTCCCTTCAGGTGAAGAGCAGAATGGAGGGCGTCATGTCTTTTCTTGAATAAATTTTTATTTTGGTGAAGGCTGTGTATGAAACTGCTTTTGATGCTGTAGTAGTACAGAACTTTTGGGGAGTATCAGCAGTAATGGCCTGATTAGGATAGAGTTAACTTTCCTCATAACAGCTCAATCAGTGCTAGAGTTTATATTTGTGATCAAAGCAATACTGATGGCACAGTGATGTCATTCATAGGTGTTGGTGAACATTGTCTGCACAGCACCAAGGCCACCTCTGCTTCTCACTCTACCCCGAGTCTGATTAGGTTGGAGGTGCAAAATAGCTACAGAGGGAAAAGGCAGACAACACAAACTAACCAAAGAGATATTCCATGCCATACAGCATCAGCAGCAGCCAAAAAAAAAGTAAAAGAGGAATTGGTTGGACATTGGTATGCCTGAGTAGTAGTGAGTAATTGTCTTTGTATCACTTGTTTTGTTTTCTTCCTCTCTTCTTCCATTAATCCTGCATTTATGATTTTTTTTTTTTTAATTAATGGTTAGACACTCAGAGTTTTTTTGTCATTTTAATATTCCTTTACTTTTCCCCCATCCCACTTCAGTGGGGAATGAATGAGGGCTATTTGGTGCTTAGCTGCCTGACAATGTTAAACCACAACATATGGAGATGACTGAAAAAGCCATGTGATAATTTTAGAAGTATTGTGGGTCCTAAGATCTCTTAGAGAAATAAAGCATTTCTCTGGTGCAACAGAGCTTAAGCAATGTGATACAGCAACGTTATGATAGTTTTAGAAGGGAAAGAGAAGGACTCACTAAAATATAAAATATTTGTAAAAAATTCCCCTCACTTAAACAATGATGCTGTTTGTCACTTTCTAAAGGCTGACATAGGTTGAGAAAAAAACCTTAAATCTACCCTGCTTGAAAATATCAAGAAAGGGTTCAAGACACAATTAAGTTGTGAAACTTATCATCAAGTGATTGAAAAAGAATGAACAGCTCCTTACAAAACTGGTAATATCATTTATAACACAGCCATTCAAAATTACTGTAAGTGTGATAGATCACATCTTGTGTTCATAAATACCTGAGGCATTAAAATGGTATGATCTGCTGGGTCATTTTAGCTGCACTTCTCTCTGGATCTAAATTTCCCATTTTTATTTCAGCAGTACTGCTTAAACATTAATTTCTGTTCCCAGCAAATTGGAGTCCTTGTTCTGAATGCTTAATTGCACTATCGAAGTGATATCTGTTTGATAAAGTACAATTATATTATTCTACTCATATGCTTCATAATTAAATTGAAAATTAAACAAAAATAAAGTTCTTAAACGTCCCCTTATAATCTACACAAAATGATGATTTTTACAGTAATACACTTCTAATTTTTTTAAGTTATATCTGATTCCATCCAGAATGTGTCAGGTAGGAGAAGAGTCATGGATATGGCACTGCATGTAACAGGTAGCCCCTATTCTTGCAAAGGGCAGCAGCCAGGTATCTGCAAGCACCGGGTGCAGCTATGCATTGTGTCATCCTGAACACAAACCCACTGGAAACAGCAGGCAACACAAAGAGAACATCTCCAAACACTTATGTGTGGCAGCCACTGTGAACACGTGCCACATTCAACATTTTCCTGATACCACTGTTGAGATCTCTGTTTCCATGGCACACTGGAAGGGCTCAGAAGCTTTACACCATCCAAGATCTTCCCCTGCCAGCTGCATTCCCTCTGGCTTTCTAGAGATCAGAAATAATCCTTCTATCAAGTACATGAAAGGCAGTTGTTCCAATGCCAATGCCACAGTTATGGCCACAGTGCTATCTTTGTGCTATTAGGGCTGGTTAAAATGTGATAGGGAAACATTTTTCCATTTTAAAAATGACAGTTGTCTGGCCTGGAACACTCCTGTGGACTGGCTGATCTTACCAAAGCTGCAACAGAAACTGGCAGACAGATTGATCCTTGGCTGTGATCATGTCACTGAGCTCAGCAGGACTCTTAATTCTCTGGAAAGATTTGCTGACTTGCTGCTAGCCAAGACTGCATAAGGGCCCTGTCTCTAACTCTGTTTAGGTCCTTCTGCTGCAGACTCCAAAACATCTGGTGACAACACACCTCAATAATAAATAATTTTCCAGTGAGCATTTGGGATACCTTCCTACCTAGTTTGTGAGCCTAGCAGGTAGCAAAAAAGTAGGTGAGACACTGAGGATCCTAGTAAAAATCTCCAGAGCAGAATATTTAGTTCTAGTGGAAAACAAATACCAACATAATTATTTGGTGCTTTTTTTACCCCTACATTTTTCTAGGAAGCTTTTGTTTTGTTTTGTTTTGTTATTTTTGGGTTGGTTTGTTGTTTGTTTTTTGGGTTTTTTTATATATATTTTATTTCCAATCTCGTTGTGTCCACAATATTTAACATTTGTTAGTGACAGCACAGAAAGAACATGGTGACCACAGAGAGAGCACAGATACTATCAGCAGATATTGCGAATTCTGGTAACCTATGAATTTTCAATGCAGTGTAAAATGAAATTTAGCTCTTAGAGTGCATGGGCAATAAGACTAGAACTTTTTCCATGAGATTTTAATCTAAAATTGGTGGGGAAAAAAAGGCCACAATAGCACAAAGAAGGTAATCGTGCTAGCAATTTTTTGGAAAGAGAACAAAATTAAATTTTAACAATACCTAAAATGTACAGCAGTAGTGTATAGTTTATGTGATAAATCTTGCTTTATATTTAGAAATACATTTAGAAGCATTTTATATAACCATATGGAAAATTCTGTCTTGTCTTACAGATCAGATATATTAAGAAATAGTGAAGTGTATTTAGTTTTAAGAATATCCTTGGGCCCCTTAAAAGTAAATAATTGAAGCAAATAAATTGAATAGAGAAGTGTGAAAATTGCATAGTTTAAAGTGATTGGGTGCTCTAAATCCTCAAGAGCCCATTTAAGACAATTAGCACAAGGAAACTAAAACTTCTCAATTATCTAGACAGGTTAACCTTCAAAATCTTTGTCTTTCTCTGGATTTCCACCAGATGGTGGTATACTGCAAAAAACAACTCCTGAAGCCAATTTTTCTTTTCAAAGCCTACAAAGCAAGACAAATTCATCAGTTAAAAAGAGCACATTGAATCTCTATGAGACAATACGGATTTTACAAAAATTAAATCCTAATTTTTTAAAGTTATATCTAACCCTTACAGATTTTTTGTAGGTAGAAGGAGTATGACTTTCTTCTAGTCCCTTCTTTATTCTTTAAGATGTCAGATAGATTTATTTTCAATAGATAGTGTAGGAGACATAAATATTCAGACAAATTATATTTTAATCAAATGTTTTAATGTTTTTATATTCCACTTCAGCAATGATTTCTGACTCCAGGGATCTATTTTCATCTATTTTTTCTTAGAAGAATTTGCTGATTGCATTTTGTTCTGTGTCTCACGTGCAATACCAATGCACCTTTCTAGGGGATTAAGTGCAAGGCCCTGGGCACTCCAAAGCAGATACTTAATCAGATATCATGATACAACTCTTGAATGAATCCTTTGATACCAGGTCAAGGAAGATTTAACTTTGGGTTAAAGATTGTCCTTGGCTTCAATGCAAGAAGATTCCCACTGATGGTGAAACCATTGCCTCAGCTAACAGATGGGATTGTGTGTAAAGCTGCATCAGCATTCCTACTACCTCCTAGAACTGAGAAACTCTCTAGAATTCTGGATTCTGAAGTCCTTACAGGGTATGAATGTTTTTGCAAGTGGAAGAGAGTGATGTGACCTATGATGTTTCAAGATTTATTCTAGGTAATTAACATTCCTACACTTCATTTCCAAGTATTGTGGTATTGTACTCGAATCTGTACATGTAGACATTTAAGCACTTATAAGCAAAAAAACCAAAAAAATTGCTAAAGATCTTCGCATTAAAAACTTTTTATTTGCATCTGAGAGTAGAGAAATGTTTTCTGTCATTGAGAAACTCTTATTTCAGCATCTGAACTAAATGGAAGCTCTGTGTTAAGGGTTTTAACAAAGGAAAAACTTAAAAGGCAGAATATAATGCTGTTGTCTATGCTTTATTCACTGTGTCTCTCCAGGCAGTGCCTTGATATTCATTCATGAGCAAAAGCGTTCCGTTTGCTAATCCTTAAGTTCCAGAGGCTGAGCTTGGGGCCCCTGGGAATATGATGTTCAACACAAGTCCTGACACTCCACCCTAAGCTGTGTGGATCTGAAAAGCAGGCTTCAAGCCTGAAGCAGGACTGTTTTCTAATTATCCTCTGTTCATGTGAAAGTCAAAGTCTCAGAAGCTAAATGTAATTAAAACAGTTATTCTACCCTTTGGTACCAAACATGAAGCAGCCCAAATTCCCAGCTCTGTCATCTATACTCTGCCAAATTATTCTTTGCTGTGTTGACTGCTGCCTTCTCATCTATGTGCTCACCAATAAAGCAGATCCTCATAAGACCACTGATCATGAACAGCAGCTATTCATTTGGTCCCCTTACTTTGAATTACAAATTGTCTGCTACACCATAGTATGGCTGAACTCACAGAATTCTCTATAAAATTTCTTATATTGCCACTCCTCTACTCAAGTCTACTGTAGAAACTAATCTACCCCACCCATAAAGAATATTAAGAGAAAATACATGTTGTTTTTTTTCTTTTAATATCAAATGTTTTTTACAGCTTGGATCATAGAATTTTTTTAATTAACTCATAGTTTTATTTACATCTGACAATTGGCCTGAAACCTTGTTAAGATGGGGAATTTAATAAAAAAACTATGACAATTTTTCAAGTGGGAATTTATAGTTTATGCACTACCTTGATTTGTAACTGGTCCATTTGATATAGTTTGAGTAAATTGCAGCATGCAGAAGGTATGATTTTCTTAAAGGCAGTCTTAATTGATGTAGTACAAATCAGACATGCAGACCTATTAGTAACTACAGAAAAATTGATTCCCTACTGTACAACAGGTCAAGCAGTGTCTTGTAACAATAAGATCTAAGACTGTGCTGTTTACTAAGTAGCTTTAAAAAAAGGAAAAAAGAACTATCCTGACAGTGCCTCTCAGATTCTTTCCTTCTTGTCTTCTTGTCTCCAGGCTATTCAACAACTCACCACTCTCCCCCTTTTTTTTGTTCAAGATTTAAATGGAGAGTACACATCTGATAAACAGTATATAGCAAAAATTTTAATTCCCAATTCCAGAATTAATTAAAATCCTGAATTTTCTGTTGATAGTGTATAAAATCTGATAAAAAAATCAACAATAATCACAAACCTTATTGGAAAGAAATTATGGTTCCCAGCCCAGATATTATGTAGAGAAAAACATGACATCTTTCTCTCTGTTCCCTATTTTCTTCATGTAGCTTTAATAGTGACCATTCACTCCACTTTCTATTTGAGTTCCTTATGCTATTTTACCCAATCATAATTTCAAACTTACAGAAGGCTTCCTTCCTATCATTTTTGCAACACCTGAGGTTTATAATGTCTGATGCTGCCCTAGAAGGCTGAAGCTTCTCCATCACCAAATCATTTCCTCTTCTCCCACTTCAAATTGTATGTTCAGCTCAGGACCAGTGATTTTCTGAATGTTGGAAGGTGACTATCAGTTAGACAGTTGTGCAGCTCACACCCAGACAAGATGAAGATGGGTCATTGTTTTGGCCAGATCTGATAACACAAGCAAGAATTATGAAATAGTAGCATTCTAAGTTTTTTTGTTGTTGTTGTTGTTGTTGTTTTTCACAAAACAAGCATAAATATTCATTTGCCTGGCCAGGAAAATCAAGTAACATCCCAGTGAAGCTCTTTTTGTGATGAGATGCATCCTAAGAGAGATAAGGCAAGAGAACACTGTATGCAGTGTCTCCATACACAAATGTGTGCTTGTGTGTATTGAATGATGTAAGTGTATTGTGTACGTATATATAAGCAAAAGAAATACTGTCCATTTATTTGATTTTCCCCTGCTTCCCCAAACTGTTTCAGCTGGTTGTACAAAGCTATAATGTTTAAATAATATTTAACTTTATATATAATCAGTCTGAAGGACTAATTATCTGTAATGGTGAATTTGAGCAATCCTTTCTTATTCACACATGTTGCCAAAGGTGCAGATACACTCCTAGCAGAAAAGCACTGACGTGTTTAAGTGAACAGAAATTAGGTTTTTAAGCACCATGCTACCAATATTTTAACACTCTATCTAAATAAAGACTTATCACAGTAAATGTCAGTTCCCTTCACATCAAGATATGCCTTGGAAAGTCTTGCAAATAGTACATTATGTTTCTTCACACACTACTGAAAGCTGCTAATAAGGCATCAAAAATCTTATAGCACAGCATTGCTTCTTATGCCTTCTGCCTTGAATGTTCAGAAAAGAATTTATTTATAATCTACATCCATGTATTTCACAAAAACCTGGATTTCAGGTCCAGGCAAGTGTACCATGCATTGACGTACAGTGTCTGACTTGCCACAACTATGCTAGATACATGAAGAAAATCTAATTGCTTTGAAGAGCAGTTGTAGATTACTTTCTTTCTGAGAATGTAAATGTCTGGAGAAAATAATCTGAAAAAAGCTACCTACAAATGTAGGTTTCTTTTTACCTTTCAAGACTGGAATGAACTTCTGCTTTATGACAAGGCCTTCACTTTGGATGTAAGCTTTCCTCTGTTCCTTTTTTCACCTCCCCTAAAAAAGTGGTCCCCTTGTATGCACACTAGGATATCTTCTAATTCTGAGAGCAGTGAGACAAAATATTGTTAACTAGCTTGAGACATGGACTCAAACAACAAGGTTTCTCAAACCTGGGCAGATTTGTTTTGATTATCTCAAGCTATGATCAGCAATCTTTATTTCTGTCTTGTACTGGCAGTTCAGGCTTACTGAAGGATTCAACTGACTCTGGTTTGTGTAGTTCTTGACCCTTGCCATGCCCTCCTTTCTTTACCTGATCAGCTTTCTTTAGTTGATCCAGTTTCTGCTAAAAACCTTTCAATTTGAAACAATTTGAAACAAATCTGATTTAACGGAAGTGCTGGGAATGCCAGCCAGATGTTGCCTTTCCCATACACTGATGGGAACTCACCTATCTTTCAGAATATCCTGTATTTTCCAGTTTATACTAACTCACCCACAGTTAACCAACACTACAAAAGCAAGACTTGTTATTATATTCCCTTTCTTCTTTTTCCCCTCCCTTATTTCCTCCCTCCAAATACAAACCCATGCCTCAGCCAGTTCTGGCACTCTTTGGTTGGAGCCAGACAGAAGGAATATCCAGCCAGCATCCTTGCACATTTTTTCATGAAGCCCCTTACATACCTGCATTTTGCTTCCCATTTGTCTGTTCCTTTACAGCACCTTGCAGGTCAACACTGTAACTCAGGAATCTAAAACCACAGAGGTAAAGTAGAGAGGCATAGGATAATTATAAAAACCCAGTTTTTAATATTCATTACTCCCTTGTTCTCTAAAGGTCAGGTCTTGAAATAGTAACTCTTAACTTCTTTACAAAAAAAATCTGAAAAATCTGCCTTCAGTAAATGGACTTTTGAGGAGAAAGGATTTCATCTTCAAAACAGATGCAGTTTTAGCACTTCAGTGCCTTTGCATATTAAAGACAAGAATTTAGAAATTTGTGTTATTGTTATCTCTTTCTGGAGCAATCAGATGCAGAATGCTATAATACCATAGTACTATACTATAGTACTCTGCTGTTACATATTATTCTAAGTTATACTTTACATGCTGCCAAATACAGAATAATTTGAATAAACCCCTCATTTGTGGGCATATATACATATAGCTTCGGTCTGTGTGGTGTAGTTTTATTGTTACCTTCTTGTAAACTGAACAAAAGGCAAGTTGTCTTTTTCAAACACCTATTTATTTAAAAGATCATTAAATAAGATACCAAAACACAACAACTTCTACAGCATATGATTATACAACTACCTTAAGGACTTGATAGTGCACGAAAATAATCAAGATATTTCATTCATGTAGGAGCTATTGAATAAACTTTTCCTAAGGTCTTCTCTATATCTCCCAAATAGAAAGAAATATTTACATATTTTTCCCTTTTTTTAAGACAAGAATGCTTGAGTTTTAAGCATAGAGTTTGAGTTAAAAAAATGTGTCTCTTTGCATCCTAATAAAAGGCTTTAGAATATTTGATTATAGGAAAAGTTTTTTTTTAAATACATATAAGCAATAGATTTGAAAAAATAAATTGGAGGAACAAAGCCATTCATTTCAGATAAAATGAGTCCCAGTTCATATTACTCTGTAAAAACTCTAAGAAAATAACTCACAATAAAGCACATACTAGTTCTCTTTCTTTCTTTTTTTTTTCTTTCTTTCTTTCTTTTTCTTTCTTTCTTTCTTTCTTTCTTTCTTTCTTTCTTTCTTTCTTTCTTTCTTTCTTTCTTTCTTTCTTTCTTTCTTTCTTTCTTTCTTTCTTTCTTTCTTTCTTTCTTTCTGTATTTCTTATCTTTCTTTCTTTCTTTCTTCTTTCTTTCTTTCTTCTTCTCTTTCTTTCTTTCTTTCTTTCTTTCTTCCTCCCTCCCTCCTTTCCTTTCTGTCCTTTCCTTTCCTTTCCTTCCTTTCCTTTCCGTTCCTTCCTTTCTTTCCTTTCCTTTCCTTTCCTTGCCTTTCCTTTCCCACCATACCCCCCTTTCCTTTCCTTTCCTTTCCTTCCCTTTCCTGTCCTTTCCTTTCCCTTTCCTTCCTTTCCTTCCTTCCTTTCTTTCCTTCCCTTCCCTTTCCCTCCCTCCTCCCCCCACCCCCCCCCGTTCCCTTCCCTTCCTTTTCCGACCCCCCCCTTCCCTTCCCTCCCTTTCCCTTCCCTTCCCTTCCTTCTTCCTCCCTTCCCTTCCCTTCCCTTCCCTTCCATTCCCTTCCCTCCCTTCCCTTCCCTTACCTCCCTTCCCTTCCCCTTCCCTTCCTGCCTTCCTTCCCTTCCCTTCCCTTCCCTTCCCTTCCCTTCCCTTCCCTTCCCTTCCCTTCCCTTCCCTTCCCTTCCCTTCCCTTCCCTTCCCTTCCTTCCCTTCCCTTCCCTTCCTCCCTTCCCTTCCCTTCCTCCTTCCCTTCCCTTCCCTTCCCTTCCCTTCCCTTCCCTTCCCTTCCCTTCCCTTCCCTTCCTTTCCCTTCCCTTCCCTTCCCTTCCCTTCCCTTCCCTTCCCTTCCCTTCCCTTCCCTTTCCCTTCCCTTTCCCTTTCCCTTTCCTTTCCTTTTTTTTTTTTTTTTAGGCCTTGAGTTAAATGCCTATAGGGGATAAAATAATCTTAAATTCTAGAATAATGGATTATAAAAATCTCTTATACATCTTGGATTTTTAATTCATTCATCAAATCAGGTGCAATAATGGTGCGAGATTGTAATTTAGGATGTTTCCATTCTATTAGATTTCCTGGTTACGAATAATAGTGTTGACACTTATTAAACAGCTAGAACACTGCACCTGGACAGAGGCCTTCATTTGCCTGCCAGTCATTAAAAACGTAATGTGTAAACCACCTGAGCAGCCCTTTTGTGTATCCATAAGAGAAACATACCCTGCAAAACCTTCCTACAACTGATTTGCAAGAGCAAAATAGAAAATGGTTCCAGACTAACGGTACATTGTAACTTCTGCAACAAAACAGACTGGTACTTGACCCGTTGGGAGCTCAAACACAAAAATACTATTCCTGGGTAATTCAAGTCCAGTTTTGTATAGTCCCTCTTTTCCTTCTGTACAATGGAATGTGGCACAATTCCTGAGATATCAGCTGTAGACTCCATCTGCTTGGAAAAAGAAAGTCTTCTTTGGGCAACCAGGAGCTCCTGAAGGCTCTGTTTCTCAATAGCTGTCACACTTCAGAACTTACTGGGTGGCTTCCATGTCATTTTCTCATATTGCTACTTCAAAGGAATCATTCATTCATTCAAAGCTTGCCTGCTAATGAGGTACCACAAAGGTCTTTCTATTCCAATGTCTTATTGATAGGTCTGGCAGACCCATCCAAGTATCCTGGATTTGGATGATTTCAAAATCTGGTCATCAACATGGTGCTTTTGTGTGTGTTGAAATACAACACCCTCTGGATTCAAGAGGCTGAATAAGAATATCAAGTTTCAGTGGAAATTAATATTAGTTTCAGTAGAAATTAAAATTAACTAACAAATATGTTTAAGCTCTTCTTGCTGGCAAAAACTTAGATATGTGATTTTATTCCTCTCTGGCAATCTGATAAATGGAAAGAAACAAAAATAATTTGACACATATTTTTCACTTTATTTAAATTGACCTATCTATCTATCTATCTATCTATCTATCTATCTATCTATCTATCCATCTATTATCTATCCTTTTCAAGGTTTTGTATTTATCCTTTTCAAGGTTTACCTGCTTCACTCAAGAATTTTAAATGCTTGCATTTGGCAGCAATAAAAATCTCATTCTCCAGATTCCTTGCAGAGGTCAACCCCCTTCCACCTTTTTTTCTTCCTGGAGAGTGAGATCCAGGTGCTGGCTCTTTCGTTATATCACAGAAGCCAGCACACTTTATTTTGCAGATTTTCTGAAACTCTTATTTTCTCATTGCTTGCTGTCAGTCCAGGATTTTGGATGTGGAGAACATCAATTGGATCAGTCTGGAAGCTTGGTGAATTTAAAAAACCTGCTCCTCTTTCTACCCTCCAACATGAAATTATTGTAGTAGTAGGTTATGTCTTCCATTTGATACCCCACAGTGCAAATTGGTAACTAATCTTGAGGGAAGAGAATAAAGATCAAGACCAATTTTATCTACATTTTGTGTTCACTAGGAGTTGGGTATGAGACATAACCAGTACCATACATTTCAAAATTAAATCTCTCTTAACATAAAAACTAAACATTTCATCCACTTTGCAGCATATCCATTAAACTCTTACCCAAAACATAAAACAAAATTTTGACTTATAATAGAAAATACAGAAAAGATCAAAATTTATAATATACTACAAGCAAGACTTAAGAACTTGATAACAGCAACTATTATAATGTTTCTTTTAAAGAAAAAGTAACAAATATATATGCATCAGAGATTATAAAATTATGAACTGTGCTTTGTTTCATTTTTTACTTCAAATGCCCACTATAGGGCATTTGCAATATTATGGACGATATCCTAAAAATACATACAATCGAGCAAATCTCAGTTCCATTTAATTCTCCATTGGAAAGTACTGACAGGTTTCTGCAATAACTCTATGACTATATCCTATATTTTAGGAGGCTAAGGAGTAGTTAAGTATAAAGTTTCTGAATGATTGGTATAATTATTAATCTATGAACTTAATTTAAAAGTCAGCAATGGAATTTATAAGAAAAATGTGCTCCTCTGAAGCCATAGAAAGAGACAAACTATCTTTCAATAATTGCTTTTATACAACAAAATTCTCCATATTAAAAGATGGTCTTCAAAAAAAGGTAGCAGTCTCTAAATGATCTTCAAAACGGGAAGGGAAGGGAAGGGAAGGGAAGGGAAGGGAAGGGAAGGGAAGGGAAGGGAAGGGAAGGGAAGGGAAGGGAAGGGAAGGGAAGGGAAGGGAAGGGAAGGGAAGGGAAGGGAAGGGAAGGGAAGGGAAGGGAAGGGAAGGGAAGGGAAGGGAGGGAAGGGAAGGGAAGGGAAGGGAAGGGAAGGGAAGGGAAGGGAAGGGAAGGGAAGGGAAGGGAAGGGAAGGGAAGGGAAGGGAAGGGAAGGGAAGGGAAGGGAAGGGAAGGGAAGGGAAGGGAAGGGAAGGGAAGGGAAGGGAAGGGAAGGGAAGGGAAGGGAAGGGAAGGGAAGGGAAGGGAAGGGAAGGGAAGGGAAGGGAAGGGAAGGGAAGGGAAGGGAAGGGAAGGGAAGGGAAGAACTGAGTTTCTGAATTAATAAGTCTTTATATATTGTGATAGCTTCCTCTGACTTAAACTTCATCCAACCCTCATTGCTGCTGCAAATCTGGCAGCATGATATTGCCAGCAATGCAGTTATGGATGAGGCAGGTACCCTGAGGATCTCACTGAAAGAATGTGCAAATTAGAGACAAATACGCATAAGTCTGTTATTTTTCTGCCGTCATCCAAAAATGATGGCTAAAGAAAGGCTGCAATTCCACAGCAGTGAGGCCATCAGAACATAGCAACAGCTAGAAGAGAGAAAGGATTCCAAGCAAGGAAGTCTCCCAGACTTTAAAATTTCCTTTAGCACTCTCATCTCCTGGATTAATCTATGGTTTGTGTTCTAGTATTTTAATACTGAATGACCAATAAACTGAAAAGCCAGCACTGGCTTTTTTAGCTGAACTGACCATATCACAGTTACAGTTTTTGTTTCCTCATCTAGTTCAGACTATCACACTGAATGACATTCCTCTGACACCCCCATCAGAGACTTAGGACAACTGACAAAATGTACTTTCCTGCCTGTCTTTAAGCTCTGTCTCCACCAGTGACAGATAGTGGCTGGCTGTGTGTGGATTCACAGTCTGCTGAAAGGAAATGGGTTATTTAATGCCATTTCCAGTCAGTCTGACTAATCTGTCAGCTCTGCACTGCAAGGAACAAGTACATGGTCACAAGGTAGTGTGGAACACTAGATGAGAATGGAACAGTTAGTATCATCATTTGAGGTCATATGCCATTACCGTGACTGTCTAAATTACCTCCAAAATGAGACATGAAAGGGTCTTTGTTCCTGAAACATTTACGTTCTCTATCAGATGACAACCACATTAGCCTACCCTACCTTTTTTTTTAGCTTTTATACTCTTAAACTTAACATGAGAGAAAAATACAGTGGCAACTTATTTCTTTTTCTCTTATTTTTCTGGTTTTGCCCATGAAAAAGTGTTCTGAGGTGGTTTTTTTTTTTTTTTTTTTTTTCCTCAGGTACTACAAGCAGCAAATTTTGGAACAAACTGTTCTGCTTTGTTATTTTAGAGAAAAAAAATATTTTAGAATGCAAATATCCATAATAGGACCAGGGATCTCACAGGTTTGTTGAAAAGAAGATGTTTCTTAACCACTTGAGAGCATGCTGGGTCTTCAGTCTAATTCAATGTGTTTTGCAAAAAAAGGAAGGGATATGATTTTACTTATTTAAGCAAAGCCCTTAAGCACATTAAGTATTTAAAACATTGAGACTGAACATACTTAATTGCTTTGCTGTATTTGAGTCATAATGATTATTGCAATAATTAGTGTATGCTCAGTTATTTCTTGTCAGTGCATGCATTTAAGGGTTATTGAATGAATAAACTGATTAATAATATTTGCAGTAAGAAAAGGAAATATAATTAGCTTGAATATGGTGAAAATATATTTTGCTTTAAAAACTCCATGCAACAAAGTGTAACAAACTTGAGAGAGGATTTGGAAATTCTCCATGTGTTTGGGTTTTCTGTTGGATTCTTGGTTATTTGGGGGTGTTTATATGTGCAGAACATGGGGGGTTTTCTTTGTATGGTTTGGGGTTTTGTTTGTTGGAGGGGGGAATAGTGTGGCCTTGAGGAAATACCTCAAACAGGAAACAGAGAAGTTTTCAAAAACAATGTCTGTCCCATTTTGCCTGCTGGTCTGAGCATCCAGGCTTCACACCCCTCAATTTTGACAGTTGTTGTGGCCCTCAGTCCTTTCAGACTGTTTTCCTTCTAAATGGAGCCCAGAATCATTGAGATCCCAAATCTCATGCACACATCACAAACATGGAACTGGAAAATGTGTAACTTTCAGCCAGCAGTTGATTCTTCATGGTTTGAAAACAATTTTTCCCCATGCTGTGACCCTCCCTCTATGTTAGCTTCCAAGACTGCTTTCAACTCTGAAATTTCCTGTTTTCTACAAATTTGTGGAGGGAGGGAAAGGAAATGCCTTTTAATAGTAATTTTAAGATGTTCTAATTTCAATTAATCTTTCAAACACTTCACCAAG
This sequence comes from Erithacus rubecula, assembly GCF_903797595.1. Classification (NCBI taxonomy): domain Eukaryota; kingdom Metazoa; phylum Chordata; class Aves; order Passeriformes; family Muscicapidae; genus Erithacus; species Erithacus rubecula. Next base: position 24,412,499 of record NC_136686.1, on the reverse strand, counting down.
TTCTTGTGTAAACAGATTACTATTTTAAGTTTTAACAGTGACAGCACTTTGACATGATTCTGCTTTATGTTGTTTAGGTTTTTTCCTGAGCATTAGGAGACAGAAATTAATTTACAAGAAGGCTATTAAAGGATTCATTTTGAAATTTCTACTTAATAGTTAATTGATAATATTCCTTTTCTTCCTTAGATCTATACCCTAATAAATTAAACTTGTTAAAACATAAAATAATATGGCAGTTCTTAGTACTATATTATTCAAGAAATTTGGAAACATTTACATGTTTGAGGTGTTGCATTCCTGGTAGGATTTATGGACAATATCAATTTACTTGGTGTTATGTTGATGTGCTTTATAAAAGACTACAAGACTGTTTGAAACCATGTTGAAATCTCAGTTTTGTACAATACATCATGCTTAAAAACTAGTTTTATTTGCAAATGTATTAGTCCAATTAATCTCAAGTAGGAAAAATTCACAATCAAGAAACAGCAATTGCAAAAAAGACACAGCTATGTTATCATCTTGATTTTCCAGAGTATATTTTCACACGAGTATGATTTTGAATTTAGATAAGATAACCATAACGCACAGTTACCTATAAACTAAATATACATTGTTTTCTTCTGCTGCATCAGTAATATGAACTTCTCTTGAGTATGTATGGTCTTCTAGCTTTGTTCACATGTAGCTGCCTTTTCAGAATATAGGGATTTTTTCTCTTTGTGATTTCCTTTTCTTGGCTTGAGTTCTCTAGGTCAAAAGCATCTTGCTGAAGTAACTGTAGGATGCAAGAAGAGATACACTGTTATCTACTTATTTTAGTAATGAAGATTATAAACCCCTCAAAATTTTAATAAAATATTTTTTTATATCTGCCACCAAGAAAAATCTTTACTATACTAGCTACAGCATTAATCAAAAAAGAAAAAAGACAAAACTCAAGGCACAAAACTAAAATCAGGCAAATGTGAGCTGAGCCCTACAGAAATATTTAAATTCCACTTCAACAAATTAGATAATTGCTTTTGATTAGAAAGGAAAACTGGTATATCCCCCTTAGACTAAAACTCAAACTGACTGAAAGTTTTTAATGACTATCACTCTGTTATCACACATTTAGGTTAAACACCTACACACACTGTTTGCTGGTTTCATCTTTTGAGAAATATTTTAAACTACAACTTCTTGCAAAGCAGGGAACTGTGGTTAAGACATATGGGTTATAACATATTTGGGTCTAGGGTAGCTCCTTCCTAGCAATAAATGCACTGATGGAGAGTCTTCAGAAAAGTCTGGTTCTCAAAGAGTTTGCAGTCCTTTGAACAGACCACCTGAGTTACTTTGAGGATTGAGAATATACAGAGTTATATACAGCAAAGCCAAACAAAGCAAAACCCAAACAAACAACAAACAAACGAAAAATATCTGGATTCAGCTAGACTGTACATGAGCTTGAGATAGATGAAGAAATCTGCTTTACTGGAAAGCGGGTAGTGACATTGAGTTATCTTTTTCCACTACACAAACAGCTTTTAGTGTAATATCTACCAATGCAAGTGGATTGCACCTAGTGTGCTTGTGTAATCACTGTACTAAAATAAATATCACAAATGGGCTATAAACAAGCATTAAGAGCAGTAATCTTCATACAATCACAATGTCAACTTCCAGGGCCCTCTTTAGGTGTAGGAAAACAAAAAGCAGGAGTTACCTTACTGCCAGTTTCCTAGCAATGATAAGAAAACCAGAGAATCTAGTAAAATGGTGTGTGCACACGGGCATGTATCCCTACATTTTGAATCCAGTTTGCCTTAGGGTCTTAAAACGGAAACACTGGCTACATTTATTTATGCCTCAATATATCTATAGTAACTTCACATCTGTTAAGCTGATATTAATTATGTTTTGTGGCATTGTGATTATTATCATATGTTTGATTACCTGGAATGGCTACAAAGAGTGGGGGAAGTATGTAGTTAAGAAAAGCTCTCATTTATCCATGGCTCATTTTAAGAAACATACACTCACATCATCAGAAACTGCACTAACTCACTGCTCTTGTTCACTAATTCACTACTGAAAGAGGCATAGAGGTATTAGAGAATATAAAAATGGCAGGGAAGCTCAGATAATGTGATGGAGGTCACATGGATAAGGATTTTTACAACATCACTACAAACAGAGCCTGAGCAGTAGAAATGTGCATTTGTGACAGTTTGTGTTACCTCCCAATGCTGAAAGGCTCTGCTGTGGCAAACTTTCTGGAGTTGATATATTGTCAGCATTGCTTCCAAGCTGAAGCCATCCAGAGCAGCAGGGAATTGTCTTCCTGGAACCAGATCCTCCTCATCTACCTCTACTGTTTCCCCCACTTGGTTGTTTATGTTGTTGACGAGATTGCAGACATTTAGCAGGGTCATTTTCCAGTAAGGAAGTTTTGCTCTGTTAATCTGAAAATAAAAACACCCACTATTTGATGCATTTTGGGTTTTTTGTAGTCATGTGCTACATTCAAACGTTTTGTTAGAAACAAGTTTATGTTTCTGAAGTGTTTTTCATCTGGTCAGCTTTTAGACAATAATTAGAGTGCTGAACCTAGGACAGCTCATTTATTACACACGCCAAGTCTGCTTCCTTGTAGCCTTGCCCCCCAGCTAGATATAAATGATGAAAAAACTAAACTGCTACCAAACCAGAATGGCAGCATTTCATAGTCATTCTGCACAGGTGCAAACAAAAACACAGATGGAAATTAATATAATATAAATTCACAGGTGTAAATAAGGATAATGAATCAAACCCACTGGATAAATTCCCAGCTCAGGAATCCAAGCTGGATGCCTGTGGTTAACTAGACACTCCTCCCTAGTTCAGAACAAATACCAATCATCTCAGACAAAAGGAATGGAGTCCCTGCTTCAGGACAAGCTGTCTGATGCGTCTGGATCCAAAGTTACAGAATCTGCAAGCTCCAGGAGTTTTGAAGGCTGGAAAGTCAATAGCCTGGGAGTTGTTAATTGGAGGTCTATGGGTATAGGAAAATGGATGAAAGATAAAACAGAGCTGTGAAAACAAAGTATTCCTGATTTGGTGACTGGACTGAAAAACTGAGACCCACTGTATTTAGGTGGTCCATAGTGAACCTGTCCAGAGATGATACAGAAAGACAGAAAAAAGGAAATTTCACCATGGTTTGTATCAAATTTTCTTGTTCCAGTAAAGCATCATTGCATTATGCATGAGTTTTTAAACCATTTTAAAGAAAGGTTGATAATCACGATTTTTACTTTTCAACTGGTATAGTTTTTTCCAAGCAGTTATGGCAGTAGTCTTCTTCCATTTTGATTACCAATAGGAAGGAGTAAGTTTAAAACTTAATTCCTATATAATTTACTGCTTTCTATGATTTTGTCATTTTTTTTCGTTCTCCCACTATTAATTATTTCTTCCACACTGTATTGCTTTTAGTGCTGAGTACAGAATTTAGTTTCCTTAAACTAGAACTGTGACATATCAGTCTCCAATCAAAAGCGAAATGGCAAATTCCTGTTTATTCCTGGCAAGGATTTCCTTGCTGAGCACTATAGTATTATACCTTACCTATAAACTGAAATGTATTTGTTCTTTTCCTGTATGTAGGAAGTTAAATATAGGTATGACACTAACACAGAGATTGCCTTTCACACATACTTGACAGCACTAATGCAGTGCTTACTTGGCTGAACATCAGGTAACCACATTACCTGTTTCATCAGAGCACCTTCCTAACAAAGGGGTCTTGAATGCAAGATTTATATATATTCATCACACTTGACTATTTTTGAAGGAAAAGAAAGAAAATTTAGAGAAATGAGGAAGAAACGAGAAAAGTTGGCATGACTAAGCATTAGCTACAAAAAGTTTTCTTTTTGCTATGATCATTACTCCAACATGCACTGATACATACACACCCTTCAAAAAGAAAATGATTTAGCCTTTTAATAAAACTGCTGTGCATTCTCAGATTCCTGACAACATTCCAAAAAAATAAGACAGTTTTGAGGCTGAGAAAACAAATCTGAAATCTTATTTGTCCTATGCAAGACAAAAGAGATTCCCAAGATAAAATTTATATGACATTTTATTTCCATTTCTGGTTAAATGATGTCCCTGATAGTTTGCTTAAGATACTTCTTTTGTTATAATCCATCCATACATCCCAAATGCTATTTCTCATTAGCTTTTTACATTCTTCTCTTTATCTAGTAAAAGCAGATAAAAAGCAAAGTCATAATGAAGTAAAAATCCCAAGCTAGTGTAGGATCTCTCTGGTTACTTTCCATAAAAGTAGTTGAATTTTGTTCAGATTGTAACCATAGAAATGATATCTTTAATCAGATATAGCACTGACTTCTATTAAAGAAGAGTTCTTCCATGGGGTATATTAATGTCTGTAAACCTTATTAATTTTTATGTGATGACTGAGTCAGGAAGTCAGTAGCTCCTAGGTCACTGTAGGTTCCTCTACTTCTAGGCAGCTCCTCAGACAAGGAGGCTAAACTCTCTGGGCAAATACAGTCATAAATAGGCATCCTACAGCAAAAAAACCTCAGTGGGTCCATGATTTCATAAAATTAATGTTGAGTGGGATTCCAAAGGTGGAGTATATTCTAGGGAATATTATTATTTTCCAAGGAATAGTTTAGTTTCACTTTTTTCTAATTGTTTTTGAGTTTTTCTAAATTTTCTTTGAGTTCAAAATATTATTCATGCAACTAGTATTTTCAAGCAAGCATTTAGGAAGCTGGAAATAGAATTATCTCTTTGATATTAAAAGAGTTTTCTATTTAAAACAAAAAGAGAGAGATGAGATAACTGCCCACATATTTTTGACAAGTCAGATTTTGTTGTTTTATCAGATCTTCCAAATGGCTTTTTGCATTTTATCTTAGGAAAAAAAAAAATAAATAAAAAAAAAAAGAGCACTTTAAGGGCTTGTTGGATCCTTGTATCTTGGTTCAGATGTAACATCAGGGAAGGGTGACAAACTGTATTAGGTGTTGAAGACAGGTTGCAATCACCATGAACTACTTCTTTAAGGAGAGTGATTCAGCATATAGGTGGCTTTGAAGAGCAACTTGAAAAGGGGCAGCAGGCACTGGACAGCAGTCTGTGAAGTTAAAGGCATAAGGCAGTTCTTTCCATAATACTGGACAGCCAACTGAATATTGCAAGAGGCGTGCTTAAACCTGGCTGTAGTCCTCATACTATAGTCCACAAGTGCCTACTTAGGCAGATTTTTTGTTCTATCAAATACTAAATCCACAAGTGATAATCCATTTTGCTGCACTTTTAGATCTCAGCTTTCATAAACAGTACCTTTTTTCCCATCTTAATGCTGTTTAAATTGCTAAGATTTCCTTTGCTGATTACCAAGTCAGTGTCAAATGCAGTTAGTGGAATTTAGCAGTAATTTCCCTCAAATGGAACCAGATCTCAGGCACAACACAAGACAACTATTACACATACTGTCTTCAAATTTGTCTATCACACCAGAACCATAATTTGTTGCAATGTGGGTTAAAATCTAGCAGCAGAAAGCAGAAAAAAAAAATCAGTAATGAATGAGATAGTGATATTACTCTTGTAGAAGATTTGATACACAGTTTTTAGTGCTTCCACCATGTCTTGCTTTGATCTCAAGAAGCAACATATATTCAACTAATGAACTTTACATGGTGATTTAAGGCAGTATAATGCAGAATTAAAGCAATGTCTCCAACACGAATCTACTGCTTCTGTCAACTTCAGGTGTCAGTTGACTGCAGTAAATACCCTAAGGAATAGGAAGCTATATGACATCAAAAGCATGAGAGCATTATAGCAAACATCAGGACATAATTAACTGGTGGAATATATTTGTGTATTTGGAGTTACCTGAGCTTGTGCTCTGTGGTGAGAGGGAGGATAAGATGGACACTATGTTCACTGATCCACTAAAGTCAATATCAGAAAAACTAATAGCTGCAGGATTTTACTCCAGGGCTATGCTTTGCCACACATAAAAAAAAAAAATCTATTTTTGTAAGCCTCCTACATTTAAACTTGTGTTAGAAAAGGAGTAGTCGCTAAATCTTTCTGTACCTTAGAAAAGTGAGTGGCCAACAGGTTTATTTGTAATCTAAGGTTAACTTTCATGCCAGTAAAGAACACTGAGATCTAATAACTGCCAGACCAAAAAAAAGAAAATGCAGTTTCTGGCCTTGCACTTCTTCTAATCTATCCAATAGCCCTGTGGAAAAGATCACATATACTTAAATACAATATATGCAGGAGTTTTCCTGGCAGGTTTTGTCCTTAGCCTTCAACTAGTCATTGGCTTATGAAGATTTCTTTTTGGGGGGAGAAACTGTTAATTTCTCATTTTATTTTTCATTACATTTAAGTACCACTTAAACATTATTCAAATAATAAATTAAAATATCCACCCTTAAATCCATAGCACTTGTTTCACAGTTTGTTCTTGATATGTCACTGCAGATATATCAGACATACATAGTTCCTAAATCACTTATGGAAGATAATTGTGTTGGGAAAGTGTCTATCAGACTATCCAATACATACGTGCAACACTTTCTGCTTCACCTTGTCAATTTGAGGTTTTCACTGAATTTTTAAATATTCACATTAAATAACATAAACATTATTCACAGTCTGGAAACCTGTCAAGGAAATGCCATTTACAATGTTAGTATTTTCACAATCATGTCCCCATGTTCCTGTATGGACACTCTGATTAAATCCTTAAACCAAAATTGGCATATGTATTAACTATTTTTGCTTTATGATTATCTTAATTTTATATGCATATAAGAAGATTTATGCACAAAAATCACACTTACAGATTTGACTCAAGGTTAATTTAGCTTTCATCGGGCATAACCTTATTGGAAACACATTTCCTCACATAAATTTACATCTCTGTACATAACACAGTTTTGACAGTTTAATGAAAGTACCAGTGTTACAACTGAGGAACACGTTTAGTGTGTCACATCAACACCTTTAAATTTCCTTTGAACTGCAGCAAATCTTGCACCAAAGTAAAACCTAACACTGAACTTTTCTGTCTAGATCATAGGTTATTACTTTGTGCAAAGACTTTTGGGTTTGTAATGAGAATTCATTTGCTCCCTCCCTGTCAGGTAAAGGAAGAAAAATAATTACCTTTGATGTGTACATATTGGTCAATAAATCTGCCTCTAATGCTTTCATTTCCTCTTCTGAATCTGGGAATAAACCAGAAACATATGTTTATTATTTGATCATAAATCATGGATATTTCAACTCAGTATGCAGAACTTAGACATTTAAACTTTTTTTTTTTTTTTAAATAAGCAATAAACACAAACACCAGTAACCTACAGGGACTGTCAGGAGTCTTTAGTTAACAGCAATATTGTGTTAAAATAAATACTCAAAACATTTTTAAAGCATGATCAAGCTTACTGAACTGAATGGAAATGTTCATTTATCTCAGTTTCATAGCAGAAAGGCTCATTAAACTGCAATTTCTTCAGCATAAAATACTGCTGCAATATTCTTCATTTTTTAATAATAAATATTTGCCACCTTTTCTTACTTTTGAAGAAAAATTTGAATATTTATTTTCAAATAATATTCATTTAAGTAGCAATTATTTAGGTAAACAGCAGTTATGATTACTTGATTAATAATCAATATTATTGATTATTCTTAATGAATTAATCAATTAATCTTAATTAAATTAAGGGTATTTTTACTCATGTGAGAGAGTCGAGCTTGACCAGTTTATGATACAAGCTCTTGACCATGTATATACAAAAATAAAGTATTCTGACTGGAAGTCTAGGGATTTTCTTTACTAATGCAATTGAACTTTGATAACACAGTAGACTTGCAAGTCCTGTGATTTGGTAAATAAGGTAGAGATTGCTATGGAAAGAGAAAACACACAGACACATTTCTCCACACAGCATCACAAGATGAAGACGAGAATCACAATGAAGATCTGATGCCTTGGTAGCAGCAATCACAACTCATAAAGAAAAAAACTTGAAGGAATCTGTTAAGTCTTCAGGTGAAAGAGAGTTCCACATAGCTTTTACCTTTCCTGGAATGCCAACAGTCCAAAATCAAACAATGCACTAATATTTCAAACCACACTAAACCAAAACATATTTCATAGTCATATAGGTCACATCTTACTTCCTTTAAAATAATCAGTGCTGTTGGCATGTAAGTCCCCACCACTGAATCCCTGGATAGATTCTGCCTCTGTCTTCATTTCAGGGACCATTGCCACTCTGTGTCACTAGCTTTCACAGAACAGGAGACTGTGAGGAGCCACAAGCATGTGCTAATGTGCCACAGGCTTCTGTCAGCACAGAAGCTACCCAATACAATGCTCTTAAAATCAGTCATGTTCAGTCTTAATAAATCTCACTACTACTGGCACTTTCTTCTTTAGGAAATTCTTCAATGCTTACTCGCTTCTGATTTCAAGTCTAATTTATTTCTAATGTATCCATGGTTTGCAAATAAATCCCTACACTATGTATGATACCTTTCTATTTGTTGTATTTACCCATCATGTATTTATTTAGAGGAATCACTGCTCTTTCCAGCTTAGTGTTTTTGTGTATCCTTACAAGGATACAAACAAGTGCAAGATCACTGTCTCGTTTCATCAAAAAACATTGCCCTAGAAATCTGATAAATGCTTCATTGAAAAGCTATGCACAGATTTATTGGACTCTCATCTATTTTCCTTCCTTCCAAAAGCCTTCAGAGCAGCCCTCTTCTGTACTTGATATGTTCTCAAGAGAGAACAGCTTAGTACAGGTTGGTCCAGAAGCTTCAATACTTAACAACCTTAATGCTTACCATTAGATATAGAGGGCATCTGTCTTACATATCTTTTGGTTTTATTTATCTTTTGTAGCTGAAAAATCCCCCAAAAACAGGTTAGGTAACAAGATAATGTCTTTTATTCTTCAGATTTCCAATAGTTGTGCTTTGGTTAAAAAGGAGCTTTTAACAGGAATCTCTATTATTTCCTAAGCCAATGCACTTAGTATTGTTGTACTGTTTCTTATTCCTATTATTTAGGTCATCAAAAACTTCTGAGTGTCATGCATATCCCCTTCCTCTGTAGGGATGCTCCTGTTCACCTTTGCATTACCAACACAATAGATTAATTCAATTTTTTAGTATCAAAGCTATTGCATTTAGGTGACTTGCTGTAATGCTGATCTACAACCAGCCTTATTTAATATTTTAATTTTCATATTAAATAGGACTAGTTGTAGACGAATCAGCAAGTCATTAGCAACTGATCTCCAAGCTAAATCCTTTCAGCCCTTTCAGTAGGAATGGCAGTCAGTTTTCCCAACTTTACCATTAGCCAAAGTACTGCTGGCAGAACTGATCACCTTAGCTGAATTTCATTGATAGCATCTCCTGTGAGCAGGTGAGCACACACACAATGACAGCATCATGATTTTTGGTGTCCTGAGTCACAGCAATTGAGAACAATAAAAGGATTTGTGCCTGGTTAGCAGCTGGTTTTTGTTTCTATAAAGGATGGAAGATAGCTTCCACACATCAAGGCTGGAAGATAGCTGCAGGTGAAAAAGATGGGAGGAGGGTATTAAGAAGCATTTGGATTGGAAAAAAAAAAAAATAAATATAGAGGACATTATTTAGGAGTCACGATTCCTTGAGTGAAGAGTAAAGCAAGGCTTGGAGGGAGAGAAGGAAGCAAGTTCAGATAATTCAGGAGTTTAAAAAGAGATGGATGAGGAGCAAAAGCATTAAAAAAAAAAAGAGCAGTGCATAAAAAGTTTGGTTACACATTATTGTTAAAATCAGAGAGAAATTCACACAGTTTGATGTATTCTTGATTCTACTGACAAGAAAAATAGTTTCTATTCACATATTCACATTTTAAAGAAACAAGTACATTCTACAGGTACATATTTTCACTTGAGAGGAAGCATTTTCAAAAGAAAATTTAACAATAATTTACTTAATGGTATAACTGTCATATTAGCCACAAATTACTTGTGCCGCTTCACACAAGTTCCTCTTTGGCATTCTTTATTTACAAAAAAATTTCAAATTTTCAATCAAATAAACCATTGTGTTAGTTCCCCACACAATTTGTCTTCTGGGGTTTTTAAATGAACCTATTTTAATCCCCACTTAAATATTTTTACCTTAGTGGTCTTTCATTCAGGCTCTATAAGGAGCTCGATTTGAAACTGCTTCACAGAAAATAGTAGTGAGGAATATTTTTTTAAATCTTAGAAATATAAGGCGAGGAAAAAATTGTTAAGCTTTGTCAGTAAGATCATGCATTCTCTAAAATATACAGAACGATTATATTTAGACTGTAACAAAATGCAGGTATCATGTGGTTTCCATTTTTCTTCTGCAGAGTAATACAAACTGGAAACTTCCATCTAAAATGAGAATTAATAATTCTGAGTCCCTCTGAATGTTAAAGTTGAAAAATGATCTTCCCTGTGAATTTACCCAGTAATTTAGTGGAGTGAAAAATTAATTTACAAGTTAGTTAAGATTGGATTTTGCAGACAATTCTGCTTCATATATGTGTGCATACACCTGTTTAACTCTCACCATATCTATTTGGTCATAAACTTTAGACATAAATGGCATATGCTTAAGATGTGTAATTTTTCAAAGAAGCAGGAAATGCATTTTAATATATCATTCTCCTTTGGAGCTTTTTAAGACAGCTGCTCTTGGGAAAGAAATACATTTACATCAATCTTCTTACTGTGTGATCTGCCTGTGTTTCAGGGGGGTTTTTTCAGTCATAATTTCAGATTGGTCACTAGCAACTTTTCCTCCAGATTATAAAATTATATTTCTCTCTAAAAAGTGATTGAAAGGCATACATATTCAGGATGGTTTGGATTACAGCAGCTATTCATATGTCGCAGAAATTACAATTTGTATCTTAATTTGGAAATACATGATATTCAATGAACAGCAGCACAACCAAGCAGATGGTCTGCACTGATTTGTATTTCCAATGACTAGTCTGCCCTGATTGCCGTGGTATGGATGCTGTGAGAAGGAATGGGTTATACGAAGGGAGAAAGTTAGAGAAGTGATTAAAAAAAAATGATGCTGGCCAGAACCCGTTATCAGAGCCGGCTCCCGGGCGCCGAATGGGGACAGCCGGCGAAGCCTGAAGCGACCTCATTTTGGGTGAACCTTCCGTGCTTTCGGTGCCCCTCTCGGCCCCGGGAGCGGCTCAGCGCGGAGCGGCGCGGGGCACTTACCGGAGCACAGGCTGCAGGAGGCCAGGGCCAGCAGCACCACGCACACCAGCTGGGCTCTCATCCTTGCCGCGCCGCCCTCTAGAAAGTAAAGTCCATAAATCCTGGGGAGAGACGGAGAGAGAGAGAGAGACAGAGAGACAGAGACAGACAGAGCCGCGCCGCTCCTCGCCCTCCGCACGCGTGCTGACGGGCGGCTGCAGGCACCAGACGGGGGACCCAGACCCTTCCCCAACTATATAAGCCGCGGGGTGATGTCACGGCGGTGCCGGCATCGCCTCCTGACGAAGCTCCCTCCCTCTGCCCCCTCCCGCTCCGCTGCCCGCTCCGCGCTCCGCGCCCGCTGACGCCACTCGCCGCCTGACGCACGCCGAGCCCCGCGGGGCGCGCAGCGAGCCCCCGCACCCGCGGCCAAAGGGAGCTGCCCGGGGATCCTACTGTCATTAGCGTTATCACCGAAAAAAGTTTCCGCAGGTGCTCGGTCCCCGTGGGGAGCGACCGCCGTCCTCGCGCGGTTGACGCCCTTTGTCTTTCATCTGCGGAGCCTTTCCCTACAGCCAGGGAAAGAACCGCGCACCGGTGACGGCAGGGATACTAAACCGGGGCTGGGCACGGAATGCCTGACATGGGGCAGGGATATAACCCTGGCTGTGGGCAGGGGTGCTGCATCGGGCACGGGTAGTAGGAAAAAGAGGGGGAGAAACAAAAGGGAAGTCTGCGTGCGTGAGAGATGGAGGAAGATAACGGGAAAAGCCACTTCATACAGTGTTTCAAAAACGCGCAAAAAATTGAGAGCCGACCAGGCGAGACTCCCTATTACTTCTGGAGAGCGCTTGGCACAGCCACCCGCTGGGGTTTCAAGAGAGCGAGCGCTCCTCAGAGACATCTCTGTCAGGATGCGCTTTTGCCTGTTGCTTTTCCCGCTAGGCATCCTTCCTGAAGGACTGGCGGAGCAGAGGCTCGGTGGCAGCGGCAGAGGTGGGAGGGGAGCGGGACGCGCCGGGACCCCCGCGGAGGAGGGCGGCAGGACGGGCGGGGGAGCGGGGTCCCCCTCTCCATCCCCTGCCTGCCCTCCCCGGCTGCCCAAAGCTGCTCCGGGCTCCCTGTCTGCCTCCAGCTCTCAGCTTCTGAGCCGTAAAACCCCGCAAAACGACCCGAAGGTGAGGGCAGGGTAACCTCCAACGTGTGAGTATAAAAACGTAAAGCTGAAGACTGGCGTCAGCCTCCATCACGCTACTGCTTTTGCTGTAAGGGGTTTTTTTTTTATTGTGTTTTTTTCTTCTCAGATACAGACGAATGCTCCATATGTTGAATACAGATTCAGATACAATGCAGAACATTTCTGTCTCTCTGAATACATTTAAAGACAGATACACGTGTCACACGTTGCAGGAACACACGCTGCGAGTAGATTCTTCTGTCGTGGATGTTCCCTTCACTGCAGAAATGTTTTTTAAAATGCAAAGAGATGGTTGTTGTTTTCCTCCCATATTTCTGCGACTGAATAGGTGGCTCAGAAATGCACAGAGAACACCTGGTGAGAAAAAGTTTAATTAACTGAATTCTTTATTCCCCTAAAGAACTTTTGCAGCACAAGATAATTTAAATTCAAATGTTACTTTGGTTTATAGTGGAATAAATACACACTGAAATGAAATAGAGTGCACTGTGGTGGTATTAGACGTTTTAAGAACACAGAGACTTTTGCATACAGTTGGGAACACATCCTTCTGTACTACTGACAGAGAAAATAAAACCAAACAAAACCCCCAAATCCCTGAAACATGTTTATCTCATTTTATGGATGTGCTAGTCCAGCAGAAAGTTGAAGCTATCATTCAATTGCCTGAGAACTGAGGTTAGATGAGGTAGACAGTAGCACTTCCCTCTGGTCCTATTTTCTATTATTTCCGTGATACAGAAAGACCAATCTGCAGCTAATTTCACTCTGTGGGTGTTCAATAGTTCAGAAAACTCTATGAATGAGAATCTTATTTCATAGGTATTTTCTAGTGCCCACTTTCTGTCACGGAGTTCTTCAATAGTCTAATTACCCATATTCTTATGTAACTGGAATTTAAAGGAATGATTTTATTTTTCCTCAGGAAGAGAGTAATTGCCATTTTTCCTGCCATTAAAATCTGTGCCTTTTTTTTTTTTTTTTTTTTTTTCCCTGAGGTAATATTTGTTAGTGATTTGAAAGGGACAAGTATATGGTATGTTTTGAACCATAACATTTTTTTGCCATTGGTCAGTTTCCATTTTCTTTTTCTTGGAAACTGAGAAGGTAGACACTTCAGTGTTGGAAAACTTCTCTGCTTTCTTACTATGTTTTATGTTCCTGACATATTATCTTTAAGTTCCCTGGTCAGGCTCAACTGAACTTGGACAATTACATTTTCTTTTCAGTAGAACTAAGCTATCATCTGTTTCTCAGATACTCCTTTACTTACTTTTTCTACCTCTTTCCTACATCTGCACCTCATACTGCTTCACAAAGAATTGTATAATAGGAACTTTAACCCTTTCAACAAGTAATTTTCCAAATCACCTCAACTTCCAAGTAATTTTCATATCACATTTGTCCCGATGAAGAAGAGAAGCTGTTATAAGGGAAAAAAGCCAACCACTTTGCAGAGCTCTCTCTCTCTCCCTTTTTTTTTTTTTTTTTAATATTCTCAGCTAAAGAAAATATTTATAACTAGTCATTAGTGTCAGTCAGTTTCAGAAGCTCAGTTTATCTTTGCTTGCTCTCAGCATGTGATTTGGACGGCCTGTCCAGGCCTATAAATCAGGTCAATTCACAACTGTGAAGCACTGGAGATAACGAAACAATCAGGTAAATGGCAGATTCATGGAAGAACAGATATATAAACCTCTATTTACTTTGTCATAAAACTACCATCATAACATATGGATAGCATGGAACACAAAAGCTGTAATCACCAAACAGAAGGAGAATACCATTCTGTTCATGTTCCTGTGTAGAAGGTACTGGGGATTATAATAAGGAACTCAGTATTCCAGTTATCAGTCTTATGCCTTTGGCATAGAAATAAACACAGAATGAAGAGAAGAAAATTCAAGATGTTCAATCTTGCCATTAAATATATTTATGTCTCAGAATTTTTTAATGAATTCTTTTTATTTTTTTAGTTAAACCTGGTAGTAGTTATACAAGTATGAAAACTCCAAGGGGAATCACTCTGGGGGTGATCATCCAGAAAATGTTTCATACAGCAAACTGGCTAAAGACACTCAAACCCTTGAATTTGATTTTAGTTGTGGTTATTAACCTGCTTTGCCTCTACAACAGTTTGGCCATCAGCAGTTTAGGTTAACATGCTGGGCAGAAAAGTGATGATTCACTTTCTATTATGTCAGGTCAAGGGGCAAGCTCAAGCAAAGCAACAGGACAGACAGGCAACTGTATTCAAAGCACATTTACATAATGAATGTAGTCAGACACCACAGCAGAATTTCCCAGGAACTGTGAATTCTCAGCATCTCTTTTCCCGAGCTTAAGAATAAATCAAGGGGGTTTATTGTGCTTGGTGAGCACAGTGATGCTCAAAACTTGATGGCATATTCAACTGTTGAAAGTCCTGGAGACTACCTCTGCTGAAAAGAATATTAGAAATGAATTGAAAAGTAAAAGACAGATGGCGATTTACACATTAGATCACTTAGAGTAAGTAAAACATTAAAAAAGCCAATCTCCTTTAGTCATTCTACGACTCAATTTTTTAGGTTTGTGAGCTTGTGAACTTCATTAAATCCTTGAGAAGCTGACAGTAGTATCCAAGAGCTTACTGATATAGAAAAACCCAAATGCATAAGCAACCACACTATTCTGAATCAGAAGAATTTCTTTATATGCAACAAATTTCTGCCACATTTTTAAGGAGCCACAAATCTGTAGGAACATCTTGGGTGTCCAATGAGCTCACCCTTTGTGTTTTAAAGTTCTGGGGTCTAAAACTGTGGAAGTGGCATTCCGTGTAGCTTTTCCATATGAGGTATACATGCATGGCATAGTGCTTTTTTTGATGGAATTTCAAACAGCAACACCATCTCAGTGGCCTGGGAATCATGATCCTCAAATCACAGAAAACTTAAAAGTATCAATTCAACAGAATAAACTGAAGTATCATTTCTCCATTTTTTCCCCCATTAAAGCGCAGCCATTACATTTCCTGAACTTTGAGATTCTCTAACCCTCCTCATGAAAAAAATAGATTCTATATTTACATGACTATAAAATACACATACTATGCATCTGCATACCAACAGTTAAAACAACTGAAAATCCAAAGTTTTAAGGGACGGACACACACACACACACACACGTATATATATATATAACTATTTGGAAATTGTTTAATAAAAGTCAGTTTGGATAAAAAAGGCCATAAGAAAACAATCTTCACTCCTACTCCTAATTTCCATTTCCTCTTATTTTTTTTCCCCTTTTACTAAAATCTTTCTATATGAGAAAGCAAACAGTGCAGTTAGAAGTGCCACCACAGTGTGTCATGGGAGTTATGCTATGGGCACCTTCTCCTTACTCTCACTTCTCAGAAATTCATTCCCAGGCCAGAGTGCATCTTTCTCATTTCTGTGATTACACATTTTCCCTAAATACCTTAGTTAATCAATTTTTCATTTCTCTCCAGTGAGCTATGAATATTTTAATTCATAGGTTCCAGGGTGTAATATATACAAGAGACATGGGTGAAAGGCCTGATATGACTTTGCTGAGTATTGCATATTCATGTAAACCTCATCAGACTAATCATGCTTTGAAATTTTGTGTGAAATTGATGAAATAGTTAGAAGGTGCAAAATCATTGTTTTAATACTGCTAATCTTGGACTGATAACAATGACTATTGACAATTCCTGAAAGAGCAAAAATAAATTAATGTGAATTCAGAGGGTTGAATCTCTTTATCCCATGATATTCAGGTTTTGCCAGCAATTATTCTTCAGCATTCTGTGGAATATGGTAACAGAAGGCATGCACTATTATATTACACTGGTTCAATTATGCCATATAAATAGGAATTGGACTACACACTCTGAAACTTTTGAAATCATCTCTCCTGCCTCCTTCACAAATTTCCCCAAGAATTGTGCTTTTTTCCTTGTACCCAAAAGAGAGTTTACTTTAACTAGTTATTTAAAATCACACAGCCATGAAGAGATATTGAATTAAAAATACTGAGGAATATTTCCTCTGTGCACAGTAAAGAGGCAATATGTTATTAGTACTGTAAATCACTGAGATTATGCTGAGACCTTCAACTTTATCAGATACGAGTTTTTCCCCAGGAGTCCTTAAGAGATTTCCAAACAACCAGTAGCCTTTCTTTTTTATTTGCTTTTTAAATTCTTTTTATTTTCTTTTTTTTTTAAAATAAAGTAGCCTCAAAGAATCACAGACATCCTTCCACATTTCTTCCACTCTAACAAAAGAAATTACTAAGAATCACTTAGAAATGTTTTCCTTTTTCAGTTTGTTTGTTAATTTTCTTCAGAAAATTGTATTAAGCCAAAGGGCCAAAGCACCAGTTTTAAATTAATTCTCAATATACAAGGTTTTTTGCTTGACTATGAGTAAATAATTTAGAAATTGTTAAATCTAATTGTTCTGGATTTAGGAGTGATACTCAGAAACAAAATATGGATTCAAAGAGCTGTGGTTTCAGTACTGTGCCAGCACACACATACCAAGTATATACCACTTCTGCAACTTCCAGCTTTTTTACCTAAGAGGGATGAAAAGTGTTTATGTAATTTGCACATCTGTGAACTGAAATTTGCATGCATAGTATTTAAGAAATTCCTTGGAGATTGAAAAGCAGACATCCCAATAAAGACAAACAAAGTGGTAATAGGAATACATGTTACAACAGCAAACACAGGCAACCAATCATTTACAACATAAGCAAAAACATCACCGACAAATAAAGAAAGCACCCTTTTTGAAAAGTAAAAAGAGGCTTTGCATCTGAAGAATATTTTGCATTTGCATAATACCTTTCAATTTCAGTGCTTTATAAACATGAATTAACTATAGCCATGTCTAAACTAGAATGCAGCTTATAAATATACACTGCTCTAGAAAGAAAAGTTTGTCATCTGCAGCAGCCTACAGCAGCTTAGATTTGCTGTTAAGGCTTATCACAGGCAATGCTGAAGAGCTGCAGTGTTTATCCCTTATCCAGGACATCCAGAGCAATGCATCCTCCTGGGTATGTGTCCTGACAGTAGTTCCACATCTATGATCACCATCCATATCATAATGGCATCAAGCCTTGGTGCACTCACTCCTTTCTCCCTGTCTCCCCCGGCCCCCTCCCAGCAGAAATATGTTACACTGGCAAGAGAACAGTTGCACTGCTATAACTGCAGGTAAACGGAGGGATTCAGCAGGCACAGAGAGCTCACACCCCAGATTAGCACGCTGATGTCAGCCATGCCTTGTGCTGTAGACATGACCTCAGCTTCAAATCACTATCCCAGCACATTGATTTGTGCTGCTGGAGCCATGTTTAATTGAGACCCAGAGGGGACTGTTTTCTAATCGCTCAGTGATGTAGCCCCAGTCCTGAAAACACCTCCATACATGCCTAATTTTAAGAAGATGAGCAGCATGACTCAAATGCTAAAACTTAAGCTTGTCTGTATCTGTAAATTTCATGTACCCACACTGAGAGGAGCATGGATTGTTGATTTAAACAGTGAGGCCTGAATTGCAACTCTTGATTTTAGTAGAGGGACCTATGGAATACTTTGGACTTCAACTGAAAATATTTAGCAGTCAAAGATTACAAGCAGGTTCAAAGAAATTACAGTCACCTGAAGGTACCCTGTGGCTTTTCATATTGTTGAATTAGGTAAAACTAAAATTTTCAAAATCAGGAATAAATAGTACAGACACAAACTTCAGTTTCTCCCCGCTTGTTTCCTCATTGTCACCAATCCCTTGGATGAACAAGTGTTCCATCTGTATTCATGATAACTGATGAGACAGCTTGACATAAACTGTAAGGGCTGACAAGTAAATGTATTCATTTAGATACAGTGGTCTCTCTCCATACAGCCATATCTTTAGGAGTAAGGTAAAACATGGGAAGTGAACATCTCTGACTCTATTTCAGTGAATATCGAAAAGGAATAGGTTTATTTACACAGATGAGACCCTTTGCTGTGTGAATAGTCAGCTAAAGTCCTGTTGCAGAAAAAATAATGTTAGAGACCACCCCTATAAACCTAAGGAGATTTAGAAGGTGTGAAGGAGTCAAAAAAACAAGTAGATATGCTTGTTGCCTCTGGCAGGCTTACACAGGTCCATCATATATCAGTAACTCCTTACAGTGTAAAGCTTCAGAAGGGGGCTGCTCATCACAGAGCAATGCCTCACTTCAGAGATTCAACTCTTACTAGAATCCTGGAATCTTTTAGTTGGAAAAGTCTTCAAGTCATCAAGTCAAGACATCATCAACTCCAACCATCAGCTCAGCACTGTTATATCAGCCACTATGCCATGTCCTATATTTTTCACATATTTTAAATACCCCCAAGGATGGTGAGTCCATCACTTCCCTGGGCAACATGTTTCAATGCTTGATAACCCTTTCCATGAAGAATTTTTTGTTAATAGACAGCCTAAACTTTCCCTGGGACAACTTGAGGCCTTTTCCTCTCATCATGATACTTGTTACCTGAGAGAAGAGGCTGACACTCACCTGGCTACAACCCCCTTTCAGGTGGTCTAAGAGAGCAATGATTCTTATCTTTTCAAGGCTATTCAGCTGCTTCTCATATGGCTTGCACTCCAGACCCTGCATCAGCTTTTTTACCCTTCTGTCAACATACTCCAGCACCTCAATGTCTTTTGGTAGTGAGGGGCCCAAAACTAAACACTGTACTTTAAGCAACAAAATTTACTCAACAAAATTTCTCAGGAACCTGGTGTCATGCTTTAAACCTAGCCAGCAGCCAACCCCATCCAGCCCCTCACTCACTCCCCTGACATTGGGACTGGGAAGAGAATCAGAAGGGAAAGTGCTAGGAATGTCATGGATTGAGATAAAGCAGCTTAATAGGGAAAGCAAAAGCCACACATGCAAGCAAAGTAAAACAAGGAATTAATTCACTGTTTCCCATGGGCAGTGTTCAGCCATTCCCAGGAGAGCACCATCACACATAACAGTGACTTGAGGAGACAAAGGCTATCATTCCAAATTCCCCCTCTTCTTCCCCCTGCTGTATATACCTTAATATATGGTCTGGAATAACCCTTTGGTTAATTTGGGGTCACCTGTCTTGGCTGTGTCTCCTCCCAACTTCCCATGCATCCCCAACTTCTTTGTCAGCATAACAGTACAGAAAGCAGAAGAGGCCTTGATTTTAGGTAAGCCCTGCTCAGCAGTAACAACATGTCTGTGTTATCAACCCTGCATTCCACACAAACCCAAAACACAGTCCCATAACTGCCTGTGAAGAAAATTCTTACTGTGAAGAAAATTCTTACTGTGAAGAAAATTAACCCTATCCAAGCCAACACCAGCACACCAAAGATAAGGAATTGGCTATTCCACACATTTAAACAGATTTGTTTAAAACATGAAGTCTTGATATAATGTTGATTTCATCAGATAGCTGTGGTGGGTGATCCTGCTCACTATTTCTTCTAGCAATAGCACAGTTGTGTTTGAAATTCTTGCAGTGTGCAGACACCAGCATCATCACAAACAGCCTACAGCCCTGGTACCAAGGTGAGACTCTGTGTGTTTCTAACAGTAATTGAAGCAAGAAGAGAACAGTACATTCCTCTGCCATGCATAGCAACAATTCTATTTCCCCCTTCCACAACACATTACTGCTTGCTATCATCCATATTTGCAATGCAGAATATGTCCTTTTGCACATAAAATTCAATAGCACTAGTTTCTTTCCGGACCATTCTCGTTGTGATTATATAGCTGATTTTATAGCAGGTTTATGCTCTCAACCAACTAGGTCCATATGGAGTAAGACCTTGAAGCCATCACAAGAGCCTGCACAGTAAGCCACAGTCAGGGGCTGCCTGGCTTCCATCTAGTGCTACATTTTAGCACAGGGGAGTTAGGCTTAAATATTAAAAATATCCATACATATTAATATCAGCGCGAAATAATTATCCAAACAACTCTATGGATTTGGACTGAATCAATACAAAGTCAAAAGTCTTTATACCTTCTAATAAATAAGTCTGTTTCCTTTATACTGCTTCAGGAATTAGGATACCATCAGCTAGCGGAACAGAGAAGAAATGGTGGAATACATTCCTTTTATTCTCTAGAGTTTAGGTCACAGGGCCTCAGGGAATAATCTTTCTGAAGTAATAATTAACAACTCAGGGGTGAAAAAATATGTACTTGACCAAGAGGCACAGAAGAGTTTCACAGGAGCAGTCATGTAACAGGAGCCAAGGATCCTCCACTGTGAGGCATTATATCCCAGCTCAATACATGAGAATATCTTCAGGAGAACACATATGTCTTGGCATGTGTACCTCTGTAAACTGTCTCATTCTGCTCCTTTGTGTTGGTCTATCAAATGCAAACATGCAGCCCATGTGGTCTCCTGCCCTTTGGAAATGTTTCTGATGATAGCTGGTCTGAAATGCCACCTCAGGCATCTGTGTCAGAAACATTCAGGCAGGTGAAATCCACCCAAAACATTCATTAGAGACCTATGCTCCTTACTGGAACTAGTGTTAAATCTGTGAAAGAGCATATTTCTGAAGGACTCAGATAGTTTTGACTTTATCATTGTACTTGAAATAGACAAAGATGGTAGAAAATGCTATATAAAATATTTTGCCCCATCTGGAGAGTAAGCTCAATATAGTTTTTGGTCAGTTTTGTTGGGTTTTTGTTGGGTTTTTTTGCTTGTTTTTTCTTTCATTTCTCTGTCTTAAATTGTTTTTATTTTAATTGCTTCATTCTGAGGTTAATACCAGGTTTATTCTTAAGTTAATGTTCTGTGCAGTAAATCTGCTTTCCAATTAGAACAAAAGTATGAAATTCTTTTGGATAGGAATTAACGAACCGTCTCAAGAAATTTTGGTTGGTTTTTCTTTTATTTACTTCTAAAGGAGATAAACCACTTGTGGTTCACTGCCCCAGATATCAGTTTTTCCTAACACATTTGCAGTTCTTCATTTGTGCAAGAAAACCTTGATCAGGCAAAACTCCCACTGGTTTCAATGAAAAATCTTCAACTAAGGTACACAGAAATGTGAATTTAATTGTCTCCAGGTATTACATCATATATAGATTCCTACACTGCTGGCTTTAGGATTTTATTACTAGAAATGGAGTGAGAGATAGATTTAAAAGCTGCTTCAGCCTAGAATTTATCATATGTTGTGTATTAGAAGATTCCTTCTTCTTCATGATGCCCTTATCACATTTAAAAGTAATTCATGAACTGTTATAGTGCCAGTATGAGATTAGGAAACAGCAGTGTTTTGCCACTGTGATGTTTCCATGCTTTCCTAGATGAGAAAAGATGAGTGGAGTACAAAAATTTGTTTCTGTTTTTTCTGAAAAACAGACTGGAGAGATGGATTTATTTTACCATATAAGTAGGGCTTGAGTATTTTCCGTGCATGGCTGGAAACTAGCAAAGGCAGAAGGCTTGGGTTTTAAAGTGTGTCTGGCCCATCTGAGAGACAACATGTGGGGATCTCTGTCTCTCTGTGCAAGAAGACGAGAGCAGGCATGCTGGAAGCTTACACAGGAAAACAATATTAAGGATTTTGGTGCAAAGTTGCAAAGTGATAGGCTTAATGGGTGCAGGTACTGACAGGATCTCAGGGACTGGCATTAAATAAGAACATGAGTACTCCCTCTGTAATGACTGGAATAGTGTACACCTCCAGGGGACATTTGTTTCAGATGTTTGCCTCTAAAAGATGTTCTCATTTAAGAGATGAGTGCACTCAGAGGTTTCTCTCTGAAAATAATTTTCGATTGAAAAGGTCAGTTCCTCTAAATACTGTAAAATCTACTTAAATTACCTAAAAATTAGTTCCTCTTGTGAAAGATTAAATAATGACCCAAACTTAAACAATGAATCAATGGATCCAGCTCAATTGAGCAAAAGCTTCTGAAATGCAGCCAAAAGAAAAATGTTTTGTCTGTATATGTGTGTATTTGAGGAATCTTATCTGACCATGAGTGTGTCAACAGTTTATCTTCAATTCCAGTGACAATGATAAGAAGCAATTTAAAAATATATCTTTCAAGAAGAGAAGTAAATTCTATACACAGGGTGTGAAGGCTCCTTATCTTGGAGGCTGTCTGGTGCATAGTGGGTCCTAGCCCTTCTTAAAGCTTACTTATCTACAAATACTGTGATCATATTTCCTCTAGTGCTGCAAGAACTCACATTGATTATCTTTGGATCTAGGCAGTATAACTGGACTTTTTCAGTAGGTTGTAGCATGGTATGCAAATTTAGCATATGTCTTTTGAATGAAAAATATTTTTATATGGAAAAAGCTTTATTAAAGATATTCAGAACCCTATGTTATATTTGTATCAGTAAAGTATTTTTGTCACAACTTTGAAAAAAGATTTTCTTTGTGTCTCTTCAACTTCTAAAGCCTTACAGTCATAGAAAGTTTCTTTGATGTACCTGGTATATTTCCAATGTGTCTTTCTCAATGGATGCAGTTTGAGCTAGGGTTGCTGGAAGTGTATACTCAGATCAATTTTAAGTTTGGTGATCAATCATCTACACCAAGCATTTCTGACCCAGTATGGCAGTTTGGGATACAGCAGTTCATCTAAACTTCTCTCTTTGACTTAGATGCCACAAGGCAGTCACTTAACACCAAAGAATATAGCCACAAAATACTATTGCAACATGCTGCAAAAACTATTATGACAAGTAATAGTATAATTTATTTTACAGGTGGAGTAAAAAAAAAAAAAATAGGGTATTAGGTAAATCATTTAACCTTAACCTCTGCTTCCAAGATGAACATGCAAATCTGTAGGAGCTGAGAATTTAGTTGATGTCTCTTAGCAATTTACAATCAGGAAAAAGGATCTGCTGAAGAGCTGGAGAAGGGACAAAAAGAGAATTAATTTTCATGTTAATTTTCACATTACATCCCATCATTAACAGAAAAGCTGTTCTAGGAGATCACCTCAAATACTTTGCTGGCATTGTGTCCTGTCTCTGACAGGTGGGCAGTAGCACATGTTTAGAGAACAGTGCAAAAGCAAGGCAAATATCAGGTAGGTTTTTTTTACTCCCAGCATCAGGTGATCAGCAATTCAAAGATTTTGAGAGCTGAAAGCTTATTTAGACTAATATATTTAACAAATCCCACTACAGACTGAAGGATGTTCTGCTTATTTAACTTCCTTCAGCCTTTTACGGCACACTCTTCAAGTACCTAACTGACAAAAATTTACACCCTTATAGAAAGAATAGGAATATGTAAGGGAAGAGAGGTTTGGAAATGAAAAAATGGTAAATTCAGTCACAGGACATTGTGCCAACACCTAATGAAAATGAGAGAAAGGGATTTGAGGCTAGATAAAGAATGGCCTGACTGTAATTGTGCAAAGAACTTGACTCTGTATCTGAAGGTGTTCTCCTTGTCTATGATTAGGAGTACTTGGGGCTCTGTATCTGCAACACTGAATAAAAACTGCTTACAGGGGATCAAGCTGACTGTTTAGTTCATTGTTGCATTAAAGCACAGGAAAAGTCTTAAATGGAAGCTGTCTACAAGAGGGCACAGCAGCCAAGGTGATTCTTCATGTGGACCCAATCTGCTAGTCAAAAGTAACCTGTGAAGTTTGCTGAACTTTAGGCTATGCCAAGTAGCTAGTGAGCTGTAGGGAAAGGAAGGGGAAAGAAAAAGAGGTTTGTGATACAGCTAGACTGGGGTGATAAAAACACAGAATACAGTGATTTTTCTAATTTCACTTGGTCATAAGATCCATGTTTTTGCCTAATCTCTCTTTTAAACTATTCCTACCTTATTCCTTCCCAAAATTTGCAGATGGCAGTTCTGTCATTATTTGCAGTCAGATAGCACTTCCATCTTTAAGTAAAAGTAATTTACTTACAAGTACCATCTTTGTATGTGTTTTTTTTTAACTTTGCTTTATGATCGTGTCTTTCAGCAGGCCCTTATATTTACACTGTGAGAAATAATTGTTTCATGTTTATTTTATGCATGATGTAGATTATCATAGAGCTCTTTTAAATTAATCAGATATTCACCTTTCTTCAGAGCCAAGAGTCTTACCTCACTACTTAAGTTTCTCCTCACATATGAAACTATTAAAGTATGTATATATGTATAAAAGTATATTAAAGTCCTGCTGCCATGTACTCCATATCCTCATTCAGAAGGGCTACCTGTGTTAATCAAAATGTAGACTCAGAGTGAGAGTTTACAGTGGCATAACAACCTTTTCCAATTCATTCTGCATTCCTTTCTCATTAATTGTTAACTCTCTCTTTTTGTTTGTTTTGTCTAGTTTTGCTTTTAACAGCATAGACTATTAACCTAAGGCTTTTCATGAACTGTTCCACATAAGTTACATTTCCATGATGTGACAGTTAATTTAAAGGTTTATTTACATTTCCTTCTGAGTATATTGCTCCACACTCATCAGCATGACCCTCACCTGTCATTTTATCATCAGCCACTAGTCCTCTTGAGATCCTTATGCTAATCTTTTCAAGTCAGGACAAATCCCCAACCTCTCTGAATACTGACCACCCATTTTTCTGACTTTCAGTGGGTTATAATCCCAATACTGACCTTTCCTTCTTACACTACTGGACCTGTGGTCTAGTGTCTTTCATTCATATTTGGCTGGCTCAAGCAGACACAATACTTATGAGGCTTAAAATGAGGAAGCCAAGGTGCCTGAATCAACCTATGCAGAGAGCATAGGAATGGGCAATTGCCCTATTCCTAAGGTACCTTTTGCTGTCTCCATTGCTCACTGCTGCAGCCAGAGTGAAGTTACACAATGTGGCTGAGCCAATCCAGTTGCTCAGGGCTGCTCAGACAAGACATCTTCCTCCCACATCTCTCTTCCCACATTCTTGGCCTCATCGTCCTGTTTCTCTCCTCACATCCAGGCCTGCCAATTGTCTGATACCTCAATAAGCCAATTTAGCTACCTAGCCCACAAAAAGCTGTTTATTCACTTTACTGTGTCAAGTCCATTTTCCATCCATTTAGAAAGTTGAATTGTGTGAGCATAAAGACTGTTGAAAAC
This sequence comes from Erithacus rubecula, assembly GCF_903797595.1. NCBI lineage: Eukaryota > Metazoa > Chordata > Aves > Passeriformes > Muscicapidae > Erithacus > Erithacus rubecula. The sequence continues at coordinate 24,386,849 of NC_136686.1, read as the reverse complement.
CAGATTTGGCACAAGGAAAGGGTCAGGAATCCGTGGCTGGAGAAATAGTAAGACCTCCCAACTTTTAAAGACAGCAAGCCATTCAATGAGATGGAGTCCTTTCTTGTAAACCCACTCTTAGAATAGGTTAAGCTGCCAAGCTACCCTACCACTCAGCCAAAGGAGGTCTTGCTCCCTTCCCCTATTTGCAAGTTCCCCTTTGTTTCCTCTATTTTTTCTCTTAATATTCCTTGCTTGCATCAGCTCTGGAAATCACACTGCCTGACTGAACTTTTCTGATCTGGAGGTAAGTCAACTCATCTCAGCAACCAGCCAAAGTAGAATAAACAAACTTTTTTTGCAGGGTTTGAATTTGCATAGATTACATCAGCTTACAAGGAGATCAGATGAGATCCTGGAGACTGTTTAAGATAATCACAGGAGCTTAGTGGTGGGTAAAAGAAGTGAGAAAGGGCAAGAGGGAGCACTAGAACATCCATTCCTTGTTGCATTGAAGAAGTTAATTTGAAACTATACCTATAGACTGATATGGTTATAGCTGGGCTCTAAATCTGAATTAAAGGTGGTGTTTAAAGCATTTCTGTGCTGCAGTATTTTTGCAAAGAATAAAACACTCTGAATGACCTGCTTTGGAAGATGGCAAGTAACACTCTAGTGCTTATAATTCCCTTTTCCTCTCCTTTAAATACAAGAATGAATTGTTGGCATGTCTTTCTGAAGATCTCAAGTTCCATACATATGTTGTTTTTTTTTCAAAAAATGAGTCCTGCAAAACAGAATGCCTGTAATTCATTTATTATTCTCCTAGAGGGAAGATACTGTGACAGAGAGTGACTTGGTGAGCTTGTGGATCAAAAATATAATGCTACCAGCTAGTCACCTTTTAGATTTTTGCATGCAGAAAGTATGATTAGAAGGTGATCATACTCACAACTTGAGTGGTTGTTGCTTTTCATGTCAACGTGGCATGCTGGGAAGTGCCAGGGCCCTGGTCTGGAATGTTAGTACAGTATTCCTGGAAGATCAGAGCTGCAGTTTAAAGAAAACTAAGGACGTGTACATACAGATACAGATAATTTGAGGCACTTTGGAAGTTTAAGGACAAGCTAACTGAACTGTTGTGTCAACACTGCCTGCAAAATTAACCTGTCTCTCTGCAAAGTTCTGCTGCTATTTCTACTCTATCCAGAAGGTAGCTTATGTGCTAGGGAATGAAAATTCAAGTCCCTTCTTTTAATACGAGCAATATCCATGCCATTTTTTGTGGTTTTCTATGTTTTTCTATAAACAAAGTAAGTATATGCTACTTTTCTTTGGGTTCTACAGATAAATTTTATATTGGAAGAAACTGCATGTAGTCACTCCTTTATGGTATACTAAACATCCTTTGCTCTTGTTTTTAGGAAAGAGCTACGTTCCTCATTCTTAAGATTCTCCCCTTTATTACTTTGTAAGACTTTATCATGCACTCACATACTTTCTTCCTGGTTTTGGCTAGCCTAATTGTAAAAGTGCATAGACTGAAAGGCCTCTCTTTTCCCTCAGTTGTGGGGAAAATGTCTGCTTATTATGCTGGAGTCTTTTCTACATCCTTCTGCATAGTTTGCATGAATGCTACAAACATTTTGATCTACTTTTGTAGAAGGACCCACATTGCATTTATTTGGTTGAAATTTATTTTGCATTTGGTAGAGGAAGAGGAACGATTTACATGGTATTTTAATTTTCAATAAAATTAGAATTGTGAGATGACTATTCAGAAGTAATAAAAACAGCTACAAATATCTTTGAGTTCCCATTTATTTTCATAATTAAAAGTGAATATTATTTTGTAGATAAAGCTATTTCATTTTAACTTCCCAATATAAATAGTCATTTGAATACTAATTATTCTCTGGGAAGTTCTACAGGGATTTGATTTTTATGCCAAATATGCCTTGAATATCTCTTAGGGACTGAGAAATTTTCCCATTCTTTTAGATATAAGAAAATCCCCTCTTTGTGCCATATCTAACCTGATTCAAAGCAATTCTATGGGCTTAATGTGTTCTCATGTTCACAATACTGAAATCAGACTATTTCAAACCTACCCTGGCAGCAGGATAAGAAATCTGAAAGTTATTTCATTTCAGGTTCTCTATTTTTTGTTACTTGAATGAATACACAAACAAGGCTTTTAAGAGGCTCCGGTCCCTCTCTTTGTAGTTACAGTTCAGAGAATTCAGAGGCGTGGGACTGAACTGAAAATATGTGGGGTATTCCTAGAGCTGCCAGTAATAGGTAAACCATGAAATGGGCCTTTGCTTTGTTTTCTTCAGGAAAATTGAATTCTTGAACAAGGGAGGAAAGGGGAAATGTAGAAAAAGCTTTTTTTTCAGATAAGCTTTTACTCTGGTAGGCTCCTATTTAATCATTGTCCCTGGTTGATAAAACAATTTGCTATTGTTCTGTACCTTTGGGCAGCCACATAAAGAATCTAACCTGCGGGGGGGGGAAAAAAATTATTAAAAAAAAGTTAAAAAAAAAGAAGGCATTACTAGGCATTACTTACATCTAATATATACCTGTTAAGTTACTGCAGAAACAAGAGGTCTACGGTGTGCTAGGGCTGTGCACAGGACTTCCCACCTGCCCTGGGACCTTCACCTGCTGGCATCAGCCTCTTGGGCACAATGAGTCCTCTTTCCCTTGCTCAGCTCCAAACTGGAGGAGGGGGAAAAAAAACTTTTCCTTCTGAAGCTCTGCTCCAAATCTCTCATTCCCAGAGGGTTGCAATGAACAGGAACCATGGTGTGTGTTCACTTCCCGTCTGGCAAAGCCAGTTTAAAATAATAACAAAAAAGGTCGTGGAACAGCTCAGTACGAATCCAGTCTTTCGTGTTGCTGCCTCACTGGTTCTCTGCTAGGCCACACTTTGGAAGGTGCGTTTAGTCTGTAAAGGCTCCCATGCAAATAGCTCGTTTACTTAAAAGTCCAGGGAGAGCAGAGGGGCCACAGAGCTCTCTTTCCCTTCATCTTCCCCTCCCTCGTTCTAGACCTTGCGAAGGAGTGAGGTACGGAAAAGGCAGGTTATTATGCATTGAGAACTGGTGTGGCAACTGTAGCTTGCCCTTCATTAACGTGCGCTTAAGCTCAGCGACTTGACCTGAAGTGGCTGGAGCCTCCCGGGGAAAGTTTTCAGAGCTTTTGTGTGTGTGTGTGCCTTTACAGAGTTGCACTCGGGAGCAAAACCCCCTCTTTCCCATTCGTTGCCTGTTGCCCTGAGGGTGACAAGGCTGAGAGTTTAGCAAGTTCTGTGCATAACTTCGCATCACAGGAGCAAGTGCGTATTCCCCCCCTCCCCTTTCTTTTTCCTGCTTCGAAACACCTCCTTCAAGTTCGCAGCTGGGCAGGACTCCAAAGGTGCAGCAGCAGCAACAAACTGGAGTTCAAAGTTAGCAGTAAATTGCACAACTTCCAGCTCATCGCTACGCTCGGTGACTATTAACAAGCTGGAAGGCGCTCAGGCAAAAAAAAAAAAAAAAAAAAAATAGGGGAGAAGGGAACACCCTCGAATTCTTTGGGGATCGCTGATGTTATGCCGCTGGGATCATGGCTCCTTTTGGAAGGAATTTATTAAAAACGCGGCATAAAAACAGGTAAAGTGCGTGGGAATGTGGAGGAAAAGGTAGAGAGCTATGGGATGAATGACTTTTTATACTTTTTGTTCGGTTCTGGGGTCAGGATGTGCTATTGGGACCGTGCCGTTCCCCGCAGCTGCACTCCGGGGCTCACCTGCGAGCGGGGCCGGGCCGGGGGAGCGGCGGGGAGCGGGAAGAGTGCCGAGGGAAGGGGCTTTTCCCTCGCCCCTTGCCCCGGACCTGCCGTGCCCCTCTTTGCTCAGTCTCTTTCGACTCTGGCAGTATTTTCCGTGAGCGGGAGGCAGCTCTTCCGGAGCTGGAGCTTTCCCTGCAGTGCCCCGCGCTGGGCTCGGCTCGGCCGGGAGAAGCGGCTGCGGCCCCGACGGCCGGGGGGAGCCGAGCTGTGCCCCTGCCCGGGACAGACCCCCCGGGTCTCACGGCAGGCCGGCTCCGGGCCCCGGCCTTAGCCCCGCTGCCCGGGGAGTGACCGCAGCCGGCGATCCCTCGGATCGAGCCCGTCCCGTATCTTCCCGCTGGCTGCCAGCTGGGAGGTAGGAGAGCATCGGGCTCCCAGCGCGGGGAGGCGGGATGGGGACATGCTTTTTTTCTGTTTAGCCTTCAGTCCGGGATGGACTTGTACTGTACTTTTGTTTTAGAAAATTCTTCAGAAGGGACTGCTGTGGTCCTTGGGTGTGCTACTGCGAAGTTTATGGGGACTTTGCCCCTTACTCTGTACATGCTTCCACACGCCCCACACACGGGCTGCAGAAAGGAGAAGAAGGGTTATGTAATCATGTTGGGTGCTAGGGTGGTACTCGGTTTTTTAAGAGTAAATTTGTTGGGACCCTATGCAATGTACAGTGGCTGAGTCCATCTAGCTGAAGCAGAAACAGGTCAAACAGAAGTTTTGTCTCAGTGAGAAACTCTAAAATCACTTGTAATCTCATCCCCATTTCGCCTAGTGCTCTTCACTGAAATTTAGTTTGTATTAAAATAATGAAAAGGATGATTTTTCTATGGGGAATATAATTGAACTCTAAATAGTCTTGTAAAAAGATCCCATTTCTTTTCCATGTTCGGCTTTTGGTTTTCACCTTCGATATACTGAGAATGATTTAGGGGGGCTTGTACTTGTTGGGATTGTGTAAAAATATAAAGTTGGTATATTATATCGAATATAAATTAGAAAGATTGTAACAGTCAATGTTTGAAAATAGGGTACTATTTTAGAATTATTAATATTGTAGTTTACTGATTAAACAGCGTATCTTGCTAATGTATCTGAAAACAGTAAAACTGATATAATTCTCATATGGCCATTTTTTTGTTTAGAAGATCTAGAAAGATGGACACGAACTTTTCTAGGAAACTGCTTTCACATAGATCTGGAAATTTATTACTCTTAAAGTAGAAGTTTTGTTCCTGCTATCACTTACCTAAATAAGGATTAAATTACAAAGCACAGTTCCCCTGTGTTCAATAGTGAAACTGTTTCTCTTTTGGGTATTTACAATATCTTCACACTAATTGCATAAATCTCACTATGTTTACTGATGTGATATTGTATTCCTCAGGAAAATAAAGTCATAATTCAAAGCTTTAAATAGGTAATAAAAATTAAAATACCAAAGGTACCATTACTGTGAACATCTAGGACTTTCTATTCATTTTATCCTCACATCCCCAAAAATAAATTAATGCCTCTCATGGCTGAGAGGCTTTGTGGCAATAAGAAGGGACTGTGTGACCACAGAAACGTAGAGGGAGAGGGTCAAGAACAAAGGAAGTTACATACTTCTTAAGAAGTGTTATTATCTATTCAGATATTTAGATTTCTGCATATTTCAGTGTTAGCTTTGATACTGAATTTTGAGAACTAAACTTTGCTTATGCAGTTAGTAAAATGGTTTTGCAGTATGATTTCAGAGCTAGATAAAAATTATGTCTCATTTTAATTGTATCTTGGTGAACTCGTTTGAAACCTTGAAAAGTGAGCTTGAAATCCTTCACTGGGTTTAGGCAAGTAGTTGTAGAGTCAGAACTTGTGGCTTACTACTATGTCTAACTACCTGTAAAGATACATACATAAATGTATATCTTTACCTGCTGCTGCTTTTTGAAATAAGTCTAACGCTCATTCACATTTCTGGGAAACTCAGCTTTTTTCTTTTTCTCTGGAAGTTCTTAATGACCATTTGCTACATGCAAATACAACTCCTGAAAGTAATAAGATAAGCAAATGAGGAATAAAATCTATGTTTACATGAGGACATAAAGCTAAGTTGAGGCAACAAAGGTAGGTGGAAGAAGAGCCAGAAGGAAAATGAAGGCGTTGCAGTCATTTGCTCAGATAACAAGATGACACCACTGTAATTAGTGCTTGTCTTGCAGCATTGCCCAGAGGTTCCAGATCAGAGCCCTGTTTAATAGTAGGCTCTTCACATCCAGATTGGAAATTGTCAGTGTCTGCCCCTAAGACCTCAGAGTTTAAACAAGAGGTTACTCTGTGTCTGAGCAAGAGGGGAGGGATGTTGACAATTATGTCAGAAGTCTTTAGAGAAACTGAGATTAAACTCAGGAAGACAAAACCTGTGCTGAACTGCTGATAGTATTTGAATGATCTTCAGTCAGTATTACTCTCTTGGGCTGCTGAAATGTCACTCACACAGAGACAGTACAAAGCCCATCATGCCCATAGATAACTTAAACCCTGGTTTGATTTCAGGGGAGTGGCCTCCAGGATTATGACTCCAACATGTGTTTCTTGGCAAGTTGATATCTTTTTTCAAGACCTAGAAGCAGTTTTTACACTATTTTTTGTCATTCTGTGACAACCAGAAGTAATCACAGTCGCCAAAATGTGTATGTGCTTGTCACTATGTCCCCAAGAGAACAATGCTTCCGAGATGCCCCACCCACTTACAAACCCAAATGTGCGCAGCAGGGACAGGTTGTACCCTCCAAGGCAACAAAGGAAAAACGAAAGTTTCCTGCAGGACTAAGGCTCTGCAACATGAATAAGCTCAAGGGGATTTATTTTTATGCAAATCTCTTAAAGATGCTTACTTTGAGAGTGAGAGGAATGCTCAGCTCACATCACACTTCAAAAGTTTAGTGAGGGCAGGAAATGCTTAGCTGAAGGTGGAGGAAGAGAAAAGCTGCCGAGTTCTCTGCTCATAAAGTCTAGCATTGATCTAACACATTGCTCTGCAGAGAGACAAAACAGCTCCCTATCCAAATAGGAGAAATATAGAACATACATACTTGCAGTGTTTAGGTACCAGGGTTTCACCTTGTATTTAATTTCCTAGTTGCTAAGCAGAACAGGAATTTACACTGCACTGATTTTTGGTAGGATTAAGACTTCTCTGCTCTTGGGTGCTAGATTTGATAATTTTTTGAAAATGGGTCTAGATTTATTTAAATACTTCAAGGATATCTGGATCTATGTCAAAGAAAGAAAATTGACCTCGTTGCTATTTCTTTCGTCAAGATCACTTCCATGGGTTTTGCACATAAGCCTAGAAAAAATTGTTGAATCTCTACTGTTTCATTCGTCTTGTAGCTGGGATACTGAAAGGAAGCAGGTACATATAATCCTGTATAATGCTATAGGACTGCCCTTTGTGCTCAACACACCTTGAGAAATGCATTTTGCCAGTGTACTTCATGCTGGTCTTATGTTTACCACAAATGTTTGTACGCTCTGTTGGCATGCAACAATTCTGAACCCGGAGTAGTGTTTCATGATTAAACAGTTGTGTTACAAATCTGGTAATATTAAAATGTGTTTACAGGTTTTTCTTTTTCTTCCTGTATTTTTTTCTACCTTTTACTGTTTACCCTTTTCCACTGTTTTCACTTTTACTCACTGCCACATGAGTTAGTGTTTCTCTGTAGGCGGGAAAGACTTACTTTGTCTACTCTTTGATTCTGCCTTTCTTTAATCAGCTTATCTCTGGTTCAGAGGTAAAAGAAAGAAAGACCATGTATCTCCATTCAGTGTTACGGATATAAAAGGGAGTTCTTCCTGTCCTGACAGTCAGAGGCCCCTCCCTAGTGAGAGACATTCAATTATTCTCTCAGTTTATATATTACAGTGCGGGGTAGTGAATTAGATTAGAGGCTTCATCTATCTGATACTGCCCTAGCATTTCCATGATCCCTCCCTTTCTCCCTCCCTCCAGTATTTTCTCATTGCATCTAGTTAGCACAGTGATTTGTGTATTACTCTGAACATCTCTCCTGCTCTACCTACGGTTGAGTACACTGCTGTACATTTTAAACCTTGATGAAGTAAAGCTGAAAATGCTCAGCATTGAGGTTTGAACTGGTAAAGCTCTTGGAGATCAGCTGCTTGTCTGAATGAACTGTGTGTGACCCACACTGTAAGTCTCATGGGACCATGTGAGATGTCTAATACTTCTCTTGGATGAGCATACCCGGATAAAAGTGTATATGAAGCTATAAAGGTGCTTTTTGATACAAGACTACGAAATATTTGGTATGTATATTGGAGGGGGCCGATAAAAGCTTTAGAATCAGTGGTGCTACCTATGCTAAATATTTAAATTGAAAAGATGGTGCTTCTTTGGTAATGGTAGGATGCATTCTTTTTTACATATTTTTTTAACTTTTCCCTGAGTGTGAAATGTATTAGTGAACTATCAAAGAAGTTGTTCCTTTTTGAGCCAGACTTCATACACTGTAATTTATTTTCTGGTCTGCCTTGGAAGCTTTGTCTCAGGGGTCAAAATGGTTGCATACATTTTCTAATAATCTTTGTACATATTTGTTCACTTCACTTTCAGGAAAAGCTTTTTGTCTAACAAAACACTAACCTTATTTCTAAAGAGTTAATTATCTACTATTCCAGGAGGGCAGGCAGCAATTTCATCCTGAAGGAGTAAATAAAATGAGTAATAGAAGTGTAATACTACACCATCTAAAGAGCATGACTTAGGTTAAGTTGAAGCTAATCTGAAACACTGATATAGTGTAGAGTCAGTCTGAGAGTTACATTTCAGACAAAATTCCCATTCTTTTAGTGAAAGATTAAAAGAGGAGAAACCTTGGTGGTCAGTGGTCATTTCCTCTCTTACTGTTGAAAAAGTAGTATTGTACATGAAGAAAGGCACATTGCTAAATATGTAATTAATTCGGTAGACAGAAGTAAGTTTTCAGAGTTGGATGTTTTTTAAAATTCTATGAACTTTAATACAAGTCAGTGATAATCACAGAGTAGAACATCTTGATTTACCTATGCTCAGGGAAAAAAAAGGTTTTTGTTTGTTTTATATGATTAATAATCATCTAAAACTCCCGTATGAAACACTATTATTTGAAAACATTAACATCTCATATGCTGTACAAGCCTTAATTAGTTCATCCAGCTTCTATATTTAGTATGTTGGTAAATCCTTATTAATAGTGACAGAAAGGATGATGCAATATAAAAATGTTAAGACCACGCATGAAGTGAAGCCTAGAACTGAATGTTGGACATGAATGTTGGGCTATTATTCTCACTTCTATTGTTTCTCTTACATGGTATGATACGCTTGAGATGATGATTTTCTGTCTTCTGCAAAGTGTTTCCATGCTAGCAGTTCCTCAGGTATCACAAAGGGCAAAACAGATAAGAGTTTCAGGAAGCCTTGTCCAAAAGTTTTTTGAGCACCTTTCTGGAACTTGACACAAATAGGCTCCAGGATGAACCACATTGCCTTTTCCTGGTTTGACCTAGCCAGAAATACACCTAGGGTGCAGGTGTTGCAATAGTGATAACGATACCAACTTGTTTGTGACCTCAAACAACCGATAAGCTTACTTAGTTTTCCTTAGCAGTAATTTGGGTGTTAATATTTACATGCCTCAGGAAAATAAGTAGGACATGACCAGACAGTGTAAAATGTGTAGAAGTGTAGAGTGTGAAAGCCAGTTAGGGGGAGAGGTATGAACTAAATCTGTGAGTTCTTTTTTTCTAGCCCTTATAAGACCATTAAACCTAGATGCCGTGCAGGGAAGTGAGAATACACTGTGGATTGTTTAGGTTTGATTTTATCTGATTTTTCTGAGGAATTTTTCAATTGCCTAAAATCTTTCATAATGTTAAAAATGCCTTGTAAGGAGGGTTTAGTGTCCCAGAAAGAGAAATAAATAGAGAAATTTCATGAGCATCCTAATATTAACTTTGACGTGGTTTTGTGAAGTGAACAAAAGAAAAGAAAATTACCTGCAGAAACTAAAAAAAACAGAAAGGAAGCTTCTCGATAGTAATGATAATAAAGTTGTCATGTAACATATTTACAATGCTATGAAACACAAGCCCTGATGCCATGTGGAAATGAACAAAAGACATCAAGAAAAAAATCTGGTGTATATTTGGCACATTTCTCAACACTTTATTTATACCCTTTATTTGAAGATATTTATCTTTCCCAGCTTTCTTGTTACATTATCACTCCTGTCTGCTTAAGTGCATTTTTGCCTCTGTCAGTTTGAGACATTTAAATTGTAGTTTAGATGGTTACTAGACATGTATTTTTGAGCATCAGCATTAGAAAAAGCCAGTCTATGTTTAGTCTTGGAGGTGATGCAAACCTCTGTTTTTCTGGGTTGTGGTTGGTTTTTTTGTGACCTTTTTTTTCCACATAAATTAGTAAGTTGCAGAATAATCATAGGAGAAAAGCATGTTTATAGAGATGGGATGTAGTTTTTTGTAAATATAATATATGATTTGTTTATATCGAGGGTAAAAATCATGAATCTGATTAAGTTGCTTTCTTTATTCTCCACCCCTATTTGCTCTCTTTCATTGATGTAAAGAGTTCTGAGTTACGAATTTCCCATCATAATGGTAAATATAATCATCTCTATTGGAAAGAAGGTTTTATTTTTTCCTCCTTTTAATAAATTTTGAATATAAATTTAAAATAAATATGCAGAAGCATAATATTCTCATGTTCAAGGACAAATTCAGGTTTATGAAAATTTAATAATCTATCAGACCTTTTTTTGGTCAGGTATAAATATGTTTACCTTAGTTTAGCTTGTAAGGGTGTATGACCTCACTGGAATAATGCAGCTGAGTGAAGACTACTAATTTTTAAGAGTCTGCCCCTGGGTCTTGAACATGCAATTTGCTTTGTGTTAATAGATTCCATCATCCATGTAGAACATCTTACTTTTCTTTCCCCAGCCTCCTTCAATTCAAAGGAGTTATTTCTACAGAGAGTATTTTCCACTGTGAAAGCACTTTTAAGCTGCAACATTTTTCAGAGCAACAGTTGAGACTCTGTTTTGATGACCTAAAGTATACCTCATTTGCCATAGGAAGTTATCAGATTTTGATCACTGATCAAAGAGTGGTTTAGTGATATTTATAAATATGGGATCTTGTGCTGATCTTTTTCAGCTGCTGGTGCTTTGGATGTTCTGAGCTGCTGTTTCCTTTGGACATTAGCTGTTGACAGACTTCCTCTGGACTGATTGCAAAGGGACTGGATATACTTTTTTAAACTTGATTATTGCCTGTATCTCTCAGGGCCTCTTTGTTGCTAATGTCCTACCTTACTGAAAACCCTGCACAAATTCAGTTTTCTAACAACAATTAGGATTGGTATTGACTTTGCCCCACTTTCCCAGACTCCCGGTACTTTAAAGATTAGGTAGATAACTAATAATGTTTGTTTACCCATGGAAGTCCATACAGGTGTCAGACAAAGATCTAAGTTATTTTTGGAACTGCAGTTGTGGACGATCATAGTACTTCTGCTGACACTCATATTGCTCCTGAGATTCAAGTACACAGTAAAACACAAATGTCAAGCTGCATCTTACTCTACTTGAGCCACTGAAAATTTGGGTATCTAGTCATCTAGGTACTCTTTGTAGTTAATGGATACATCTAAACACTTCTGGAGGGCAATTCATTCAATCTTAGACAAGCTGTCAGTATGGGATTAGTCACTCTTTTGGAGGTGCCTATTTTATGCCACTGATTACAGAGGAAGGTCAGAAAATTATCTTTGACTGCACATCTACATTTTTAAATAGCTTAAGGTAGCTGATATGAGCTCCACCCAATCACTTTTCTTGGAGCATGCTCAGATAGAGCAGATTATGAGGCATCTTTTGCACCACTCATTTTAGAAATTAAAAAGGGAAACATGAACGGAGAGGTGAATTACAGGTAGATAATGTGTGATTAAGGGAGAGCCATCCTAATAGCATGGATGTCTTCCCTGACCCTGCCACAAAATTCCTGCCTAGTTTTGGGCAAGACACATAAACCACAGTTTACAGAACTGGTTATTCACTGTGTGTTCCTCATTTGCTAATTCGGTGTCCTGTAAACTCTTTTACATAAGGGCTGAGCAAAGGAAGTTTATGAGTGCCTTACTTTGCATATGTCTATGGATATCAATTCAGTTAGAGTGGGAATTTAAATGAGTGGATAGATTTGGTTTGTAAAAGCAAGCTCTTTCCCTACAAGAGTATGTGGAGATAAATTCAGTAATGTCAGCCTGAAAAGCAGTGTAATATTCTGATGGTAAAGGGCATGTATCAAAAGTTTAAATTTTGAAAAGTGTCCTCTAAAGGCGTTCTACCATACCTAGGAGAAAAAATACAAATAAAAATGCACATATATTGAACAAATGTAAGTAATAAGGGCTAGTTTTGTGAAGATGCCTAAATGTAATTCTAGTCAGCTAAGACAATTTTTAAGAACTTAGGATGTTTAAATTCTGACTGGTAGCACTCCCCAGCCACCTGTACTCCTGTCATGTCTTACACTGGTCCTGAACACTGTGCAATTTGTGCTCCCCTCATTATGCATTATTCAGAAAAGTCTTGTGAAGTTATTCTAAACTGAAATTCTCTCAGTAATTCATGTGAAAGCTGCTTCATTTTGTGTTGGCTTAAGTTACGGTAAGGCAGACAAGGACAAGGATCAGTGTTGAAAGCTTCAGCTTCGGAGAGAAAAGAATCAGAGTTTGGACTGCTGTTCTAATTAATATGTCTCTTTTTTTTAATGCAATGAACATTTGGACATGATCTAACAGCATTTAAGTCCTGCCCTTTTGTTCGTGTTTCTGACTGCTTTAGGTCAGTTCCTGCTGAATTTGCTGGTGTCAGCAAACTCCCTTGTTAGAAGTTCAGTCCTTCTGTAGTACTTTCTGTGGAAGTTGAGGTGTCCAAGTGAGCATTATGAATTTCAGCAGCAAGGAAGATACTTGAAAGTTATAAAATTCAGTGTCTGCAATGCTTCAGTACCTTCTGTATCTCTGACAAAACTGCGTACCATCTCTTATGCACATTTAAGTGAGGCAGATGACCAACAAAGAATGAATCTTTCTATGGGTACACTGAATCAAATCAATTTTTGTTGAACTAAGTAGCATGGAAGTCTTTAACAACAATGTCTGAAATTTCTCAATACTGAGCTGCATGTTAAACATATTTCTTTGTGCTAAAGCATTTGTGCCTGGTAGGCATATATTCAGTATAAAATGCATTTATGGCAGCTTTTGTTGGATGTGATCACAGAATGCATATGTATAGCTCATAAGATATACTGTCACATATGTACAATAAAATACAATACAGCCCCCAAATCGTTGTATATATAAACAATGCATGCAGAAATAGCCACTTCTGTAGATTGCATATTTATGCATCTACATATTACAAACCTGAGTATACACCAGGCAGTCAGAAGTGACAAACAGAATGTGCACATGTCCCGGAAGAAAGCTAAATATGTGTATTTCTCCCAACATGACAGAGCTGTTCACATGGCAGAGGGAAGCATGCCTTCACCCAGCTGTCACTGTGGTAACCACTCAGCTTATGAAGTGCCTTGTTAAAATGCCTTTTTATCCTCCCTGAGCTATGAAGCCATCTGAATTGCTCATATGTTGAAAGCATCCCCACCTACAAAGACATTTGGGTATGTGAAATAAAGAAACATAGGATTAATTTGAATGTTGAGTCAGTCTGACTTTCTGTGAACTGACAACAAGTAGCTTGCAGTGTCTTTCTGGTGTCACAGCCTGCTTGGTATAATAACTATCCTGCCATAGGTACATCTCACAAAACTAGCACCATTATTTCTTGGGCATACCTTGGTCTTTGGTCACAGTTTTGTTGCCATGCTTAGCTTCAGCTGTGCAGATTTTTGGCCTATACCTGCTCTCCCTGTTCATCACAATTCTTTTGCCAGGAGTTACCAGCTTTTCAGCTGCATTAAATTTTTGAAGTTTTTTTCCTAAACTGTTTGGTCACATTTGGGTGGCCATCTCAGATGGTTTTACAAGGCTTTAATCTTTATGGCTTGATTCATCCTCATTGGATTTAAGCATATGGCTTGAATCATACTCATTGGAGGTCAGACAAGAAGCTCAGCTCTAGTGGGACGGTTGTGATGGACAACTGACATGGTTTTGAGCCTCTTCATATGGAGCCAGCTGGAAACACATTATCTGAATCCATTATGTCTGTCATAGAAGAGGTTTTGGGCTTAAGTCATTGTTGTTCACATATTTTAGGATTCACATGGCGTTTTATCTGAATCATATGGAATGTCTTTCCTCTGCAGTCAGATTCCTCCATCCCCTTACAACTAAAAAATTGGGGTGTGGGCTGCTGGACACCATACTCTATATCTCTCTCTTGTCTACACCTTTCTTCTTTGCATTAATCTCATAAATTTCCCATTGCTCTTGGTAATATTTATGATCCAGCTTTAAACTTGCTTCCAGACAGCAATTTATCCCTTTTTGCCTTTTCTATCAGCTGGCTTGAGCTAGTTTTGCAATCTCCTATGCCCTCTTTAGGCATATCCATTGCTTGGGAAGAGCACAGTTGGTAGGTTAACAATTTATTTCATTTGCTCAGTAGCTTCTTCAGAGAAGATGTGGTTATATTTCAGAAACCCTATCAGCCTGTGGCTGACTAACCACATATTGAAGCATTCATTGATAGGCAATTTTAGAAAATTACTTCAAAGCATAAGCTGCACAAATCTCTCAATCTGACAATGGACAGTAAAAATGCTTCAGGTTTCTTTGAAAAACAATTATGTCCACTCTTCTTGTTAGCATAATTATGTATCTTGTACTCAATTTAGCTCTTTAGGATGAACATTTATATAAGAGTCCACTTCATTATCTCATCTTTTTTTCCTTCCAGTTCTTCAAATATTGCAAGTAATGGAACACATTTGTCACTGAATTGTCTTTCAGAAAGTTTGAGGGAGAAATTTAAAAGGAAAAAAAAAAAGAAAAGAAAGAATTGATTGTAAATTAAGTCTTGATAGAACATCCTTTGAGGTGATATTTTTTCAAAATGATTTAATGAAAGCAAATTTAATAGGAAAGATCATACAATGTAGTTTCAGAGGGGGGTGGTTCACTCTGTGAAATTTATTACAATACATACAGGAGAATATTAAAGCCCATCCTGTCTTTCTCAATTCCAGCAATTTGTAGAGAGATACTCAAACTGGATTTTATGCTATACAAAAATGTTATGTGGACAAATCACTGGATTCTAAGAAGTTAGAAAAGGGTAATGATGGCTGAAGTTGTTAAACACCTCTAAAGGCTTGCTGTTGCACAAAGAGCAGTCCTAAGCCCCTTTTCCAGTCTCCTGGTCATTCTCTACCATTCCCTTTGCATTGCTGCTACTCTTGCCTGATTCCATAGAACCCAGATGAGTATTTTTCTTATTTTGTTTCTTGAGCCTGAATTTAACGTTAGGATTGGCAAAAAGAAACCAAGTCCAACTGGGCATTCCATTTATTATGAATGAGAAGAGCACCTGTCTCACATGGTGCCACCAGGAGCAGAGAAGAGGTGCAAAACATGCACAGCATATATAAAGGTTCATAAGAAGGTAACCATCCCAGCCTCCTTCAGATCAGTATTGGAAAAGCAGCATGAAGCCTTATTATTTCCTTGTCAGTATCTCATTCCATTATTTAACTTGCCTTATTATCATCTGTCTACATACAGTGCGCTTTGTTCATGTTTTGGCAGCTCAGACCCAACCTCAGAATACTTTGTGTTTGTTTCTTCACTGGGAAAAATGTCAACAAAGACAGGGGAGGGAAGCAGTACGCTTCTGCCTTTCAACAAAAGCTGAACTGAATCTCATGGAACCACAAAAAAAGAGGAAAAAAAGCCCAAACAAACCAAAAAGCAAACCAAACAAAAAAACCCCTCATACTCTCAATGCTTGGAATTCCCCTCACTTCTTTGATCTTGAAAGCTCATAAACAGCCAGGGTGCTTCTAAAAAGCAGTTATAAAATTCTAATGGGAGAAGTTAGATAACACAAACTTCTATTAACTCTAACAGCAAGTCTGTCATTTAGAAGCTGTTCCAGATGAGCTATAAATTATTCTGCCTCCTCTATACTACTGAAAGTGATGGAGTTTTAAACTAATTCTGTACATTATTAATAGGAGCTCCATAAAGCTTGTACAGTGTAACCTATGCTTAAATATGGATTTGCACTTAAATTAGACACAGGAGCAATTTAAAGATTTGTGGTTTTGCAAAGTAGCAAAATTCTTGTATGAAAAGTATCAGTTGCATTTTCATTTGTTCACTAGTGAGAATTACTCATTGCTCAAAATCAAGATGTAGTATTTACTGTATTGATATTTCTAAGCTTCTCATGTTGCTTATTAATGCTGAGGAATTTGAAAATGCCAATTGTCCCATCCCCCTAACATGATCTAAATAATTACTGTCCCTGAATATGTCAGTGTTTGTTTTGGCTCTGGAGTTTTCCCTGGATCTTCCATTCCTGTATAACAGCTGCTTCCTCAGCGGCAGTTGCAGTATACACATCAAAGCATGTTTTCCCAGTAAAGTAAATTGTTGATGTTAGTGTTACTCATCTTGGAAAATATTTTGGTGGACAGCTAGTTCTTCTCTTCTATACTGAAACCTCCACTGTGTCAGGCTACTGCAAATACAGGCCTAGTATGATAAATGTGTTACCTGTCATTTTGTGTACACACCACACTTGCTGGAATTCCAAACATTTTTTTGACTAATATCCACTTACCAACCTTACAATTTTGACTATCCAATGGAGAAATGATGATTAGTCTGACAGGAAGGCAGATTTAAAGCAGATGTAATTTGTAGGGAATGTGCACCTTAGGGGCAGAGGAAAATTGCAGAGGTAAGACAGGAGGAAAGGGCAGGGGTAAATGCAGTCTCCACTGCAGCATTTGCACTTGCCTGTAGGTTGACTGGGAGTGTAAACATGGTATAGGACAGACACAATAAGTGAAAGGGAGGGCCTAGTAAACTTCTGGTCAGCTTTGTTGAACATCTGCACTCAGCCCATGCAAATGAGGTTTTGCAAAATAATATTGGCCACTGTAGCAAAGACACAGAGTCCTGCCATTATTAAATAGAGTAGCAGGGGAGTGTTCAGGTTAATCCTTCACAGCTATTGCTCTTCTCTAGTGAACGAGGTGTATAATTCATCTTACAGTATCTCTTACTTCTGTCTTTCTGTTAGTGACATATCCTGAATTAGTGCAATTTCTTGGCTTACTTTCTATGTAGTACAAACTCTGCTATCCATCCACTTAACAGATGATAGAATTATTACTGTCAGCCTTGTTGGATACTTTAGTTTCCTTTTTATCTGTTTTAAGTACTGTCAAGGCTTTTTTCCATTTTATTTTTCTTAACAATTGGTCCCTGTTCAGACACCTGTTTCTAAACAGTACAGTTATTAGAATGAAGCACATGATTTCCCATGGGATTTTTACCAAAGTCTGACATTTCAAGTTAGCAGCAGTCTGGTGTGAATAAGTTATTTGCAGTAAAACAATTATCAGAATTATTTTCTACAAACTGTCATACTTTTTTATGTTTTTATCTATAAAAAATGATACTATCCCATAGCAATTCAAACTTATTCCACTGAAATTTGTCATGGAGGATCATGATAGTATAAAGTGTTCAGGGGAACAGAAATTTCAACCACAGATCATTGTCGAATTATAATGTATGCAATTTTGTACAGTAGCTAAGGTGATGGCATTTCTCTGCAGAAGTGATGAAGGACTTACTTATAGTTTTAAGTACATAAACTTTAATTAATATAGACATAATTTGAAACAGCTGTTGCCAATTAAAATGCTTCATAGAGTCTTCCTGACAGTATGGGTATCTTGTTGAATTAAAAATTTATGCCTTTAAAAAAGAACAGAAAAATGAACCTTAAATGTATATCAGGGGGAAAAAAAAGCATTGTAACTAGCTAGTTATAAAAATAGACTTTCATAAATTTTTTTATTTCTTCAAATACCTGAAATATTTCAATTAGAGCATCCAAACTATTGTGTAAATATGTATGTTTGAAAAATACCACATGGCTCACAAGATGCCTAATTCCCTTTCATTTTTAATAAATGCCTATGTAAAGAAGGAAGGTTTATCGCAGAGCCAGATTAAATGAATAGAGAAACAGATGGTAGAGAGAAATTTATTTCTCTCTATAAATGATAATTATTTTGTTTACAGAAATTCTGTGGTGTTCTTTCCAAGTCTACCTGCAGTATTGGGACTACACTGATTATCTGTATTGAGAGCTTTATTCTCACAGTTAAAGTACTAGTTCTGCCTTGCCATGATACCTTTCAGGTGACCTTTTCCCTGACTTTCATATGATGCAAAAGGGAAGAAGAACCAAGTTTCTGACATGTCATGTATGGAATTTCTGTGTCTTACATGACATGGATATTAACTGTGCCTCCATTAATATTGTTTTTAAGGACTTGTGAAGGGGAACGGGAACACAGTTAGTTAATAGGCTCCCTTGAATCCCTAAGGCTTTGGAGTAATTCCAGCTTCATGGGGTAGTGAGAGAGTAGCTACTTCCTCATTGCTGCCCTTAGGAAACTCAGAAGCATATAATGTACTTAGGCAGGAGGCATTCCGAGTATAAGATTTGGCCTTTATTGCTTTTTGAATAACTTTACAGAAGGGGACAGAAAATTAAGAGAAAAGGTGGTTTAAATGTAGATAATCTAAATAAACTTCGTATGGACTTTCAACATGAGCCATTTATTCTGGAAAGGTTGAAAGACTTCTGACCCCAGCTTTCTATATTTTAACATTTAAACTCACTTTCAAAAATCTCTTTGTATCAAATTAAGTTAGCTTCTTCCACACAAGAGCTGCAACACATAGCCCTAATCACTTTATCCTTTTGCAAATTTCACAGAAAAAAATCACAAAAAGCCAAAATATGTTTTAATCTTTGCTTTCATAATCATCACCTATTGTCTCATGTATGCATATATATACATATATATGCACATATATATGTACATATACATATAGTAACATGCTGAGATTTTGAAAAAGAAACAATATACGCAATGCAATAAATGAAATCAATACAATAAAAGAAATAATACAATAAAAACAGTAAAAGCAGTGTTATCTAATTGGTATGTGATGATGGGCATATTTTCTACACTTCGACTTCATATTTGATTATTAACTTTGTGTTGGGTCAGAGGTCTGGTAGAAACAGCATTCCCACACCATTTCCACAAGTCATTAGATATTAGGAAAAGGTTTTTCACTGAGGGTGGGGTTGGGTGCGAAAAGAGTCTCTCAACGATTTGGTCATGGCACCAAGCCCTGTCAGAGTTTAAGAAGTTCCTGGATGATTCTCTTAGTTATATGGTTTAATCTTAGATAGTTCTGTGAAGAGCAGGGTATTGGAGTCGATGATCCCTCTGAGTCTCTTTCTATTTGAGATACTCTGTGATTCTTTGGCTGATATTTGCCCTTATATATCCTGGCATGTAAGAGTCACTGGTATTAGAAGCTCTCAAATTATATGTAGCCTGTGCCTTATGCTGCAAATGTAGGCCATTTGTGTCAAGTAGGTATCCCTGTAATATTGACTTCTTATTTTTTCCAGGAAGTAAATATGATTAAAAACGATCACATTTTTGATCGATAGTCAGTTTTATCTTTATGATAGTTATTGCTCAGCTCTAAGAGATAACAGAGATTAATAATCTTGGCACTGAGATAACAAGGTTTTCAGAAATTGCATGAAAAGAAGAACTCTAGGAAAGCACCTAGATGGCAGACCCTGAATCTCTTGGCAAGCACTTCACTGCAAGGATGCAGTAGGCAGCAGTAAGATTCTCTCTTAGACCCTTTTTGTCTTTTCCATTAAAAAAGTGAATTATTCTGGGTGGTATCTTGGCATAGTGTAGGGGTTTGCTTAGAGGCTTAGAAGTATTTTGATCTTACTTTGGGGAGATCAGGGCAGAGGCATACCTTCATACCTACATACTCTGGTCAGCTGAGGACCCCACTATGGCAATCTGTCAATTATAAAACACAATTGTCATCTGATTTGTTGCAGATTAGACCATATGGGCTATTGAGAGGGTTTAGGCTGTCATAGAATAAAACATGATTTTCCCAAAAAACTAATGAAAAATTGATGAAGATATTTTGCATTAATGGCTTTCTAGCATGAGCTCTTTGGTGTAAAATTTATAAATAATTGAATGTTCTATGTATTTGCAAGGAAAAGTTAATGTATTGCTTGGTGTGCGATCTTTTTTCACCAACTGACATTTATTCCATATAAATTATTTCAATGATTGGGAGGAGGTAGCTAGTAAAATTTTTGGTCAAATCTCAGGTTTGAATCCCTGTTCTAAGTACTTTTTAATTGATTAGTTTGATTTATCTTCGCAAAGGGTATGTCAAAAATATGGTAATATTAAAAAGGGAGTTAATTTTTTTTGGGGGGGGAGAAGTCTAGAAAGAATTTATTGCATGAATGGGGCAAGGTTTATATCTATGTTTTTTTCTCAACAAGCGGGAAATATTCTTTTAGTGTCCATTACATTTCAGAAACACTGCATTAAGTTGCTAGTGACCTAGTTCCAGCAGAATCTTTGCAGAAATTAGTTAAGACGAAGAAGCATCTTGTACATGTCAAGGTGAAATTCTAAAAAGTAGGAGGATCCCTTTATTTGATTGGCATGATTGTTTGTAAAACTGATACATTACATATTGAGGGAGATCATTGCAGGAAGGCAAAGAATTATGTTTGATATGTATATTTTTGAGCCAGACATACCTAAAAGTCAGTGAATATCAAAAGTGCTCCTTCCAGCATTTATGCTCTCTTATTTTGACTTTGTGAGACATAAATAAATGTTTTTGTTTTGTCTGTACATTGCTGGAATGTATTACCTTCCCTTAGGCCAAAGGAATAAATTAACAAATTGTATATCTGACACACAACAATCAGTTTGTGCTGATGTAATTAAGACTGTGTGAGGTCTAGAGCATGATTGGGATGGGGTTTTGGGTCATCCTGAAGAGAAACAAGGAGCAGAAGGCAGAAAACTGCAATCAAAGCAAGCAAAAAAAAGATTGGAAACGTACTTTTGACCATTATTAAGTTTAAATTCCCATCTATTCCTAAGTAATTAGGAAAAAAAAAAAAAAAAAAAAGATAGTCTTTCATGTTGTTATCATCATGACTTTATAGTCTTAGATATGATATATAAGTAGAATATTTGAGTGATCAATTCAAAGAAACAGAATTCAAGCCAGAACTGAAAACTTCAAAGCCTGTTTACAGCAGCATATTTTTGAAAAAGTATAAGTTGCCTAGCTAGTTTTAAAGAAATTGTTATTGTGGTCCTCAGGAACACCCAGCTATTAAACTGGAACAACACTTTGGCTGTTACACTCCTATTAACTGCTAGGTTATTAAAAATGCTGGTTCTTTTGTGTCCTTGACAAAGTTACAGGACATGAAATTCAAGCAACCTGTAATATGAGAAAGTTGCCTTTCTGTTTAAATGACTTTTAAAAAGCAAATCTTGTTCCTGAAGATTGTAACCTTTAGTATTGCATCTCAGGAAAAAAAGCAAAAAGAAAAGAAAGGAATTCCTGTCAATGACCAAAAATTATTCAAAGCCTCTTAGTATTGAAGTGAATTAATTGATTTTTCTTATAAATCACTGGTTAAATTGAACAGTCAAGGTCTATACTAAGTTGTGAAGCTATGATGTGTAGGTCTCACATTTAGTTATATTAGTTATAATAATATTTAGTCATATTTAGTTATATTAAATCAACTGCTACTGTAACCATTCTTGTTACATTTTTCTCAGATAAACCAGAATCTGGATTAATATCACCTGAATGAATCTGATTGATTAACTCACATGATTTTAACTACTAAAAGTGAGCTATTTGATTGAAGGAGGCCACATAGGTCTCTTATAGTTAATGAAAGAGGGAAAACTTCCTGTTGTTTATTCCCAGTGGTCAAAGATGGGCTAGGCAGTAAGGATTCTTCTTGCAGGCCTTCTTTCGACAAAGAGGAATTTTTGATGGTGAATTTCTACTGAAGTCTTAACTTCAAGATGGATTCCACTTCATAAATGCAGAATCTGCTCTTCACTTTCTCTGAGGAATGCAAAGTTTAACAAAAGATTCCCTAATACTGGAATCTTCTTGCATCCTGAAAGCAAGATTTTAGTAGTTGATATTCTGTGACTGACACTATCATGCTTCATTTTTGTTTGGAACTACCTGAATTAACTATGAAAAAAGGTTATAAAATAAATTTTATTTAAAAGGTAGATGGTAAGGTTCCAGTTTACCCTTTTTAGTGGAAGAGAACAAAGAACTACTTTTGATATTTTAGAATATATTAGAATTCCATGGCAATGTAAAATTATAAACGTCTGGATAATTCTTTTTGCTTAGAAGTAAAGACCAGAAATTGAGAGAAGTGGCTGAATAAAAATTAAGATAGTACATATTGGGACAAACACACAGAAACTTCAGGGAAATAATTTGTACTTTACCATGCTGCTTTGATGAAGAATTACTGAGATGTTCAGAAGTTCTTTTAATTTCTTCTCTCCTTTACTGTAAAATTTGACAATATAATTAAAAGATATAGGGTGCATACATTGTACTCGTAAGTATTTGTAAGTACTTATTTTCATGTATAAGTTACTTGATTTTTTGTGCATGTGCATACATTAACCAATTGTGCTACTAATAGTTGTATACTATGGACAAAGTAAAGAGCAATCCTTCCCCAAAAAAGCTAAATGTAAAGTCTGGGCAGACAGGTGCATCATAACTGCAAAAGTTGCAGGGGGCAATACACAGCTAGAAAAGGGTTGAAAACAGTAATTTATAGATGTTATTTTCTAATCTATATTGTTTCCAGGGATCCTGTAGAGATTGCTTTGCAATATACAATGTGTTTCCATCAATAGTTTGCTTAAGAGTTCCTGCCGAACTCTGTGGGAATTTCATATAAGAAAGTATAGTAAAAGTATTCATCAATACAATAGTGATGGGATGTCTAGTGGTCTGCAGGTTTGTCTGAAGATTTGCTAATAGCACAGAGAGAAACTGGCTTAATAAAAAAGCTTTAAAGGAACCAGGAGGAGAAGAGACAGTAGGCTTCTGCTTAATTCACATAATTTGTTTACCTACTGAAAATATTGGGGAGGAGAAAGTATGCCAATCAAACAAGAACAAGAAAAAACAAACAACCCCCACCCCCACCAATAAATAGGAATAGTTTTGATTTGAAAACAAATTGCATAAGACACTCAGAAGAAGGCTGGAAGAGATGACATTCATTTCCTGAAATGCATTTCTTGATTGCAAAATAAATCAAGAAACATACACCCTGAGTTTACTGCCTCAGAGTCCTCAGTATGGTATTTCTTATATTTTTATGCCTCTTTTTTATTTACAGTACTTTTATACATTAAAATTCAATGACTGGTAATACACTTATATTTGTAAATCAATTATTTAGGTATCAGTAGTGAGCATGGTTTGAGACACTGTATTTTTCATGACTTATTTTGCATAATTGTATGCATAATAAATGATTTGTTGCTTTTTTTTTTTTTTTTCATGTATGTAGTGTAAAGCAAATACTGAGTTATTTTAGTCACAGCTGACTTATGTTGCAACAGGCTATTTACCTGAATTTCACTTAACTGCCAATCTGTCGACAGAAAAAAAAAAATAGCAACCTGCATATTTTAAATCTCAGAGGACTTAACAGATAGTGAATTTTTAGCATGTGATATATTTCACAGTAATGTCACTTAATCTAATATCATCCTCCATTCCTTCCCCCTCCTTAAACTTGAGTATTACTCTTTCTTTGTGCCACTTTGCCATTTTCTGTGCCTGTGATATGTGCTTTCTTATTTTGAGAAGTTGTCTATGGAAACATTATTAACTTTTTGAGCTCTAGTTTCAAAAAATAATTACTGTAAAATGCTGGCCTGTGAGGGGGAGCTATTAGAGAGGAAAAATGATGCTATTACTCAGAGTCATCTACCAAAACACACATTTTACAGAGAATGTTCCAAGACCTGAAGCAATGTAGTTGGACAGAGCTCTCTTGTGCAATAATACTAATAAACTTACACTTGTCAGTTTTATTAGTATTCATTTGCAGTTTCCTTTCTTTTAAGGATTTTTGCCTCCTGGTCAGAGTGGCACCTAGAGCTGAGTCAATCATAGTTCAATTTATTGGATTGCAGTGTGTCTGTCATGTTGTGTAATAATTAAGAAAAAAATATAAGCTGGATTGCTTTACTAATCATAGGGTATAACCATAATTAAGCCAAATAAAACTCCATGCTTACAACTCAGAAGAACAAAAAAGTTCTGTGAATAAGTAGTCCTAGATAGAAACAAATTCTGTATTGCATCTTTAAATATCATCTGAACAGTTATTTTCTTTTTCAAGCTTTTTCTGTCAGACTAGGTTTAACCTCATTCATTCAAATCAACTGAAAGAGATACCAGAAAAATCCAAAGACATTTTTCCTCAGGGAATTTACTCTTTTATCATTTTATGCAAGAGGTCAAATCTTTGGGTCTGTGAAAGAAGAAAAGTATTCAAGGTCTTGAGGACAGGAATATCCAGGCAACACTGCCAACACAAGCCCACAGCAGTCCAAGACCAGATGGGGGCAAAGTGAAGAATTACTAACTTTGGCCAACTGAGTTGCTGCCTAGGCACTAGTGGTTGTACTGGAGCTATAATGGGATCTCAGACACCTGGAGTTAGGTATCTCAGTGTACAAGGATGTACCAGGTTAACAGCACATTCATTGTAATTCATAAACAAATAAATAAGCAACTAAGTAAAACAACTTTATTCTTTTCTTGCATTTCTGTATGATTTCAAATAACAAGATAAAATGCATACCCATGTATGTATTCTCTTGCAGCTGGTATTCTCTCACAACTCACTGGAATTCAGGGTATTTGGTACTTCAGGAAGAGCAAAAACTGTCTTGACACTTATTAGTATTAAAAAAAAAAGAAAACAATTATTTTTATACTTGTGTGGGTGCAAGTGTGCAGAAGAACTATAGATTTATTCTATTGTCAGATTCACTGGTGGTGTTCAGTCATCTTTCCTCAGTCCACCTATGTTGAGTGCATTCTTCCCTTCAGAAGCCATTTCTAAGAGCTTAGGTTCTGTGCAGTCTTTGTAATGAGACCAAATATGAAGATCCAACAGCCATGCTGTCCTAGGACAGTCTGAAAGTGTAATGCAGATTGCCAAACTTTATCACTGATTGTTAAGGCATTCTTGCTATGCAGACAAAACTGAGATTTGAGAAAAGATATTTTGTGTGAGATTCTCATTCAGCTGGACTAGTAATGATGTTAAAGCACTAGTTAATTAAGGCTGTTACTTAATCCAAAAACATTTCTTCATACAATTTAAGCAAGCGTATTGTCTTGTACAACAATACAGGAGTTTTTCAATGTGTTAGTCATATCAGGATTATAGTAATTATTCATACTGTCTCTGCCATTGATATGTAATTTATACTTGTTCTCTTCTTGTTTTCCAGATCTCACAGCAAGGACATGGCTTCAAATGAAAGAGAGATTGTGGTTTGGGTTTGCCAGGAGGAGAAGATTGTATGTGGCCTGACAAAGCGCACAACTTGCTCAGAAGTGGTTCAAGCACTGCTTGAGGAACATCAGACAACATTTGGAGAGAAAAAGGTCCTTTTTGGAAAACCTAGTGATTACTGCATTGTAGAAAAATGGAGAGGCTCAGAGCGAGTACTGCCTCCCTTGACAAAGATTCTGAGACTTTGGAAGGCCTGGGGGGAAGAGCAGGCCAATTTGCATTTTGTATTGGTAAAGTCAGATGCTTTCCTCTCGTTTCCATTGTGGAAGACAGCAGAAGCCAAGGTAGTACAAAACATAGAAAAGCACTGGGATCTCAGCCCAGCAAACTACATGAAGATGTTGCCAATAGACAAGCAAAAGAAAATTGTGAGGAAGACTTTCCGGAAACTGGCCAAGCTTAAGCAGGACAGTGTTCAGCAAGAGAGAGATAATATGGAGACTCTGATTCATCTGATCATTTCTCAAGATCATACGATTCATCAACAAGTCCTTAGAATGAAGGAACTAGATATGGAAATTGAAAAATGTGAAGCAAAATTCCATCTAGATCGTGTGGCGAATGATGGAGAAAATTATGTGCAGGACTCCTATTTAATGATCAATACAAGTGAGGCTGAGCATCAAGGGAGTAGGCCGGATGATCAAAAAGATATTCATGACTATTTGAGCAAAAGTGAGGGAATTTTACAGGTGGAAGAGAGACTGAAACATCACAAACAATTAATAGAGAATCTGTGTGCTGAAATTGAAAGAGAAGTACACGGTATATGCATGGAAAAAAACGGAGAGGATGTTCACACAGAAGGAGCAGCTAATGCCGAACTGGAAGCCTCAGATTTGGAAAGTGTAAAATATGAGCTAGAAAAAAGCATGAAAGATGGTCTGAGAATCAACTCATACCTGAGCTGCATCCAGAAAGAACTTACATACAGGGACTCACTTCTTCAAAAGAAGGAAAAAGAATATGAACTTCTTACAGAGGAATTTAATTTGCTACATGTTAAAGACAACATTGAAACTAGGCTTAAATCAAATGAAGAGCCATCCAAGGGCAGTGTCATTTCTAGTAACAGCATTGCTGTTCCTGACTTTGTTCATAGAGTGACTAATCTGGACATCAACGATACAGACTCTGACACTGGAATCAGCTCTACACACAGTCAGGACTCTGAAATAACTGCAGGGGACATGGTACTGTTGTCAACATAATTGAAAACAGTAACACGTTTTTTAAAATTTTATTTTGGAGAATATTTATAAGAAATAGCAAACCTATTGTCTTGGAAATTAAGCTCTACAAGGTATTGAAGCTGTGGCACTGCTTTAGCAAAGTAAAGAGTGTCTATTTATGTCCTTAATAGTATACTTGTGCTAGAATGCTATGTGCTAGGACAGGTTAACTGGTAAAAGGTGCAAAGTTGTTGGCCTTGCTACATCAAGACTGTTTAGAATTTGTAATGTTGATACTCAGTGAAATGGGAGCATTCTGACTGCCTTGGACCAAAAGTTTGGAGATTTCATATCCTTCGGTCTTTGGGTCTGCTCCTGCATCTCCCTAACTTTTTAGGAATGTGAAGTAGAGACTAAAGAAAGCTAGACCAAGAGCTTGATTTTCTGCTCTGTTACATTAGCTTTATGCAGACGGAGTTTCCTTGCTATTAAGTTGCTGTAAAAGATTATATAATTTAGCATTTAATCTGTTAAAAAATAATTTTTATGATAATGTAAAACAGAAGAAATATAATTGCATTTATGTCACATTTTAAATTTAGTTTCTATAATATCAGGATGATACTTTTAAAAACTCCTAAGTTCCCTTTTAAAAACTACCTTCCACACATGGGTTTTTAATTTTGATTCTCTTTCAGCAGCTTTTATCTGGGTTTAAGATCCTTAAACCCCCTACTTATCTGCTGTTACCCTGTAGTTGCCCTAGTGATGTTTAAGTCCACAGAGTTCCTGCCAGCAGGCATGTCAGAACTACTTAAATCCTGCTTGTGCGAGACGCTGAAATCCCAGGCTCACACCTAACCCTAGGGGCATTTTCAGCAAGACTTTCTCCTACCTATCTCACCAGCTGGATCCAGTGTCTTAAACCTCCTGAAATCACGGCTACCAAAAAAAAGCATAACAGAAGCAACAGGTAGGAACCAGACATTTTAGTCTCTGGCTAGACACAGTTTCTCAATAGCCAGCTATCAACTATTTTCATATAGCAAGTAGGTTTTCAAATCCCATCTCATACTGTTTTGGACCAGGAACCTGTAAATCCTACTTCCTCAGTGAGGACTTTGGGATACAGCAAAAGCTGATCCACTTTATATAATTAAAAACCGGGCTCCAGATAAAATAAAAAAAATAATAAAAAAAGGAATGCAAAGCATGAGAATTTTACAACTGTGTGGCTATGTGATTTTTTTTTTCATTTAGGATGTAGTTTATCTCAAATCCTTCTCCAACATATTGCTCTAAGTCCTAAATCAAGCTGCAAAATTGAGAATTGAGTTACCAAACAAGATCTCTAACTCTGTGCTAGAGGATCTGCTAATACAGAACACATGCATAATTTCTGGGTTGTCATGCTCATATTTTGCAGGTCAATCAGTTTAATACTTCTGATTAAAAGAATTGAATGAAAAACAATTACAATATTTCTGAATAAAGTTAAGTTCTGCAAAATTCAAAGCAATGCTGGAATTAGCAGCCTAAAGTGTAAACAAATGCAAAGTACCTAGAAGGTGTAAATATAAAATTATTTCAGATACAGTGCTTTCTTTTTCTATAATTTTCTTCTCCTAAGTGTCTTTCAACCATTTTCTAAAATGGCCAAAGTACTAGGACTGCTGATTGGCACATATTTAATGCAGAAAAAAAAAAAAAAAAAAAAAAAAAAAGGAAGAAAAATCTTTTCTAAAAAGAAATTTTTGTGGTTTATTTGCTGTGGATCTTTTTCCTAATCCTGGATATTATAAATAGTTTCTGTTTCAGCAAAGTGTGCTAGTTGCCTTAATATATTTTGTGTTGTATTTTTTTCATACAATATAATTTGAATACTTCAATAATAATGTGTGATATTTAGACTCATCAGCTCCTGATGGAAACACATGTATGAAATATATTATCTTATCTTTGTAATAATTTATTAACGCAACTCTGCATCTGTTGATCTCTGTGGTATCACTCTGACAAGTAGTTAAACCCAGAGTTCTGAATGCTGAGGGTAGACTAATGTATTCTATGAGTTCTTCTGAGTTTAGTTACCAATAGCTACAATTTCTATTGAGTCATTTTTTATATATAATTACTTAGAGGATAGAGAATTGAAACAGAGTAATATACACAGCTGTGCAGGCTAGTACAAGACCCGTGGGGGGGAAAATTAATTTCCACTCATACTCTACCAGATTTATTTTGCTCTTAGGAACTTCTGTGAGTTCTCTCAGCAAATCTTTATCCACACTTGGTGGTTGATTGTACCTCCCCTGCAACTTGTAGGTCTTAAGAGTATTACTGTGTTTTAAGATGAAACTAAGAACAATAGTTTGAGAGAGAATATTTCTTAAAAAATAAAGCAATATTAAAAATCCAGTGTTTTGAAGAATGTATTTGAAGTTTGTACTTTGACTACTTTGATATCTCAAATAAACTTTTTTTTTTTTTCAGAATTTAGAATGTACAAGATTATTAAAGCATTCTTTTCTGTTTATCTACCTCTACACTTTCCATACATTTGTTTCATCTGGTTTTAGGATGCTAAAAATATTCTTTATGAAGCTTTATGCTGCTTACTTCCTCCTTTGTCACAGCTATCTATATTTTATTTTATTTTAAAATTCCCATAATTTAAAATACGCAATAAAAATCTTTGGATTGTTTCCTGTCATTCCATTAAGCCAGCTGACATATCCATCTTCAAATTTGGTTTTATTTTCTAAAATTTTGCATGAACTGTGGAACACTTACTGACAGAAAAGCAGATCAAGTAAGTCCTGCATAAGAGGAGAGACAAATTCTACCCAGGGAGTGGAAATGTGACATTTCAAAGTAAAGTGAAACAAAAATCAGAAGGGTGGTTATTTCATAGAATCGTAAAATTATTTGGGTTGGAAGGGGCCTTAAAGATAATCTTTTTTAACCCCCTGCCAGGAGTAGGGATGCCTTTCTTTACATCAGGTAGCTAATGGTTGCATCCAACATTTACAGGGATGGGGTATCCATAGATTCTCTGGGCAACCTATTCCAGTATTTCAACACTATCACGGTAAAGAATTTTTTCCTAATATCTAATGTAAATCTACCTTCTTACAGTTTGAATCCATACCTCCTTACCCTGTCACTACATGCCCTTGTAAAAAGTCCCTCTGCAGCTCTCTGTTGGCTCACATTAGGTACTGGAAGGTGCCATAGGGTCTCCCCAGAGCCTTCTCTTCCCCAGGATGAACAACCCCAACTCTCAGCCTGCCTTCAGCTCAGAGCTGATGCTGCACACCAAGTGGGGTCTTACAAGAGCAGAGGAGAAAAATCCCCTCCCTCTACCTGCTGGTCACCTCTGTTTTGATGCAGCCCAGGACGTGGTTGGCTTTCTGGGCTATGACTGCCCATTACCAGGCCAAGCTGAACTTCTCACCCACCATCTCCACCAAGTCTTTCTTTCCACAGCTAGTCTTGACCTGTGCCCAGCCTGTATTTGTGCTTGGAATTGTTTAGCTTGGATGCAGGACCTGCCACACTTGGCCCTGTTCAGCTTGATGAGATTCACGTGGGCCCAGCTCTCCAGTCTGTCAAGGCTCTTCTGGATGTCATTCCTTCCTTCCAGCATGTGCACTGCACCACAGAGTTTGGTGTCTCTTGGTCAGCTTCTCATCTGTCCCCAGGCAGTAAGAGCTCCATGGCATTCCTGCTTTTCCTCTGAATTAGAGGAATATTGTGTTGAAAGGTGCCAGGCTCAGCCTGTATTATGGCTGTTTGGGGTGGGATAAGCTAGCCTCTAACATAAACCTAGGCAGAAACATTCAATGGCTGTCATCTGGGCTAACACTGCTGAAATTAATAGAGTTGCCTAATATAATGTTTCTACATCCTATATACACGAATAGTCTCACATATATATTTACAAACAATATGATTTCAGCAATTTCCAAGGAATAGGGTATACCCCAAATTCATGTTTCTGACTGACTTTGTTATGTACTTTTACAAATTTGATGAAAGCAGATGAGCCAATTTAATTACCTGCTACAGTTCCTTGATGACTGTTTCAAATATAAAATATATTATCATTCATATAGAAATTTGCATTATTTACTATCCATTTATGTTCATAAAAATTACCATATAATTAAAAAAATTATTGTCTTTCTTTTCCTGCAAAAGTGAACACTCCCTAAGAGCTTTTATCACTTCAGACTTATAGACTATATATTTGTCTTCAGACTGCATTCAGTGGTTGTTCTACTGGCTGACTTGTGCTCTATACATTCATCATACATGCTTATCACTAACACAGATTCAATTGTTTGATATTGACAGATTGAAATTCAGAGTTTAGAGCTTCAACTCACAACTTTAGACTGCTAAGATAGGTTTACATTTCTCTACCTGCTGAGAATCATTATTTTTCTGCATATTTCTAACTGTGTAATGATATAAACAAATGCAATGTAATAAATTAGTATTTCAAAGTCATATAATTTCTATTTCTGATTGCTTAATCTTTAATTTGGAGAAAGATTCAGATCTGTGCACCTAATCCAGCAAAGTACTGTTATATCTAGTGTTAAGCAAATAGTAATTTGAATGATTTTGTGTGATTGCATTAAGTTTGTGTTGCATAATTTTGGCAACGGTGGGACTACTGGGGTGGCATCTGTGACAAGCTGTGAGAAGCTTCCCCCATGTTTAACAAAGCCTATTCCAGCTACTTCCAAGAGTGCTGCAAGGCCATGGCTGGCCAAGGCCTCTGGAATAACATTTAAGAAGGGAGAAAAAACTGCTAGGCAATAGTGTCTGAAAAGGGGAATGAGAATATATGAGAGAAACAGCCCTGCAGACCCCAAGGTCAAGGAAGAAAGAGGGGGAGGAGATGTTCCAGGTGTGGAGCACAGATTCCCCTGCAGCCTGTGGAGGGTCCATGGTGGAGTAGGTACTGCCCTGCAGCCCAAGGAGAATCCCTCTAGAGAGCAGGAGGGTGCATCTAAAGAAGGCAGTGTCTGGAGTATCTGGATCAGGCATCTGTGGATAGAGGAGCCTGTGCTGGTAGGACTTGGGACCCCATGGGAGACCCTTATTGCAGTAGGCTGTTTCTGAATGGCTGCAAACTATGGAAGGTTCCAAACCGGAGAACTTTGTGGAGGAGTGTCCCAAGGGAGGGACCCCATGCTGGAGCAGATGAAGAATAAGAGATGGAAAAAGAACCAGAAACCTGTGATAAACTGCCTGCAATCCCCATTCTCTAACTCCTTGCACTGCTGGGTCAAGAAGTAGAGCCAAATCAGGAGTGATGTTGGGCCTGGGAAGAAAGGGAAGATGGGAGAAGGTGTTTTAAGGTTTAGATTGTATTTCTCATTATCCTACTAGTGTTTGATTAATGCATTAATATTTTAATTAATAAATTAAATTAATTTCCATGAGTTGAGTCTGTTTTGTCCACAACAGAAAGCTCTTCTTGTTCTTCCCCCAACCCAAGAACCTTTGTCCGTGTTTTCCTTCCCCAGCTGAGCTGAGGAGAAGGGGATAGAGCAACTTTGGGCAGCTAGTATCCAATTAAGATCAACAAAACAGTATGGCTTATATGTTCTTTAATTTTATCTGAGCATTCCTTGTTAAATTTCTAGTATTTTTGTGACTTTCATTCTGCTAGAAGAAGAAAACAAACAAACATACAAAGAAAAACCCCCACCAAAAAATTATTAATTTCAGTTTTCATCCCATGAAACTCTGGTTTTGTAATAAAAGTTCTTTGGTAATTATAAGTATTTTCATTTACAGTGCAAGTGAAACATGCATCTTAGAACAGAAGTCTCTAATCCAAAGGACTTTTTTCTCTAAACTTGCCTTAGACCATCTTATCCGGTCTCACAAGTCTAATTACATTGAACATAAATGACTGTATTTTTCCAACAGTGGCGTGCTCAAGATTATTCCACACAGAGTATTTTTCTTTTCCTAGAGCTTTATTGTTTATCCTTCTGGGTGTTTTACTATGTCATTTAAAAGACATCTACACTATTTTGCCTTTTATAACTTCCAAAAAGAAATTGTTACTTGCTGTCTTTTTCAGGGCTCTATCTGACAACATAAACATAACTCAAAACAAATATTACTAAATTTTCAATGTCTATAATAGAATGATTTTCCATATATTAAACCCATTAATATTTGCTGAAAGGATTTGAAATTATTATAAGGGGGTTAATATTATACTGCCTTTGTGATATGGTATTTTGTAAGACATAATAATGTCATTCTGAGGTTTGCTGTTGTTTGCTTTTTTTTTTTTAACTTAATAAGCAACACAGAATATATTATACTATGTCAAAATCTCAAACAAAACTGTCCAGGACTGAAATTATTATCTTTCAAAGAGAAGACTGTTAGTGGTTAAAGTACAAGCATCAAGATTTTCTTCCTAATACTTAACAGATTCTAATTTATAGTTAATATGCCTTACATCAAATATAGCATTTCAGACAGATGATTACAGACTGATTTTCTGAAATTAGATTTGTAGCTGCCTTGCATTGCTGGCAGATCAAGTCCAACTGGAATCCAGTCACTGATTTCAATGGGAACTTTGCATATATTTTACAAACCTCCAGGTTTAGTTCAAGAAGCCTTCACAAGAACGTCTAGCTACTTATGTCTGAGTAGTGTATTGCTTTTGTTGAATTATGAATTATATGCTTACATTTTTGCTACATATATTTTTCAGGTTAAAAGATCTGACTGGTATTCCAGTCAGTGTTCTACAATTCATCTGGAATTTAAGGGGATTTGAATAAATTATTTATTCAAAGCATATGATCATTTAATTTTCAAAAATATTAGAGCAAGGAATTTGAATTTGCTGTTCTTGTTTTCTGGATCCACATAAGGGTGGGAAAATGTAATCTTTGGACATGCAAGTGCAGGTTTTTGTTTATTCAATGGCTATATATATATTATACTCTACTAGCCTGCTGGTTGAAATTTTAAAATATTTGAAAACTTGTGATCAATCCATTCCCCAACATCAATTTTTCAGGAAATAATACTATGGGTAGAGGGGAATTATTTTGTTAAGAACAATAGAGTGATTGTATTGCTAGGATGCAGTTAATATAAAATAAAAAGCTTAGCTGGTACAAGAAGTCCAGTTCAATCGATAAATTCAGTATAATCCTAAAGAGTATTGAGGCTGGATAAATCCTATAATATTAACTATGGAGAAAGTCATGCAGTCACTTGCTATGATTATTCCACAATGTAAAACTGTTCCACAATGCAAAAAAATTGGAGTATATGAGATCCAAAAGTAACTGAGCCCTTCATCAGTGCATTCCTCGGAATAATACCTGCCAGAAACTCTGTTACAGATTATAGGGGGAGATAATTGTTTAGGAAGTTATTTATTATGAGGAAGTAGTGGTTAACCTTTCTATCTGTATTAAGAAGTTTTGCAAGGCACAGGGAGGGGGCTTCTGATTTATGGAGCTTTTGTAATGCATGACCTAGAAGTAATGCGGACTCCTTTTGTATTAGATTATAGCGACAGAAAAATGCACATGGTAATTTTAATTCTTTTGCAAATTTCCAGTGGTTGTATGGATGTAAACCTTATTTGCCCATTTTTCCCATTCTGATTTGATTTTTCTCCATAAATTACCTTAAATAATTGCCCATCTTATGTATTTTCAGCTCCACACAGCACTTCATTATGTTCATGTCTGCAATTTTTTTACTTTTTCAGTGGTCCAACCAGATTTTATTAATAATGTCTTCCAACATCAAGTATCACGCTCTTTAATATTATGTCCATTGTTATTTTGCTTCAGAACAGATACATTTCAAGTTCTTATTTCTGAGTTTATGCGTTTGTTTTAAACTGTAGATTAAATAGCTTCATATTTTGTTTTGCTCAAATGTTCACAAAATAGATATACTTACTATCTTGGAGAAGGAGGTTACTTCTTAAATCTCAGTTCACCAAGGTGATTAGCCTTTTATTAGTTTTTGTATAGTAAATTGCCCTTACTTTTGCAGTTCTTTATGTATGAAAAAAGCAATGTGAATCAGAAGATCATTTTATGTAACATAGGAATATCATTAAAATATTTCCAACATTATCTATATTTATGTAATAATGAATTCTGAAAGCAGAGGAGTTCTATTAGGAAAAAAAAACCAAAAAAACAAAACAACAAGTGAACTGCTATATCTTTCTGGTATTTTCATGTCAAACAGGGCCAGGTCAATCATAAACCCAGGACTGTATTGCAGTCACACATTTCTGGAATAATAGATTAGCAATATAGTTTGGCTAAAGTTCATTGGTATCCTTACAGCTGAGAGCTTGTAAGAGTTGTTATGAAACTGTTACTGATGATAACCTCAAGAAACATAACCTTCATCTTAACATTTACTATTTTCAGGGTGGGTTGTTTTTGCCATCTGGATGATTATTTTACTATGCAAAAAATTCTGTTCCCCCTTTCTTTGGGAAGGGCTTAGCATTAACAGGCAGATTTTGAGTTGGTTTTCATTTCTGTTTTTTTCAAAGAGCAAAATTATATAAATTGATTTCAGCTCAAGTGTTCTTTAAAAATATTATTATTCCTTTCTGTACAGAATACTCACTTATGTACTCTTGCTGCTTTCAGTGTTCTTTTCCAAGACATATTTCATATATTTGGTTTTGATGTCTAAAATTACAGGCTGAGGGTGTTTGTAGTTAAGTCAATATTTGAGCTATGCAGTACAGGCATTTAAAGAAAAGCCAAGTCCTGTGCTTGTGTAACTGTTTCATTGCTGTAAATTCCTCAGTAAGCATTGCACTCCTTCATACACTGAAATAATGATACCAGTAGTCCACATTTGTGCTAAAAGTAAATTCAGTGGACTAAAAGAAGGAAATATTTTCATCTGTTTTTTAAGAGTAGATCAATATTCCAATATTTCTGCATGAAAACACAACGGTTAGTTGTGATTCCCTGTTAATTTTCCACAATTTTATAGCATTAGCTACTTTACTTCCATTTTATTTTATAAAACATATTATGGGCTTTTATACACTATGTATTAACTAGTATTTATGTTGCTAAGTAATAATCTTACAGTTTGTTTTCAATATGTACTTTGTTAATTTAATATTTGGTGTTTCTTTTGTTTAGACTTTGACTTAGCGAAAATCGCATTTTGACCCTCATCAGTGCACACATATTTAGATACTTTGGTTTGTTAATGCAGCTAGTACACTATTGAGACAGACTGTAGCAGTACTTTAAAACATCTGTTTCTAAGGCAAATACATGATTTTGCCAAGTACTGATAGATTAACAACAAAAATGGAGAATCACCAACTCATAAAGAGAATAAAGGAACCTTATCTGTAGGATTTCATTGAGGGAGAGGTTAGGGGATTTGTTGTTTTCTATTTTAAGAGTCAAAAGAGTATGGAAATGGAATGGACTTGTTATGATTGTTGCATTTGGATGTATGTTTTTCAGTTTGAGTTTTCCCTGCTACAACATTAATATTTCTGCAATCCACCATGTTGAGACAGTGCTGCTCCGTGATCCCCTGTGTCTGATTCAGTCAGGCAGGCTCAAAAACGACCTGTTGTGCCTGGTAGTTGAAGTCCCAGTGTGATTACACAGAAGTCAGTAAGTTTATGTTTGGCAGATGCTTGGCCCACAAGGCAGATAGCTGCCTTGTGCTACCATAGTTTCTCTCCTAACACATAATCTTCTGTGAGTAAAAAGCACCATCATCACACAGTGCACTGTCTGTTACATCCCATGACATACCAGATAATTCCTGCCTTCTCTTTTCTGTTATCTGGCACCACTTTGGTGAGGCCTGAGAAAGGAATGAGTTTAAGTGAGGTTGACTAAAAGTAAAGTAAAAGTTGAACTGGATCCAACCATAGTATAAAACCCTTAAAACATAATTATAAAAGGCCAGCAGACAAAGGACATATGCAGAGATAGAAAGCAGAATATTTCATTCCTTGTTGTGGGTGTGACAAATTCTCAGGCCATACTCACCAGTATCATATGGCAGCCCTGTATTTGATTTTGGTTCAGAACAGTAATTAGAAACAACTGTTTTGCAGTGACAGTAATCATCCATTGCCAAGGAAGAAGGAAATTCATCATCTCCAGGATTCCTTAAATTGAGACAGGATGTTTTTATGCTCTAGTAAACCACAAGATATTAGGCTTGACAGTATTCACTTACAATTTAAGGGAAGATGATATGTTCCACTACAGGAATTATTGGTGAAATTTTATGGCCTGCGTTAGGCAAAGATCAAACCAGATGATCCTTATGTCTTAAAATCTGTCCTTAAAATTTACAGCTGCTCAAAAAACAAAAGATGAAGGGAAAGAGGAGGACTGAAACACCAAGCTGAAAAGTTTTCCTTACAATAAAGCACCATTGTTTCCAAGAACATAGGGCATTTCTGTCTATTTGGAATTATTACATCCCCAGACTTGTTCATAGACAGGGCCTAACCAAAAATTTCATAAACACAAAAAGGCAAACTGTGAGTTCTCTAGTACTTTCTCTTCTGGCAGTTGACAGAAATATTGCTTACACCTCCGCAGTGTGCATCACTCATGCCAAGCCATGTAGATATTTACCTGCCTGTGCAATGATTGCCTATGCAGACAAAGAAATGGTGTCTTCTTACATACAAGAAATTAAGTTCAGGATGACTGAGTCACTCAAAGTTGTGGAGTTTCTGTCAGAGCCAGGGAATAAATAGAACTAGGTATGAATCTATCATGCTACTAGTATCGAAGCATTCCCTCCTATCCAGTTTTTGCTGTTCTGTCTCACATCATGGAGCATTTTAAGAGAGGGAGAGAAGAAAAAAGGTCCTAGGGAAGTAGACTATCAAAGTCCTGACACACAGTAAATCTTTCCTGCTTCCTCTTGCTAAAGCTGTGACACTACACAGGCCTCAGAGAGTGGGAGCCTTCTGCGTGCAACACTAAAAACAGACGAGAAGAAGATGGGGAGAATGGATGAATGTAAAGGGAAAATAATTTACCACATGAGATAAGAGAAGGGAAGCAATTTCTGCCTCTTTTCTGAGCCAGTGCAAGTGATAGAAATGGCAAATATTAAAGCCAAAAGCTATTAATTCTATATTCTGCTTTAGCTTTTAGCTTTACACTTCATCCTTTCTAGAATGAATTATAAATTTTCAAACTAGTGCAACTTTAATTTTTAATTCTCCATTCACTATTTCTGTTTAGATTTGGGACAGTTCTGCTGCATGAGAGTGTAGTACATAAAATTCTAAAAATAAATCTTGGTTTTATTTTATTAGGGTTAAATCTGACCTGATTCAGTCTAAACTTTTTTTGTGTGTCTAATCATGGTCAAGTTGCTTTAATTTATTCCCATAAAACTGTAGCTGCAAAGATGATTTTGCATTTTTTCCTTTATGCATTCACTTTAAGCCATGAAGCACACAAACAGAAATGCTGCAATTATGTTTGACCTGCACTTCCAGTTGCATAGCTTAGTAAATTCTCAGAAGTTGTTTGCATGATTATGGAATAAGAGGTACATTACATGTACTTGTAGCAAATGTCAAAAACATGATAACACACTGTCACAGTATTGACATATATCCTTTTATACCCTTTTATATCACAAAGTATTGATCAGCTCTCTCAGGCTTGCACAGAAAAAAAAGGAACCTTGTGTATGCAAGGGAAAATGAGTTTTTCATATTTTTCAGAATATTTCCAGCAGTTTATACACAACGAGTTCTTCAGATGACCCCACCCCATAAAACTGTAGGAAGAGAATATTTCTGTCCCTTCTTCCTTTCAAGTCCCTCTACATCAGACACTGGTCATGGCTGGAAAAGGATCTCAGAAGAATAGCATGTGAAAACTTATCCCTGAGTAAGAAAAGTGGCAAAACAGAACACAAAAAATACCTGGCCATGATAAAAAAACTTGAAAAAGTAATATAGGATGAGAAATCTGGGGTGTTTGATAACCTCTAGTCACCAAAGCATGAAATTTTAACAGCCTCAAAATCGTGCTTTAAGATACTTGATAGGACTGTGGGCAATGCACATTAGACAGTAAAAGGAAAAGATTTAGAAGGATTGATCTCTCTGAATTTATTTTAACATGAATATTCCCTCCTACATGGTATTCCTCACCCATGGTTTGCAAAGCATTTTGTGGAAATTATTTCACCAGCAGTTACTTAACTGAAACTTATTTTACCATCAATACATTATCTCACTTTCTTCTAATATCTGTATACTGATACTTCTAATATCTGTATTGGAAGAGTCAAAGGGAAGCAAAACAAAACAAAAGCTTTTCCATAGAAGTATCACTTTTTTGAGCTCAAAAATCAGGTGTTACCAGAGTCTATCCATCTTTAAATTATCTATAGAACTTCATTGTGATGTCAGGTTCAGGTGCACTGAACTGCAATTCATCATGGATTGTTCAGGTTTTAACACAAAAAGGACTCCACACAATGACAGTTCAATCTCTAAAAGTTCAGTATAATTGTGTTTACTCTGATTGACAAAAGTAAGATGAAGGATCTCATCTAAAGTGTGAGATCACAATAAGTAGGAATGCTCCTGTGAATTTTTCTGCTTTAGTTTCAGCAAAGACATCAGCTAATAAAATTCACATTGTCCCATATGAGACATCCTCTAATTGCTGCACTCCATCAATTGTAATGGAAATTGGATCATTTGCTATAAAACAAAATTGTTAGATTATTGGTTCAAATGTGCTTTTTTGATAGCACCCTTTGGAAAGTAATTTTTAAAATAGCCTTTTATTAAATAAACATTTGAAAACAGCCTCCTTTCCTGCAGAACTGTGGATCTCTGAATATACACACCCATGCTGAGAAACAAATAACATGTGAAAGCAGAAGAACATCTGCAATTTAAGCTCAATTTATTACTTACAGAGTAGCTATTTCATACAGAGTTGCATGACTTTTCTCACTATTTAAATACACTTCTCCTCACCTAACTTGGCAAATGATACAATATTCTTGGGAAAAAAAAGAAGTAAATACCAAAAGAAGAATTGGGATTGTTGCTTGATAGTCTCTCTCAAAGCCTAGATATACTTAGAAACTGTACTATGAAGTCTGCAAAGCCATGAGAGGTAGAAAAAAAAAAAAAGTTTGCTCAGGGGTTGTCAATGTGGAAACATGATTTAACTTCATGTAACTGGCAGGGAACTTGGTACACTTAGTTCTAAAATAGGCAGGACTGAAATTTGAGCAAAGACTATGTTGAATCTCCAGGCAATTTCAAGGCTGATACAGCAAATATGGTAATTATGAAATGCTATATGAGACTACAAGAACCAATTTCTCTGCTTTTCTGTGTGAAAGTACCATGTGTTTATACAGGATGCAACATAATGCTCTCCCAGTTTAGGATGCAAGTAGTCCATAACGAGTAATTTATGAAATTGTGTAATTTTCAGGCCTATGCTATGGATCTTTATCTAAAAATGGAAAATTCTGGTAGCTTCCCCCCCCCCCCCCGCCTTTTTTTCCTTTCTTTTGTTTTTTCTTTCTTTCTTTTTTTTTTTAATATTGAGCTCCTTCTCTTTTCATAGGCTGATAGAGGTTTTTAAATAAATCTCAGAAAACTTGCATGCAACTTAGAAGTGTAAAATTTTGCAGGAACATTGAGAGTGAAGCAATTTGTAGCAAACTATTTCTGTCAGGAAAGAATTAAGGAGCATAAGGTATTTTATAAATACATCAAAGGAAGAATGTGCTAGAGAGAAAACTGATGCAGGAATAACTGTTCAAAACTAGTTATGGCAATGCAGATTTCTAAGAAAACAGCATTTCACACAGGTGAGAAGAAAAAATGGTAAGATACTGAAAAATACTCAAAGTCTGTCCAATCATCTCAGTTGCTACTCACTTTAGACTGATCTCAACCCACAGAAGAAATCTTTTTTATAAGAAGGTACTGTACAAAGTTTTACATTACAAAATCTGGGTCAGTTGCAATCCAGACATGCAACAGAGCAGGTCTCCTTTAGACTCTTTGAGAATGGATTTTGTACCACAAAGGAAAAATGATTAGAGGTAAAGGGAGTTGCAGTACTGAAATTCCCTCCATACTCTCTTGCTAGCACTAGGATGTTGGAGAGGAAGGGAGAAAAGGGTTCTCTGAGCTCACAAGAGGGTGAAAAACTGTGTAATGTGCTGGCAGTGCCAATGCCCAGGAAGAAGAATCATTCTCTGATCTGATTTCCTTCTAGAGCTCAAGCTGCCACATCTGTGGGGACTTGCTCCAAGCTGATCACAGACCTCAGGTAAGCTGAGCATCGAGTATTGATTGCATACAGAAAAAAATAATCCTCAGATTCACAGCCAGTTATTGCTTCCTCATGAGGAAGTCTCTATTGCACAAAACTTCTCAGTGTTTACCAGCTGTCATTTTCCAAACACAATAGCAGAGGTCTTGCCAAGAGCACAGGGGTTATGCAACAGCCTCTCTACTATATTTGCAGCACTGTTTAGTTCTATACTGAAAAGGAGCTGTGGGTACTGAGGTATGAAGAGGATTTACTTTAAATTTTCTGCCTTACAATACGTCATATGGAGCATGGTTAGGAGTTTGCTGCTGTGGCAACAAATAACATAGAATCTGCCATTGCTTCAAAATATAGAAGTTCTCGTGGCATTTTTTATCAACATAGTATCATGTCTTGAAACATTTTCAAATCAAAAGCAAGAGAGAAAGGTATTAACCTCAGAGCCACTGACACTTGTGACTGTGACTTGGGTCTATTAAGATGTGACTAGGGATATGTTCTGGAAACTTCCCTTCTTATATGCTAGCTAAACAGAAAATTCATGCTCAAGTGCCTCCTGACAGGGGTGAGATTTTTTGCAAGTACATACTGGGGAGGCTATTGGACCCAAGTAGTGTGGGATAGATTCATAAGCATTATTTTGGACATGCAAAAATCATATACTGGGTGTACTGGGGAGGATGAATAAAGAAAAAATAGATACAAATGAGAATGTCTGAATTTCATAGCACACAGCAGCATTTTAATTACATCTACCCATTTCAGTGACAGCTTTTAGGAAAGCCTAGCTCCTCTAATGGTTTTCATCTTGAGACCTTGTAACACTGTATAGAATGTGTTGGTATTACTATTTCCTAGATAAAGCCAGGCAGAAGAAAGTGGAATTGGCCGGGATCACTTAGTCATTCAGACAGTGGGAGATTTGGGATTTTTAATGGGAACGCCTAGTTCTAATCTCTACCCATTTAGATTTTCTTCCATCTAATCCAGAGAATGCAGTAAATAGCAAGTAGAACAACAGCTTTTTTAAGATTTTTGGGATTGCATAAA
The DNA here is from genome assembly GCF_903797595.1 of Erithacus rubecula. Taxonomy (NCBI): domain Eukaryota; kingdom Metazoa; phylum Chordata; class Aves; order Passeriformes; family Muscicapidae; genus Erithacus; species Erithacus rubecula. Next base: position 24,344,600 of record NC_136686.1, on the reverse strand, counting down.
ATATCAAACAGTTACTTGTAAAATAATCCAGAATTTCAAAGATAAAATTTCCTTTTAAAATTTTTTTAATAGTAAAATTATTTTATCAATTTTTGGCAAAAAACCTATGTTAAATTATAATTTGTAATATTCATATGGAAAAAAATACAGTGCTGTCTTTTTGCTTTGTCAGTGTGCAGTTACTGTATACAAAAGATTTGTAAATTTTCAAATCATCTAATAAAAACAGTTCTCCTATAATTAACATTTGGTAGATTTATGTAGTTTCCTATTTTTTTCATATTTGTACTAAATCTGCATGAAGATTATAGAGGCAATTTTTTTTATTTTAAAATGCACTATTCAAGAAAAGCACTACAAACCATGTAATTTTAGCAAAAAATTAAGCATACTAGGGTTAGTTTCCTTTCACAATATGCATTCGCTTCCTTTGACTTCTTCCATTATAATATGCAGGCACCAATCACATTAACATGCTATTTTTCAGCAGGACTTTCCTTTATGCAGTGCAGGTAAAGTTCTACTACATAATGTAGTAGATATAGAATAATAGAATAATATAGAATAATACCTGTTTCAGGTATTATTCTCTACTCTTCCCTGTGTAGCCATCTGCATACTCTGCAGATAATTAGAAAACTTATTCATTCCCTTTCCTTTCATTGTGGGAAGCATCCATGAAATCACACATATGATTCACAAAAACTTACAAATTTCTTTGTAAAAGTCACTCTTGGAAGAAGAGAATCTGAAGCAGAAAGACCTTAAGGTGAAATATTTTCGTTAGTATGGCATGTTAAACACAAGTTCAGCACTTGACTCATAGTAATATACAGCCCACAATGATACAGGGTCAATGACACAAGGTACAAGCTCAAGATCCTGCCCTCCAGTGACTTAATTTACACTTCACTGAGTCTCATACATTAGGTTGTCAGGAGCAAAAATGGTCCAGCTGAAGGGGGAGGGAAGCAATGCAGCTTCAGCACTGCAACCACGCATGGTGCACAGCACAGGGAGCACTGGGTTGGTGCTGTTTGTCAGAAAGACAGAAGGCATATCAAGCTTCCTTCTATGGAACCTCTGCTTGGCAGTCAAGGAGTGCAAGATCACTAACTGCCCTTGAAACATCTATTTCATCATCATGTCAGAACCCCAAATTTTCTTATCTTTCAGCCAATGCCATAGACCATTTGCTTATGGCGAGCAACCCAAGGTTTTTAAAGTTAAAAAAAATTAAAAATCTAATCTAATCAAATCTATCAAAGCAACCGTATCAAATCTGCAGCTAATTTTGGATTAGACATTACAATGCACTTAAAAAGAATTAGAAAAAGAGTAGCAAAAAGTCACACTTGCCTGTCCACTGTGTCCCTAAAGACATGTCCTGTCTATCTGCCAGTCAGCCATGCAGTAAATGATACAGTCCCTGCTGGTCCCCAGGTATTTTCTCCTTACATTTTCTTGGGGACATCCATTCTCTGATCTCTAATAGTGGTTTGTGTTCCCATCTCCTTGCTATTGTTCCTCTTTCTTATTCTGCTTTTCTCTGCAGTCTCCCTCACCTTCTGTGATAGGGAAGAAGGCATATGCAAGCTGGAAGCAAATAAATAATACACACTTTTCTTCAAAGTCTTGTCAGAACTTCTAAGAATAATCTGGGCTGCTGTCTAAAATTTCAGTTCTCTGTACTCTTCCTGAGTTTTCCTACTTGGTTTGCAAAAATTCTCTTGTATATATATATATTTTTTTTTTTCTGGTCTCTCATTAGCATATAATTCCTATTCCTTACCAGAAAGAGTTTAGGTGGCAGCTGGACTCACATGGTCAAAAAGGAAAAGTTTCCAAGATCCGCCACGAAATCTGGTATTTCACAGGAGAAATAGCATTTTTTTTTTTTTTTATATCAAGGGAGTGAGGATATCAGTGAACATTTTTTGAAGAAGAAATTGGAGGAAATTAGTTCTATGATGTGGTTTCCTATTGATACATGTATGGGTCACTCAAGCTGAAATATTTATATCCCTTATTTAAACCAATGGAATGAGAAACAGGTTATAAACTTACCAATGCTAACAAAATCTCTTCATGGGCAAGCCATAGAGAAGAATGAGAAATTTTGCTAGTGGCTTTTATGGCCATTTGCCCACAAGAAGAATAAACAATGAGTTTATGGAGCTCAGGACTCTGCTCCAGCCTCCAGAGAAGGTGGTGCTGTGAAAGCACAGACTGTTCCAGTGTTATAGTCCATCCTCATATCCCAGCTTCTTTCTTTCCCACAAATGGTTCATTGTGCCAGTCACATTGTCCTACCCAAAATATTTTATCGCCAGCTCCTCAGACTTCTCCTTTTTTAAAGACATATATTTCTTGATTCTCTCTCTCAGTTTTTCCTTGTAGTCCAAGTTTGCCTTGGCCACTGACAGTCTGAGTTTTCCAGACATTCCCTGTTCCACTCACATTCCCGGATTTACCCGTCCTGCCCTTCAGTCCTTGCTCTTGAAAAGAGCTAAATAGTTTTGTTTGGATTTTTCCAGAAGAATTCAGCCTGAGGCAGCTACGAAGCATATGGAATTTCAGCCTAAATGGTTAAAATCTGGCAAAGTTTTATGCAACATGAAAGAAGGTTTTTAATAACAAGCAGCACCACTAGCCAAATCTGTATAAATTCTAATATGGCTCCCTTTGAAGTCAATGCTAAAAACCCCAATGGGACCATTAATTTTTAAACTTTCATACAGTAATCAAGTTAGCACATGCTTAAAGTGCTTTTGTGGATTGGACAGCAATTAAAAATGAGAATGTACTTCGAGTTACTATGAACATGAATATATTATTTGCATTTACTACTTTTGCTTCCGTTTTATGAATGCATCCAATGAAATCCCTAAACTTGTTCCTTGAAATTATTCATTGAATAATGTGATCAGAGGGGCTGGACTTCCAAGCTCATGGAAAATGAAGAAAATTGATAAACTGATATTTCTGCATCATTTCTCTAAATGTTCCACTACAGCTCTTTGTTGTGGCTGCTTTGCTTAGCAATATTTTAGTTTGTAAGCATTTTGAGCATGTCTTCAAAGTAGCATGGGAGAGAGGAACATGATCTTTTCCTTTGTTTTCATTTATTATTCCAAAGAACATGAAGGACTCTTTCATGTTCTCCTATGGAGTGCAATGCTTTTGAAATTCTTATGCAGGGCATGTTACAGTCTAGTAGCCTTTGGCAATATGGCCAGGATACAAGACCTCACAGAAAAAAAACAAATGTGAAGAAAATAACTGATGAGGCTGGGGAAAAAAAAAAAAGGCATTGGCAACCTGTCATAAATTGTGACATCCAGACTTTTACAGAGTTCAAAACAATGAAGGAAGAGCTGTGTGTGTCCCATGTATTATGAAGATGCAGTCTCCTTTTAATGATAAATTGCTCAAAGCCCTACAATCCCCTCTATACATCATATTTCCCAAACTAACTCACACTCTATGTATAATAATAGTGAAAATTTCCCTCTATTTTATAGAGTAATGAGATCTCTAGCTGTGGTATCTATGGAGTTTAGCTATATTACCTAGGAAATCATCCTGAGCCACATCACTTCAGGCTGTTTAGGAACTTTCCAATTTAAAAAAAAAAAATAAAATTAAGAAAGAGCAAAACAAGCTCCATCTAACATATTTACCTGAGATATAATTATTTATGAAAGTTAACATGTCATAATCAAGGTAATCATGAGAGATATATTATGTGAGCATGGAAACAGTGTAAGTAGTATCTAATCCTTTTTTTGCTTTTTTTTTTTTTCCCTGCTATCAAATTCAGTTTATCTGCTGCCCTTTGGAAATAATGAACTGTCTTTATTCTAAATTGCATAGTGATTCTTCTAAGTAGCATCATTTGTAAGTGTAAGTAATTTTCTTTACTATTCTCTGCTGACTTCTTCCAGGTAGATCTTGAAGAATGAACGACTTGTTTGTGATGTGACTTTCTCACTGGAAAATGCATTAAAAATATTATTCTTATTCATATTGGTGTAATTATAATCATAACTAAGTCCAAAGCCTTTGCTGCTTGTTGAGTGTCTCAGTTTCTCATTAATCAGAACTCAGTCCTCTCCAGAGCTCTCAATAAAATATTGGTTCATTCTTTCCTGCCAAAAGAAATTGTTTCCAGGTTAAGTTGACCTAATTATAATGGACAAATTGTTAATTCATTTTCTTATTCCAGTTTCTCAGAATACAAATTAAATTACTACCTACCTTGTCTAAACTGAAAAGCTGATTTCTGATATTTGCACTTATTTTTTAAATATATGTAAATTTCCTTCTAGCTTTTTTAAAGGACTGTTTTCTCTGTTCTGTGTTGAGGATTTTATTATTGCCAGTACTTTCATATTCCCACAAACAATTGCTCTCTTCTTCTGTAATAAGCTTCAAATTATTTTCCTAGCCATTTAGTAGCTCCCCTCATAAGGTATCTGGTCCAAATTTGCCCAGCATTAGGCCCTTGCCCCACAAGGGCCTTATTTGGATTCAAAAGTGCTCTCTTTCAACATTGTTCCCAACAGTGTTGAGACAGCAGTAGATTTTCACCAAGACTTTTCAGTCATTATTTGCTTCTGTGGTAAAATTAAATGGAGTAGTTAAAAAACAACCAAACCAAAACCCTAGAGCCATCCCACTTCATTTATTTTCTCCCTCCTCTCTCCACCCATCTTTTTTGCCCTGAAGCTTTTTCCCAGGCATCATGATTTTCTCATATTGCTGTGATTCTGCATGTGTCTTATCCTGAATAGGAAGAGGCCTGCCTTCCTTGTACTTTTATCTTGCAGAGATAGTGCTGCCTTCTGATTTAAATGATTCTTCATGGAAACAATGTATGGTGGAAATATAAATGCTTCTTACACCTTTTTAGGAAAGTTTGTCCAAGCAACAGATGAAGACAATCAATTAATTCTCATGGCAATTTTAAATTAAAATCTTTAATCATATTATATTATACCATATTATACAATATTATACAATAACTCAATAAGGAAAGACCATTCATACCAAAATGCAGTAAGACAAATGCTGGCAAATATATTGAAATCTATTTCATGTTTAGCGTCCCATTCATTTGCAGGACATTTATTGCAGTGCCAATAATAATTGGCAGAGAATACATGCTCTGAAATAGATACTGTGAAAACACCTTCCCTTTGGCCTGTACAATAACATACATGTTATTGTAGAACAGTTCTAGCACCAAATGAAGCCAACCAGAGTTCTTAAATTCACTTCTCTAGAAAAAAAGGAAGGTCCAACATGGCACATAAAGATCACTCAAAGACTGCATTTAATATTAGAATTTTAGAAAGGTAGAAAATAATGTAAATCCTCTAGTAAGTTACTCTATTAAAAAGATTCATTGCTTGGAAGGACAGGAAACTTGATGTCAATTAACTGAGATTTTTAAGAAAGTAAGGAAACAAAACAAATTTGAAATCTTCAAAGCCAGATCCTGAAAGATATTTAGAGATAAAATGATGGAAGTTAGGCCCTGAAATACTGTTTAGGCTAATTACTATGTGCTTACATACCCAGCTGCCTCCAGTTTCAATACAAGTACCTCTAAGAAGCAAGGACTAGAAGTTTTGAGACACGTATGCTACATTTCCAAAGAGTTTGCAGCTATCTATATATAATAAGACATATGGAGACTTGTCAGGCATGCAGAGCTAGGAAACACGGGCCAAGAGAGAGTGTCCTTGTCCTTTGGAAGCTCCCAGGTTTAGCAGGATAACACTGCAAAGATGAATACTGATAACATCAAAGTAGTGTCATTCAGGTGAAAACAGAAACATAATTTTGCATAATTTTGCTTTTTCTCTCAATGGGAAGTTGAAATACATTCAGATTTTAATGCGTGTTTGAGCATGCTCCTTATTAGAGATATTTTCCAGTGTGGGAAAATAAAATACTCCAGGAAAAAAACAAACAAAGAAAGAAACAAAAAAACCCACCACCCCACATTTTTTCCATTAGCTGAGCTTTAAAAATATTTTATCACTTTAAATTTGCAAATTAGGAAGACACTTTAATGATGCAATCAAAATTTACTATATAGAGAGATTACAAAATTGGGACTGGACCTTATTTGATCTTGTTTATTGCTCAGGAATATAAAGGAATACAGACTGAAAAATAAATATATAACTAACCTAGAAACATTGTATTAAAAAATTAAAAAGGTACTGTAGGCAGAAAACTAAGGCAAGAAAAAAATAAAGTTTAAAATTCTCCAGTGAGTAAAGGTGGTGGGTTCATATGTGTATTCTGTCCCCAGAGACTGAACCCTTTTCTACCTGTAGAGCCCCCACACTTCTGTTTATTGCAGACTTTATTCAGCTTATTTATCTGGCAAGTCTGGGGTTTTTAAAATGTCCTGTAAGCCAGTCATTCAACTGTTGCTTAGTATAAATAAATATATGCTTCTTAGTATCTTTTTAAATGTAAAAAATATTAGTAATAAAGCTCGTTAGTGTATGTCAGTAAACACAGTATATCACCAGTCCTTGGTGTTACATTCTGCTCTTATACTGCATTGCCTGAAGTTGAAACAGTTGAAAGGAGGAGGAATATATTAAATAAAAGTATCATAAATGTGGATATAAGAGAAAAAAGAAAGCTGAAAAAAAAGAAGAAAAAGCTGAAGCAATGAGAAATCTATACCTCAAGAAAGATGTGATTCCAAATGAAATTAATTTTAGCAGGTGATTTAAAATAAACCAGGAATTGACAATTTTTATTTAAATGGTTCACTAAGTACTCCAGTTATTGGCCAAGTGAATCCTTAGTCTAACAGTTATTTTTCTTGATATATACCTAAAAATTGCTCTTACAGTTCATTATTTCACAGTAAGATTAAAGTGATATTAAACATCATCCTAATTTTACAGTTTGATATGAATATTTATACTGTATACTGTGTATACAGTATTTCTTAGACATGAAAGTAAGTGTTTTATGGTTCCCTAAAGTATGCAGTCTCAACTTAAAAATTGTAATCTAATTCTATTTTTCTTGAGTTATCATTATCACAAATGCAGGTTCTGACTGCAATAACTAAAACAAAAAGAAAAAATTCTGGTTTAGAGTTGTGTTTTCAGCTGTGTTACAGCTGAAGAATTTCTGGAAAGTCAGTAGATGAAATTCAGATTACTTTGTCCGTGATTTGCCCTTCCTGTGACATTCATGTATAAAAGAGTGAGAAGAAGCACATGCAGTTTCCTAACGCTGGGTTACAAGGTGCTTATTGTCTGTACAAATATGGAGAAAAACAGTCAATACGACCTCTTCTAGAAAAGACAGTGTAAATATATTAATATTATATATTAATATATAATGTATAGCACATATAGTATATATTATACACATACATTTCTTAACAGATGAATATATTATTGTTGTTGTAGTTGTTTTTATGAATTATTACTATTGACTAGATGTGAGAATATGATGCCTTTTCCATGGGACAAAGCAGCTCGGGTGCAGCCCCCTTGATGCTTTCTGGTTTTCCTGTATGAGCTGTAAGCTGATGGGCTCAGGGGAGCTGCACAGAGCCAGGGAACTGCAGCACTCTGAGTGAGCTGGGAGCTCCCCTGCCTTTGCTAACTCTTCTTCTTGAAGATTGATATTTTCAGGAGCCCTCGAGGAAATCTGCCAAGAATGACTGTCGTTAAAACTCTGTCCAGCCTTAGTAACTCTGGAATATTTCAATCAGATCTCAATCCAGATATCAGGGAAAGGAGCTTCCTTTGATTAACAATGGTTGGACTTTACATAAGCTACAGCAGGAAACTCCATCCTTTATTTCAGTGCACAAGTAAACAGAGCAGCAGTTGCTGTTATCAGCAGCTCATGGGGCTAACTTTTCAACAGTCTTTTATTCCAAAATTTTCCAAACAAATCTTCAGTCACACAACAATAATAAGGCAAATAATCCCGTGAGAAAATGTTTAATTTTACCAAAAGGAAAACCAAAACAATCACTGGTTACTGCTTTGTTATTAAATTTTTTCAGCCCCTACAACTTGGATGGTTAGAAGTTATACTCTGTGGAGTAACTTGTGTTCATTAATTTCATTTTGAGAAGTATGTGTGTTTTAGGATATTTTGTGATTACAAATTCTGTCTCTTCTAAACAGCCTGATTCTTGTATAAGGTTCTTCAAACCATAGAGCTCTAATATCCTGCAATGTGGTTGCATTTCACCAGTAACTTTTCTTATCCTAACGAGCTTTTTTTAAGTTTCAATGTAATAATTTTCTGTGGGAGCCCAGGGCATACCCCTGGCCTCCTTGGGGGTCTCAAAACTCCCCTGGCAAGGGTCTCAAAATTCCCCTGGCAAGGGTCTCAAAGACCTCTGAGTGAGACCTTGGTGTCACAGGTGCTGAATTCTAACCCCTGGGGAAAATTACAAGCCCAGAGGGAATGGAAACAGGCTACCAAAATTAGTAAAGTATAAATTAGACCTTCAGAACGTAGATAAATAGACTTTTGGGAACGTTTATGATAAGGGACACGTGGCCAAGATGGAGAATTTGGGGGGTGGACACCTTTTCCTCCTTCTTCTCCCTGTCATCCATGTTGGGTGACACATTGGCACTTTTAGATTGGATGGGGTCAGGGCTGGACCATTTAATAAAATTGTATTGTATTGGTAAAATTTTGTAAACATGTCGTACGTAATAATAACTATATAAGATAAGCCCTGCCTTCACCAGGCAGATTCCACCATGGATGCCAGGCAGAGCAGACTGCTGCTGGCCAAGCACAAGGTCCCAGAGATAAGATATAATAAACAATCCTTGGAACAAGAGAAAACCATCTCCAGCAATCTCTCTTCGGCTGCTTCAGAGAAAACCAGGGTTTGAACCACCTTCATGTCCCTCTGGGGTGATCTCAGGGCAAAGGAGAAACCTCAGACTGGGACATTTTCTTGTCTTAATTCTACACTTTTAGTAACTGTTCTTCCAAGAGATATTTTTTAGTAATGTGAGGTATCAAAATTATCTCCAAGTGAAAAAAAACCAAGTTAAAGGATAAGAATATTTAGTGTGTTTGTATATTTTGCTATTGCAAAGTCCATTTAGTTTTGGGTCTCTAACATGTAGTATTTATTTTTAATACTTAATACTGAAGCACTTCTACACACTTCCACACTAGTGTGAAATGGTACTCAGGAGCTGACAGCAGAGTCAAAGATGAAGATCAGTGGCAACTAGACATGCTAAAGCCAGTTGAAATACTCGTCAAAACAGCTGGAATACTAGTCAAAATGTGTGTTAGGGAGAAGTTATTTGGAGTCACTGGACAAGAAAACTACTCTATCACTACAAGATTACTCTTGGGTAACAAGCAATGGACAGTATAACATCATTTTCTATACTTAGTAAGCAAAATGTACAATCTGCAATCTTTTGATTACCAAAAAAACAAAGAGGGAGAAAAGAATTAGTATGGCTGTTCTCCTCTAAATTCAAAATTTTATACAGGCTAGATATCGATGGAAAGATTCAAATCCCAGAGAACTGGAGAACAACCACAGGAGAAATGCCTGCCATTAGAAAAAGATTTCAGTTTGGGTTCCAGCTGCAAACTGTTTTCATGGAAAATGTCCACATACATTTGAAGAAGCAGCCATGCAGAAACTTAAAATCCTTTGTAGGTCCTACTAATTATTTTAAAGGGGAAGTCGTTGCTAATTCCCTATTAGAAACACAGAAAAACTACCTTACTGTCTAAGAATAGAGGAATTCTTCAGCTAGTGCTGAGGAGAATGGGATTAATGAGACTAATGTTCCATGTGTGGATGCTGAATTCTTGCTGCCAGAAGCCAAACTGATTTCAGCCATAGCATTCCTTCACTGGGTGATCCTGGCCCAAAGCCCAGCAAGCTGCCAGGGACCAGCTCTGCTGGCCTCTCACGCCAGCAAGAGCCTTCAGATCAAATCCCCTCTGCTATGGCCCAGGGGTGTGCTAGAGAAAGCTGGGAGTTGTTAATGTTCTCCAGCTTGGCCTTAGTGAGTTCTGAAAAGTAAATGGATTATGGATAGTTAGTCACTTCGACTTCTGACCTGATAGCAAAGACACAGTGACTTCATCCTGCTCCCAGCCATTCCTGAACAGTTTTCATGTGTCCTTACTCACAGTTCAAGTGCAGGAATGAAATATCACAAGAGCCCCGAGGCTCTTCTGTGAAACTTTTCCAGGAGTGAGTTTGTTCTGGTATCTCAGAATTTGTTCCTGTCACAGAGGAGAGGCTGATTTAGGATTTAAATGAAGCCTGCAAGATGTCAGCAGTGGCTTTGCCCTTTGGCTCCTCTGTTCAAGAAAAAATTCACCGGCTGTACAAAGTCTGGCACGATGCTGAAGTTATTCTGCCTGTTGTTGCCTTATATTTAATTTTCATTTTCTAAAAAAACATTTTTATACAAAAAGAAAAAAAGCAGAAATAATATTTAAGAGCTCATTAGTAGTTGTGTGCTAAAAGGAATAAAATAAATGTTGCATCACATAAATTGGCAATGATTGCTCTTTTTCAATGGATTATGAACAAAATTAATTTTAATATTCTGCATTTTCACTTTTTTCTCTATCATAGTTCAGAGATAGCAGGCATTATTTTATTAAGGCATAATATTCTAAATTGCCTACCAATTAATTTTATTTGTGCTACTTTATTCTAGTAAATCTGCTGGGTTTATGGTTTTGGGGCATTTTGTGAGCCTACCTGTCTAGTCCCCTTTGGATGATGAGTTGCTCACCTGTCAGTTTTGCTGAAGACAGGAGATACTCAACCTGCTATTACACAGCATTAATGATCTGTCTGTCCATTCCAGGCAGAATGGAAAGTAATGCTGCTCTTTTCTGACATAGCAATCTGCCTTCTATGTGACAGAAAAATAGTAATGGAAGAACAGAAAAAAAAAAAAAAAAATCCTTTTGGAAGGCCATGGGGATTAACTAGGAGAATGCAGATTTTTTGGTGTTTTTGTTGTTGTTGTTGTTGTTTGTTTTTTTAAAATCACCTATTTTATTGGATCTCCCAGGAGTTGTAACACTATTCATCTTTAAGGCTAATGAAGTTCCCTTGTGAATCATGCTGTTTGAACTATGTGGGGCATATCTTGATTAGCATATGTTTCTTCTAAAAATACATTTTGAAACCTCTGGAATTTGCCATTTGTTTGAAAGTCGTACTAGACTTTCAACCTTGCATCACTGATTATAGGACAAAAACTTTACTTTTAATCTTTATGGAAGGACATCTGGCTTTGTCTGCAATTCCTCTCCCTAGTGAAAATATAGTCCAATGATTCCCTTCAGAGCACAGGGGGGAAAAAAACCCATCTTTCTCAATGTGAAAGTGAAATAGAAAACTTTAAGTTAATACTTACTTTAATATAGTCTTATTTAGGAACTCCCAGGGAGCTGAGATTTTAACCAGAACTCCCAGTTTATGTTTCTGGTTTTATTTTGTATATTCAAGTCTTTTTCTTGGGGTGTCTGTGGTCCTGGCTTTAAGGACATAGGAGTGACAATGTCAGCCCTGGACTACAAAGGAAACAGGAGACACATCAGGGAACACTGCCAGATCTTGTTCTTACAGATTTACTGTGTGTTGTCTATGCCCCATCCCTATGTGAACACCAGATTCAAATGGACAGCAAGGAATGAGTTGCGCCTAACACTGCATTCTCACTTTAGGATTTCAAAATGTATCAAACAGTCCTGAATTGTGAGCTCCTTCCCCAGTTATCATGAAATCTGTAGAGCCAGTGAAATATGTGCTTCTCCCTAGGCAGATTTCAGTGTGATTTCTGGGTCAGAACAGCCATGCTCTGGTCACCGCGGGCAGAGGGGCTATTCCAGGAAGGCACAGGGTGCTCGCTCTGGAGGTGGCTCAGTGAAGGCAGCGCCCAGGGCTGCGTGTGTCACCACTGAACACCTTCTGCCTCCCTTTAGCAACCCGACCTGCCCTGGTTCATCAGCCAAGTCACTGGGAGGCAAGAATGTAAACACAGAAGGCATTGTCTCTTGGCATGACTCATCTTCCTTTTGTGCTAATCTAAACAGCTTTCCACCCTACCCGATGCATCTTTTTCATGCCCTGAAAAATGAAAATTTTATTTTCTTACACCGCATGGAGATTAGCACTTTGGAAACTGACTTGACTAAAATGATGCTGCAACAATGTCTAACAATATTTGCAGATGATTTTGTTGCAACTGAATTTTTGAACAGGTTTTTTTAACACACACACACACACACACATATATATATATATATATGCATATATCAAAATAAAATATTTTGTGAAACATACTTCTCTTTAACCTGTATATACTAACAAATTTGAATGTAAAATGATGCACAGGAGAGTATTATACAAGATAATCGATATATTAAACCACGGTTTTAATCTTGTAGCAAAACAAGATAGTCCCATTTTTCCTTAAAAATACATAAAACATATACTTCAGTTTCATCATCTCTGTCTTTCAAGAAGGTGAACTGTAATGGAAGATGAAAGTCTAGCTTGCTATTACTGTATCTAAGCATTATATAATGATCACCCTTCAGTGATTTGCTTAATGTAAGAAGCTTCTCATATGTTATATTGCTTCTTTTAATCAAAAAGAATTATTCTTTTTTAAAAAGTTACCTGTTAAGCTAATCATAGACACAGAAGATCACTCACCTCTACACAAAGTCTGATTTCATTCCAGCATTTTCTAATTAAATGGGTTGCTGGTATCAAGAAACCAGGGATTGTGAAATGGCCATATTTAGCTGTCTAGGCCATGTTAAGTAATGTTTATACACCTCACTTTCCTTCAGTGTACAGTTTTCCTTCACATGTGTAAGCACATCAGTAATCACAATTTCTTGTGATTGTTCATGCAACTGGAGCCTGACAGATGCATAAAGATCACGGTTTAATTTCATCTGCTAAGGCATGAGAGATTGGTCATGTCTCAAAACTGCATTTATAATTATCTACAGCATTTTCTTGCACAACAGTTACAAAAAGATACTTTTTGTCAGACTCATTTTATGAACTCCTCTGTAGCAAATTTTGCAAATTTTCAAAGTAGGTCTTTCATGTGAAGCATATACAAAAATCAAAAATTGAAATTAACATAGAATTATGTGGGCAAACAGAGATCACTGCTAGCTGTTGTGCTGCTTGTAGACCTCCTTCAGGCTGCAAAACCCTTTCTCCATGAGCTGACTTCTGTTTCAAAGGTAGTAACTCCAATCTTCTGCTGGTAAATTCCATTTGGCATTGCTGAATAAATCTCCAGTTCAAAGTGACATTTCTGTGCTTTCTGCCTGTCGGTGTTCCTCTAGCTCTTAGTTTTCATGGAGATTAACCTTTAATCAATTAGCACACTAATTCCATATACAAATCAAACTCAAAGAGCTATTTCCCAGAGGATGCAAGTTTTTCATCTACATATTCAGAGCTGGGAGTTCCTGAGATATACGCAGCAGTGATCCAAATCCATTTATTAGTCTGGGAAGAACAGACTTGCTACTGCTCAATGCCTTTGTGCACTAGCCCATGAATGCTTTGTTTAGTGAGGCATTAAAATTTTTGAGATATTCTCCCAGAAGACTAAGTGTCAAATCCAGGGAACCTTGCACACCACAGTGGATTTGTATGTCTGTGCTAAGGGGTAAATACAATGCTGTAATATTGCAAATGGAAATTGCTAGATAGCCTAAGACTCCTATATCCTGCACAAGATAAGTGCAGTAGTAAATGTGCACCCTGAAAACCCCTATGGTTTCCTTTCTCAAGGAAGAGAAGAGAGTGGAAAATTTTGGCTGATTGAAATAATTTTCTACCATCTCACAAGGCCTCATGAAAAGAGATTTGATGGTGTTTCTAAGTAACCATCCTTCTAACTCCCATTATGGAAGCTTTCTCCTTCCATGTCATAAGACATGAATATAAGTGTAAATATACGTTTCAAAAAATCCTTTCAGAAGTGAAAAGTAACTTGATACAAAGAGTGTTACCTGATGCCAGTACACCACATAAAAAGTCATTAAAATAATGGTGGCATCATTACATTTTTATGGGTTTTGCTAGAACTTTGCACCTTGTTTAGTTGTAGCATATGGACATAGTAAATACAGTTTTTACTGTTTGTGGAAAACTTTAACTGGACAAAATGCTGTGCTCAAGGCACAGGAAGGTCCATGGGCTGAGTTTGTTTCTCTTGCTGAGCCTTTTGCCTTCTGGATGATTGAAGTAGACTGGGTAAAGTTAAAAGAGATCTGATCTAAGTTTTATTGATCTGTGCATGCAATATTAATAAAATAGGTTGTTTTCATATTCAATCTTTGGACCATTTCCTAGTTAAAGTTAGGGTTTCCTTTGAGAAATATTACACTCTATACTTGCAGTTAAAATTGCACAAGGAATCAGGCACTAGCAAAGAAAATCCAGTAGAAAGCAGTTGAAAAACTTTTGAAAGAATTTATGCTTCTTGAATAATTACTTTCCATTTCTTTTTGTAATCACACAGAACACCTTTATTATTAATTAAAAAAGGAGATGATATAATAGTATTAAATAATTTTTAAAAATTTTGTTAGTTTCAGTGAAAATAAAGGTGACTTTTATCTTAAAGCCTGATTTTCAGGCTTACTCAATTAGTTCAATAGGAGTTAAATTGTGACTCTGGGATGTGATAAAAACTATTTGAAATTTGAATTTAATTTACAAAAATTAGAAGATCATTGAAGCACTTTAGATAGTAAACTTTTCTTAGAAGATGTGATTGAATTTCCTGGAACTGTTTATATGCATGGTGAATTATAAGTAAGGAATATTAAAAAAGAGGACTTTAACTAAGTACCAATTATGATGAGAAATTAATTTATCTGAAATTAATATTCAAAATACTGAAAAAATATGATATCTACGTTTGCATAATATTCTTCTTCTAAAACTCTTGAGAGGCCTCATTTTCAAACTGCAGTTATGCAAATGCAACTATTTATCTAGGCAAGAGAGGATTCCTGTGGCATATATACAAGTGAAAAAATAATGGATTATTATATTGCAGTTGATGAAGTGAAACATGTAATCTGAAAAATGTTTTTCAAAATTAATTGCTTAACTTTATACAGTGCTATGTGACTTGTCAAAATAGATGATACAGACTGGGTCCATTAAGGTTTGAAAATGGCCATTGTCTGGAATCTTGTGAGGAGTAATATTCAGTCATCTGGGGTATGAAGATGAGTTTTATTCTCCATATAGCAAAACCAAAAAAATTTTAATCTCTGCAGTGCTCCTGAAGGTGGTGTGGATAAATACTGCCATGGGTGTTTCTCTTCCTAACTTATTCAAGGAAGTCATCCTTACCTCTTCCATCCAACTAAGCCCCAGAATGACCTCACCTTTTGCTGGAAATGCTATAAAGTCCCCAGTCTCACATTTTCTGAAGTATTTCTTTCATAATTCCTCTTAGTTTTGCCATTCACACCTATCATGAAGGGAAAGAAATTGCAAATACAGACAGATGACCTTGGGAGCAGAGGATTCCATATTTCCAAACAGGCTATGCTAGGAGAGAAAACAGTGTTTTGCTACTTGAAGAGTTTCACACCACTGGGTCAGAACTTTGGTGAGCAGACTGCCACTACCAGATAAAATGGGCTGAGTTTGAAATAAAGGCCATCTGCATGAAGGCTACAAACCAGTCAGTTTACTCAGTGTGTTGACACAACATTTAGATGAATCAGTGTTTCTGACAGAATACCATGGTCTAGATATTCTGTTAACAGTAAGTATGTACCTGTTAATATAATATAAATGTGTGCTTATGTTCTAATATGGAAATCCCAGCAGAAGAAGATGAAAAATATGACTTTCATTTCATTTTTTTTTTTCTGAAGCCAAGGTTGACAAAACACTTGACAGACCATCATCCAATGCTTCTTCCTAGCCACAGCTTCCAGCAAATCCTGGTGTGTGTCACCCAATGGGAGCTCTGGTGAGCATCTTGCAGTGATGACTCCTTCACCACCAAAGGACAGATTTTCAGGATGGGACAAGGGCTGTGCTTTAAGCATAAGGCTCTGTGAGCCAGCACCCTTTGGCTGGCTCTGGCAGATGTCCAGCCCTGCTTCTCCCTGCCAGTGCTATCTGCAGTCAGCAAGAGGAAAAGGCTCTTTGATTGGCAGGTCTCCAAATTTTATTCCCTGAAAGCTCAGCTCCAGCCAGACAACTCTGCCACACAGCCACAACTATGTCACTGCTTGATTTCCTTCCAACCAAGGCCAGTAGTCACTGTAGTCACTGTCATGGTGCACTTTTGGTGCAGTTATCTCTGCCAAGGAAAACTGGGCGTAGCAAACCCCTTCTATCATTCCTGCAGGAAAAAGATTACATGTAACAGCAAGGCTATAAATGCTGAACCCAAAGTGTCTTACTCTTGTCCAGAACAGCTGAATTTGCTGGAATGTTATTTGTCTGTCAATATATTGGTTAAAAAAAATTCCTCAACTCCCCTTCTTCATGTCTCACACATCAAAGCATTTATATTTACATGCTGGACCAAGTCACTTCTCCTCACCAAGTCAGGAGGAACAGTAGAATAAAGTACAGCAGCTCTCACACCTCATTTACAAAAGCACTAGAAGCACAGTAAACTTCCTTAATTGCCTCTTCAAAGTGGTTACAAAGACTGAGAAAAGATGGGTCTGTCTGTCTTTTGCCTCTTTATCTCAACTTGCCAAACAGCTTCTGCTAATCTTGAGTGCAGATTGCTGTAAAGTTATAGGTAAGAGCCCATCTTTTCTTAAAGGTTTAGGTAGACTTCCAGGTTACAGACAGGACAATTTACCCAAAATAGTTTTGCTAGAAATTCTACTTTGACATCATCCACAAAGCAGTTCTTCTAGCCTAGAGATGCTGTTTTGCAGTGGAAAATGTAGGTCCACATGATCTAAGATGTGCAGGCAGGAGTAGTAATGAGGAACGAGAAAAAGATGGCACTCACAGGTTTTGCTCCATTAATGTTTCTGGCCCAAACTTATCAATCCAAACCAAGCAGAACCATTTCAAGGGGTGGGTTATGAAAAAGATGATAGTTATATACTGAAGTTTTACTGCTATAAATAAATATATATACACGCAGACTGATAGTTATACTGAAGTTTTTACTTCACCGTAATTGGGGGTGTGTGATGAGGGTGTTTTTTAACACGTCTCTTAGTCTATAAAAAATTCAAGGAAGCTACTGCATTCCTTTGATTTGCAAAATGATTTGGCCATTTTTTTAGCTAAATCAGTTATTCGTGGTAATGCACTAACAAGGAGATCCACGTTTCATTTTCCATTTGCCTACCTGTCAGTATTACATGTTTTATCTAGCTGGTAAATTTGCCGCTGACTCATTAATGTATGCAGCTCATATCATGTTAAACTAGATCCCTGCCAAGTTTTTCCCACCCTGATGCTATCTTCGTGGTCTTTTAGATTAACTGGAATTTTGGGTTAAGTGAAAGCCTGAGGCATTTGACTAAGAAAATGAGATTAACATAGATTAAGTAGGTTACTGAGGACTGCTAAACTAAAACCTCAGGTGTGCAGATTACTCATTATTTTTTTTAGCATATAGATTTGCTGACTATTTAAAAATAATTAACTTTACTTGCTACCATATCTGGCAAAACTTCATCACTCCCTGATCCCTTTTGCTGCTGGATATATCATTTGTATAGGCTGCTTGCTCATAGGTTCTCTCTCTCTTCCAGGAATTATATGTTTGTTCCACTAATTATGTGTTCTCTTTTCCATCTCATCCAAATAAAAAAACTGTTTCACAGCATTCCTGTTGGACTAAAACTTGCATTCGAGGCAGACACAAACTAAACATCTTTCTTGGTTTATTTCCAAATATTTACAATAGTCTAGGAGTGGAACCTCCATCCAGAAGTCTATAGTGCTTGATTTATACAATCTCTTTAGCAATCTTTAGTGGGCATGACTCCATTTCTTACCTTTGCTTATAACTCTGATACAAATATTAAATTATTTATTGTTCCAGACTAAAAAAAAAAAAAAAAAAAAGTTTGTTGTGCAATGATCATAGATGTTGCATAATTATTAAAGTTTGCTCTCTGATTATGGAAAGAAAAAGAAGAAAAATTATTTAATAAAGATCGCTGATAGATGCAAATATATTTTCAGCCTTCACATGGATTTTTCAGCTTTGGGTTAGTAAATATAATGACTGCTGTAGAATTTTGAGGAAGAAGTTGTGATTCTGCCAGCTCTGCCATCCATGTCTTCCCTTTTAGCCAGAGAAGCCAGCAACAAACTGATTTTTTTTTTTTTTTTTTTTTTTTTTTTGGAGGGAAGCAAGGAGGGAGGAGTATCTATATGTCTATTTGCTATATTGAACACAAGAAGATGCCCAGTGTGCTGGCAAATTATGTAGACAAGAAAGTTAAATGTAAAGAAAGATTAACATAGAATCAATTTCTCAAGACAAATAAAGTGGAATATATTTCTTGCTATCAAAATCTTATTTCACCCTGAAGTTGCAGCTGACATTTACCATAAATTGTCTCAAAAGATCACTGCACACAGAATGAGTTTGGGATCCCTGCATTAGAGCAGTATACTGGCTAGGTATATGATTATTTCAAATATGGATTTTAGATGAATCAAAAGGTACATGTCAATGTTTAGATTTCCAGATTACATTACTGAATTATAGTGAATATCCACATTAAGAATATTGACACCAATCTGCTTTATGGATGATTTTCTCATCAAAAAATAATACCAGAATAGCAGTGCTTTGTTATTTTTTGGTTATCGGGTTGTGTATTTTTTTTTCCTGCAACATTGCTAATTGCTAGGAAACATGTTCTAGATATAAAGAGACAAATGCACCAGCTGTTATATTTTAACAGTGCAGCATTCTCTAAGATGCCTTATTCAAAAGCTTTTGTATTTTTATCACAGATATATATATATATATATATATATATGTATATATATATATATATACACACCCAACTCCAACTTAGCAGAGCCATGGTAGTTAGGAGTGGCAAGCTCCAGAAAGAGACCTGGGGGCTTTTTTATCTGCAAAGGCCCTGTGTTATCCTTTTGGCACTGTAACAATCTTAAAATCCCAAGTTCATACTTCAGCAATCCTCTTATTGCCAGTGTGTTTTCTCAGTGTTTCTGTGCATATCTCAGGATCTGGATATTTATGACCTCAATCCTTTATATTTCTGTCAAACTTTTGGATGTTGTGGAACCCAGTATCACAGTGTCCACACTCCTATAGTCATAAACACAGGTCTTTATCTGAGCCTATCTATTACTGAAAAGAGCAGGGGTGAAAAAGCATACTTGAAAATAATACTCTTACTATTCATGTTGTTCCTCAGCTTTGCCAAAAGCAGTGGGCTAGAAGTCTGAATCCTATAAGCATGTCCCAAGGCAAATCATATAGAAGAGTACAATTTTGCTTTCATCATTTTCATTTGCAAGTATATTTTACTTTGTAGTTGTTGATGATATGTATCAATGCTCTACAAAAATATTTTTTGTGGGCCTGCTGCATTTCTGAGGAAATTGAAAAGATGAAGACTAGGGTAAGCACCGTAAGAAAAGCTCAGGCCCTGCTTAAGTTGTCTTGCAAGCACATGCTTAATTTTCAGATCTGCCTGTGCTGAAGTGTGTTTGAAGCAGTTTTCCTTTGAGTTAAACCATGTCATCATCTCCAGAATAAAACTTTCTTATCAATATCTAGAACATGTATCTTCCACTAGCACAGTACTAAGATAGTGCTATAGTAATAAAAAACCTACACATATTTCTTCACCTTAGTAATATTTGTACTACTACTTATGGCTAAAATAATTTTAAACAAACTTTGCAAACATAATGTAGAACTTTATCAAAACATTTTTGTACTGTTTTTCAGCCTTATCCTATTACAATTTTAAAATTCGTAAATTCTTACTGAAACATTAGAAATCCAAAAGTTGTCTTTTCTGCCCTCATTGTAGTAATAATTAAAATAAGCTTAATTCAGACCTCCTCTAGTAACATTTTGGTTACTTTTGGTAAAACTATGTGCTTGTATCCATAAGAAGCTGTAAGAAATCCACTTTTGCCTATAGATTTTAGCCTTAATATTCATGACTAGATATTGCCATTTGAGTTTTAGTTAAGCCTAAAAGTTTATGCTTATGATAGTATTTTTCTTAAGCAGTGTTCTATTCAAAACATTTTTTAAAAAATTCAGAATAGGAACAATAATTCATTATATAAATGAATGATTCTGCAGAATCACATCCTAAAATTTTGAACAGTAAAGATAATAAAAACTACTTGAGAAATATTTACTTACAATTTCATTAATAGATTGAATGCAATTAATTGCCAAATGACTAAATGGAAAAAGATAGTTATAATAACTGTGATTCATAATAAATTATTGGCCTATTTTAGGTCAATACTCAGATTCCTTTTTCTTGGAACAAAACCAAATCTGTAAATTCTATAAACATTTTTTTTAAAAAGAAGCTGGGGAAGGCAAAAGAATAAGCAGGAACTTTTCAGAATGCCATGAAGGAAAGTATTTCTCAACCTTTCTAAGGTTGCTGGACAATTTAAAATACCTCATAAGCCAAAACTGAGGTCAGGTTTAGACTTTAGGTTATGGTAAAAAATGAAGAAAGGCACTGCACTTTCTTCTCTGCCCCTTCTCAGATATCTAAAGTATCCTTAGAAAACATATTTTGAGACATTTCAGCCAAGTGTACATATTCATATGATGACATGAATTCAACAGCCCATGCTCAAACTTTAAAAACCAAGAGGCCTCTTATATCTCAGAACCTCTTATTTCCAGACTGTTTTATGGAGGTAGTTATAATAAAGGGTAATTCTATAGAATGAGAAGCAGAGGTGACTATTAGCATTTCTGAATTCTCACTAAGCTCTTAATTTTCAAATTTGGGCCACAATCCCAGACTAATTTCTTTAGATTTTTTTCTTCGTATATTTTATTTTAATACTTCCACCTTAGCCCTCATCAGAGACAAGAGATCTTAATCTCAGGATATATGTAAACCACAATTTTTATAAAATTTGTTTCTTTGATTTTGAGGCCTTCTCACCATCCATTTGAATCTTTACTCTATATTAATATTCTCTTCTCCATTTTCTCTACATGCATTTCTATGCTTATGTGTGTTTGTGGGTGGTGTTTGCAAGTCCTTTAAATGTGGCTAAGTCGAGTAGCTGTGGCACTGTGATCCCTTGGATAAAAGACTCAGATTGTAATGTTTCTGCAGATTTGCACTTGTTTCTAATGCTTGCTATTATCAGGTAAGTAGCTTAAACTCCTGCAGATGTTGGGATATACACTAATTATTCTTAGGTTGTAGCTGAAGGTCTTGCCAGACAGAATTCTGACATTCAGTTCTCAGTATGGCTTCTTCTGTACAGACAATCAGTCAAAAACTTTTCGGTTGTCTCTGCCTCACAAATGAAAGCAAAAGGTTTGACCTTGTCCTGGTGTGTTCTGTGCAGGGCTGTTCCCAGCTGTGTTCATTACAATCTCACTACGCCTCAGTGCAGCTATGGTTGCATTTGCATTTCAGAGAGAAGGCATACTGAGGAGACAGTGCAAGGGCACATTCCCAGAACAGCCCTGCAGCTGCTCCTTGGTGCACAGATTTAGACCTGGCAAGGAAGGTAGTCCAGTGCTGGTGTAAGAATACGTATATGCTGAAATGCAGTCACATGCTTTCACCAGAAACCTAGTTTAAGGGGCATGAAGGCATTTGCTTAGCACAAGAGATAAAAGCTCATTTGATCTAAGCCAGCAAACACATGTACTATGAAAATATTTATTGAAGATACAGAGTTAGGGGTGGTTTATCAAGAAAAATAGTGTGCATGGAAGAAAGGCTTATTGTGGTCATCTTGTAAATAACCACAGCTGAAGATTCTTGAATTGTATTTTAAAAATCTGTATATTTGGGGTATGTATGTGGTAGTTAGAACTATTATTATTCAATGCTCTTCCAGCTGCATTGAGAATTTCCTGATGCTCTTTTGATTTTGTTTAATTTACTCCTTTTCAAATTCCTATTTGTGTTCCAGGACTATCCTTTCACATTAATTTAACTTCTTTGGGGTTTTATAGCTTAACTCCCTATTTATTCAAATTTAAATGTATTTCTTTAAGTGTTACCTTACATTAAAATGAGATATGCAACTTCTGTTTCCATCTTTTATAACGTCAAACTTTTCTAGGGATTAAAACTATATATGAAGCTAACACTTAGAATCATAAAATTGTGAATCTTGAAAAAGATCTCTAAGATCCCTGAGGTGTCCAGTCATTAAGCCAGCACCACCATGTTCACTGCTAAACCATATTCCCAAGTGCCATATCCACATCCCTTCTAAACACTTACAGGAGTGATAATTCCACTACTTTCCAGGGCAGCCTATTTCAATGTCTGACCACTGTTTCAGGGAAAAAAATGCTTCCTAACATCCAATCTAAACTCTCCATTGGACACCATGAGCCAGTTTCCCCTTGTCCTGTCACTGGCTACCTGGGGAGAAGAAATTAACCCCACTTGGCTGCAGCCATCTTTCAGGCAGTTCTGCACAGCAATAAGGTCTGTCTTCTCAGCCTCCTTTTCTCCAGGCTAAACAATGCCACCCCTTCAGCTGCTCTTCATAAGATTTGGGCTCCAGAACATTCACCAGCATCATTTCCCTTCTTTGGACATGCTACATTAAACTTATGCAAGAATAAGTGGGGTTAAAATATAAAATGTACTGTCAAAAAAGGAGTTAAAGCTGGCACACAATTTTCACCTGTTGCTTTAGTGAGTGAAATATTTCAGTTGAACAAATTTTTTAACAGTCTATGAATATCCAAGCAGCAATGACACAACTTGGTTTAAGGGGGTTTTTGGGACACTTATCATTAGACCTTAAATTTGGGGCAGAAGGAAGAGTTGCATCGAGTTAAAATGCTACTGACTTCCAGCTAGGACCAAACTGAGGATACAGAAGAAATGGAAAGCATTATAATGTTCCAAACTACTCCAATTTTGTCTGTCACTGCATTGGAAGTTCCTTTTTCTGTGGTATTTTTGACAGAAGAAAATTTTCCTAAGGTGTCCGTGATCTTCTTTGTCCTTATTTCCAGCTAGCTTACTGTTTGTACAGAAGCTCCTGAAACCTTGTCTATTCTTGTCTATGTCTTTACCTCATCATAAACTGAAAAGCATTGAGTCCTATTCCTTTCAGATTTTCATTGCAAACCTCCAGCCTTTTACATTTTTTGTAAGATCATACTTAATGATAACTCACAAGTGAAGAGGAAAAAAATTCTTGAGTACCATGTTTGTTTCACCTCATCTTCAAGCATTGTGGAAAATAACCTCTCCAAAATCTCTGAAATATTTAGTTCGTTGTTAATTTATAATTAAGAACTAGTCTCTGGTCTTTCTACTGAAGCTATTCAGTTCATTAAGTTATTCAATTTATTCTTTAGTTTATGTTTGTTTTGTCAAAGAAAAATGATGGGAAATTACTTCACTGTAGAGAGAGTGAGATTATGACTGATGTAAAATGTGTTCCTATTTTCTTTTGGAATTCTCATTAAATAAACCAGTAACCCATTGGAGGTTTGTTCAGGTCCAGACTCTGTGCCCTGTAGAGTGCTCACAGGGGTACAGGTGCTGTCAGATAGCACTGCACAAGTGTGGGTACAACATTTTGAGAATATATCCTACCATATTCTGTTAATTTTTCCACCCAGTTCACTGCAAACCTAGTAGGGTTTTTTAGTCTGAAATATGCCACTTTATATCCATTTTATCAAAATGATGCAGTCTGTGTTTAGTGCAGATGTGTGATTGTGAGCCATTCTTGAGTGAGATGGATGTTTTATTACTTAATACATCATGCGCTGCAATATTAAAATTTGTCAAGAATTCTCAGTAGCATACAGGCAGACATTCTGAACTAATGTTTTACAGCTGGCACAAAAGAAACATATGTTCTGTGATCTTCCAGAAGATTTCATTTTCATCTCTCCCTTGTCTAAAACTATAATTTTAGATTGAGAGGATATGGTTACACAGAAAAACAACTTTTTGGAAAACCTTTTTCTTTTAATTTATTTGTGATATGAAGGAAAAAAAAAGTTATACTTTTTTTTTTGTTGTTTTTTTTTGTTTGGTTTTTTTTTTAATTAAGATCCAGGATATATTGGAAAAAAAATAGCCAAGCACAACAAACTAACAATTATACCATTCTAAGGATGTATTAGTCTAGATAATTTCTGATGGCAGAAGGAGTGACAACATCTGTACTCTGACTAAAATAAACCTGAACAATTAGAAAGTGAATTCTGATGTGGTAAATGAGGCTTCAGCTATTGCAGGCACACATTCCCTTATTTTCTTTATCAGCAGATGCTGATGTTACAAAACCATAACTAGCAATTGAGCACAGATGGTTATCTCTGCTCATCACAAAAGCTCAGAAGGGAATAGGCACTTAAATAGAGAGACCTCAGTCACCCCTCTCAGTAAGTTTCCTGTTCTGACTTTCAAACAATATGTCTCTTTACAGGTTTCCAATCACAAGCAATCTGTGCATCCAGAGGGGTAACCTCAGCTGAGCCAGCACAGACCAGGCAGTAAATGAAAGCTGACTTCACCTGGCTGAAGCACAGATTTATGTTCTCCCACGACTGGATCTGCCTTGGGCTTGAGTTTTAATGGTCCCCTAGCACTCTGGGCATAGCTTGCTCCCTCCTGTCTAAAAATCAGACCTTAGACAGACAACTACAGTAGATGTTTGATCCCTACTATATATATTTTTTTTTTTTCACACTGTCCTCATCAATTTCCCAGTTATGTACTGCGTTCAGGCTGTCTCAAAGAAAGAAATATTTCTAATGAAGTTTAAAATTCTTCATCTTGAGATAAATTGAAAATATTTTGTTGTTCTTTGGTTGATTTTGCTGATTATGAAGCAAGGAGCACAACAGCAAAGTAGTGGCTGGGTAAAGTTATCTTTCTGGTATTCCAGGAAAGACAATGAGCAGAGGAGTAAATGTTGCTCAAATTAAACATGAATTAACTCCATATACATTTAATTATACTACTGAACAGGTTTCCTCTGATCCTCTCCTTTAATGACAAAATAAAAGTAGTTGGAGCTAAAGAAGAAAGTTCAAAGAAGTTGAAAGATTCCCAGAAAACTTTTGTGATCGTATGACTTCTCTTTGCAGAACCATATGCTGCAACTTTAGTGGTCATGAGTACCTGGAATCAGAGCATGGACATTCCCTTGTCCTGTTGTGCAGAGAAACTCATCTGTCATACAAATCTCTCCAAGTTATAGCACAACTCTTGCTCCAAAGAAGGGTGTCTATAACTGGTGAATGCAATTTCTGTCATGGTGCTTAATTACAGAGAATGTGTTCTGATGAGCTTCATGAGTGCTTATTCAGTTTATAAAAAAAATAAATTACATATCTAAATATATTATACATATATATTTATATAATCTAAGTAACACATGAGATATTATGTATTATATGATACATATTATTAAAATTACATGGAAAAATTTCAATTTATCCTAAATTACATGGAATGGAACATATTGGTTTATGGTACATAGTTGACGGCTCTTAAAATTGGTACAGTCAGCAACTGCACAACTGTGTGAAAATGAGAAGTGTCTACACCCTTTTTGAATAAATGTTTGAATAGCTGTGAACAGAAATAATTTGGCCACAGTACAATTGTTTAATGGTATATTGTCCAGCTTGGTTTATCTTTTGTTTTTTATTTAATGCCAGACATTTTTCTTACATTATCTCTGTAAAATTCTTGGTTACAATGACTAAAGTAAAATCCCTGTACGTGAACAGATTGGTGAGTGTAAAGTAGATATTATGCAAAAAGATAGTGGGTGTGTGGCTGGTGTGGCTGTCTCTCTCTCTCTCTCTGCTGGCTTGAGTGTATTAGTCATGCAGAAAAACTGGTAAAGTTCTTTATGATTGCTATGCATGCAGTCAAACTAATACCAGAAACTGGAATAGGCTGATATGCCGTGGAAGATATTCAAACTGAGAACCAAAGAGGAATTTTCTCCAAAATAATGGTTTCTAGTGTCCATGAGACTGTTGGCAGAATTACCTAAGTATGAAAGAAGACCATATGCTAACATTGCTTGATTGACATTTAAATCAGGAAGAGTTGCTTGTTTCTGGAACAAGATGCTTGTAAACTAGTCATGAGGTAGGTAGTGCTGGGTGGTGGCATATATTAATGAAAGGCCTTTGTAGTATCTTTTATGATTAGCATATTAAATACACTACTGCCCTAATGCTTTCCCCTTATTTAAATAGGTCACTGGTGGAAACTAGAACAGAGAACTATGCAAATCAGAAGGAGCTTTGTGATCCACATCTGAGTGTCTGGCCTCAAGCTGCTTGCATCTTACCTACTCACAGATTCTGTTAGGTCTTATTCATTATGGTTTTAGACTGCATTTGGCAAAAAAAACTGGCCTAGTTAAATTATCTACATTAGCCAGAGGATATTATGTTTTGTGTAATAACATTGCAGTATCTGTAGAGGAGGACTGGAGGCTAAAGACTAGTGCTGAAGATATCCATCCACCAGCTAAATTCAACATCTTCCTAAGGCTGAGATATTTTAAATATCTCTACCTTTTTGAAGAAGTTTTTTTCTGCTGGGAACATTCTCCTAGGAGGTCTGTGGTCATTCTATGTAGCATTATTTTCTTACTGCCACAAACATTCCTAAGACAAATACCTGCTGAATCTGTATGTCCCACTACCTCAGGACACCATGCCTTGAAACAGTGTGCTGAGGTGCCTTGAAAAAAAGAAGGAATGATCAGTGTCATTTTTCATAGAGGGTAATAAAGGACTATGTTCTGAAAGACAAACTTTCAGCCTGAGGTGTCTGAGAACAGAGATATCTCAAATACCTCTACCACTCTCAAGCACAGTGCTGGATTTAGAGCACTTTTAATGATTTAGGGATCCCAGTTGAAATGTGCTAAGCTGTATTACCATGCTTTGTGTTCTTATTTATTCGAAAATTATTCTAAAAGACTTATTTCCACTTGCTGCATGAAAATTTGAAATTTCACGCTTTTTCTTTGTCTTTTGAATGCTTAGAGTATAAGTAGTAAAGTGCTCAGCTGGTATTCCAAGAAAATTCTTTAAATGGAGTCTAAATACCTACGAGCACCTACAGGAGTTTTCAGATCCATCAAGGGAAATTTTGTTTTTAAGTCAATAGGAATAATGTACAAGTTATCACATGTCATCTGAGCCACAGTGTGTGTGTGTATCCTTTTATCTAGTGGCAAACAAAGGATAATGCAATTTACTTGAATTTTCCCTTTTTAATGTCTTAAGAGCATGTAAGTAGACAGGTAGAACATGTCAGCTCAAACTTGATTGGAAATCTGAGTCTTTGGAAGTTTGTGAACTGCAGCTCTGACCAACATAAACTTAAGAGAAAGGCAACCATAATAGTTCCAAAAGATAAGAAATGTGAAGTCTCTGAGTTCTGTGTGAAAGAAATTAAATGGCCAAAAAAAAAAAAAAAAAAATCTCTGAACTTTCATTTACAATCTATTATCTGCCGCTGACTTTTTATGTCTTAGATTTGCTTTTGGGAGATTTTTGTTGTTTGTTTTTTTTTTTAATATCCTCTCCTCATATCTAGGATTTATCTTGTTAGCAGATACTTTTCCATTCTGTTGCCTCCAGGCCTTAGAATATTAAAATTTTCAAGAGCATTTGGAGGTGATTTTATCCTTCTATGTAGTTGATACTGATCTAGTTTTGATTTTTCTTTCAGAATTTCTTAAAGGGGGATTATCACTAAAAATACTTGGTGGGAATACCTGAAACACTTGATTCAGGTAAAGAAAGCAATTTTAAGTGACTTCGTTGGTCAAAATAAAATAACTTAGTACGCTATAAGGTTCCTTTGCTGGATGTAGTTAGAGAAGGTTTTCATTATTTGCAGATAAACAGAAACAGATGTCTGCAATAAACTGTGGCCAATTTTAAAACTTCTCAAATGGGCAAAAAATATTAAATTAAGAGTTGACAAAATGATCTTAAACATTTTTACTGGTGTTGACTTTATTGATCACCATATATAGCATTGCAGCTATGCAACTTTAAAGAATACTGCTGACCTCAGCTCCTCAGACATGTAATGAAAGGTTTCAGTAGTGTCTAAAGGATATTAAATGAACTCTAAATTACAAGGTGAGCTGAAGTAAGCTAGAGAAGGCTAGCATTGTTTCACTGTCTCAGGGAATGCAACATGCTCCACTCTGAACAGATTTACTCATGTATAGCAAGAAAAATCTAGCAAAGAATGTTTAGTTTTCAGTGGATGAAGTGGCTGAGACAGTATCTCAGTGTAGAGAAGGGCTGTACCATGCATACTTCACCTCTTTTAAAATTACTGAGTAGTGTTGCTTTGACAATATAAGAAGAACTTCTATACACAATAGCACCAGATATGTGCTTGTTATAACATTATTTAGGAATGGATTACATAAAACATTCACCATAAAAACAAAGTTTTGAGACTTTTTAAATAAATAGAAATTATAAGTACAAGATCAAAGACATTTTTGATTTTGATTGAGTCTATCTGTTAAAGTGTCACAAAGAATCTTCAGCCTGGGCAACACAGGCTTGATTTCCTGCTTTCTTGAAAATTATCAGTAAGATAATTTCCCCCATTCTTCTTCCTTTCAAATAAAACAGCTGCAAAATTAAGTACTGTAATGAAAACAAGCAGAATGTGCCTGGAAAAGAAAATATCATTACTTAACATATAAAAATGTAAAAATATAGAATATGTGTTGTTAACTGGAGTCTGACATCTACAACTACTACCTTTATAAATTTTTCAAGAAATGAAAGCACCTCTCCTAAAGAGAAGTCACCTTGATCATTACTTTCCTGAAGTGACTATGACAAAGGGAACAAAAGTACACTGAAAAAGCAATGGTTACCAAAACAGAGTGCACAAGAAGGAACTGAAAGAACAAAACACAGAATTTTGGGCAATTGCAAGGACTGACTCATTTTCCAAAAATACGTGCACGCTATGTAATAAAACCCATTAAGTACATCACCAACTAGAATGAGTATAAACAAAGCACTACTCCATATGTAGAATTTTTTAGAAAATTGAAATCTAAGATGTTCACAAGTATTGCTTTATCAAAAGTTAAATCCAACAATTAATTACTAGGCTGATGGCCCGCCATATTTTATAAGTAACTAAAAGAAAATAACAGAGTAGTATAAAAACAGTGAGTATAGCACTGAGATTTTTGTTTTAGTTTGCACACATCTCCCTCTCTCCATTTATATCTCATTGTCTCCAATCTTACCTGGACAACTGCATTTCTCCATTACTGAGTTTATACTTTGAACTTATAGTGCTGCAGATGACAGTACTATTGATCAAAGGACTGCCAAGCCTGAAATGATATCTAGGGGAAAAAAAACCAAGATTTGCTTTAAATATAGACATGAAAGCACAGAGAACAGCAATGAACATTCATATCAAGCAGTATCATCCAAGCTTAAGAATATGTTTCTTGCTTAACACTGGGGACCAATCAGGGAATAATTTGTGGAAAATTAAGAAAACAAGGAAAGAAATTCCATAACTTGAATACTTGAGATATTATGACATGAGGCTACCAACAAAGTGACCCACTGGAAAATTCTGGTTCATGTACATCAGAACCAGGTTCCTATCATGGTGTTTTTGTAATAAAATTTTGAATCTCAATTCCAGTAATTAAGATAAAAAAACAGAATTTTCTTGGTTTATGTAGTGGAGGTGTTTAATTATATTATTAAAGCTTATTTGGTACAATCTTTTTTGTTCTTATTTTAATGTTTTTAGTTTCTGATATGTGTACTAAGCACTAAAAATTGAAAGACATTTTGATGGACATATTAAGAAATATTCTTATATCATCAACTTGATGACTTCCTGCAATTAAATTACTTCTTTGATAGATGAGGGCAACGAAAAGGATGTTATCTTCCTTGCATTCAGCAAGGTTTTAAGACAGTTTTTCATAAGATCCTCATAAGGGGTTGATGAAGCATGGGCTAGGTGCACAGTCAGTGAGGTGAACTGAAAAGTGGCTGTATGACCACAACCATGGAGTGGATGTGTCCAGCTAGAGGGCTGTAGCTAGCAGGGTGCACCAGTGAACAGTGCAGCATCTGGTCCTGTTCAGATCTTCTTTAGTGACCTGGATGGTGGGACTGAGTACTGTTGGCAAGGGAGTAAGTGACACAAAGCTGAGGAGAGTGGCTGAGACACCAGAAGGATATGCTACCATTCAAAGGCACCTTGACAAGCTAGAGAAATGGGCTGAAAGAGAAGTTGTGATGTTCAACAAGGTGCAAAGCCCTTTATCTGGGGACAAAAAAAGACTGCACCAGCAGATGCTGGGGCCACTCCATGGAACTGCAAGACCTGGGAGTTGAAAAGGACTTAAGAGTTACAGTACAGCCAGGAATGTGCTCTTGCAGAAAAAATGCTAGGGGTATTCCAGACTGAATTAGGGAAAGCTATGACAGCAAGTCTGAGGAGGTGATCCTTCTCCCTTATTTCAGTACTGCTGAGGCCATACCTGTAATACTGTGTCCTATTCTAGAGTCCCCAGTAACAGAGACAGGGATACATTAGAAAGAGTCCTGTGAAAAGCCACTAAAAATATTAGAGAAGTGAAACACTGTTGAGGAATCTGTGTCTGTTCAACCTGAGAAGGCTTTGAGAGAGCTCATCTATGTGTCCAAATTCCTAAGGGGAGGGTGCAAAGGAGACCAAGCCAGGCTCTTTCCAGGGGTGCCCACTAACAGGACCAGAGGCAATGGGCACAAACTGAAAAACAGGGTGTTCTGTCTGAACATTCCAAAACACTTTTTTTTTTTTACTATGAGGTTGATGGTACACTGGCACAGGCTGCCTGGGGTGGTTATGGAATCTCCCTCCTTGGAGACATTGAAATGCCTGAGATGTTGGCTATGAGTAGCTCTGCTTGAGCAGGGAGGTCGGAACAGGTGTCCTCCAGAGGCTGCTTTCAATCTCATCTGCTAGATATGGGGTTTTGGACTGGCCTTCAAAAGTACCCCCATTTTTAGTAGATCATTATTAGATTTTTCTCATGAGATCTTCAACTAGACCTCTCAGGAATGCTGCTAGAATATCCATGTTTTTTTCCCAACTTTTTTTCTCTGCTAGTTTTTCAAACCAGTGCTGCCTGTTTGTGAACTACCTGGGTTGATGTCTAATCCATATTTTTATTACTTATTACAAATAACATGGTTAGAAAAAATTAGTGACTAAAAGCCAGTGTGGAAAATTGAGTAGTACAGATTGCCTGTCCTGTCACAGTTCTTTGTGCCACAGAATTGGTTGGCCCTTGATTTATTTTTCTTACAAGAAAAGTGACACAAATGGAAACAATAAATCACTCTAATAATCAGAGTGCAATAAAACTGTGAGATGAAAAAAACATCACCTGCTGGTGGATATAATACTGTGCACTGAGTCAGAGTACCAAGTGTCTTTCTTTCATGAAGAGTCAATTTAAAAATATATGATAGAAAAACAGACAGGGTAGATAGATTTTTAAATCTCCTTATTTTTCAACAGAAGAACACAGCTTTCCCCTTTTCTTATTTTCTGCTCTTATGTGAACAAAATCTCACAATTCTCTTAAAGTCAATTACCCATACTCTCAGGTCACATCTCAGTTATATTCCACATTCCTGGTGTGTGTTTGAATTCTCTCTTTCAAGAACTTGTATGAGCCTGCTCAAGTTAGAACAATGCAAACATATTGAAGGACAGGACAGATGAATTTGATATGTCTTGATCAAAACATACAAAGGGAAATAGTTGGTGGTGTCACATATTTGTTCCATCTATAAGTTTCAACTTAGCATAAGTTAAGACTAACTGTTTTATCAAGACTGTCCTGATGGATTTTATTAAATATGTCAAGGTTTAGGAATGGTATTGTCCAAGTTAGTAATCCCACTGAAATCATGCCACTGCTTGCTCCCTCTCCACCTTCAATTGAAAGCACAAAAGGGAAAGATCACAGTTTGAGATAAGAACAATTTACTGGAAATAACAATGAGATAAGGAAATTATCAGTAACAGCTACAATATTAATAACAAGAAGGATAAGACAAAGAAATTATATATATGAAAATGTGACCAGCTCTTCTCTACCACGTGTTGTCCCCATCGAAAGAAATGCCTTTTTCTTCCAAAGGGAGAGCCCCTCACTCCCACCTCTGGCAATCACTTGAGGTGGTAGGGAATAACCTCCATGACCACTGGACTAGTTTGGTACTAGCACACTATTTCCATGTATGTGGATGTTTTCCCTCAGAATATGAGACTGCTGGTTTTGAGTTGGTTCTTTGACCAACCTTGAGTCCTCCAAAGGACCTGTTCTTACAGCTATTACTTCCATGTTCTGCTTTTCTGTGTCATAAACTGGCTTATTCATACCCTGGATATTAGGAAGGGGATTCTTCAGGGGGTTGATCAAATGCTCTTTCCAAAAGATTGTCTATGAATTCCAGGCAAACATGCTTTCTCAGCTGAGAAGGGGAAATGAAAATATGTGCTTAGATCATGGTTGCTTAAATATTTTGCATGAATCTGGGCAATACTAGAATCAGTAATATTATCCTTCATATAAAGGAAAAGACAGCCAGACATGGAACATGCTCATGTGCTAGTAATTGTGTTCATTTTCATGAATGTATGTGTCTGAAACATAACCATATTAATAAAAATATGCATTCTTATTAATAAATTCAATATTGCAATCATCTTTCAGATATATATATTAATGGTAACTTTACTAGCTTGTTACTGGTCAGAATTCATTACAAATTGCAAAGATGGCATATATAACTGAAATTTAAAAGATCCAAACTTAAGTCAATGCTGAAATTTATAAAAAGGACAGAAGCTGTGACCACTTGAAGTGTCGTGTCACTCTACACACAGGAATACTGACAGTTCTCAACTGCTATTTATTCCCCTCTCTCTTCAGACAGCAGCCATAATACACATCAGTCACTTCTTCCAAAATGTTTGGGCTAGGCAGACAATGAAAACACTTTTATTAATGCATTCAGCTTCATCACCAGCCCTTATTTTCTTTATTGCCTCCAGAAGCCTGACACTTCAAAATGACATAAACTTTTTTTTTTTTTACTTGTAGTATCTTCTGCAGAAACATTTTTTGGGTGATGTTAGTCACAATTTGCTATTAACTGTAGCATTTAGCACAATTAGACACCTAATGTGGGTAATTATCTATTCTTTTTTGCTAATAAACTTGCCAGACTTTTTGGTGACAGTGAAGAGAGGGAGACTTTAGAATGGTTTGCAAAATATCAAACTGTACATCATTTTACAATTTCTGCTCCTTTTGCAATCATAAACATAGAACATGGAAATAAACAATATGTGAACCTTTTCTAAGAAAATGAAGATTTATGCTTTTTAAGTTAGAAACACATATGCTAAACAAAAATACCAGACTGACCAAACTTATCAGAAGTATACTTTTTTAACATACTTTTTCAAATTTTGAAACTTTTATTTTGAAGCTCCTTTAGCTGTATATATGAGAATCTCATTTCTTTTTAACTAATTAGCATTACTAATTAAATCGACCTTAAAATAACAAAAACAGACATACAAACACAAACTCATTGACAATATAGGTTGTAATTTTAAACTTAATGCATCCAACTTTTCTTTTAAGTCTTTATTTCTTCCTTTGGACTGGAGATTTTTTTTCATTTCCAACTCACAAAAGACCCTTAGTTTTTTGTTTACCAGTAAGGATTTATTTTAATATTTAGTAGTGCTCAGTAATTCACTTGATAGCTAAACTAGTGCATTTTGAAAAGCAAAACAGATATAAAATATCAGCTCCAGTTTCTTCTTGTGATAGTTTCCAAGACAACTAGACAAGACGGGAAAGTTGAATACAGTTTTAAATGCTTTAGATGTGCCAAACTGCAGAAAGAAATTGAATTATTTTTTCACAGTGAAAGGAATGGATTATAACAGAAACAATACTTAATTTCCAGAATTTCCAATGTTTCCAAGAAAGTTAAAGCAGTAAAATTATTCCACTCTGTTCAATTCAGGCCATAACAACATACCTTTCCATGAGGGCACTAGATTTGGAACAAGCTCCTTCTTCCAGCATAATTAAAAAATCACTGGTAGTGTGCTTAAAGTAAACTGAAAATAAGAAAGAACTTTATATCATGTGAATTTATCCACTTAATTTCAGATATTAACTGAATAATAATGGAAGATCCCAGGGTAAACAAATTGAAATTAAAGCAGGCAAAATGTTTTTTTTTTTTTTATGAAAACATAAAAAACATATTTAGTTATAATTGAAATCTAAGTATTTATGTAATAAAAAAAAAAAAACTATAATTTATTTCCTTTGTATAATTTCAGTTCCTGATCTGCAGCATAGAAAGATTAGGCTATCCATACAAAAATGCCTTGCAATAGCTAATTATTTCATTTGTGAACAGCTTTCAAAATTTAATTTTCTTTTTTCTAGTTTCATACTATAATGATAAAAAATTGTAGAAAATTGTAAAAAATTGTTTCTTTGCTTATTTTTCTTACTTGTATAAATCTGTTGGGAGATTGGAATTTGCTTTATATGCAGAAATATTGAGAGACCAAGCATCACTTCTTTGCTTTCTGGATGAGTTTCAAACCTACACTTTTCTTATTAAGAACCTGAGTGGAACAGATGTATGACTGTAGGTTTTTCAGTTCTGATTTTATCCTGTTTCAACAAAATTTTCTTCCATAAAATGTGCCAAACAGTTTTAATCACGTATTACATTTGGCTTCCTGTAGAAAATCACCTTTTTTGGTGTCATGGTTTTTTGTTTGGGTTTTTTTTGGTTTTTTGGTTTTTTTCTGTGGGGTAATTTTATTGACCTGAAAATGTCAGCTGAGCAATATGGTATCACCTGTAGGTAACAAGTGCAACAAGTCTTAGCAGCTGCCAAAAGTCTATTCTAATCATAAGCAAGTAGGTGTTTCTTGCATTTGGGAAAGTGCCCATTTTTTATTTAAATATTGTCAGCTTTTGAAATTTGATCTTGAATGCCTCCAAAGCAAAGTCTGAAGCAAAACAACCAGCCTCACAAACTATCTTCAAAAATTTTGGAGAGCAATCAAGTATTCTTGAGTGTAGTTTTATTTGCTTTTCAGTTGAATGAAGTGATAAGATTCAGCAGACAAAAATATATCTTTTAAACTTTTTTTTTTTTTTTTTTTTTTTTTTTTTTAGGAGTAAATATTGATCTACTTTCCTTGCTGTAGACTTGGAAGCAGTAAGAGATAAACTGCAGTGGCTGAAACTTTATCAATTATTAATTATATTCTAATAATCCCACTATAAAAATATACTTGGTCTAAATCTGTTAAATCCCTGTGTGGATAGGAAACAAGGAATCTTCCAATTTCATGTTATTTTGCTTCATGTTCTTTAAAATCCACTCCAGATTGGCACAAGCCCAGCTGCAGCAATTAAGGTAAAAGGAGGGTGTGAACTATGTGAAAGATGGCATAAATTTTAAATCTGTTTGTTCTTGGTCCATTGTGTGTGTGTCGTTTCCTGCAGGCTTTGTTTAAGAAGGTGTGGCTGGGTGGTGGGAATAAGGGCTGCCAGGTTGTTTGTTCCTGCTGTGGGTGGGCAAAGTCTCCTGGAGACAGAGAAAAAATACCCTGAGAACAAGGGAGTATGCTCAGCTAGGAAAAAGTTCTGCAGTGGAGAGAAAAAAATTAGGAGACATAGGAAGGAAAGATTCTCTACCTTGAGAGAAGCCTTCAAAAAGGAGATGCAACAAATATCAGAAACAATTAAAATATTAACTACAAAGACACAGTAGGTGTGGAGAGAGGGGAAGAAAGAAGGATGGAAGTTGGGGGTGAATCCTTTCAGGTCTTCAATCTTGTCCCACTCAGTTCTTTATTTTGCTTTCTATTTATATGGTGTAGCTTAATTTGTGTTACTTTCTACAGAAAAAGTCATACAGGAGCTAACACATGTGCTTTGTTGGTAGACCACGTACTCTATAATTAGACCCTCATATTGTGTTTGTCTCCAAAAATCAACAGTGACAGGTTGTAACAGCAAAAAGGATCTAGAATCCAAGCTCATGTCCCAAAAAGACATCTGATCTCCTCTTAATTTGCAGCTTTCAGAAGGCATCAGTAAAGTTCTGGAAAGTACAGAGCAACCGATGCAGCCTGAAGGACAAATGTGAAAGCTTATGCAAAGTTACCTGAAGTGATCCCTGCTGGGTTTTTCTTTGCTTTCTGCTGGTCTCACTGGCTCTGGAAATTATTTATCCACCTTGGAATGAGGCATAAGTGTTCTGAGAAAAATGTCATTGTTCTTTACCTGATCAGTTTGAGGGCATTTCAGAGAATCTCACTGTGAAAGCAGTCGCATGGCAGTAAGACATTTTTCTCCTGGAATAAGCCTATTAAAAAAACTCAGAAATTGTGATAAGTCTGAAATAAGTAGTTTGTTCTTGTCGTGATGTTCTCACACTTCAATGCCAAAGACTCAACAAGGAAATAGGTTGCCAACATGCAAAATATATTTCATGGGGGTATAGGAGGCTAATTGTTGCTCTAAAGCATTGAAAATGTGGCTAATACACACTTTCTGCTAAAGAAGAATGCTTAGGAACTACATTAGCAAAGGGTTACAAATGTAGTTGCACTGCACTTATTCTAATTCTTTCCTTCCTGTTCAGTATTGCA
Organism: Erithacus rubecula; assembly: GCF_903797595.1. Taxonomy (NCBI): domain Eukaryota; kingdom Metazoa; phylum Chordata; class Aves; order Passeriformes; family Muscicapidae; genus Erithacus; species Erithacus rubecula. The sequence goes on along the minus strand of NC_136686.1, from coordinate 24,307,550 downwards.
TTGTTTATGTGATGAATATTCCAAAGGGACAAAACGTTCATCTTAATTTCCATTTATCAAAAGATGAATATTAGAAAAGTGATTAGCTTTTAAACATTGTTTACTCAAATATTGCATTATTGAAATAAAATTAATAAAGAGATAATTTGGGTTTTACTTTTATATTTTATTACTAATCCATTTTCATTTGTTCAGATTTCTCCTACCAATACCTAATGAAAGAACTGTGTTAATGAACAGTTTTGTGAAAAAACTAACTCTGTGTTATCAGTCCAAACTGCAGTTTTTGGTACTATTTTTCCACTTAAAAAAAAAAAAAAATCAATTTTTTTCAATTCCAGAATTTAAAAATGAATATACATACATATGTTTCAGGTATTTCCATGCTTTATTAAATCCAGGTGTAGTCTGATACCAGAAAATTGCTGTACATGTATCAATATCCATATCATAAGGATTAATCAGTTAAGCTAAAATCACTGGAGAATAACATGTCAGAAATTAAAGTAATATGAAAGAGGTCGGCCAGAGATGAAAACTGTAACTAAACCATTAGTAATCCTCTAATTCAGTAGACGTTCTGAGAAAGATGAGTCAAGGTCTTTAAAAGTAAGGCAAATAAGGCTTAGCCTTTAAAGCAACTGTTTCTTCATCAGTTTTAAGTACTGTTGTCAAGCCATAGCGTGAAAGATTGTGGAAAAACATATCAGACAACACCTAGAAATCGTGAGAAAAATCTATTGATTCTGAATTTTTAAATTCCACAGAAGTATGCAAATGAGAATGTACTTTATTTCACTCCAACATACCAAGCATCTGTTACTGGTACTTGAAGAAATGACTTATCAAATCTATTTTAACTGAGGGAACATTTGGCATTTCTGATTGTCAGTGAGTCCAAAAGCTTTCAAAGTCACAGTCGTGACCCTGATAGCATCTCAATTGGTTGGAGCCTGGTGCTAATGATGCCCAGGCTGTGAGTTTGGCCCCTGTGTGGGCCCTTCACTTAAGAGCTGGACTTGATGATCCTTGTGGCTCCCCTCTAGATCAGAATGTTCTGTGATTCTGTGATGGTTTTCTCATCCTTATTTTTGTCCTGTGAAGAGAATAGTTTTAGAAGATAACTTGTCTCTTTCTGTAACTTTCTAAAGTTCTAGATACACCAAACCAGATCTATAAATTTGCTTAAACTATAATTGTTCAGGTTCTGAAGATATAATTCTTCTCTGCTGTTGGATAATACTTTTTGGAAAGTAATGTAATACAGACTGACTATACAAAATAAAATTTTACAGCAAAATGCTAAAAAAATATGAAAAAAAAAATAGAGTTAATTATGCCTGTGATTATCAACCTGACAATTTCTTGGAGAAGAAAACAACATTTGAATTTTACAACACATCTAAAAAGTCAGTTCATATGCTTTCCATCTTTCTTCTTAAGGTCTTTATTTTGGGCTTGTTTGTTTGAATTGTTTACAATTTAGAAAGGCAGCTGTGTGATACCATGGCTCATTTCTCAGTTACATGGATTTACCAGGCAGCTGCCACTGGCTAGACTTTCAAGTACCAGTAGACAAGGAGAGAAGGAAATATGGAGGTCTTATTTAGGAATTGCAAGTGATTGTGAAGAGCCTTGATATCTAACTGAGGAAACTGAAGTTCCTGAGATGAGCCTGCATTGCAGAAAACTCTGCAATGCAGAGTCCTGTCACTTAAACACCACCTTTCTCTAGTAACATGCCAGCTACTCTGGAAAATGAATTGTTTCACCATGAATTTTCAGTGCATCTTTTGATCTGTGTATCATTTTTTGACAAATAAAAGATTATTCATCAAATCTTCAGACAAAGCATTTGCTATCCTCCAAAACATAACCAAAGCAGAACCTTAGAAGCTCTGAGCAAGTTCAAAGTATTGGATCCTCAGTGTGAGTTTGAAATGTCTTAATTTAAAAAAAAAATAAATCTGAATGTTCCCTGATTTGTGTGCAGGTATTTAGGATACTGAATTTCATTACAGATTATTTTAATATAAATAATCCATATGTAATATCACAATTTAAAATTAAAAGTAGAGAAATTTATTATGGTGATACAGTTCAGTATAAATGTTCTCTTTTGATATCAAAGAATTTCAAAACCTGCATAAATAATTAACAGATTTATTTTACTCTTTAAGCAACGCTCACATCAATTTTCTCTTCAGCTAGGATTATGGCTCTATTAAAAACTGCCTGCCTGAGCAGTTCTATAAAAATGCTGCAGAGATGGATCTGTAACATTATATGATATCAACTACATTATCATAAAGAAGCAGTAAGGAGCAAATAGATGGAATAATAGTCTACCATGTGAACCACACAATCAGCTTAGAAAGGACTCTAAGAAACCAATACTCATCTGGGTCATTCTTTTCCTAGGGCTAGATTTTTCATGGAAATGAATTTCCAAGTTCTAAATCACTCAAATGAAAGTGCTTTATCCTCTCCAGCTGGGACTTCTTGTTATTTCCTCACCATTCATTTGTTGTCATGCTAAGCCTAAATTTACTTTTTCTTAGTTTCATACCATTATTCTCAGTTATTCTGACAGTTTATAACAGTGAACTTTATGAAACAGTTCCAAGATTTGTTTAAAAGAAAGAATAAACTTTTTTATATGCCTGTGCTAAAAATACTAATCTACAGAACTTCCCACTATTGCCATACAAAGGTCTCTGAAATTCTCTTTTTAAATATGTTAAAATTGCTTGATAACAAAATATTTGTCTGCAGCTTCATACACACAAATACATATGCTCACATACTTCTATGTAATTTTAGAAGCCTAACTATCCTTATTACCTCATAATTTTAATATAAGTACAACTTTCTTCAAAGAATTTATGAAATTTATGAAATGAATACACGTCTACAGATAGAAAAGAATCAACCAAAATAATATTTTTTTTTCTTTGCAATGTAACAAAATATATGAAATCCTAGTTCTCCCTTGTTCATATCTAAGCTCATTTGGTGAAAATGGATGTTAATGTTGTTTACTGTCTCTTTGGAGTGCTTAAGTAGTAAACAGAAGTCAATGAGAATAGTAAAGAATACGCTAGAAAGATCACTGGCATATAAAAACATGGACAGTTATTGAATGTTTGCTCAGTTCAGAAGATCCCTGGGACTGTTTTGTCATGCCGTGGCTAGAAATAAAGACAAAGCAGTTTACTGCTGTTATTTGATGCTTTGTCTTACAAAAACATGGAATGGGACTTGCAGTTCATTGGGCCTAATGTGTTTTATTTTTCCTTTTAAGTATCTGTTTAGTATAAAAAGCTCTTGATATTTATGTTATGCAGTGTGATTTTTTTCGCTTGCATTCTTTCCTGTTGAACATATGATTTCAATTTGGGTGGAATTCTTTGGTGCAATCCCAAATTTGAAATTAGTTAAGCCAAACTTCCTATTAATTTGCAAAAGCCAAAGTTTGTTGCATGAAAACATATTTAATCAATTATACAGTTCTATGCTGTTAATGCAATAACATTAAAATTGTATAACTAAACTCTGGACAAGGAGACTATTGCATATTTGAAGAAGGAATTTTGATGTTCAAGTTTAAATTGGAACAATATTTTTTTAATCCAAGAGAGATAAATATACTTTGTGAGTGACATACACACTGTTCGAAAAGAGACAGGGTAGACTAAAGTATTTGCATAATTGCCTTTTATTTTTGTGATAATCCTGTAAGATGGAGAAAGCCATACTTTCCCAGAACTGCGTTGAAGTTAATAAAGAACAAATAATAATAGTGATTTCTTATTTGGAATGAAACAAAAAGTAAAGTTTGCAAGAAATTAATCTCTAAAATCATGAATTAATGAAGAGAATGTGTCAAAATAACACATGCTTAACTATAAAATTCAGCATAAATTTGTAATTTTGTAGAGGCTTAATTTTCAGTCTCCACCATATCTACATTCCTGTTAAATTGCCACCAAGAGTGGTGCAAAGGTGATAGTAGTCCCCACTAGCTTCTCTCTGTTGCTGTAGTTCAATATCTTACAAAGCATTTGAGCTCTGCACAAATGTGCACAACCTTGGACAATATTTAAAAGCTATGAAAAATAGGATTAGAATATGGTTATAAACATGCTAATGCCTGCACATCCAAACTTTCACTCCTTGAATAATGCTGAAGAAAAATTTAAAAAGCACCAAGTGTTTAGAAGAAAACAACAACACAAAACCACAAAGACCACACATGCAGCTTCCTGCCCCCTCCCCTCCTCCTGAAAAAAAAACCCCAACAAATACCAGCCGTCTCTAGTTTCCCCTGGTAGGCTAGCAATTTAGGAACAGAAAGTGTTGACTGCTCATCTTGTGTAATCTTCAGTGGTTTAGAATCAATATAGCTTGAAGAATTCTTTACTGAAAACATAGTTCAGATCAGCTGGCCTTGTCTCTGGAGAGTTCAGTTATCAAGCTACTTCTATATTGATACATCTTTCTTCTAAATTAACCATTCAGGTCCTGGACTCAAGAATGGGTCAGTTTGATCTTTCATCAGAGGAAAAAATTGAAAATTCTGTTAACTGCTTTTGCTCCTATTTCTTGTAGACTACTTCTTATTACAACAATGGCAAAAATTGCCACGACAGGTAGAGTTTTGCCCTCACTCATCCTTAATACATCAGCTATGTTAGATGACTCTACATTTCTGAGGCTTTTTTGGTCACAGGCATGATCATTTCTTACAATGTCAGAATTTCTGTAAGACCACTGCTCTTCTAGGGCACAAAAAGTTTTTAAAGAGTAAGCTATTTTCATTTTAATTGAGCAAGAAATCTTTTTGCCCTCAGCAACAAAGGTGAATCATCAAGCTATCTATTAGATGTTAACATATATGCCTCTACAAGTAAAGTAAATTAAAACTAATGCATGCCACAAATCACTCAAGGGCTCTTTTCACTTAAAACTTTGCTCTAAAAAATAGATGAGGGCTGAAACAAAAGGAGGTTGATTAAATTCCACATCAACAGTGGTTGTTTGCTCAATATTTAGGGAAGTGTGGGGCTGTGCAGGCTAACAGAGAAGGTTCATCTATGTAAGTCTTGGAGCTAGAGTACACCTCAATCCACAGACCTCTGGTGGCTCTCACAACACACAAGTTAGGCACTGGGACTTTTCCTTCTTCTGCCCTTTCTTTAGGCAAGACAAATATTCCTACATTATGCTGTTTCTGCTGCAATGCTGTCAAAAGCTCAGAGCCCTGGGAATGGCTCAGGTAGCCAGAGATGAGGACACCGGGTTAAGACAGGCATAGAATCAATTTAGTATGTCGAATTATATGAGCAAGAGAGAAGAGCTTTCAAAAAATATAATAGAACAGGTATACCATGATCTGGATGTGCCTGAATGTGGGCATACACTTATGTTTAAGTTTTATTTATGGCTGAATGACTTAATTCTTTATTTGTTTTTATGTTGAACATCAGATTAATAGCCAGTAGGAAAAAAGAATTTAGTATTGTAGTAGTATTTAGTGTATGTATTTAGTATAGTTCTGAATGAATCTTTAATGTTATAATCACAGATCTCAAGGCTGAAAGGGATATGTGATCTGTGAAATGTGATATGGTCCCATAGCAATTAGCAAGGTCATCCTGGCACTGTCTAGTTTAACCCTATTCACATTACCATCTCAATGCACATGGAGCAAAAGTCAGATAAATTTTATATTATCTCCTGTTTAAAGGATTTTTCTGCCTGTGAATTACCCTTGCTTTAGAAGCAGAGTCTGCTAAAAGCAAGTGGGTGTACTAAAATACAACAAAACTAATGTTACTGCTTCTGATGTTGGTATTTATGTAGGTGCAGTGCAGATGGTGTAGGCAATGGGACTGTTTTTCAGCTGCATTTACATTACATTCTAAGATTTATATCCTACTAAAAATATTTGTTTATTTAAAATGTACCAGATTCAAAATTCACAGGAAGTGACTCTACTGTTTTAAATATACTGTTTTAGTGATGTTTTAGATACTCTAAGCAGGGATGTCTAAACCCAGATATGGGGTTATTCTCCCTATCTTCTGCTGTAGGTCATTCTGCCCTCTGGACTTCCCAAATATCCTACAGTCTGTAGGATAGCCTTGATTATTTCTGCATAGGAAGCTGAATTCTTCCATTCTTCTTAAGGATTAACCCTCAGCAGGCAGCCAAAACCCTCACTCAGTCCCCACATGCAGAATGGGGAAAGAATCAGAAAGGTAGAAGTATGAAAATTTCTGGTTTGAGATAAAAGTGCCTTATGGAAAACAAAAGCTCTTTGCAGAAGCATTACAAAGGAATTAATTTGCTGCTTCCCATGGTCATACAGGTGTTCAGCCATCTCTGGGAAAGCAGGGTTCCATCACACATAACCATTACTTGGGAAGGCAAACACCATTGACCTTATGTCCCCTCCATATTTCCCACAGCTTCTGTTTTTCAGCACAACATCATATGGTATGGAATATCCTTTGGGTCAGCTGGGGTCAGCTACCCCAGCTGTGTCCTCTTCCAGCTTCTGGGGCACCCCCAGCCCTCTTGCTTGTAGGGCATTGTGAGGGACAGAAAAGACCTTGATGCTGTGTAAGCACTGCTCAGCAATAGCTAAAACACCCCTGTGACATCAACACTGTTTTGGTCACAAATCCAAAACAAGCACCATACAAGCTACTATGAAAAAAATTAGCTTTACGCCATACAAAGTGAGCACACTTAATAAAAGTTATAACTTATGGCTGAGTAGCCCATTTATACATAATTTACAACAGAGTTAAGACTTCAGAATGGGATTCTCGAGTCATCACACAGAGCAGGGCTGTCCTAAATACTACTACTCTTTTCTTTGCTGTTCTGTATGTAGTGGAATCCTCCTGCCTTGTCAGAAGTGCATAGGACACTGACATATTCTTTCCAAGGAGGTAAAACTGATACCAAAACCCTGACTCAGATAACTATTTTCTGTGTGAATTTTCAAAGGATTGTGTGCCATACCTGGTGCTTTCAGAGAGAAGGCAAGGACCATCTTTGATGCATGCACTTGGTGAAATATGCAAGATCCAAATCTTTCAACTATTTTTTGCCTATATGGAAGCATTAGATGAGTTGGAAAACTTCTTATATGAGGAGTTTTTTTCTTATCAATCAATAATATGTGGAGTTTTATTTGTTGGGCTTGGCTTCATTTATTTTATTGTTTGAAATTTGAGCTGCTGAAAACAGATTATTACCTAAGAAACCTCAGCCTTCATTTATAATCAAAAAAGTTTCTAGCCTTCCAGACTGAATATTAATTGCAAGATAAGCATTCCCAGTGAGGCAGAAAACCCAAGAAACTCACTAACCCTGATAGGTGCTCAGTTCCAAATCTCATTTTTTGGGTGGGGTGGGCACAAGGTGTGGTACTAAAATAACTTGAGTGCCTGTGGCTGGAAATACTGAATTGAAACCTCACAAGAAGAGTTTACCCCCATCATGCATTAAAACTTGTTTGTGAACAAAAGTATTTTATATTAGCATATATATTTTACAGTAATTATCCCTACTAAGCTGCTTTGTTAGTCATCTTTTTAGACAGATCTCTAGCTTCCTTTTTTTTTTTCCTATCTGGCTCATATAGCAAATTCAGAATTTTGCTAATAAGATCATCAGGGACCTCACTCCCACCTTGCACTTCACTAATATGACAAGTACTTCTGTTCTTACTAGAATGAATGACTAAACAAAAATGTACAAGCCATTCACAACATTTATATAACTTTGAATAATTATTCTGCTTTCTGAAAACTTAGTCCCAACTCTTGGAAAGTCAAATCAGGCTTCTGGGATGTGGTATTGTGTTTTATTACACATTGCCTTTTCTGAGGTAACTTCCTTCCTGTGGGATAGTTATCAGCTCTGTGCACACTGTTCCTGATGGGACATTATCATCATTTTAGTACTGTGATACTACTGTTGTTTGTTTTAAAGGGCTATTCCCCTTTAATACCATGGTTACTTATTTGCTGTTAAGATTAGAAACTAGACAGTAATATCAGCTTTATCATACAATTAATTGACTGCAATACCTGAAATGGCCAATACAGGATAAGAAGAGAAAATTATATCCTAATGAAAATTCCTCAGTTGAAACTGAAGAAAAGTGGATATAAATAACATACTGAATGCAAGATACTTGCTTCTCTAATTTTTTCAGTTTTAAAGTACCCTCAGAATTAGCCATTTAAATTGTAATATCATCTTCTGAGAATTATCCAGGCATTCTTGATCTTCAGTCAGCACATTAAACATATAGATTTTTGTGTTCACTCCATGAAATTAATTAAAACATGTCACACAAATAGTGAAAAAATAGCAATAATCTCTCTCAAAATTAAAATATGCAGTGAGTGTTCTTTTGCATTTCTTAATTGTTAAACACTTTTACTTTGATCAGAAGAAAAAATTCAAGAAAACTTGTAAAGGAGATTTGTTACATTGGATGAACCTGCATTCAGGTTCCATTCAGAAATCTGTCAGCTATCTTTGCTTTGCAGTTTAGATCACAGAATTTCTAAAGATAATTTTAGCCTCCAACTCAAATATTTGATTTTCAAAGCAGACCTTAATAATGTCCAATAAAATTTCATAAAATCTTCATAAAATTTTCTTCTATGCAAGTGGTATTTAAATATAAGGAGAAGATAGGAGTTTAACATGAGATCAATTTACAAATGAAAAGTTGAATCACAAGTTTTACATGTCTCAGTGAGGACAAATATAAAAGAATTATACAAACAGAAGGAAAAAACTGAGTAAGGAGGTAATGGGGAGTAGATAATGATGAGGAAGTCAAGGAGTTTTATGTGTCTGACTAATGTAATTAAGGACAAATCAAAAGGATAAAATTCCCACCCAGAATTTTGTGTTGCAGAACAGGAGAAAATTAAAAAGACTGCAGAATTCTTTATAGATGAGAATCTAAATAAAATTAATCTCAGAATTACATCAGAATCAAGAATTATAATTTTTGAGGAGGAAAGGGGTGAGCAACATTTTTGGGAGGCTGTAAACTTGAAATACTTCCCTCCCTTTTAAAAGTGGGGAAAAGGAGGAGAAGAAAACTTTAAGCTGAGTATGAAAAAATACTGAAAAATTATCAGACTGTTTGTAAACTCCTAGAAAAATATAAACAAAATAAGAGCCTGCACTCGTTTGGCCCAGCTTGTTGCTGAGCAGCTGTTACATGACAGTGGCCAGTGGACAAAGAGCAGCAGAACTATATCTAATATAATGCAAAGACATTGACATACTAAAACAAACAAACAAACGCAAAAAAAAGAACACCTGACATTTAACAAATCTTCTAATGTTAAGAATAGTCTAAATGAAATTGTAGTGGGTCCATAATTAGCTGGAGTATCAGATCCAGAAGTATTGTTAATGGTTCAAGATAGAATAATACTTGCAATGAATCAATCTTACACAGGTATCTGTCCAGGAGGTATACTGGCTGATATCTAATTAATGAGAACTACTTTTATTATTCAGCTATAGAATTGGGAGCAAATATACATATTAAAACATGGAAACCAAGCTGTACTTAGTACAAACAGGCGTTCTCCATTCAAGTGGTAACGTAGACAGGTGGTCTGCATTTAGGTGGTAGTTCAGAGCAAAAGTAGTTTGGGGATGGTGCTAATAGCCTTTCAAAACAGGTTTATTCTTTAAATTTACATGTGTTACATGTGAATGACCAATTTCATGCTGTAGTAAAAAAGGGAGTTATACATAAGACATTCAAATGATATATTTTCCCTATCATAGAACGTATATAATTTTTAATCTCTGTGCTCTAACCTGTGCTTCAAGCATAATGTAGAACAATTGGAAAAAGTGGGGAAAATAGTCAAGAATGATTGAGGGCTTAAAAACCATGTTTTTTTAGAAAAGACTGGACTACCTGGATTCTTTAGAGTCTGCAAGCAAAGACACAAGAGAAATATGTTAATGACATTTGACTACATAAAAACTACCTCAAAGAGGAAGATTCCCTTTTTTATATTCATGATCAATAGAAAAAAAAAAAGAAAATTAAGATCTTCACTTGTGCCAGGATTTACATTACTCATTGAAAATTTTAATATTAGACAAACATCTTTCAAGCTAACCCACAGAAAATTGCTGGATAGAAGAAAGTAATAATGACTAAGCAATATCTTTAAGTCCCTTCCAGCATTCTTTCTATGGTTTTATGTTCCTCCTCTGTGGAGCAGAAGCTCTGAGGCTCAAAAGGCATTTATTGTCTGAGTTCTTTCATCTTATCCCTAGGCGTTAGGCACAAAATGGGGCTGTAGTGAAGTAGTGCGGTACAGCTTTGAGAAATGCTATATTGAGAGTTACATTCTGCATAACAATACAAAGAATCAATTGTTGTATGGAAATTTTTATTTGTATAACAAAAAGCCACAGGAATCTATTTTTAAAAACCAGTAATTTTTCCTGATGCATTTTATTACCTTTCTCATGAAAAATAATTTTACAAGTCACAGGTTTAAAATGTGAGCAGATGGATAACAGCTAGTAGTAATGAAAACAGTGTAATTTTTAACAAATTCAGGAATAAATCTTGTAAAAAACGAAGAATTAATATCTTCATGTGGAATTTGATAGCATTTATCAGCTTTATCAGATAGCTCCAAGAAACATACATGATGAATTTGGAGCAGACAACATTAATAATTTTATGTGCAAAAAACATAAACATGAAGGCAGTGAAAACAGGCATTAAGTACCATTTTGTGTGCGCCCACAATATATATGGTACAGCTTTGATGAAGTACTGACATCTGTCTTACTAGTACCTGCAAATGGAGAGGTAGATTTGTAATTTGGATAGACCCATTTAGAACAGAAATATGAGAGTTTTTTGTGTTAAATTATTCAAGTACATGAAAATCTTCAGAAACACAGGCTAAATAAAGGGAAAAGGGTATTGGTTAAAAGGATTGGATATCTTGATAAAGTTTTATTTAATAATAATGAGTTTAAATTACTTTTGGCTATGATTTATATTAATTAATATTTTGTGTTTTAAAAAGGATTAAGAAATCCAATTTATCAAATATTTCCAGATAGTAGTGGTTGTTTTGAGTTTTGTTTTTTTAAGTTGTGGTACCCTTAAGATGGATCATGTTTGGAGGATGCATTCTGGCAATCCCGATTCCTTGCTGGAACTGGAACACCTGAAAATTGAGAATCCAAACTCACAATCCCTTTCCAAAATTCTGAATTATTGAGCTGTGTCCTAGAGACCTCATAAACATGATCAAATGTTCATATGCTAAATGGTCAATAGAGCAGGGAAAGATAAATTTAAAATGGTCAAGACAGGAGGAGCTGCTAGCACATTTAAGTAATGTGTCTAAGAAACACATCATATCTCTTTCTGCCATAGGCTGGCCATGAAGGGTTATTCATAAATGCAGTTTTGTATACCCCACACAAAATTGCTAAATACCTCATGCATATTAATTATACAATTGCAAATATCTAATTATAAAAAATGGAGATAAGAGAAGCTACAAATCTTACAGCACTTTTTAGAATAACCCATATCAAGTTATTTTATCCACAGAAGTGATGGTATTGCAAATAGTTAATCTGAAATGAAAAAAATTTAAGATTATATTTTCACTTGAAAAATATATAGGATTATTATCTGTTGTGTCCTCAAAATGGATAGTCCTATATTTAGCACTGGCCTAGCCTCTAACAGAATCCTTACTAAAGTGAAGGTTGTTGGTCTGCAATAGGAAAATGAAGAACCACTACAGTCAACTCAGTAGAGCTGCACATCATTTAAAGAGAAATTTCATTTACATAGTATGTTTGTACTTGCCTCAGAAGGGTTTTTTTAAATACTAGTATAAGTTTAAAGAGCAGATAAGTTCCTCATTTCTCTTGAGAAGAATTAAAATGCTGGAACTAAATGATCATACTGAAATAAATCTTTGCAAATAATTGAAAAATTCAGATTTAATAACTCATATAACAATGAAAGATAGTAAACAGAATAACCAAAAATTACTCAGAGTAATTGGATGTTCCTCTAGGAATGAAAATCTGTACCATGGAGCAATAGCTTCTCTACAGGGACCAGTTAGGAACTATTCCATTAAACCCAGAGAAGAAAAAGCAGCCTGATATAAATTAGCACACTGTAGAATAGATGGGTTGTTGGAGATAGAGAACACTGTGGGAGTTCCTTAGTCTGGATTTTAATCATGTGATATATTTTGTCTGAGTGTATATTTCTCAATATATTCCTGACTTATTTGCTTCTGAAGGTAAATTTTTCAGAAGTAGGATCTGGTTTCTTGTGTAGTTTGACTCCATGATTGTTTACTCTCTTAGGCAGAAATTATTTGTAGATAAACAGTTGAGGTCTTTTTTATGGTTAAGGGATATCTAGACATAGAAGGAAGAAAGCTCACCTTGTCAACTGTTCTGCTTTCAAAACTGTCTGAGCTGTTCAGGCCTGTTTGAGAAAATACTGCACTAATTTAGTCAAACTACATATGTCCTCCAGAGCTGAAACAGCAGCTGGCAACAGCTTTGTGTTGGCCAATGCTCTCTGTATTTGCATTGGACAGTCCTTTCACCTTGGCAGCTATAAATGTAATACAAAGATTATCTCAGTCGTTAGAGAATTTATTCGTGCTGGCTGCCCAATCAGATTGTGGTCAGGGAGGCAACAGTCTATGCACAGCCCATCTGCAGCCTCTGGAATTAGTGGGATGATTTTTATTTCCATATTGTACTCTTGTGCTGATTCCCTGAACAGTATCTCCTTACAGGAAAGTTTTTGAAAACAAATTGTCAGTATTTCTCAAAAGGAAAGGATTATTGTTGTCAACTAACTGTCTAAAAAGACAAGACCATAAGGAGCAAATAATGAAAGCTCACCATTGGCATATGTGAAATTCAAGTTCATCTTGGAAACTATTCCTGCATTACTAATCAACTAATAACATAATGTCTTCCAAGTATGTGTTAATAAAGACCCTGGGGAGGTAAACAAAAGAATTATGCCTTTTCTTTTGCCCAAGAGAGCCAGGCTTACAGCAGAACATATGCAATTCTGATGCGCTACAGTGGAAGAGGGAAAAAATCCTGAGTGTGTTTTGTATCTTCAGTCTATCTGCTTTTACTCTTGGCAGCTCGAGTCTTCAGCAACACAAGATTCTCAGGCATTTAAATAGAGGGCAATGGAGGTTGCACATTGCTATTTCAGTTGATATAGCTCTCTGGCAAAACCATAATGATGCTAACAAGAGGTTGAGCAGTTGGATTCATAAGGGTCCTTTATATCCCTCTTAATTGAAGAGTTTATGAAATCACAAGTTATTACTTATCCTAGAAATGGGGTCATTCAGCTTTCTTAGTACTAAACAGAATAAATCACCCTAGAAGGGTCTTCAGTCAAGACTGTTTGAATTCTGTTGAGGAGGAGAATATGTTTGACTTCTAAAATGCAAAGCTGAGACCATATTCTATAATACAAACTCCCTCTACTAGAACTTAAATAGCAGTTAATTGTAATCTCTTAAATCAGTAAAACCACCACCAGTTATGTCAGCTGAGGTCCTCTTCAATGTTTATTTAGAATCTGTTTATGTATCCTTCCCTCAGTCAGAGCTTCTGTTTAAAAAGGTTATTTATTTTTTCCAGTTTAGTTTATCTAATAGGTATCAAAAATAGAACTCCAGTAAAGGGTGCTAGAAGGTTTAGAATTTTTATTAGAGAAATTCTTAATTCTCTTTAACACTGTTGATTTTACATCTTGTCTTTATTGCAAAGATATTTTAATGAAATGGCTTTCTACAAATTTTTTATCCCATATTTTGATTAAGTTGTGCTGAACACTTTCTCTGGGGCAGATAATCACCAAAGATGCAACCTGCTAATGTCAACCATTGTAATGAATCTACTCCATTCCCTATAGAGTTTTTCCACCTCTAGAAATATTGCACTTCATTTAAATTGTGCCCACTGAAAACACATATTTCAGCTCAAGGACCCAGAGGCATTATTTTTCACCCTCGAATGTGGATTGTTCCAGTCCTTAAAAGACAAACAACTCTTTACCCTTAGAATTTCAGCAGCACTATTTTTGCAGAGATTCAATTTCAAGCTATCTGGAGCAGTGCTGTCCAAGATGTGCCTAGAATATTTCAATAAATATTGAAAGAAATGGGTTAGTCAAAAAGGACCAAGTCCATAATTATTTAAATTATTTCTGGGTTTTCTAGTGTTAAAATTCATTAACAACTTTCAATAATACATATAACTACATATCTTGGGTTTTGAGTCAGAAAATCATGGTCTCAACTTCATTTTAGGGGAAAATGTTATAAAAAAGCAAAAAAATATATTTTCTTGTGTTTTGGATATTAGATTAGAATCTTTCAGGGCAAGTAATAGAAGCACTTGGATACACTAGGATTAGATTTTCCTTTATCAGGATGATATTGGAAATAGGCTATTGCAGATAGCTGTCTGAAATACTTGATGTTCTGTGGCAAATCTAATGGAAAGTGAGAAGTTAGGAAAGATTAGGGAAGAAATGGAGTTCAAATAACATTACTTCTTATAGTATATAAATCCATAGTTCCTGCCCTTTGAATCATGTATGCAGGAATAGCAACCACATCCAAGCTTTATGTAAAAAACTGAGAAAAGATGATAGAAAATTGAACCCAGTGAGATACATACCAGTTAGCATATATCTGCAGATCGAACAATCAACATAAATTTAATTTACTGTATCCATTTATATATTTGTAAGGTGTGCAATTAATTTATTTGTGACTAATTATAAGCGTAAAGTTATTATTTAATTTACTATGCTTTCTTCAAAACACTGTAAATATAGTTCCCTAATATGATATTTCGCCTACTTTTGAGGAAGAAGGGAGAGAAACAACAATAAAATTTAGAGGAAGGTGTTACAGCTGTTAAGATTTTATGAAGTCAACCTCTGTCATGAGCTAAATGTACAAAAATATGCTTACAATACAGTCCAGTTCTTGTGAATGCAATGATAGTAAATCAGCAGAATAGTCATAGTTTTTTTATTCTGTCTAGTTGTTTTATTTTAAAAATGACAACAAAAAGAATCAAGAGAATTTGGATAACAGGTCAAGATTTGTCACAGATCATTTGCATAAATGTGGGCATTTGATTTGTACCTCATACTCTATCTATTAAGTTAAGCACACAGTATACAAAGGTGCTTTTCCTTTTTAATTAGATCAAAAAGGTCTCAATCCCTGTAGAAATATAAAACCAGAATTGCAAGTTATGATTTTCTCATCTGTAAGAGAGAGCTTCTGTCTCTATTTCCCTTTCTTTGCTTTTGGCTTAGTGTTTCTAACATGTTTCCTTATGATGGGTAACTTTCAGAAGGAGCAGAGTTCAGAAGGTAAGGAACAGTCATATTGGGATGTTTTAATGTGAAATTTGCACTGTCTCTTGAACTCTAAAAAAAATTCTTGGGCACTTAGAGAAGCAAAGCTTCAAGAGCCTGAGAAATTTTCAGATAAAAATCTTTGTCTTCTAAAGAGTTGAATTTCCTCCATGGCTGAGTGCCTGAATAACAGGGATTTTTCAGGATGTTAGTTTCAGCTGCAAGTATTTAAGCTATGTCCAAACTATATATTTTAATTGATTTAATCAAAATAGGTTGAAAAATACTCCAAAGAGCAGAAGACCCACTCCACAGATTTTCTTGGTATTGTTCTTCCTTCCTCTGAAGTAGACTGTTTCTATAGAACAGTTTACTCTATCAATGCCTTTTGCATTTGGAGGATAAGTCTAGAAAGATTTGTATAATAATTACTGCTTTGATATACTCATCCTCATAGAGAACAGTTTACTCCATCATCTCAGACATTGATAAGGTTCATAATATCAGTAATAATATAGTATTATTAGTAGTATCAGCATGCTAAATAAGATGATGCATGATTGCCCCTAGTCTGATCCAGAACTGTCCATTAGTTCTATGGGTATTTCACCATTTTTACTTTTGAGTAAAAGATAAATTTTCTTCCACTGAAGAGTCTTTTGTCAATGCATATATGAAAGAAACAGGAATTCAAAATCATGCATATGTCTTCATCTGTTGTCTTTTACATTCTTGCTTCTAAATTTATACATGTATATATTATGTGTGGAAATAATATACGTCAATGTGTAGCTCAAGTGATCTTGCCTTTGTCTGTATGTGTGTTTTATAGCATATGTGTACCTTTTCCTGTCTATGTAGCTACTAGTTTTGTTAGTTTAGCCTTCTTTTTGTTGTGATTTACTGGGGGACAAAACTTCCAAGCATGTAGTAGATTTTCTTTTTTCTCTTCAGGGCAGCTGCCCAAAATGACTGAATGCTGCCAATCACATAATGAACTCTACTCACAATGCCCTTCCCTCCTTATCCTATTCAAATTAGAGCTCTGCATTTTAAATGATATAATGTAATCGCACATTATAATAAAGTGAGCAACCCAAAAACTAGTGAATGGAAGCAGACTTGCTGGCTTGTGTTTGATATGGTCCACTTATCATCCACCAAAGCAAGCATTGCCTTTAAATTTGGATCCTGAGACCCAACACTAGGAAATGCAGGGGTTCGTTATTGTGAAGATCAGGCAGTGCAGCAAACAAAAAAAAAATATGCTGAAACATATTCTTATGAAGCTCTGGGTTTGTTAAAGAAAGCAAGCCTGTGCTCTGCTATAAATGCAGGACTTCTTCTGAATCTATGATTGATACTATTCTTGCACTGTTATTGGTATTTTGCGCTTAGGAATAAAAATCTTGGCATTCACTTAAAATAAAGTTCTTTACATAATACGCTCACTTAAAATCTTGCTGATAAAGTTTGCCATATATGTTGATCTTTGGTTTGACTTATATAAGTCTTGGGCAGAAATCCAAGTATGGTGAAGGCTTACTGTTTAATTTGTTTTATCAACTCAAGTTTTCTTTGAATTGCTGCTAAAAAGTGAAATATTAATCAATCAGCAAACATAGTAAAAATAGTTCTGAAAACAACCTTCAGTAAAAGCTGATATAGAAGCACTGAAGCTTGAATAGCCATTTGCACATTAACTTAAACAGGCAGCTTAGAGACTGAGTTGCTCAGAAACCAGAAACTGTAGCACCTCAAATTAGTTCAAGGAAGAATTAAGCTGACATGGTTTGTTCTATGCTATTGTATTATACTTCTATAAGTATAAATTATATTAATCTCGCCTCATTTTTAGTTGGTAATGGGTTTTTTTAATACCACTGAAATATAGGATACATCTTTTGCTTGTGTGATCATTTTTGCCTGGTGTTACTAAGTAAAAAATAGGACTAATTCTGAATCTGACCAGAAATATACTGAAAATTTCAAACTTTATCATCATATTACTTTTCAAACAACAAATATAGACAAGCAAATAATCTGGATATCTGAGAAAATTGCACTGAGTTATCACAGACACAGTAATCACAGAATGGTTAAGGCTGGCAGACTCTTCTTGAGATTGTCTTGTCCAAACCTCCTGCTAAAGAAGGGCTACCTAGAATATGCTGGCCTTGACCATGTTCCAATAGCCTTTTGAATATCTCCAAGAAAGGAGATTCTACATCTCTAGTCAACTTGTGCCAGTTTACCTCACAGCAAAATCGTGTCTTCTTGTGTTTAAGGAAGAATTTTATACTTAATTTGGTGTTCTGTAAAACGGGTTTCATTTTGCCACATTTTGGTTTTAATTGGTTTGGTTTTGATTTGAGTTTTTTCTTGGTGGGTTTTAAAATTTAACTTATGCCCCATATTTCGCTATTTAAATGAAAGAAATCTTATCTTTCTTCCCCTATCAAAAAGCCCTGAAACATAGTCACCAGTATTTACTTTAATTGCAAATAGTGGAACAGATAATTTCTTAATTCTTAGCATTTTCTGAGGAGGAATACTAATTTTTTTGGTCATCATTTTTAAGAAAAATTGGGGAGTTTTGGAGCTCTTCAGCTTTTCATGAATTTTTAGAAATTGACACAAAAAAATATTCCAAGGGTAGGAGATTATAATTCCTCCAGAGTTTGCTCTGTAAATAATGCTGTCCTGACAAAATTTCCTTAGATGCTTATTTATATATTTCCATTCCCAAAACTGTCTTCATAAGCAATATCCTAATCAAGTGAACATAGTCACATATGTAATTCATTCACGGATTTGATAGAATTAGTATGCTCTATTTTTCACCAATTAAAAATAGCATTTACTCTTGGGAAGAAACTTCAGGGACTGGGGTTTTCTCAGTTCTCTCTAATGTCAGACAGTGGTGCTGCTTTCAGTTGAGGACACAATCTTGCTTGATCCAAGTTTTCTACAAGATGACCAGAACAATTAAGACTTGTATGTGACTGCATTGTCCTTTCTTGTGTTTTCTCTGCAAATAATGAATACGGCAGGTACTTAGGGTTTTAAACATATCTATTTTGTATATAAATATTATATTAGTATTATGCTGTAGAATTAGCATATACAGAGGCTTTCATTGTATATTAAGACCTTTATATTCTACTTTCAGTATTCCTTTCAACAGTTTTGCTGAGTTATGTGTATTACATATGAAATGTGTTTGCTGAACCTTGAGACTATGCCTGGCAATGGACCATTCAAATTCAAAGTGGTCATGAATCATATTCATGCCAGAATATGTTGCTTAGCAGCATTATGAGTTCAACATCTCAGAGAGCTACAAATATTGTAGAGGTCATTGTGCCTAGCATGCTCTTGTGTCAGAGAACCATGTCATATGGTCATGTCATAAACACACCAAGCTTCTTTAAAATCATTTGTATTGATCTAAGAAAATAAGCAAAGAGCTGTATTATACAGCCTGCATCAAAATTAGTTTTGAATGCATAAATTTTTAAATCATATATGTATAAATTCTATTTTTTTAATTTTCAATTTTATCTTTGGCATCCTAGCCAAAGATAAAATGTCATGGCAACAGATGTGTGCTAACATTAGAGTTATATTGGGATATTCCCTAACCTGTGGGGAACAGATAAAATTCCATTCAAAACTGCAAAAACACAGATACAACTCAGCATGAATATAAACTTTTTATCACCTTCAGAGGAGAGAGAAGGTTGTTTGGAGCATTTAGCTTCCTGTCAGTTCCTGGAAAGGATAAAAAGGTAGGAGAGGATTTAAAAGTGTTTGAATATTATGAATACACATCAACTCTTTAATTTCCTATCCCTGTTTCTTTCAGGGACTGTTCTGAACAACATCTTAGTCCAAACACATTTTCAAAAAACATTTATGAAAGCACTAAAACTGACTGTTAGAACTGAATTAAAGAAGAAACAGAAATATTTCTTCATTCATGATAGGTGACAGATTAGAAGTCCAGCAGACAGGACAGAGTCACATTAATTGCCCAATATCACCTTCTGAAGTGTTTTTAAAGGTAAGAACAAACATTCTAGTCTATACCTGCCTGGGTCTGTGGGTGAGGCAACAAAACCTCAAGGTCATTGTCGACTGCTGATGGGAATTGTGTTGGCTCATCTAAGCTTGATGATAGAAATTAAAAATAAACAAAAATTGCACTGCATCCCTTA
The DNA here is from genome assembly GCF_903797595.1 of Erithacus rubecula. Lineage (NCBI taxonomy): Eukaryota > Metazoa > Chordata > Aves > Passeriformes > Muscicapidae > Erithacus > Erithacus rubecula. The sequence continues at coordinate 24,287,840 of NC_136686.1, read as the reverse complement.
GTTCTTGGGATCACACAACAAAGTGAAAAGGAAATTAAAATCTAAAATATTGTTTTTAATTCTGTAGTTACTGAAAATAAAGAGCTCTGTTTTGCATTATGCTACCTTATCCCCTTCTAAATAATTGTGAGATGTTGACTCACGTCTGATTCAGATATACAACAATATTCTCAGTGGGTGGTGCACTAACTTAAGAAATTTTTGCATTGTTCTGGCTTGTCAAGCTTGTATTTTCATGCAAATCTTGATTAAGTTCACTAGAAGAAAAAATACTGTTTCATAATTATACCATGAAGTAGCAAACTCAGCCCAAACTTAAGATAAGAGAAGATGCACTTCTTTATAAGAAGTAGTCAGTGCACAACCAGCTGCTTCTGTGACTTAGCTTTCTCTAGCATACCTAGGTTCCTGGCCATCAATTCAGAAATCAAGGTTTATCCTTTGAGTAGTTGGTGTCATTAAACATTGTGGTGAGCCAGAACACATGTACAGAGGTTCCTTCTCCTCAGCACCTGGACTGTTCTTGGAAATTTTTATGCATTTTTAAAGCAATTCATGTAACACCAATGACTGCAGTACACATCTGTACTTAGTATATATGCATGTATTTCTGATGTGTCAATATTAACATTTAAACACGTTACTCTTACTACTGAAAAAAAATTCAATATTTGTACTTTATTGAACTCAATACTTCATATTCTGGGTTTTCTCTCCACACTGCTATTTCTCTTCCTAGTCTATGTTCAAACATCAAACTTCAAAAATCAAAACAGTCTACAAACTTTTGATTTGAAAGCAGCAACTCTCAGAAGGCATGGATAGGCATGGGTAATATTTTCTTCCTCGTAAAATCACCTTGATGGAACTCACACAAAAATCAATAAGTATGCTATATTACAACTGTCTTACTGTTTTATTTTTTAAAAGACTTCTACTGAAAACAAATGAAAATTTTTGTCTATTTCTCATGGTAGGTAATCATCAAAATAATTCTTCCTAGTATATTACTTACCTGTACTAATGACTTTGGATCTTAAATATCAGTGATCCAAACTGAAAAGATAAAGGCTTTTTAAAAAAAAAATAAAAACAATTGTCAAGAAAGTCTATTCCAGTAAAAAGAAAGCAAAGCTGAAATTGAATTTAACCTTTCGTAAATAAAAAAAATATTAACGCATTGTCAGAAAAAAACATATACTTGCAATGATTTGCTATTTGGTGGGACATAAAGGAGTAGGAAAAAAACCCTTTTCATTCCAGAAGCATAATATTTTCCACAAACAGCATAGTTAATGACGAAAGTTTCTACACACAGTACTGCTTTAAACTAAGATAGCTTAGTTTAAAATGAATAATTTCCTTTTAAATAAAAGCTTTGGATAATAAAAACATTTTGTAGAAAAGAGGAAATCTTCATTCATTGGTAAGTAGGATGCTTTGATCTGTTGATTAAGCTCCTGTTTAGAATATGCATTCCTTGTAGTCTCTATGGGGATCCAGACAGTAGCATTATGTACAGTGCCTAACCACAGAATTAACCTAATTCTAGTGTATTTTCTGCACTTTGAAAGTTATTAAAAGATGTTGCTATGGCAATAGCTGTTGAACTCCAGAATAATCAAGACTAAATTTATTCTAACAATCAGAGCTAGGAACAATCACTCCCTGTTTATTTGTGCACTGTGACAGAGTTGCAATTGTCAGAAAGTCAGCCAGCCTTATAATTTTAACAGGACTCCTGGGAGGAATGGAAAGTACAGCTTTGCAGGTGTGGAACAGCAACACAGAGAAGCCAAGTGGTTTGATAGTCTCATAGAAGGTCTGACAGACTGGAAAATTATTAAAAACCTTCTAAGCCCAAACATAAGTATCCAATGTAATGAATTGTCCTTTCTCTCATTTAATCTTTGTATGTCTAAGTACGTCATTTTCTGTTTAAGGCCAGGTTGAAGTGTCCTAGAATTTGTTGCTCTGCTGGTATCTAAAAGCAAAACACACAAGCAAGCAAGCAATTAAAGCAACATCAAAATCTGGCTGGGTTGATTATAGGTGTCCTAGTAAGCTAATCAGGGCCAGCAAAGAGACTTGCTCACAAGTAGCTGTTTGCCTTAGCAGCACTGGCTGACATCAAACTTAGCATAGGGCAAATACCCGCTGTTGTTTGACTGCATAGATCCTGCCAAAGTTTGGCCCAGGGCCACAGATACTCTCCCAGTGCCAGAGCATGATCCCAACCCCATCCAGGAGCAGGGAAGATACTCCTTCCCAGAAGGCAACACAAGGCTCTTATTAGAACCTAGAATAAATGAGTAGTTTTTCTCTCTCTTACCCTGAAAAAGAAGAAAAAGCAAAGTAAATGAGGGGTTTTGGGTGATACAGTAAATTTTTTGTGCTGTATTATAGACTGGTTATAGGTGTAAGTAGGCAGGAAATCTAGATTTTTTTATGTTATTGTGATAAAATTTGGGAAATTTCAGTTCAGGGGTAATTGCAGGATGTTTGAACAGGCTCTTTTATGTAATGGTAATTGGTGGCTTCTTCTTCCTTAAATTCTTTGCAATACCTCCAATTTTCTACAGAAACTGCATACCATAGAAATTGAGCATTGCTTTAATTTAACCTGATACAGTGTACAAAGCAAATTAATCTTGTTTTCAGTGTATAAACTTGTTGTTATGAAGAATGAAGTGTCAGAGAATGAAATTTTCTGAAATACTTAGCACATTAGTTAGGAGCAATGTTCCCTAAGACCATGAAGCCTATCAGAGTTTTTAACCTATTGGGGATCAGTGTCCTGATCAATGTCTGTCACTCCTCTTCAGCTGGAAGTGTAGCAAAAAACCATTATATTATATGTATTTTCTACCAGAGAAAGAGGTTTCTAGATTTATGGAAGAACATTGTATGAACATTGTATTCTTCTTTGAAATTGCATAAATTGAGTCATCCATTTGTTCCCCTGAACTATGCATCCATGAAAGTGAGCTATCATATGATTAACTTAATAAATCTGACTCCATTTCTTGGCATTTTATGAAATATCTATTTAAGTCTAGAGGTAATCCAGGTAATGAAAACAATTTTGGGAAGAAGGTATGCTTTTGGAGTGCTTATAGGCAGACAATTTACTAATGAGTCATTGCAGTTGCCAGGAAATGGATTGAATGAGCAAGTTTTGATTATTTTGCATAAATTGAGTCAAACACTAGTTACCAGTTTATGTACACAAGGCTTTCTGAACATACCAAATGGTGGGTAATACTTTTTGAAATAGTTATCTAATGTTCTGTGTCTGTGGGAACATTAACCTGGTGGTTCAATGCTCTTTAGTGCTTGTAAAATCCATCAATATGTGCTGTAAGGACATACAGTTGCATTTTGCAATTCAAATACAGAGAACAGTCAGACATCTTAAAACAAAATGTATTTAACTATTCTTGTCTAATGAACTCTTCTCAGTTAATATACTAAAATATAAAAGAAGGAAAAAATCAAGAAAAGAAAAAAACAATCAAGGAAGGACATTTTTCTGCTATTCTGTGAAAAGTGAAGACTTGAATGATGGAAAGACTGAGATATTTGCAGAATCACCTGTTTGTACCATGGAAATAGTGCTGACTGAGGTGAATGAAATCTCTATAACCTCTTTAGCAATTCTTGAATTACTACTGACCCTACTTACAGGTAATAGGATTAGTGATATGATTTGTAACTCCTTCATTCCTCTAAATGCATACAATTCCTCCATTTTCTGGTGCTGGTTCTGTTTACAGGAAGAATAAAGCATATATGAACAGAAAATGTACATAATATAAGTACTTTATATTTTAGAAAATTTTGCTAAAACAGCAGTAATTTCTAATAAAAGATTGTGGATTTACCTTACTCACATTATTTGCTTGCTAGTATCTGACCAGTGTTTGAGGTTCCCAGGGTTCCCAGTCCTCCACTATTTATTACAGTCTTCAGTCAGATAAGAAAAAGTAATTAGATTGCCTTAGTTAACTATTTGAGAATTAAATTCCACTTTTTTAAATTTGAATGGACCACTGGTGTTTTAGTTCAGTGCTTCTATCAAGGTCCCATTATGATTAAATAATGTTTTCACTACACTTGCATTCTTAGATACACGAACCCAGGATGAATATGTGCAATATAAAAATGCATAAATAGAAACAAATTAAAAGATTGTCTGAAAAACATAATAAACCACAAAAAAAAAAAAAGACGAAGATAATTTAAAAAAAACGCAAAACCTCAACATATGTTTAAAGTTGGTATTGACATGCTGCTTCACATAACATGGCTATTTTCATGACTACTGCTAGGAAATTGCTTTTTGCATTCTATCTGTCCCCAGTCAGCATCAGCAGACTTGACTAAATAGACATTGAATATATTCTAACAATATCATTCCTGAGACCCCCAGAAACACAAAAAATTGACTAAAAATATAAGACACACCATTCCCCTATGCTATGACCAGGAAATTGCAAATCAATGTGCAGTATATCAGTCACAGGGATACAATTCAAATATGTATATTACAATGCATTTAATAATTGACAAAGTACATGAAAGTAGTAGAAATAAAAGTATCTTGAAGACAAGCTAAGAAGCTTATATTTCTTTTCCATTCAAGGATTAACTGTCTCCATTACTTCAGTAGTGCAAACATCTTTCTTTGAAAACAGTGTGAATCAGGTATACTTCATCAGGTATGACCATTAAATATTTAAAATCTGAAGTATTATAATTATTCTCAGTCATTCTTATCCTACTCATTGACCAGAGAGATAAGACATTATTAATAGTTGAGGACATACATGCAGTAAATTTCTTGAACAGAATGAGTAATTGAATAAAACATACACATAAAATCATAAAGATTAAATTGTTTAATTGTTATTTCCTTTGCTATGTAGGCAAAAGATTGTGCTTAATTCTTCTTTCAGCACAGCCAAAATAATTTTATATGGATGTGCTGTTCTCACTGAGTAGGGTGTGGTCTGACATTTTTTGTCTTAACTACCTCTATACCAGTGCTCTGGCAACAAACTTTGGGAACCCAGCTTCTCCTTATGTCCCATCACACATGAAATATGCAGAGTTCATTGCAATTACCTCTCTTTAATTGTCTGTCATCACTTCAGCCTATGCTGAAAAATAACGAGTTGCAAAGCCCTGAACATGAGGACAAGATCAATCTGTGGTTCATTTAAGTGTCTATCTAACAATATGCTAAGTGCTCTGAACTCTTTCCAGCAGAGCAACTACTTTTGGACTCGGAGAAAAACATTGGAACTGTCCAGCTGAATCCAAGGAGACATCTCTCTCATCCTTGAGGCTAAACAGTTGTTTTAATTACTGGGCCTAATTATTTTCTTGGATCAGTGACAGCATGCTCAGTGTTTCGTAAGATCAAGATTAGGTCCAGAAAATTTTAGAACTCAATTCTATAGTTTGTTTTCTTTTCCAGTTTTCCAGTACAATTCTAGGACATAGCCCAGTCTTCATGTGAGCAAAGAGATATACTCCAATTTTCCTCAACATGACTGAAACTGGGAACATAGGCCTTCCTAAAGCACATTAATTTCTAAATTTTAATGTGTTTATATAAAATATTGATTTTTATATCTTTACCTTATCTACATATGTACACATTATATACATGCAAGTGCAGTGCCATGTGTGATCATTTTGCCTTTGAGTCTAAATGAAAATTCATCAAAAGTAGCAGTGTGGTGTCGAAGTGAACCCTATTTTGAACTTAATATCTCTTGTCTTGCCTGACAACTTTATAAATGTAAACAGTGAAAAACTCAGAATTAAAGCCTTAGCTCAAATCAAATCACAGAATAGTTAACATGGAGAAAATGTTTCAAGCAACCATGGGAAGCATCTGGTCTTTGTGAACTTAAAATTGCATGGAAAACACATCTGTCCAAAAATGAGAACACTGGCAGCTGTTGTAGCCAACTGTTACTTTGTCCATTAAAAAAAAAAAGAAAAAGGGTATTACTTTTAATTAACCATTTCCTACTCCCATTTTTTGGTGTGTTTTCTTTCAGTTTTCTTTGGTGCATATTTTTTTAATTAACATTATTTCTTGTAAGGAAAGGTTTCCTTTCATAGTCTTGGTCGTCTTCAACATGAATTTACTAGTGATCTAAGCCATTATGAATCTCAAAACCAGAGGACTGAAAGAAAATTTGTCTGGAAGGGGTCTTTAACAAAAGATAGGCATAAGTCAAAATACCAACGTTTTGAATTCTCAATGAATATTTCTTGTTTTCCTTAAAGCAAAATTGATTAACCTGCTGTAGGAGTTTGGTTTCAAATGAGCCACACATTTGGGTTCATCTAAAATTAAATATAGACAGGAAAGGCTTAAATACTTTATCTTTGCCTAAGACGTACCTCAGTTGTCTACAGCTTTTGTTTGGTATTGCTCAGAACACTGTACCAGTTTCTACTTAGGATGAAGTTGTATAACTTAGGTGGTAAAATATTTATTTAATACCTAAATACTTTGATGCTAGAATGTAGACATTGCCCTTCTCAAGAAAAAAATATATGATTTTTAATTGAATTTATTGCAGTGGAATTACGGCAATCAAAACAACTTGTCTAATCTTATCAGAAGCAATTACTGCATGCAATACACTGTGAGGATTTTACCAATAGAAACATTTTTATTTTCTCACTTTCTTTTCTTATTTTATATTTTAAAAGTTCTTTTTTTTAAAACCAAGATAATTAGAAATATTTTTAATAAGTTTAAGAAGACTGATATGCTTCATATGCTTTCTATGCTCCAAATATGGCCTTGTAATTTAGAGAGAGACATTTAGGGTGCATTTCAAGTTTTAAAGTATGTATATTTTATTTATAAAATTCTAGAACAATGCTAATATTTTTCTGCTTTAATTTAATATATCTCAATTACTTTTATAATTTTCCTCTGTGCAATTTTTCATGTAGGTATAATAAATTCATCCAAGGACCTCACTGCTAGAGTTGATGCTATTTTTTTCAATCATGCACAGTATAAAAAGAATTATTTATTTCTTTATTTGAAGTGTCATTTACTAAAATTGAGTAGTCAATGAAATAAAAAAAAAAAAGTTAGGAAAACTTTTCTGGAGTTTATAAGAGAGACAATAACAACAACTCATTAAAAACCAAAATGGAACCAAAAACAGTATGCATACTCTATGCAAAACTGTTTGGAAAACTTCTTCCTTTTAAAAATTGGAATAGTAATTTTAACAAAATGTTAATTTTATAAAATTAGAATCTGTAAGTTTCCCTAATAGGCAGCTTTTTGAAGTTGTAAAGACCTGCTTTCCTGCAAATACCTTGTTCTGTCTTAGTATGTAGTAAAATTGATTAACCTTTTCTAATTACATGGACAGCATATACTGGATAAACTCCACTTAAATTTCTCAGTAGTATTGATTAAATTACTTTGGTTGCTGAAAACCTGAGAAACCACATAGATATTAGGATTATTTTAATAAACCTGGTTTTATTTTTGAAACTCATAATGAAGGTTGAGTGGTTTCCTTTCTAGTTCTGAGTTTTCACCTTCCCACTTAGGAGTTTTTTGGGTTTTTTTAATTATCCTAATAGAAGTATGAGGTATTTTTACTCGTAATTGCAGAATCTGCAGCCTTGTAGAAGTTTATACACTTTTTCCATTTTGTTTTATCCTATATTAAAATTTCTTAGTAAAAAAAGTGACATTAAACTACAAAATATTTTAAAAATATCTTCTGGGAAAGTACAACACTTATCTGCTTTCTCACATTAAAGCAAGTTGCATTCTTCATATCATCTTTGGATTTTTTGACTTGACTATATAAACTGGTCCATGCAGTGAGTATACTTGTGAATTTATCATGGAAGGGATCCTTTCAGAGAATACTGATTTCATTGGTGACTCTCTTCCATCTCTTTCACTTCCTTCCTTATACTTGAGCAGTTTAAATAGTAAAATGGAGATTATGGTCCTCTCTAAAAGGCTGCATATTTTACAGCTGGCAACAATAATATAAAGTACTATTGAAAAGATTCCACCTCACCAGTCTTACATAGACAGAATTTTTCCTCAAGTGCTTGATTGACAAAATTGCTGGATTTTCTGCAACTATAGGTGTGCTGCACATTTGTGCCTTACTGTCTAGAGGTATTAATTAAAAAAGAGTCTACTCAGATGTGCTATGATGGAGTCTCCAGGTGGTTTTCTTTTGGCTGAAACAGCAATGGACTGATACACATATTTGACAGTAGTGAATCAATGGAAACAATGATTAGTGATCATATAAGGATCTTGTGCTCTCAACAGTACTGTGCTAACTCATCTATGAATTTTGCACTGATGAAATATTTGTTGTTAAAAATGAGACATTAACTTGCTGAAAGCTGGAGTCTTTTTGCTAATCTGTCTCACTGTTCTCTCTGGGTTAACCAAACATGGATCCATACTTACTTTCATTAGGATGTAGCTTCCAATAGAATGACAAAAGAAACAAGACAGGTCATGGCAAATCTGTCAGTGAGACAGCTTTTGAGATGTTCAGTATCATGGTAATATAGATAAAGAATATCTTCATTAGATTATTAGTTTATTCTTTCATTATTCATAGTACCTTGTTGCATTACTTCTGATCTATTAGATCATAAACATGATACTAATTATAATAATTACTAGTATATGAGGTAAAATGTTCATGTATTCATCAGCAGAGGATAACTGATTTCAGCTAAAAGACTCAGTATTTATGAGGTCAGACCTAAAGAGTATTCCTTTGACTAGCTCTAGCTTACTCAAGAAATCTGAAACATTTTTAAGATTGAAGTATATTTTCAGAGAAAACCTTTTCGAGACTGATAGAGATTGATAAAATGAAGACTACAATTTTCAGATATTTCTTAAATATCATTCTTCTTTTTATTTTTTGTGTTTCACACAAAAGCAAATAAATCACTAATTTATTTTTTTAGTATACTCTAGAATATTTTGCTTTTTTTTATATAATATTAAGTATATTTTTCAAGTATGTTGACATTTTAGTCTGGATATGTAGCAGGGCTACAGTATTGAAATGAGGATTTGGCTGTCCTCTATGACATCATAATAACAAGAAAAGAGAAACACTATTCTGGATTTGAAAAGCCTTAAATCTGTTTGTACTTATAAAATAGTCCAATTCTCTGAAGTAGGTTTAAAGGAAGCAAATTAGTTTTTCCAGTTGTAGATTTCCTTTAGCTGCATGAAGGGAAATAATTTATTTACTTGTGCAATACCATAGATCTAATCCAGTTGTAGGAAACCTGGAAGTAAACATGAAAATAATCACAATTACTTTTAGACTTATACTAATAAAAATAAATAAATAAGGGTGCTAATGCAATTAAATTGGTTACAATTGAATAAACTCTTTTGACTTTGAGATCATTCTAAATGGATAAACATCAAGATTTATGATGAAACAGGCAACCTGTTAATTCAATCTACCAGCCTTAGCTTGATTCTTTTTTCTTTGTAACAAATATGGTATTACATTTGTCCAAACCTAATGGAAAAAAATATTGAAAATATCAATAATTAAATTATTGATTTAAATATCACTGATGACGGGTATGATCAGAAAATGTACAAGTGGAAACAACATTTCCTTCCTGAGTCCAGTGTAGTGTTTTGTCTTACAGTTTTTTCCTAAGCAAAGATAATCTATTGGTTTGGATTGTCTTTGTTTCATTGGGGCAACTTAGTATATGTAGCAATATCTGGAAATTCTTCTTATAAGACTGTTCAACCAAGGTAGGATTTGGGCCAAAACCATCAGTGTCAGACTATGAGCAGCCTGAGAAGGGAGCCTTATCTGACTATAAATGCACAATTTAAGTGCCTCAAATAGTATGTGAACAGTTGCTAAGAAATAAAATGATCTTACAGCTCTGTCTTAATAACTGAAAAATAATTTTCACAGTAGGAAATTGTGTACTTCTCTAGATAGATGTAATTGCATAAAGTATGGATGCAAGCTTACTTCAGCATGTGTTTACCTAACATTTGTGTCTTTGGAATATATTGTCTGCATACATTTTCCATAATGGAAGCGACATTTTTAATGGAAAACTGTCACATCTTTTCTATAACATCAAATTGTTCAGCTACAATCTACTTGACCCTAATCAGTTAACTCTTTCCCAAATGGAGGAATTGTGAAGTAGGACAAGACCAAGACCTTTTGCAAGGATGAGTCAATTGATATGTATGAGTGCAGGTGAAAGTATTTGAGGTGACCTAAGTGTCAGAGAACAATCCTAAAGGATTTTGTTGTACTCAAAGAGATGTAGTCTATACAGGGAGAAACATCTTTCATGTCTACTCCTAGCTTTAGCGTTATTCCATTTTGAGCTTACATTCTTCTCTCTGTCATGCTGCATACTTTTCTATGAAAAAAGTACAGCCTAATGTGTAAAAAATGCAATGTTTTGTCAGTGTATCAAAGAATCTTGTCAGTAGCAGTTATTATCAATTTTACTCAAATTTTGGCACAATACTACCTACATCTTGCCTTCATAGGTTCTACAGATGCTGCTGAGCTTGCTTGAGCAGTCACTCTGTGGGAAATCATTATGTAAATAGAATGCATAAATTTGCTACACACCAACTCTCACTCTTTTGACAGAACTACTCTAATACACCCTCTCTCCCTCACTTCCCACCTTCCCACCAAGACATGGAATATGGAACAATATGATGATATTCTGCAATAGCTACCAGGTCCAATTATGTGTGGCAAACAGGCATTTCAGGTTGGTTCCACCCTATTATAATTTGTAATGGCTTTGGTAAACCAATGTGGTCTTAGTGAAGCATACATGATTCCTTCATTAGGTCTAGCATGTTCAGATATTATTATTCAGTTATTTGGCTAATTAGCATAAATTTAGTAATATGTCTGGTAAGGAATCTTTTTGAAGTCATCTAGGCCACTTATTAATGACTACTTTTCCAGCTAATGTTAGTTTCAGGCTCATCTTCCCTCCCCATTTAAAAGAAATTTAAGAAATCCATAGAAGCAATTTTGGTTCTTGTTCCTATTTTAGATGGCTGCTTTGCCATAAATTAGAGGGAATAAATAAAGAGAAATTTCATATTGCAAATAGTTTTGTCTTCAAATATGTAACATATAAATTAAAATATTGTGAAGTTTTATTAACTAAATAGTAGGACACTTAAAGCTGTCTCATTCATCAGGAATATTTAATATAGCACTGAACCTTATCTTTGTCTATGTGGCAGGACACTTTAATGCTAAAAGTACTTGTATGTTTAGCTCATGTGCACAGAATTATAGTAAACCCTAGTCAACAAAAAGTCTATCTTCTGAGAAGCAGGATAAAGATCTCAAAATCTACTATGCTGACAGCTTTTCTGGGCTGCTTCTGACAAGAAGCTATGAGAACTTTTTGAAGTACAGAAGTGCATCCTTTCCTTGATATACTTGGTAATATGACTTGGTTCTCTCCTCTCATTTTATTCCATCATCAGTGATGCCTGCATTTTAAGAAATGTGTTTTGACTCCAAAATTTCTTTAACAATGTTTTGCATAAGTGAAATTGCAGGTTGTCCTGGTCATCCTCTAAGTGTGATGAATGATGCTGAGGCTTTATGGGTTAATTTGTGGACGTTTTGGGTCTGGTTGAGATGGACTGAATTTTCCTCATAGCAGCCCTCACAGTGCTGTGCTGGAGAGGTGTTGATAACACATCAGTGCTTGGCTATTGCTGAGCAATGCTGGCACAGCACCAAGGATGTCTCTCCAACATTGTCCCCTCACCAGCGCGCTCAGGGTGGGTAAGACCTTGAGAGGGGCACAGCCAAGACTGCTGACCAAACAGATATTCCATACCACATGGTATCCACTTAGTAATGTGAGCTAGGGGAAAGGGGGAATGGGGACTTCTGTGCATTCATTACTATGATGCTTTTGATTTTGAAGCAGCAGCTATATGTTCTAAAGCCCTTTTTCCCAGGATTTGGGTGGACATCACCTGCTGATGTGAAGTAGAGAATAATTTTTTCCTTTGCTTCCACAAAAGGTCTTTGCTTTTGATTTATAAACTGCCCTCATCTTGAACCATGAGGGTTTCTTCCATCTCTTTTTGTCTTCATCCTGTCCTGCTGAGTAAGGGGATAACAGAGTGGCTTGGTGGGCACCTAGTGGTCAGCCAAGATCAACCCACTACAGTGAAATAGAGTTTCAAAATTAAGAAATGTTTGGTGTTTTAAAACTGTCTTTGGAACAGACAAAGGAGGAGAAAAGTTGTCAAAAAAACATGAGATAGGAAAAGAAAAACAAAACCAGACTCCTGGGGAAAAAAAAAAAAAAAAAAAAGCTTGCTTCATTAAGGAAGTAAAATAAGGTAATTATTGCAGTTTCCTGAATAGATGCTATGATAAAGCTTTGGATCACATAGTTTTCATGCAAACAAGAGCAGATTGCAGACCAGTACTGAGGTGAACAGTGTGGAGGTAAACCAGACTGAAACATTTGGTTTATAGACTAGGAAGCATTATTCTTGTCTTTTTTAAAAAATTGAGGGTGCAAACAAAAACTTTGCATAAAATTTTCAGTTTGTAGTAGTAATAGTGAAGACATGCATGAGGATTATCTTAAGCATCGGTGATCTTTGTGAACAATAATTTGGCAAATAAAATAACAAAATCCTTGTCTGGAAATGGCAGTTGCTGTTTTCTACCAGATTATTGCTGGTGGCATTCTATTGTCATATTTATTTCTGGAGATTTTACAAAAAATTTGAAGGTAAATAATCAAATATTTCTTATGGAGAAATGCTTCAGGAACAAGTATAAGCATTCAATTTTATCTGTTTTAACAGTAAGGAAATGCAAAAAATCCCAAAAATAGATGTCTATTCATGCATTTCTCTACCTGTGTTACTCATCACCTTACTTTTTTCCTATAGATTGAGTTTTTCTGAGCTATCTTGTGTAAAAGTTAAATATGAATTGTTGGATCCAACATGGTGGAATGATCCATGATTATTCATTTATCATGAGTGTTATAAAGAGGACACGTTTCTCTGCCTAAGCATGTTCATTTGGAGAGAAGTGAGATTTTGAAGGGAATATTCCAACTGTTCCCGCTTGCTGATGTGATTTGCTTCATGAAGGATTCACAGACTGCACTGACTTGATCATTTCGGCGTGATACTTAACAGGAAAATGCACTCCAATCCCTCATGGACATTCAATACTTACAATGAGATTAAACTCTCAGATAACAGTATGGCACCAGGCCCTCAGCAGCAAATATTATGCTTCACAAATCATTCTTATGATAAATATGCCATATGCTAATGAAAATACAGTCAGTGACATTTCAGAGTGGAAGGGTGCGAAATAGCAACACTGTGTCATTGGCTTGACAAATTCTGATTACAAAGAATTGATTAAATTAATTAAAAGATCAAGGTTCCATTTAAATCTGAGAGGAATATGTTAACATGTATTTATTCCTTTATTCTCATCTTTTAAAAGCTACAGGTCCTGCCTGTGGAATTACAGATGCACACACACTTTCCTAAGCATGGATATTATTTTTTTCAACTGACACAGGTCATGCTTGATGAAAAAATATAGCAGACAAAGGTAAGCAACATGTTCCAAAAAAACCCAAACAACCCTTTGCCAATTACAGAAGTGATGACTCTCATCAGATATATGGTAACAATTTCTTATCAGTGATTTGTGCCTGACAACAAAGCTTTTACTTAGATGTGAAACTTTCCAATGGTCAGTTTACAATCAGTCTTGATCTGCAAGTTAGGCAATAGAGGTAATTGTATCTGCTCAAACCTTCAAACTCTTTTAGAAATAACAGGCCTATCCCTTCTTTACCTCTATAGGCACAGAAGAAACCAGGAACAGAGGATTGCATAAGTAGTCTGAACATTTTGTTGCCATATCTATGGTGACCTTGTGCAACTTTCAAAGGCAATTGACTCTTTTGTCCTAATATTTGATGATTTGGTGGCAGGGCTTCTGAAACTAATATTAAGCTGTCCAGGAAAGAAAATAGCTCTGAGACAGAAAACTGGCAATGAAAATATAGCAATTTTCTATTACATGCAAATCAAATCACAGAGCAAGTGACAAAAACAAGTCAGGATATGATTTGGTTTGCCAGTTTGTGCTGATCTTTAAAAAATTTGCAGTGATCAGGTAGTCTGATATAACCTAGATCTTATTCAGGTTTGGGATTTAGGCATTTTGGATATTTAAGTATAATTTTCACCTCACAAACACTCTAATGTGACTATTGTTAGCCATCTTCAAAATCTTATTGGAATTGTTCAGTGGCATATCTGAATGAACCATATCATCATCTTGCATCCTATAATATCTCTAAATAACACTGAGTATGATTAGAGTGTCTTTTATTAAACTAAATGCCCATATCAGTCTGAACTAGCATTCTCATGGCAAACTGGTTTACTCAATTGCAAGGCTCTGAGTCTTTATAACTTTTCAAAGTGTTTCATCTGATTGCTTTCTTGCTTTTTTAAACTACAGATAGAAATAGTTCACACAAAGTTTGCTTTCAGTTTTCCCAGTGCTTCCAACCTCAGAACTTTTGGACTGAGTCTATATTCAGTTTGCTATAAAATATATATAAAACAAGCAAAGTCAATTCTAATCATTCCTCACTGACTCTTGGGCAGAGCCAAAGGTAAACAGATTATGATGATAAGCTGAACTTTTTAAAAAAATGGGGAAAATAAGCTCAATGGAATCTTTAAGAGAAAAGAAAAGGCCATCTCTTATAAAGCACTGTAAAAGACAGAGCCAAATTGGTAAAATAATGTTTGCATGATGTACTAGAGCCACATCTGTAGTGTTCTTGGATCTTGAACAAAAGGTTGGATTAGATATGAGGTTCTTTTCAGTTACCAAACTGTTCTGTCTGGAGATTAAGCAAGTTGCCACTTGACATAAGGCAAGCTATATAAACTAGAAAAGAGTAAACCAAAGTTACATAGATTATAGGTCTATTTTTAACTCAAATTTCATCTTACTTGATAAAAATATAAGTTCTTATAAGAAATTAATGCATTCAATGAAAGTTGAAAAGTGTAAGCATGGAGGAATGAACCTGGGTTTTATTTGGAGATGAAGATTTAAACCAAGGGTGCATTTTGAAAAAAAAACTGTTAGAGGAGTCACAAGTGACAAAGGTAGTCAGTCAATCAGAAAAATTTCATTTCACTGATAATGCATTTGACTTCAATTCTATTTTCTTATGAGTAATTTAATATATTTTTTAATTACTTTAGCGCCTCTAAAGTCCTGTCAGAAAATTGCCTTTTCTCCTTCTCAAAGTGTTCTGATTCACTTGTTCTAATTCAGTGCCAGATATTTATAATATTTTTGTATTTGTTCCCAGGAATTTTTTTTATGACACATTAGGTACAATTATAAGATGTAAACATAATTTAGGGATAAGTGTCTAAAAGGATTAAGGAACAACATTATCTCAATGTCATAAATAAAAAGTTATTCCAGTATTCTCTTCTGTTTTTGATCTTATCCACCTGCTTCATTTCAGAAAGGTAACTGATTAACATTTTAATCCTTGTTTACTTTATATTCTCAAGGTGTTTTGGCTTCAAACTGTTTTCTTCATAAAAAGACAGAAGCAAATGTAACATTGATACCTTTTTGTTTGGCATTGCATTTTCCTTTGATTTTTTTTCCAAAATTTCCTATTTTTTTTTTGGTTTTTTTTTTGGGTTTTTTTTTTTTTTTTTTTTTTTTTTTTGCATATTATTATGCCAATTAAAAATTTTAAAACTTCACCTTTCAAAATCAGGGAACTTTTTAATGCCTTGACACATATTTTTTTCTCACCTACTGTGATTTTTAAGTGGTAGAGTAGATAAAATAAACCTGTAAAATAGCATGTATTTTCTTATATTCATTGGAAATTGGTATTGAGTTCTTAATAGAAGTTTTGCATCTTTTCTTGTTTGCTTGCTGTTTTTAAATCAGTGACCACTTAATAGCCATTTCAAGTTAAGAAGCATAAAATCAACAAAATGGATTATTTTGTTTGGTCAGTGACATCCATATTTACTTAAATTTGACAATTAGCTAATCACAGAAATATCTTCTCTACATATAAACACCACTCCGTTTTATTGATAGTCACCTTTCAATTTTAAATTCTGATCATAATTTCAATTGTTCATTCCAAAGTGAGACATGTCTTTGTATTTCCACTGTGAGTGGCCACACAGAATCGGGCCAACCGGGAAGTTTGTGGCATAGATACAAAGAGACAGAAACAATGGAGTTGCCTCGAAACAAAGAACTTTTAATGTAAAAATAACAAACGTAGAAATCACATGGTGCAAGAGATAACTTCCAAAGACCTCAAAACTCAGAAAGCACAGAGGTACACAGGTGGGTGAGGGCACAGGACCCAATCAAAAACAGAGGATAAGGAACAGAACCATATATATAGCTGGCCAAGCACATACTGAATCCAAGAACAACACCATATTTGTAACAAACTGGTCAGCTTATCACTTCCCATGAAACAACTCTTCTTTCTATTCCCTCACCACGATGGCAAAGGATGTCTTTCTTCCCAGGGTTTGAAGCTGAAGCTCCCTGTATCTGCAGGGGAAGCCAGCTCCCCGTCCACCTCAATTTCCACACCTTTGATCCACTACTGAAATACATGCTATACACAGTACCAAATAATGAAACCAATCGTGCCTGTAAACAAATCTACTGAGAAAGAAGATATTCTTTTACAACTAATCAGTATTTTAGCTGCATTTCCATGTGGAAATTTTACATTAATATATTATTAATGTAATATATTAAGTTTATAAGATGACAGGGAGTTTAATATGGAAATCTTGATATCAAGATAACTTCAGGTGCTTATTTTTACAGCAAGAAGATACGGTTCAGCCCCACATATGATCTAGATTTCTTACACATTTTCAGCATTACACTTCCTAATAAAGCTAGTGTTTGGACAAAACCATGTCAGCTATACTTTTCTGGAGTGGAGGGAAGAAAAAGAATTTTCATACATCTAAAGGACTTTTGAGAAGTGGTGTATAACAGAACAGAAATTCTTACATACTCTTGTATTGCATGTAGTGGTCACTACTTTGAGTCCTTTATACAGTCAGTTTCTTTGTATATCTCATATTACCATAGACTATATTTCCATGAAGACTGGTCATCTGACGTTGGCAAAACTATCATCACATGGGCTGAAGATAAATTCAAGAAAGTAAAAGAATAATACACTTTAGAATCCTCATGTCTTGTAGTCTTATTTGCTGACCTTTACTGTAATGTGATGAGTCATGAAGATGTTAGCCAGAGTTTTAAGGAGCACCAACCAAGAACTTTCCCATGTCGTGTACCATTCAAATCACATCCAGGACCTTCCAAATTGAAGAAAGATAGATTTTTATTGCAATAGAAACTAGATTACTGAAATACTTGGAAATAAAAAAGTCCAAGCTGATAAAAGAAAACCAATCTTTTCCCTGCCCATTTAGTCATGGATGGATTTGTTTCTCTTAAAAGCTGCCAATTAAAAAAAATTATTAGCTTGTGAAATGTAAATGCTTTAGGGATATTGTGAACCACCGCCCAGATTTTTTATTGTTATCGCTGAACTAAATTTATGTTCAGATTAAAAAAATATATCAAGTAATATTACTTGTATCTGAGAGGCTGCAATAAATATTTTTGTTGCTGGTTTTGGTTTACATTAGGGATGACAAATAAGTTCAAACTTTTTTTTCCTCTAAAATAACTCCATTGTTGCCATTTTCCGTAGTTCCATAGTAGGATGCTGCTTCCAAATTGGTGAATGACACATTGTGCCAGACTAAAACAAATGGCATTGAGAGCAGTCTTGGAGGCTATAAACCAAATCAAAACCCTGTAAGATTAGGTATTGGAAATAGATCAAGTGATCTTATTTACTCTAAAGTCTGGAGATAATGAAAGTAATATAGTTGTTGACAAAAATAAGGAATTAACTTCATGTGATTGGCCTCCTTAGAGTGATGTGTGTCTGTGTTATTACATATTCCTCCAAAACATTTTATACAGTAAAAAAAATCCAGTGTCAGCAGTTGTTTTTGCTAGTGGATGACTGTTTTCTTTCAGATGCAATTTTTCTATTTCATGCTATTCTTCAGGGAAATTGCTCTTTATTCTGACCAGTGTTTTCCTCAGATAGAGATAATTATGTGTCTACAGAATTCATGAACTAATCAAAGAAGGAGAATGACGTGAACAGGCCTGTAAGCCTTGCTACTTCATGCCTTAGAAGGCCCCAGGACTCAAATGTTAGGAAATCAAAATTCATGACTTCAGGTTGCATTTCTCAAACAAAGCTCATGAACTTCATCTATAACCTGACAAAAAAAAGTTATCTGTAACAAAGAGATTTATATCATTAGAGTTTGCAGCCCTGGCACACCTCAATGCTTGATGTGCTTCTGGTGTTCACAGCTTTTTCTGTCATCTAAAGCAGATTTTATGTCATTTTTACAAAATTAGATTTAAAAAAGAACATGTTCCTATCCCCATGAAGTTCTGAAAGAGCCTCAGTAACATGCAGGTGGTGCTTAGTGCAGCTCATATGAGGCCCTTTGATCTCTTTTAGCAGCTAATTCTTCTAGTGCCATTTCCCAGAACAGTGGCACGTCTCACTGGTAAGGACAAATCATGGTGGCTAAAGAAAAACGGTGATACAGCAAAGTCTAACTTTTAAAACAAATGTATTTCTTAGCTTATTATTAAGTTCCATACTCTGTGAGAAATGGTAATTGGTGGACTTTCATTTCAATGACTTTAAGATACTTGTATGAGACTGTGTCAGCTGTTTAATTTTCTAGTTTTCTCATGTGACCAAAGGATAGACACTGTAACTCCAACATATTTGAATAATATGATTTTGAGTCACCACTGTGCTCTTACATTCTCATCCTTACCTTTATGAAAATTTAGTTTAAGAGATGTTTCTTCTACATATAGTTTTTCGGTGACTATGAACGTAGTGCCTATTAGACTTACTTCACAGCACAGCATCATTCTTAAATGAATTCAGACATCAGCTTGCATAATTTCCTCCTGCCTAGAGTTTTATGAAATTTTAGTTGCATAGTAAGGGCTTGAAATAAGTGCTTACTGTGCAGCAAAATTCCAACATTTTCTAAGGGGGAAAAAAAAGTTTAAAAAAGGGAGAGGGAGGAATTAAGGAGTTCAGGAAACAACCTATAAACTGGAAGTTATACCTTGTGCATGCTCACTGATTTTCAAGTATGAGAGATGTGATTTCCAAAGCTTGGAATTTGGGGACATTATCCTATTCATGATATTACTTTCAATTATTTTTTCCTTCTACTCCTAGACAACTGACAGTCTATAATTTATTTACAGGTCACTCTTGGTTAAATTTGATAAGTCTAATGAGATTTATGACCTTTTTAAAGATCTCTAGCTAGAGACCTCAAAAGACTGAACAAAAAGAGGTATTTCCTAACAGGAGCCTCCTTTCTGAGATCATGTGGTTTTCCCTTTACTGAGGACAAAAAGGTGAGATGGGACCACTTTAAGTTGCCATGGGTAGCTGGTAATCCCACTGATGTGTTTCAAATGCAAATAGTCACAGACTAATTGACTCTGCAGAGCATTTTTTTTCATCCTGGTGTGACAAATTAATAGCACTCATTTTGGATTATTTAAAATTATAATGTTTAGAGATCTCATTTAAAACACTGGAGGAAAATTAATTAAGATAGTAATATATGCAGGTAAAAAGGTGCTTGCCATTCTGATTCTTTAAAGAAATCACCAGGAACTGCAGATATTTTGCAGTGCCCTTTGAGAAGTGAAGAGTGTTGATGCTTAAATCACACTATTCCCTCAGTGAGGATTATCTGTTTTCAATTAAGCCTCCTTGAAATGATCAGCCAAAAATTGAATTTTTACATAGTCTTGCAAACAGTAGGATGAATTTGTTTCAGTCCTGGGTATTGGGATGACATTACATTTTTCATGTGTCCTTTGTGTCATGGAGTCAAGTTAGTTCATGCTATTTGGTAATACTTTCAAGTCAACCAAAGAGCTTTTGGTAGTAGAGATTTTGAAGATAGTATTTATTGTCCTTATAATGAAAGACAGAGTAAAAATAAAATTAGGATGACTAAACCATATGATTTTGCCAAACTCTCTCAGGCCTATGAAGAGCATGTGTATGGATAAGTCTGAGCTACAGATAATACACCATTCTGTCATTTTATGGGTTTAGAGAAACCAAATGTTCAATTGGAAACTTCACAACAATCACAGACTCACTGATTGTGGGGATAGTTTGTAGTTTGGACAGGCCAGACAGCTGCAGAGTTTCAATCCTTCAGTTTGTAAAAGCCAGCCCAGCTGCCTGCTCTGGTGTAACACTTTTACAGGAAACCACCAGGAAAAGGAAGTTCCCCTGCTTCCTATAATAAGGACAGGAGACTGATGCCATGAACATTTGACCCTTCAAAGGATGGCTGCATAACCTAATGAAGCATTTGGCACACAAGTGCACATTGATGTCTAGGTATTTGCAGCTTTTATATCTGTGAAGAAACAGGAATGTGGAAGCTACTATAGATGAAACTTGCACTATTTCATGTCTGAAAAAGTAAACTTTTGCCATTTTCTCTATCCCTCAAAAATTGAGGAAAATATCTGTGCATATAGATGCTTTGATATATGCATCTGTATATACTGTCAAGGAAATTATGTTCAAAAGAAATCTCAACACCTCCCAAATAGTAATAACCAAGATGTTAACATCTTAGACAGGTGTAAAAAGTGATGTAGACTGGTCAGTGCTGAGGTGCTGAGTAGTTCTGAAGCTACTCCTCAACACAATATTCTCTCCTGAAGTGCCCTTCTTCAGGGAGCCTGCTGCCATCCTGTTGTGTTCACACTGTAGCAGAAAGAGTGCCTAACTTCCAGCCTCAAACACACAAAGCCATGAGATAATGGGCTATACGGTACAATAAACAGAGTGGAAACCAAGCAGTAAAGTGATGAGTCTTAAATAAAGCAGTTTTGATACACATCACATTTTGATACACATCAGTCTGACATTCCCAAGCTAGGGCTGGCTAAAAAAGGTGTGGTAGTCTTTCAGACCCACTACAAAATATTGGTTCAGTTGAACATAAGTTATCTAGTTAACATATTGGGAGGGGAAATTGTGAAAAATAAAATTTTACTTTGGGAATTAAGGAAATACCTTGCCTTTTAATTTTTAAAGCAAGTTAAACAGAAAATTTACCTATGGCTTGCCTCACACTATTTTAGTTTCTCATTTTTAGGCCTCAAATATTTATGCAAGTTTAGAAAATTCATCATAAAACACTTGAATTTATGATAGTATGGATGTGCCACTGTTCCTCTTATTCAGGTACTTGTTGCCTCACTCTTGTTCCCTTGAGCCACCTAGAATAATTTTTCAACCTCTCATCTTGTGATTACCATGCTTGCTGCAGCTTCAGTGTCCCTCTCTGAAGTGTACTGACTGGCAGAATCCTAATCTGAAATCTATGTCCAGCAGTGCCTTTTCTTCTATCCTTTTCCAATGCAAAGCATTTATAATTTATCAAACAGCTGTGGCGTATCAAAGTCAATTTAGTAGTGAAATAATTATTACCTGTCAGGACTACTCAGATGTTTAAGGTCTAAGTACTTGCTTAGCTTTGGCTAACTTGACCTAAAATATAACACTGTCTTTTCTGTACTGACATATTAAAAAAATAGTTTAATGAAGTTCAGACTGTTCCAAATTAGACTTTCAGAAATTCTGTTTGTAAAAAGTTTTTAAAGCTTCCTTATTAAAACCTCAAGGTTAATCCAAACTTTTTTTTTTTTTTTTTTTTTAATGACTACAAAAAATTAATCTAGTAAATCTTGGTTCAGCTACATCCATAATCAGATTGTACAAAGACAATTATGCTGGCTGACAAATCAGATTATCAGTAGGCTATCTTAGTTATTGCAACAATCAATTGCACATTTTTAAACAAGATTGTTAAACATTTATTCTTCAAGATACAAATACAGTTATTCAAGAACTCCATGTACATTGTGTGTGCATATATAATGACTAAAGATATTTCCTCAAATTAAATGCTGGAAAGAGAAACTATAATTTTGGAGCTGTAAATTCATCTTATTAAAATGTACAGGAATTTAATTTGTCCAAACTATTACTCATAACTTTACTTACAGTAAGAGAAGTTATGAGCATGAGATAGTATTACTTAGGCTTTCATCTCTCTTTATTATTTGATTTATGTGTCTATCTCTACAATGAATTCAATTACATTTTTTTAATACTGGAAAAAGATGTATGATATATTTGAATCATCTTAAAATCTTAATGATACCATAATATTTATTAAGAGACCTTCAGAATAATAGGGGTCAGATAGTATCTTCTCAGAACTTGAAAGAATATTTTCTTATTTGTGTATGTGTAAATTGAAGATATGCCTCCATATGTGATACATATTCTTGTTGCATGAAGCGACTCCTCAAATTTATCCATCCTGCTTTTTGTGGATATGTTTTCCAACAATTCTAGTTGAGAGAGAAATATCAGTTTAATCTAAATTTAGACACTATAATATGTTTCACAACACATAAGAAATCACTTATTAACAATTCTAATCAAAGATTTATGACCCTCCCCATATCTTTCATCCCTGACTGATTCCTCAGTCCTTGTTTCCACTTGTGTTTTGGCAAGTCTTTCTGTCATTTTCTTGATGAATTAATCTAGTTTCACTTTGCCCTCCACATATCCCATTGAATGTGTTTTTTGGTCCTTTCTCCTCAACTTGTCATATCCCAAGTCTTGCTTTCAAAGTTTTGACATAAACACAGTGTGTTTGTGGGGGTGTGTGTATGTGTGTCTGTCTGTCTGTCTGTCTGTGTCTGTGTGTGTCTGTCTCTCTGTGTCCGTGTGTGCTGCAGCATCTGATGTTTGCAAAGACATTCCTTAGCTCTCCAACTTAAAAGTTCACTTTGTAGCTTCTCTAAATCAATGCTAAAGCTAAGTAGCTTCAGTGTGATATTATCTAGTTCTATTACATTTTGAGGTTTCCCAAGTCCAACTTTCTGGCTGTAACTCTATTTTTTAATTATATAACTTGAATTCATAAAGAACTTCTGCAGTTCTATAAGAAAACTGTAAACAGCAGCAGAAAAAAATCAAAAAACAAACAAATCCACAGGGCTATGCAAAAAATAAAAACAATTCTATAATTCATGGCTTGTGCATGCCATCTCCAAGAAGATAAGTATTCACACAAAGGGATTTTGTTAGAAGCTGCCAAGAAAGTTTATGTAAGAGCCTTGCAGTCATGTTCACAGTTTGCAAGTCAATCTGATAAGGCAGAAAAGAAAAAAATTTAAAGCATCAAGAAATAACTCATGGGAAAGTGGATAAAGTTAGGCAGCACTTAATGTATACATTGAGACCAAGCTCATCCTGTATGAACACACCTCAGGTTCAGTAATGTACAGAGATTACTAAAATCATAGTAGTAGTAGTCATAATAATAACAATAATAATATTAATAATACCACAATTTAGAAACTGTAAAGGTTGTCTGTCTATAGATCCTGAGAATTTCTCTGAAAAGACTGTCTTCTCTGTCTGAAAATCAGTCACTGCATTATGGTAGTAACAAGATTAATTTCTTAATATGTTTGTTAACCTCTAGTTCAAGTAATCATATATTCAAAATGTATTTAATAGTATGGAAAGCACTGACTTGCTGCAGAAGATCATGACAGCCAGAATAAAACACCAGAAAAAACCTTTATAATTTTCCTCTTTTGTAAATTCTGTCTCACCTTTGAATGCGATTTAAAATACTTATTTTGGATGTTGAAATATTGAAGATATACATTGCTATTATCTAGAACTGCCTAGTTCCAATGAGGAACTTTTCACTGACTTGAGTAGAACTGTGTAGCTGATCCCTCAATCCACTTGTTGATGTTTGTCTGTGACACTTGAGGTCATGGCTATAGAATTATCCAAATACCTGTGCTTTTAAAGGGAGCCCTGAAGCCTAACTGAAACTTACAAGCTTCTTACAAAAGCAGAAGGAAAAAAGCTGCTTGAAGTCTATGGAATTTCCAGGTGCAAGTTCATATAATGCAACTGAACAGATAAACCATATTAAAAAAATTAGTAATAGTAAAGATAGAAAATAGAACAGTGCTGAGTGACTGTATTTTTTAACTCTTTTTAATATATAAAGATCAACAAATTGTGCTATGGTAAAGAAATAGCTACTTCTCTTCAGATGGAAGGAACAGGGTCTAATAGGTTAGAGTCACCTATGTCAGAGATGCCTTTAGAAAAAGGACTGGAAGTAGCAGTCTTTTGAGAGTATTGCTGGAACAGCTTTTGCAATTATCTTTCCACTAATTCTGTATGTGTGAGTATTTAGAATGTCACACATCATTAGCAATAATGAGAGGATATGAGAAGTTTTATGAATATGAATAGTCTAACATTCCTGTTCTCTATTGACAGACGTAGATTAAAATTGTTCATTGAAAATTTATTTGAGGAATACATGAGGATTACAGATTAAGCAGTGGATCTTGACACACCACAGAACAACAAACCTGCAATAATTACAATGTGGAGCACAAATAAGAAACTTGAGAGGACATTTTTCATGAGTGATAGTCTTCCTCTCCAATAAATTATCAAATCAGATTATCCTACTTCTGCAGAGCTCTCTCAAATTAATTTGTTACCTATGGTTAATAAATCTTGATTAGTTCTTCTATCATTTAAAATAGCTTCAACACTTCCAATTACCTCAATGATCAATTAGTGTCTGTTCAGGATGCCCCTTAAATCTATTTTATCTCCAGTTTCAGCCTTGTGAAAATCATCTCTGCAAGACAGTAAAAAAATTCTCTCAGACTAATGCACATCACTGCAAGAGTCTGAGACAGGACTTGAAATAGAACACCACTACATGAACTCAAAATGTTTCACAGTCTGCCTGGATGCTTTGCTGATTCAAATGCTCACCTAATCAAGCTTCAGTGCTAATCAATGAGCCCTTGTGCACTTTTAAGTATTCTGCAAATTTAAGGATTACATTGATGATTATGTCTTATGATTAAATTCCTAATATTCATTTCTATTAATTTTTGCTCATTATTTACTTCACTTACCCACAACTGGTAAGAATTTTGAAGTGGTAAAAATTCTTTTAAACAAGGGAGATCTTAAATCTACATTTTTAAGTGTTTTGATTCAGCTATAGCAGATTTCATTTCAAACCGTTTATTGGAAAAATCCTGTTGCACTTCTATATTATTTTAGAAAGCTTTTATTTTTTTTTTTTAATTTTTGGGTATGCAACCACAGTGGAAGAATTTCAGGAATGGATCACTCCAACTCTCTATTCCTAATTGTTTTATGTCTCATGGAATGACATCATTCCTCTCTTCTCATAACAAGATAAAAAAAAGCTGAGGAACTGCAAGCTCATGTTTTCTTTGTGAGCAAAAGAATGCCTTTTAGCTCCTGGTAGAGAGACACACATCTTCTCAGTGTAGCTCATCTCCTAAGAATTGGTTAAACTGGAGATAAGGGAGATGTATCTTTCTGAGGCAATGTGTCACACCTACTTAAATTGCCTCCTGACGTGCAAAATGGGTTTTGTATTTCTATCCCATACTGAAATCACATATTGATATCTATAAGTTTTAATTTAAATTTTAAAAGAAAAATGGCAGGCACAGTAAGTCCACTCAAAGTTTATTTTGACAAAGTTTATTTTGACAAAGTTTATCATTTGACAAATAATTGGGTTGGGAATCAGTTTGAAGAGAAGACATATTAATGTAGATTTTTGCATGTATATTTATGTTTCTAAACTTCCATGAATGGAGATCTACTGAACAAAAATTACAGAACAAACTAATCCACAGCCAAGTGAATATGGAGGGATTAGTTACCTAAATTCTTTCAAGACTGTAGTGGCTGTTAAGATGTAGATTGTTTAGCCTAAATCCAGGTTTCCAGCTCTAGTGCCATCTGGGATAGCACTGGCATCTGGGATGGCATCTGGGATGTTGGTTCCCCTGAGGAGGCCAGCACTGGCAAGTCACAAGGCCTAAAGAGGGATAATCTTCAGATGGCAGGTAGAGCTTCAAACTCTAGAGCACCTCAGACAATGCTGAATGTCTATGCCTAGGTAACTGCCCCAAGTCCTGGAGTTTTATTAACTTTAAGGTAAATTAGACATCAGCTCATATTGAAGACACCTAATTTTAGATGACTTAACCTGGAAGAGAATTCCTAGCCACCTCTGTAAGATGAAGCATCTCCTAAGAGATAGACTGCTATTCAGAGTGTGTGAAAAACTTCTTACCCCATGGAGAAGTGTGTAATGCAATACTTCAATAGTTGAAATACTCATGCTAACCAGGCATTTTATTGGACAGTATGCTATTTTCTCCTGAAGACAAAGTATGCTATCTTCTCCTGAAGACAAAGGAAGCAAGGTTGTCTGTGAGAAGCACAAAGTAACTGTAAAAAAAGAAAAGAAAATATATCGCTCACAAAATGTATGCATATAATTTTTAAGCTTTGTTTTACTTTTATCAAATCTTAAAATAGAAGGGAAGAGATAAGAGTCATAGGAAGTAAATAAAATCAAAAATAAATCTTAAAGGCTTTGATTATTTTACCATAGCAACTTTTTCTTTTTTTTTTTTTTTTTTTACTGTAAAGATAATATGAGAAAGAAAAAGAAAAGCAAGATTAAATTTTTTTTGGCATAAGCTTTGAGAGCATACTACATATGGCTTCATGAGAGCATTTTCACTCTGAGGCTTAAGACCTACATGTGTCACCTTCCTTTCTGCCCTCTCTCTAGCATCAGGAGCAATGATCAAGATAAGCACATCAGTTTTGATTCTGACATAGATGGATACCAATCATTTCATGATGGACCTGGGTCTTCAAGCCAATTGCCCACTTACATTATTGGAATAGTTAAGTGTAAAAGAGCTTTTCTTGATACTTTACTTTTCTTGATTCTTTATATTACCTCTGAAACTTGTAAGCCTGGAAAATATCAAGAGTTTCCCATAATAATCTACTCTGGACTGAAGAAAATAAGCTTTCTTTTAGCATCTCTAACTGCTGTGTCTTGCTTTCATGGCAAAACTAAGCTGGCAAGAAATATTAATAAATATACAAGCAATATCTGAACAAATCAAAATCCCAAGGAGGTTCCCTTGGGAGACATGTTCTAAATATGAAGGAAGACATCCGACAGATAAACAAATAGTTTTGCAGCTGTAATATACATACAGCTTGGAAAACATATAATGAGCCTCAGTTAAATCTCTATTTTTACTTTATGGGAAAGTAAAAATGAAGTCAGATTTGATTTGGAAAATGTCAAACCAAAACCACTGTAACTGATTAGCTGCACAGGAACCAACATACTTCTATTTCAGCCTACCTGATTTTGCAAAATTGCAAAAATTACCTTACAAATTTCTTACTATAATTCTCGGGGATTTTTTTCTGAAATGGGATCTTTCAGTAAAATCCCAACCTTTAAATGTTTTTAGAAGATTTTTGGTGTATTCCTTCAAGCAGTTGACAGCTCAATTAAGCAGAATGATTATAAATACTCAAGAATGAAGCATATCGCTCAGTCTGTCTATAAAACATAAGTGAGCTCATGAAAAAACCAAAAGCAGTGCGAAAATAATTTGCCCTTACTATTTTAATACATAATGTAATCAGTAATGACTTGCATGTGTGGCTTAGAAAACGACATTTCATCAATTCCAATTTGGAGACATTATTTTCTGTTTCTCTTATCCATATAAACCGACTGCTTGGGAAACTAATTCAAATTATCTAGCTAGAAAATGGTAACAAATATTACTCAGATCAGTATGACTTTATTTTCAGTTCACTTTTTTCATCTATGCCAAGTCATGCATAAAAAAATGTAACATTAAATGCATGAGCAGTGTAATTCACCTTTACCTAAGCAGTCTTCAAAAAAGGGACACATTTAGTGCAGGCAGTAAAGCAGACCTTTTCAAGCAATTATTGATGGGGCTTGTATTTCATTTGATCAGAACACGTTTTGTACCCACTAAAACATTTTTCCTCCCATTGTGTCAGCTTGCTTCATAATCAGACCTCAACAAATTTTGCCATAGGCACAACTTATGCAACAGTTCCTTTTACAAAGGGATATGAATGTGAAGGATTCTATTGCCCCTTTGCATGAGCTACCCTTCTGTTGAAAGTGATACCTTTCAGCTCACCAGGAAATGTGCGTTTAGATTTCTCACTGTTGTGTCATTAGCTCGTCAGCACAAGGAGCAGCCTGTGCAGCTGTGTTCAGGTGCCACTGCAGAGTGACCTGTACTTCCCTTGCCAACCAGAACAATGGGGAGAGAAAACAGATAACAGGCAGAATAGTGCAGATAACGAAGGTAAAGAATGGCAGAGGGAATTGATTTTGGCAATGGTAATCTTTTCCCTTGATGCAGCAGCCAAAATATAGCTAAAATTTTCCACCACCTTGTCATAAGTTCCATGGAAAGTGATGTCTGAGCTCTCAATACAGAGCATAGTGTGAGTCTTTCCAGATTTCTCTGAAATCAACAGAGGCTGTTTCATTTACACTTCCATTGCAGTCATCTCAGTGAAAAAATATTTATAGAATAAATTTAAGCAATGTTCAAAGCTACTGTAGATAATCAATGTAAATATATGAACTTGTTATTCAGAAGAGAAAAGAGTTTTGAATTCTTCAAAGCATTTTGTGAAATGAATCCACTCTTAAAAATCAAATATATACATTTCTAAAAGCACTTCAGTTTTTCTACTGCTTAGCATCAGTATCTAACACATAGGATAATGATATATCAGAGTGAATTTGAGTAGGTAATGCTTATAGTAGGCATGGGACATCTATAGCCTTACTTTCCATGAAGTATCATGAAGCACTTTCCTCATACGTTGCATTTGAATATGGCTCTATAGAAAGAATAACATAAATGTCTGAAGCCATGCTTCAGAAAAGCAAGTGTAATCCTGTACTAATATGTGTCAGAGAATCCCAGAATCCCAGAAATTGTGAGGTTGGAAAGGACCACTGTGGGTCATCTGGTCCAACCTCTCTGCTCCAGCAGGGTCACCACTGAGTGCATGGCACAGGATTGCATCCAGATTCATCTTCATACTTCCAGTGAGGGAGACTGCACAATCTCTCTGGGCAATCTCTTCCAGTGCGCGGTGACCTGCACAGAAAAGAAGTTCTACCTCACCTTCAGGTGGAAATTCTGGTGTGGTCACCATACAATCAGTGTTGTGACAGATATTGCTTTCTTGAAGAAACATTCATCCTATGCAAAAAGTTGCTTATGTGACATGTCTGGCCAAGGGTTAATCCTGTGTTACTTGTCAGCTGGCTAAGGATTGGTAAACACAAAAAGTAGATAATAGACATGTAAGAAAAAGGAATTATGTCAATAAGTAGTTTGCACCAGTGAAAATTCTTCATGAATCATAAGATCAAACAAAATTCTTATCCTTCTTGAGAAAGCAAAGGAAAAGTGGCAATGATGAGAATTCGACTCAATCTATCTTGTCTCTCCTTTCCAACACAGAATATTCTGTGTTTCTCTGATTCTGTGAAGCTCAATTAAGGTAAACATGGGGTTTATGTGTTATAAAATTTCAGTTTGCAGAAATCAAACTCAGGAAATATTAAGTAGATGAACCTCAACATGTCAGTGTTTCTAAAAAAGTGAACTAAAACCTGTAGGGTGTACTTCTGTTTAGAGAAGCTATTATGTTGCTATGTGCTACAGGGACAACCCTGATTAGCCTTGATTAGCAACAACATATAAATGTCAAGGTGGGGTTTGCTTCAGTTTTTATGGCATCAGATTTTCCATAATTATGGGAGGGAGAAAAACCTTTTATAGAAGTAATGAGAGATAAAGAAAGCTAGTATTCCACAACATTTTTTTAATGGAATTGAAAAGGACAGCTAATCTCCTCTAAACAAAATGTTCAATTCCGTTTTTTTTTTTTTTTTTTTTTTTTAATTTTATTCCTAGAACCTGGTGAGTTCAGAGAGCCACAAGGATCATTGACGTCCAACTTCTGGCCCTGCAGAGGACACCTGTAAGAATCACTCCATGTGCCTGAGAGCTTTATTAAAACTGTTCAGCTTGGTGCCGTGACCACTTCTCTGGGGAGCCTGCTCCAGTGCCCAAGCACCCCCTGGCTGAAGAACTTTCTCCTAATATCCATCCTAAACCTCTCCTGACACAACTTCAGACCATTCCCTCAGGTCATTTAGCATGACAGAGCAGAGATCAGTGTCAGCCCTTCCTCTTCCCCTCACAAGGAAGTTGCAGACTGCAGTGAGGTCCCTCCTCAGTTTCCTCCAGGCTGAAGAGATCAAGTGACCTCAAACATTCCTCATACAGCTTAAGTCAAGGCCCTTCACCATCCTCATGGCTCTAATTTGGGCACACTCTAATGTTTAGTGTCTGTTTCATATTGTGGCACCCAGAACTGCCCCCAGCACTCAAGGTGAGGCTGCCCCAGCTCAGAGCAGAGAGGACAATCCCTCCCTTGCCTGGCTGGGAAGCTGTTCCTGATGCCCCCAGGACATCCCAGGCTGGCCCTCCTGGCTGCCAGGGCACTGCTGGCTCACACTGAACCTTCCATCAAACAGTAACCCCAGGTCCCTTTCCATGGCTCTGGTTTCCATCATCTCATTCCCCAGTCTGTCCATACATCCAAGATTGCCACCCCCCCAGGTGCGGAATCTCTTTGAGTATAGTCAGGCCCCTTGTACAATTTGATACAAGATCAAGAAGTCTGTAAAGCTAGTGTCTGGCTGTGTGCAACTTGCTCAATAAAAGCTCTATATGAAGCTTTATTAGTTGTAATTTAATAATTAATAAAAATAAATTTAATAATTATTAAATAATTACATATTGTATATTTTTAGTGGTGCCTTAGGTAATATCTATGATATATTTGCATTGTGATGAATACATCTTTGTTTAGCTGACTTCCTTTACACAAATGATTTTTAATTTAATAGCTAAAGATTCGGTTATTAGCAACAAGGCATATGATGAAGGAGAAATGTACTGTGTCTGGTCCTACATATGAGACTATGGAAGAGCAGCACAGAGCAAAAAAAAAGAGAGATTTTACTAACATAGTAGGTTAAAGAAGACAATAAAATGCCTGGAGATATGCTGAATAATGGGGAGAAGAAAATTCTGATTTATTGTATGAAAAAGCAATTGTCTTCAAAACTTGTCCTAAAATACTATTTTGATGTGTTCCCAAGTGAAGTATGAATTCTCATTTATTCCCTTTAGATCTTCATTCACTTTTTTAAAAATTTCAAGTGGCATCTCAAGAACAAATATTGAAGTTCATCTAGTTTTCTTGAAAAGCCTTTTTATTTCAGTCTAGTCTGGTTTTGTGTTGCTGAATCGTATTCTACCTGAGAAGAACTGTAACCTCTTCATCTTCCTAAGCCAAACATTGCACATGGTTTGTTCAAAAAACACATCATATGTTTTCTGGCAAAAAAAAAAAATTTAAACCCCAGAAAGATGATTGAAAGATGACTGAGAAAATATGGAACCATATGTCTGAAAGAGATCTCAAGACCTTGATTCATATCCTGACTCATTCCAGGATAAGCTATCATCTCTCACAAGCATTTTTCTAACCTACTCTTACAGAAATGTCTACTGATAGTGGTTTGAAACTTCTTTGAACTCTATTAAACAGCTTCTTTTTGGCATTTACCCCAAATCTGTAATTTCAGACCTGGTGTGCTTTTAGTGAATATACTAGGGAGGGGTCAGTCCATCTCAATTCCCTCCATATAGTCTTTCCCAAGCAGTTTTATTGGCTAATGTTAAATGCAAAAGGAATGGTAAGTTAGCTGGTCCTTTGGACCAAGTAAAAATTGTTTCAGCATCACCCCTTTCAGTCCTCTGGAGACTTTTCTTTGTCTTTCCCCTAGATGAGACAGTTTTCAAATTTCCCACAGTCAGTTTTTTTCCCTTGACATGTCATCATTCTCATCTCTTACTTTTTTTAATATTTTGAAAGTTGGACAGTGCTTTTGAATTGCTGCATTTTTATTCTTTGTTTTGCTTGCAACACATTCTATACTAACTGTTGAAAAACTGTCTGTCAAAATTTATTCTTAATAATGATACTGGTCCAAGAAAAATCTCTGTGGTCATCATCAGATAACTGACTTGAATTTCATAATGAACTGTAAAAATAATTATTTTACTATCAAAATACTCCTTTTCAAACTAATTTCCACCCAGCTCAATGTTTTCCTGTGAAATCATAATGTAAAATAAAAATAGAAGTTTATGTGTGCATATATATTACCATATATGCATTACATATACTTCTTCCACTTTTCATCAAAGATTATTTTTCCTGCTACAGAGGAAACAAAATTGTTGTGAACTGGTTTGTTCTTATCATAAGCCAAAATTATATGAGTTATTTCATTGCCCCTGGCCACTAGAACTTATATTCTGCATACCTGTCTGAGGAGAGGCTTTTGTTCAGATTTCTAAAAAGCTTTGGTAATTACTCCAACCTAATTTTCATTAACTTTTTTATTTATTTTTCTTTTTGTTTGAATACTTGTGTTTAAGAGTTAAAGAAATAGCTGACACTACTCCTATTTCTTTGGCTACCTTAATATTACACCTCAGCAATTTCTGACTAGAAAAGGTCAGTCTTTAATTACTATAGATAGAGGAAATAACTTGTTTGTTTCCCTAATTTTCCTTTATACATATGTTTCCTACTTGAAATCTGTCTGGTTTAACTTCTGTTTTCTGAGCACTGAGGGGATGTAGATATGAGCCAGACTCAGTCAAAAGATTCTCATTTTTGAAAACCCTAATCTGTCAAAAAAATACGGAAAAACTGTCTATGCTTCAGATCAGGTTCAAGCCTTACATTTTGAGCCAACTCCTTATAGAAATGTTCTATATATGACCTTATTCTTTTCTGACCCAAGAGCCCTGCATAAGGCAATTTAAAAAATGAATGATTTATCAGTAAAGAAAGCACATTAGTCTGCATGAAAATATCATTCCATCTTAAAGTCAGATGAGACCAGTGCAGATATATCTCAGCTCCTCATAAAATTGAATTTGAGTAAAAGTTTGGCTGAGGTTCCAAAACATTCTTTCAGCTTCTGTCATTTCATATGGGTTTTATTTTTCAAATTCTTACAGAACTCAGAAGTGTAGATGCTTTAATGATAGAAAATGGCTTCTAACCACATTTAACTGCTTGAAAAGCTCTTGTAGGCAATTGTATGTCAGAATTATTTCCTGGTATTTTGAAGAATTTGGTGTATAGAGGGTCAAGATATAGCAACATCTTAACCGTGTCATTTTTAGCAACTTTGACCTTAAAATGTTCTACTTGACTCCCAAGGGAGGACAAGGATCTGTCCTTCTGCAAGTTCCAATGTTTGCTGATGACAAAAATAATTCAATGTTCTGTGCTATTTGCATTTGCCTTTAAATGTTACCTCTCACTAGGTAGAAGGCTTTTCTGGTAGTTCTAATAATTTGTATGTATTGGTTTTCAGGTTATAACTCAACAAATCTTTCTGTTTGTGTGTTATTTGGGGGAAGGAAAAAAAAAAGAAAAATAAAATCCATTTTCAAGATCTCAGGTTGAAGTTTAAAATCCTTTACTCAGAGAAGCTGAAGACCTTGAAAATTATTTCTGTAAAATACTCTATTGCTTCAACTATTGCAAAATACTTGCTCTTGTAAAATTCATGGTCAAGTCTCATGTATTAAAATACTTTAAGTTATCCAGTGACTAACAACTTGGAGATGGTTGTAGGGGTTAGCTTCTGAAGTTTTCCAGGTTTTTCCATCATAATTTGCAGCTGCCTAATTATTTATTTAATTATAGCTGACACCACATCTTTTAAAAACCAGCAGTAGAGAAATCTGTGGCTGGAAGTGGACATTGACTTGCTTCAATTGTCCTGCTCTGTGAACTAAATAGTGGTATAACATGCTTTTTTTATTATTTATTAGAAAAATACAAAACATAGTGAATCAGCTCTAATGTTCACAGATGTATTTCCATTTTGCAAGTTCAGAGTGTTTTGTGGTTGGGTTTTTGGTGGGGGTTTTTTTTGGTAGCAGATGATGTGCATCAGATTTCAGTTTTAAGTACTCTGTATTACCTTCTGTTGCCTTTTTATTTTCCAAAAGCAAAGTGTAAACTCGGAATTTTCATCATCGTTCATTCATTTTAGTTTTTTCTTGGCAGCCGGATTCCTTTTCCTTGTGCTCAGTAATACCGAAGTTTTGGCTCAAGGTTCAGTCTCCATATTCCATGTAAATGGATTATTGTTTAAGCATATATTGATTTTAGATGTCTTTTTCTTAATTAGTTTTTACTCTATTTTACAGTTACTGCTGTCTTTCTGAAGATTAATTGCATACCTAGGACATTAGGACATTAGGAATGTCATAACTTGTTATGCTACTCTAATACATTTAAACAGAAGATAAAAGGTAGTTCATCATTTAGTCATATTTACTACTTTCACCATTCTTTACCTTTGGAATATGATTGAGTCAGGAGTAGTTTATTCAGTACCTTGCTTATTCAAGTATAAATTAAAAGTTCAAGACTTCATAATTTGCATTAAACATATGGTTTTATTTCTCTTAATCTTAAAAAAAAATTGGTCAAAATATTAAAGATGAAAAATTATGCATTGTTTATACAAGTGAACATTTATTTCTACCATCAGAAAGGAAAGAACTGTGTTCAGTGTCTTGTGTGTTCTCCACGTTTACTCCTTTGTCTGTGAGTTATGGCCAATATGTTGGTATAATTAGTGTTATATATTTCTACATTTTTCAGCACGATGATATCTTCATTTTTCAGCCCACTAATAACTGTGGTGATCTTTCTCAAGGAAATAAAACAAAGATGTGAAAAAAAAATTCTCACAATTCTCTCTATATTCTGTTGGTTCTGTCTGAACTTTTTATGCATCACCAGTGGAATTACACAAGACTGAGTTACTCAACTATAGCCAGTTGCAGCTGTATAAATACAGACAGTGAAAACATTTATCTGCAGACCAGTTATCATCAATTACAATAGGACTAATAAGTTTGACTATCAATAATTCAGACTGGTAGCAATCACTATCTGATGAACCTGATTCACTCCTTCCATTTCCAGTTCTGTTTCAGGTTATGAAATGCCTTCTTTTGAAATGCCTTTAATCCATAAACATCTTTATTTGTGCCTCTGAGAAGCTCAGTGTGGTAGCTTTCACCAGAAGAAATCCACTTTGCCCAGCATGGGTTTGTTATTTCCATTGTAACTGGTGAGCAGAAGATGCCTACTCCTGTTTAGGCTGCTTTACCAAGCTTTTAAGAACTCTTGTGTATACATAGTTGCTTTAAGGCAGCTATGGTTTCAGCTAGTGATTTCAGCTTTTGTATAAAGATTATGGTCCAGTAACATTGCCAAGTAATAAGAGTTTCTTCCTGAACATTTTGCTCAAATAGCTTTTTACAGCCATGGTAATAGCACTAATACACCTGCTGATATTTACATTGCTTTTATGAACCTGGAAATGATTGTTTTCTTAGCATTTTACACAGAAGAGTAATAAACACTGGATGGTGCAGTATAAACAGGGAAGGTTGGTGCTGTTTATTATCTCATCTTACTTTTAAAAGGCTTTTTTGCTATGCTTATATTACTAAAGTGACGTTTTGCAATGATGTGAATTGCAAGGATTGCAATGTACTATATAGTCATCAAATATATTTAGTGGGGATCCTGTATGCACACCAGTGCTGTATAAAGTAATGAGTGAACCATAAGCAAGAAAAGAAAAAACTCTTAATTGGTTTAAAGAGTTCTTTATTCACAGGCTGGAGGTAATGCAAAAGAATTTTGCCTACTATTGCCAACCAAGAAGTGCCATTTCCAAGCAGCAACATGCAATCAAAGTTCTCTTTGCTATCTAAAGTATCACTGATAAGAGAAAGCCTAGAAGATAAGATGTTATCTGCCTTTTAAATGACTGAAGCCACAGGATGTGGATGTCATGATATTTGAGGTTTTTTTGTATCTAATTTAGTATAAGCAGTGTCCATTTTACCTTAATCATTGTTATACATAGATAGTAAAAAATCAAAAGTCTCCTTCTTACCATGTAGAATTATAAAGCACCTGACTCAAAATGGCTTTGGATTACAGTTTCCAAAAAATAACTAATGCCATGTTTTTAGATCCATTAGACAGATATTAAAACCAGAAGCTAAACCAATATGCAATTAAGTGGCATTAAAAATAGAAAGAAAATAAAAGTAAGAAGTTTTCATTCAAAAAGATTGAGTGAATGAAGCTGTTAGGACAAAATATATTTTAGAAAACCAAGAAAACCATTAAGTGACTTTTTTTTACATCAATTTCCCTTCATTTTGTCTTACTCTTTTTGTATTCAAGGTTCAGCTTAGGTCAGGTCTTCTAACTGCCAATTAAAACCTTAACTTTTTGTAAGTTCCAGGATACAGAAACCCCAGCCAAGCCTCCTTCTTTTTTAAAAAACTCTGTAGCTGCAAAGAAAAGGGCTAATACACCTAATGACTGTACTAGGATATTCTTCTACAAACAGTTTAACTGTTTTTATAATGTAGAAGATTTTTTTTGTGGAAGAGAAAATATGTGCCATTGTTTCCTTAGTACAATTATGTGATGAAATGTCATGGTATTCCATTTAAATTTTTGTTCCTTTTCATTTGAATAACTGGCATATATTAAAAATATGTAGTGCTGGTCGACACTTTCTGGAGCCATTTCTGCACAGAGGGAAAAGTTCCTTCCTGATTGGAGCTGTTAGTTTTCAGGCAATAAAGGGTTTGGTTTTGAGAGTCAAAATATATAGGAAACGTACAGTCATACAAACACCCACGAGAACAGAAAGGTCATCCACACCCTGACATTGAGTGCCATTCTCTTTGAGAAAACTACAAGAATAAGAGAGAAAGTATAGCATGGGTGGCCAATGTGAAAACTTTTGCAGCAAACTTCTTTAATGTCACAATATTTTGCATCAACGCAAGCCGGCTTCCCCTTATTCTCAGTTTGAGTTTACTTCTCACATCTAGATCCCAGGTTTAAGTTTTCATGAAGATTGTAAACCCACAGCTTTAAAAGAGCTAATATGCAACATGCGAAAGAGGAAATTGCAGTAAATTGACTTATCCACTCTACCTTAGTGTTTTTATATATCCCAGTAGAGCCTTTAGTGTAATAATAAAGTGAATGCTTGAATATTTATATTGCTAATTATTCTAACAAAAGCAAGTTGCTTAGAAGAGATTCTGTGGGCTATAATTCCATTTAATGCAGATTTATAGTCACTTACATAGAAGAAATTGCTTAGAATTCCTGCAGACTGTATGTAAATACTTTGGTGTTGGGGTTTTTTTCAGGCATAATGAACCTTTGGGATACTAAATTCCAGATGTATTTGGTGGAGTGTTTATAACCTGATGAGAAATCACTGAATAGCACATGATTTGAACAGAAGTTCTTCTCGGCCTTTTGTAGCACATAAATTAATACTTTGCTTTATCTGGAAGACTAAGCTCATTTTACAAAGATGGTAAAACTTAGCATGTTCTAATCTGATCTGTCACAATTAGCATTTACATATATTTGCAGTGCTTTTAGGATCTGTCTATAAATTTGCATTTTCCAGAAATGAGGAGAAGCATTTCTCTAGCATATAGATTGTGGCTACATGACTTCTGGAAGAGTCAGACTGAAGGGCATGAGGCATATGTTGAAGAAAAATAGTCGTATGAAACCTTATTGTATAAGAAACAGAAATTATTACATATTGGATTCTTTGCATTTCTGAATTGTACTCACTTTTCAGAATCAGAGTACTGAATATTTCTGGTTTTGAATGTCTCAATTTTGAGAATTTCTTATGTAAAATAATGCCCTCTTCTTCAAACTCTCGCAAAGCTGAATGTTAAAATAGATTATTTTATTTTATTTATTTATTTTATTTAAAATATTTGTAATTGGAATTACATCAAATACAAGCTATCATTTCAAATTGCTGCAATAGAAACATAGACTTCATTGCTTTCAAAATATCTATTTTTTATTATTGCAAAAAACCTATTAAATAAATACATATAATTTTACATAAATATTGATTGGTATTTGCACCATAGTAATACCTAAAAATTCAGTTCAGACAGATATATATAGACAGATACATGTATACATATATCTATATATATATATGTGTGTGTGTGTGTACATATATATATATATATATATATATATATATATATATATATGCATGTGTTAGAAGCTCATGACACAGTCACTGCCTAAAAAAAAGTTTAGAATTGAATATAAGGCAGGATCAGAGGCAGCAGATGAATGCAAACTTGCAGGGAAGTACAAGGATACATTATTGGTCAGCACAATAGGCAATGATCTCAACAGCCTGACTTAAAAGCTTCACATTGAAGAGATCAAACAAAAGTTATATGTGATTATTCAGCACCAGGTGACTCTTTGCACTAGAAATTTCAATAGCCTGTGGCTTGAGGAGTGTGATAAAGATCTTTAAAAAAATTTAAAATAGAGACAAAAATAAATACTTTTTAAAAAGAAAATGTTCTTTTATCTACCTTCAGATCCTTTTGATTTCTCAG
This sequence comes from Erithacus rubecula, assembly GCF_903797595.1. Lineage (NCBI taxonomy): Eukaryota > Metazoa > Chordata > Aves > Passeriformes > Muscicapidae > Erithacus > Erithacus rubecula. The sequence continues at coordinate 24,248,835 of NC_136686.1, read as the reverse complement.
CTCTTCATTTTCCTTTCCCAGTGGATGGATGGAAAAAAATTTTTCTGAATGATCCTAAGGTAACTAACACTAGGACAAAAAGATTCAAAGAAGTTATCAAGCTTTAAAATATTATATGATTAACTGTAAAAATCACAAATTTTACTGGATGCAAATGAATGTGTTTTAAAGAATGTTATCCAAACTGAATTGCCCATATGATGCAATCAATTTAATCAACATATTGTTGATCTAGGACAATTTAGGAACCTGTGTGCTGAGAAAAATACATAATCTGTTTAAGCTCTGTTCTGGCAACAGGCACCCAGATAATCAAGTGTCTGAACATTGATATTATCTCAGACTTTTCTCTACTTAAATGCAGTGATATGTATTTGTTTCCTAGACCAGGAGGGTCTTAAGTACAGAAATGTGACAAATGGGCTTTTGATCATGGATGACCATTTCATGTGTTTATAAGGTTTATTCTCTAAAGAAATAAGATTCTGCAATTAACTACCAGAACCAATAAGCCCTGCTAATTCATAGTGATTTTGTTTCATTTCAGATATATAGGCCATTCAAAGCAGGTTAAAGAACAAGATTTAGATACTAGAATAAAGCTTAGGCTGCGAAGGGGAAATTGTAATTGCAAAGTCCTGACTCACCTTCTGAGCTGGAGACACCTAATCTCTATAAGCCCTGTAACATTTGATGTTAAATCTCTTCAGTACCTATTAAGTCACTGCACGTGCCCAGAACTGTCCTGTGCTTGGCAGGCTTAAGCAGCTCAGCACTTAGATCATGTCTGAGCTCAGGTTAGATTGAGAAATTTGGAGAAGTGAAGGCTGAATCACCCCAAAACTCAATCCACTAAGCATTTCCAGAGGCCATAGAACACGGCAGGACCATGTTCTTCACAATCTAAAGTAGGCCAATTTCCAACCACAGGCAAAGAGAAGTCTTGCCCTAGTTGCTCATGCATCATGGTACATGATGGTACACTACTTGTACACATGTACAAGTACTTGTACACATGATGGTACATGGTACACTACTTACCATGGCCTATATATCTTTGAATGGCCTATATATCTTCACCCACTGAGCATGTTGGACTCCCAAATTCGGTCCCATACTTTTCCTAAAAGCTCTTAAGTGCATTCTTCCTTCAATCTTCATGTGCTACTCAGACAACAGTCTACTGAAGGGTATGAAATCTGCATGTGTCTTTTGAACAAGTCCCCAAGCAGATAAGAATGAAGGATATACTGGAAGAAGAAGTGCAGGGTAAATTTGACTTTATAGTCTCGTGGTTAGACTGCCTTGGAAGACCTTGTATCAGACTCATGCTTCCAGGAATACTTCTATATTAAGTCTTAAGAGTGTGTTTTACATTAAATATTACTTACATTTTCTGGGGTTTTTTTAATCTTACCTAGGACATCTAATATTTCAAGATCACATGGTAGAGTCCTTTCTTTTGTGCCTCATCTGTCATCAGCAATGCAATATCAGAAAATAATTTTACAGTTGCTCATAACCCATGAAACATAAGACAGACTTAAATTAACCTAAGAATTTCCTAGCACCCAGAATAGTATCTGGTGTCAAAGGACATTTACTTATTACATATTCAATTTGTTCAGCTGAGAATCTGGCCCTTCAGATAGACAACTCTGCTTAAAATCCAATTAAATAATCAACAACAAGGTTCTTCATTTTCTCAGACTTTCTATATAAATGTCTACACATGAAAATAAATCCTGACTTGACTGTAGACAAAAGCACAAAATTAAGCAGGTGAAAATACAGAAATTAATACTCTTAGTTCTCTTAGCTATCGGCAAACTGATCTATAATTCACTGGAGCTTAGTTACAGCATACTCTAATTATGTGCTTAGCTCTAAAGCCTTTAATAAAGAAAATAATTTCTTTAAATACATCTAATTAGGCAAAGTATCTGTTCTAGTTTAGCTGCTTTTGGCACCAAAATGAAAAATACTGAGAAAAACATCTTTATTTTCATGTAGGTTGCCCATTGTACTCCTGACTTTCCAATACAAATATATTTATATTTGTATAAATATAGTTATAGTTATAGTGTATAGTTATAGTTATAACTAGACCAAGTTGCACTTACAAGTTAAAAGCCTTGAAACAATAGGCAAAAAAACGTATGTGTCTCACAATAGCCACAGAACTCTGACTACCTCTTTATATCCTCAGTCCTGACAACAGTTCTGAAGCCAAAGAAATAAATTCCTTAGGACTCATGTTGGTCCTTTTCTTTCTTCTCTCAATTAAAAATATGTATCGACTCCTTCCAAAGGCCTATCACCTGCCCTTCCAAAAATCCTGTGTTGTTTTCAGTCATAACAAGAAGTCTAAGTTGTCCTAGAAATGCGAATGGCTTATTAAATCAATTAAAATTTATTTCTGACAAAATGGGTTTAGTCCCCAGTGCACACAACAGCTGAATAGTCTCTCATAATTTTTTGTCCTTGTTTGATTCTACAGAGATCATTGCAACTTAGGTATAGGTATGAGAGGTTTCATCTTGGTTAAAACTGGCTTTTTTTCAGAAATGCACTTGTATAATTGACAGCTTTAAGTTTTAAGCTTTTTAGGAAGGTCTTTTATTGTGCTCTCAGTAGAGGTACAGCACGATTGTGTTCTGATGCACAACGATATTCACAAAAAAATTGAACATAAAATTTTGAGGTAGTCTACTGAAGTTACAGACAAAGCTTCTTTCTTTTTAATGAAGTCAGGGCTTTATCTTCATTACATTATTACCCAAATTTTAGGTATAAATTAATCTAAGTAAAATATACAGCGTGACAGCTGTCCGATCATCAAGTCCAAAAAAGGAAACAAGGAAAGTTCACAGTATTCTGAAAGCTATGTTCTATGGCTCTGTTACTTAGGAGATAACACCAGTAGATGCAGCCTTATGACAAGTACCCCTTTTCTTTTTTTTCCTATGCCATATGTCCACAGTGGAAGTAGCTGAGAAAAAAAAGTCTCATTATTTGATTGACATGCATTTTAAACTACTTGTCAAAACTGTACAATTATTTAAGTAGCACGAATGTGCCAATCTCCAGATTTAAAGGAAATTTTGAACCTAACAAGTAGTAGTGTTTGTCTACTTCATGATAAGAGATTTTGTAGAAGAATCAAAAAATAAAATGAGAGTAAGAGGAAAGCTTGTTAAATTACCCACACTTTGCCTTTACATTACTGTAGGTGATACTGGGAAAGACACTAAAAAAATAAGTTGCCATATATTTTCTATTTTAAGACTCTGTTTTTTGTTTTTCTGAAGATTTGCTAAATTTATCTGGACTTGTATTTTCGCAAGAATTTTCATCAGCAGCAATTATGAACTTCTAAGAAATAAAATTTAAAAAAAAAAGAGAGAAAGAGAGGAGAAATAAGAATGTGAGTATGATGTTTAAAATTTAAGTACCTGAGAAATGTTTAATAGTTTCTCATTCTGATTTTTGGTGGTCATCCTGAAAGCTAGCACACACTCCTGTGTTAGGAGTGAGATGTGGCCAAAGCTTTCTGTGACTGTGAAGGTCCTCTGAGAAATCTCTTATACATGTTCAGCAGACACATTTTAGTCACTGACAAAAAGTATCCTATTACATAAAAAGAATACAGCTTTACAGTGGTGAGTCTTTGTCATTGAGGTAAACTGATTTTTTCACTTAACTTGTTTTATTCATATGTACCTTAGAAGACAAATAAATATAAAATATTAAATACTATGGTTAAACTTTATAGGGGAAAAATAAACTTTTAACAACAAAAATCTGTTCAGTGTTAGCCTGTAATCAGTGCAATCTTTGCTATAACATCAAGTGAGTATTATTTAGCAAATGAATATTATGTAAAACTTTAATGTTTTAAAGAACTTTAATGTCTTCTATTCTTCAGCTCTGAGAATTAGACCTTAAACCATTAACGTTCCCTATTTTTACACATAATTTTAAAGCTTTTAGTTTTCTTTCTCTATAGCCTTCAAGTAAAGATATCCCTTATGATCCAAGATTAGGGTATGTTGCAAATGAATATTAATTGATGTGCTAAAATGCAGCATTTCAACAGCTACCACACTGCATTTACTTAGAGAATCCTATCACACTCACGAAGAACACAAAAGGGAAAAATTATAAATTATAAGTTCACACAAAATTGCAGCAGTGTCCCGATTGAAATTGCTTTATAAATAATTTATAAATCTGAAACAATTCATATTCCATTTTCCTAGGAAAGCTGGCACTCCATGGCTTGGACAGGTGCACTCTTCGTTGCATTAAACCAGCTGGATGGGCAGGACCTAGAGATTGATGGTGAATGGTGACACATCCAATTGGTGACCAGTCACTAGTGATGCTCCCCAGGGTTCAGTAATGGGCCCAGCCCTGTTTAATATCTTTATTGATAATCTAGAAGAGGGGATCAATTGCACCCTCAGGAAGTTTGCAGATGACATTTGCTTGGCTGGAAGTGTTGACCTGCTGGAGGGTGGGAAAGCTCTGCAGAGGGACCTGAACAGGTTGGATCAATGGGCCAAGGCCAATTGCATAAGGTTCAATCAGGCCAAAAGTTGAGTCCTACACTTGGGTCACAACAACCCCCTGCAGAACTACAGACTGGGGGAAGAGTGGCTCAGCAGAAAGGGAACTGGGGGTACTGGTTAACAGCCAGATAAACATGTTCTAGCATGTGACCATTTGGCCAAGAAGGCCAATGGCATCCTGAACTCTTCTAGAAATACTATGGCCAGCTGTACCAGGAAAGTCATTGTTTCCCTGTACTCAGCACAAGGAAGGACACAATTTGAGTCCTGTGTCCAGTTCAGGGCCCTTCATTACAGAAAAACACTGAGGTGCTGGAGTGTCCAGAGAAGGGCAGTGGAGCTGGTGAACGGCCTGGAGACAAAGTCCTATGAGGAGCAACAGAGGGAGCTAAGCTTGTTTATCCTGGAGAAGAAGACACTCAGGGTGACATTATCACCCTCTACAAGTACCTGAAAAAGGGTTGTAGTAAAGTGAGGGACAGTCCCTTCTCCCAGGCAACAGGCAACAGGACAAGAGCAAAATGTGTCAAACTGCTCCAGGAGAGGTTCATATTGGACATCAGGGGGAATTCTGCATGGAAAGGATGGTTAAATTTTGTAATGGAGTGGCCAGGGAGGTGGTGGAATCACCATCTTTGGAGATGTTCAAGAAACAACAGGACGTGACACTGTATGTTATGGTCTAATTGTTGTGGTGGTGTTTGGTCAAAGGTTGTAATCAACGGTCTTGGAAACCTTTTCCATCCTAAATTATTCTTAGACTATGTGATTGTGTGACATCTGTAGAGTGTTGAAGAACTGAAATGTGTGTAGATAGCATGCAGGTTAGTGGGTAGTCACATGGACACTGCTTTATAGCTTTCAGAATCTAGGGATGTAATTTTACAGACGTTTTGTCCAATGGCAAAAATCTGTTATCTAGCTAGCCAGTGTAATCTTCAGTGCAGCATGGACCTTTCTTCTCTGGAGTAATAATACTATAAACCAAATCATTTACATGAAAAAGAATAGCAAATGTATATATTGCAAGTACATTCTAGTTTAAGATAAATTGCTTCTTTTGGTAAGCTACCATAATGACTTCAGAATGCCTAAAATTTGGTTGATTTGAGTTATATAAGTATTACATCTTAATTAAAACTTGATTAAAAAGCTAAATTATATTAATGGAGTTTACATTTCTGCTTTATGGGGTCCTTGACTGAAGAGTGTCTTCATCTGCAGTGATCTGTCTTGCCTGAAATAAACCTTCTTCTCTGTTCTGGTTACTTTTGACTATCAATTTAAATTTATCATTATTTCAGAGTTATTAGATCTGAACAATTTTCTACACCATTATTTCTACCAAATATTTCCTACACATTTAGCAATTTAAATTGTTAACTCAGGGATTGTTATATACTTACAAATATAAGGAATGTAATATTTTTTTATTCTAAATCTAATTCAGTAGTTTACTATCTATGCATCAATGTATACCAGACTTAAAGATTTTGAAGTAAGTCATGTAGAAATATGTGGTCTATGACTAATTTATTCACACTTCTTTTTAATCTCTCATCATAGTTAATTGTAAAGAAAATAGAAGCAGTTTCTGTTCTAATTATGCTTCTAAATGACAGAAGAAAACTGTATGTAGATATACCATTCCCAAATCTGAAAAAAAAAAGCTACCTTGGAAACATAAATTATTTCCTATCTACTGGTGGAATTAAGATTTAAGAATTACTTCCAAACTTCTGAAATAGCCATTTGTGGCTTTTATGTTGCAGCTCAAGTGTTCTTCCATCAGACTCTGCTCTGCAAAAGTGCCTTTAATGGAACAAGACTTTCTCAGAGGCAAGCTGTGAGCAGGTGTTTAGTAGTGCACCAGAAAAGGCCCAGGGAGAAGGTACACAGCAAGAAGGCAGAGTCCTAACCTTTCCTTCCTGCCATTCCAGTGTAAGGGATGTTCAACTTTCTCTAGAAATTTTATTTCAGAAAGAAGCCAAATCAGAGTCTAATGCCTTCATGTTTGTCAAGCCCCCTCTTTTCTTGCTGAGTCAGTAGACACATATGTTTAAAAAATATACCAAAAAAAAGCATTGTGGTTTCTTCTCTTCAATAGCTTGCCCTGCTTCCTCTTCCATGGTTAGATCTGAAGTATCTGAACTTTTTTTGAAACTGATGAAACTTAGGCTTGGGTGTATGATATCTGATCACTGGAATTAAGCTATGATGTTCACTCTATTTTCTGATCTGGTCAAGTTATTTATCTGGACATTAATTAAGGTTCGGGTTTTGTTAATTTCTAGATTTCTGTAATATTAAGACATCTGAATCGTCCTAGAGATCTCTATCAAGCTTCTGGATGATTGACTAGCCAATAGTAAAATATAAGAAAGCATGCAGTAGTCACTCACTAGTGCTAAGGTGCCACAAGGGAATTGGGATGCTTTAGATGGTTTTCTACTTGTAGGTTTGTTTTTTTTTTTTAATTAAATATGCTTTTTTTTTGTAACTAAAAGTAGGTACGAATAAAAAAAATGAAATTAAGAATTCCATTTATCTCAGTGAGGAAGCCTCACTGTAAAGTTGTTTCATTTTTAAATGATAAGACACTAACTGTTTGTCAGTGACTAAGACATTCAAATTCAAAATTGTCTGATTTTCAAGTCCTAGTCCAGTGAGTTAAACGCTTCAATATTTGGCTCACCATACAGATGTTTGGCATATCTGTTAATATCTATTCACCATAATTTTTAATTCATTTATAGAATATAGAGTTGGGTAATTACAATTGGGTAGACAATCTTGCTTGTGATCACTTCTATATAAAGACCAGAAATTCATTTTCCATTGTTTTTTCACATGATAAATAATAGACAATTAGAGGACATAAACAACTTATGTCTTCCCTAATAACAAATATAATTTGCAAAGTTAAGTAATCAAAGTTATGCCTTTTTTAAAAAAGGAGCCAAGTATTACATTTAAAGTCAGGCAAGAAGTTCAATTGCTTTTATTGACTATTCTAAGTACACTCTTTCAGGTGTTTATTTCATAGGAAGAATGGCTCAGTTAAAAGCCATTTCTAGCAGACATAGATAAAGAGCTAGATTGTAAAGGCCAAAGTCCAAAACAATTTGAATTTAATTATCTCTGAGTACTGCCAGAAATGTTACAGTGACCTAACATATAAACCTAGATTGCCCATGATGCAGAGCAAGATAGGAAAACATTTTTAAAACAAGAAGGGTGAAAAAATGGAGCGCATTTGTATGAATGGTATCGTAAAAAAATAAGAATGCACTGCAACACTCAGATCTGCAGATACTTCAGACATCAGCTATTTCAGCAGCTGGACTATGTCCCTCACTAGCACTGTGTGTCAAAATGTCAGTAACCTCAGCTGCAATTCTGCTTTTCTGCTGGGATTTGTCCTTCTTATCCTTTGAGGATCATAGAAACAATTCTGAGGTTTAGTGGCATCAGAAATATCAAGATATTCCCTTAAAATATAATTATGGCAAAGCCTCTGACTGGACACAAGACTTCCTGACATGTTTTCCTTTCTAGAAGTAACTTCTGAAGGCAAATATTTTCCTCCCTTTTCATGTACTTCAAAGTTTTTCTTTATACAGTCTCAAGACTATCTGAAAGATTTCTTACATTGAAACCCAGGTGTTCCTTCCACAGAAATAATTCTGAATTGACAGGATAAGGTAAACTGGATGGATTAAGTATATTGTGTTATTGTCTGAAAATTCTTGTCCTATTATTGAAGGCACTGCGTGAACATCCAGCAAATATTGGACATATTATGGAGCAGAGATCACCTCTAGGTATCAGTATTATAAAGTCTCTATTATCTGCTAAACAAATACATTAGTAACAACCTATCTGAAGAAAGGATGTAGTTCATGCAATTAATGTTTTTGCTGAGCCATCTCAGACTAATTTTCCATAAAATTTCTTCCACCTTCAAAGAAATAAATGTACTTTATTAAACAAAAAAAATCACTGGTGTTTTGCCATTGGAAATTTCTGAAGTCAAATTAAAAGTCAAATATGACAGGACCCTGAAGAAAGCTAACATTTATCTGGAAAACGAAAGGTTTTTAATCTTAACATAGATCCATCTAGCAATTGTAAAGCTGTATGCACAGACTGAAACTGAATTAATTCAGGGTCTACCACTCACTCTAGTGAAATTTCAGGTTCCTGATACCTTTAAAAAGTCAGCTATACATGTAATGCTTTTCCTCAGCTATAATAGACTACACGTGGTATCCTTCAAACAAATTTCCTTAATTGTTTGTAACAGTAATTAAATAGCAACCTAAAAATTAAATTACATCTTCAGCTGTAGGAATATTTCAGTCAAAATTATTAGCCTTTTCCTGTTTGTGAATGGCTTGAGCATCACCAATTTCTGCATGTGTCTAATTCAAGAGCACTTACCACACAATTATGCAGACAAATTCCATCTTAAGGATGGACGAATCAGTCACAATTGTCATGTATGTTGTGCTAGTTTCCTAATGATTATGGTCTGGGAGAGATGTGTCAGTGGGAACAAAAAACAGAATTAATTTTCTTCTGCTGAGAATTCCCTGGATAAATATTTGCAGTAAAATTTTCCATTTGCTAAAATTTTCCACAGCCAAAAATAATAAAATTACAATCTGGTACAATTGCTGGTATGGAAAGAGAACATTAAATGCAAAGACACGACTAAAATCATTGGTGTGCAGTGCAATGTGCAGCATACATTGTTATACATCTCTTGTTCCCTGCAGATGCTAACAGCTGAGGCACAATGTTCACTCACCTGGGAAGAAAATAGTTTTCAAAATCCTCCTGGGAATCGGAAATTCCATCCAAAGAGAGTCTGTTCTGTATAAAAGAGTGATGTGCATGTATACTAAAAATTTTAGGATGAAACCACCAAATAGTAACTGTGTTTCTATCCCTTGATACATAACATTAACTGTTCTAGAGACTGTGAGTTAATTTACGTAGATTAATAGCCTTGAGAATAAACGGGACCAATTTCATGTTTTGCTTGGATTTCTGGTTTGACTTCCAACTGTTTATGTAGCATCTCCTACTCATACAAAAGTTTCATGATTTCCAGAACCTTTGTTGAGTAAACACATGTCATTCAACCTCTAAAAAATTCTTAAGTAACAAATTTGATTCCACTTGAAGGACTAGATTTACCTTCAGATAGATAAGCTGATACTTAAATTAATCACCAAAGCTGCTGAAAACAACTTTTAGTGCTGCCTAACAACAACTGAACTCTCATTTATCAGGAGAATATCAGTAAGGAGACTATTTCAAGCTCTCCAATCCAATCTATCAATCTTTATAAGCCATTCTTTAAAGCAGGTTCTGAAATGCAGTCCTTTCTTCATTAAAATATTCTGACTACCCACCCACTCAAATGTTTCTTTCCCTCCTTACCATTCTACTTTGGTACATGAAACAAGGAAAGTACTATGTAATGGAAGTACTTGTAAATCATGGTTGAATATAGAATCCTTACACATCTGACAGCTGATAGTTATGTCACTATTCACAATGGTGGAGATGTGGGACTGGGCTCTCTATTCCAGACATCGCTGGCCTCATCATTTCTTCAGGGTTTTTTAAATACTGGTTCTCTCACTCTCACAAGATGAGATAGTCTTTTTTACAGCAACAAATTTAGCCAATGGACTCCAGGAACATTTCGTCTGGTTATAGTTTTGAATTCTTAGGTACCCAGTTTTGTAGGCATTTATGGTACTCTGGGGAAAGCTGCCTGCTCATACTGCTATAACTGCATCCTTGGTGTGAATGAAACTCCTAGTCTTATTAACTTTGTTTTGTTCCACCTAAGCTGTGTCTTTTCCTCTAAAAAGATGCCTTTTTGTCTCTCCACTGATTATTAAGGGAGTTAAAATTGGCAAAACTTTTAAATTATCCATATCAACTGGATTCCAGAAGTTGGGTAGAATGAAACCTGACCATTGTGGTTTGTTTATCAATTTGTACAAGCACTCTATAACAGGTGGTTATAACAGTTTTCAGCAGGCATGGAGCAGGGCTTACTTAATAAATGTGAGATAAAACTATCCAGTTATCTATTTTGTGAATAGAATGCATGTCAAGCATACATTCAACTTTGACTTTGAAAAGGTTTTATAAAGAGAAAGAACAGTTGGAAACTTCAATGAAAACAATCATCTTTATTGCTGGCATAAGAATAGCTCTGCTTTGCCAGGACATCATTACAAACCAAATAAGCCCAAGATTGCTCACCTGGACTCTGAATCAGAAAATTTCAGGTCTTTCAAAATTTTGCAGGAAAAGATAAACGACAGCCTACAGGCATTCACATTTTGAAACGATATATAGGGGAAAAGTCTAGGTGGTCCTGTTTTCCCCAGGAGGTGGAGATCCACTGTGATCCATACAAAAAAATAAAAGTTACTTATACCATTTAAAGTCTTACTTAAAAGGCTTTTCATTAAAGTTAATGCTGGAAGAAAACAAATAGCATGGATAATCTCATTTTCCCTTAGAACTAGGGGCCCCAAGTAATATAGCATCAAATAGGACTCTGACCCAGTAGCAGCAAGCCATGCAGATCCTCATCATAGCAGATATTCTCCATTTTGATCCTTTAAACTATTTTCTTAGGATTAAACCACTCTATACAGCCAAATATAAAAGATGTCCCCACAAGAACTTCTTGATGCACTGTTGTATAAAGGCAATGTCAAGCAGGATGTATAACCACTAGTGCTGAGCAGAAGCTGCCTGAGGGCTGTTCTTTCTTGAGGATTGAGTTGAGCTTGACCCATGGCACAGTGCTGGATGCTATCCATGCAGCACAGCACGGCACTGCCTGCCATGGCTCAGGCTGTCTGTGCTCTGGATCACTCGTTCCTCCAGGCACAGGCTTTTCTGCCAGGCAGGATCACTACAGCCTGTACTCTGAGGACCAAAAACAAGGCAAATAAGGTGATCTCAGAAAGGTATTAAAATAGGAATTTGGAAATGTATTTGGAATTGTATGTTGCAACACTGCTGTTCATTCAGTCCTCAAGTGTTACATGACTTACTGGCAAGCAAGTACTTGATGAGTCCTTATAAAAATATGATCTGGCTGGTAAAAATAGCATATAACTGAACTCTGAAGAGTATTTGTTTTCTCAGTGACAATACTTTTCCAGTGATAATGTTGAAATATACTTGTTGACAGTAGATTTAACATTCTGAATAAGCATACAGCCATGTCTAGTTTTTCACCTACTCATTCGCGTATATTTGTCATCTTCTGGAGAGTTTGTTAATGCATAGTTCCCAAGTAAATAGTGAGTCTGGAAAAGCACAATTTTCTGTGGAATTTTAACAGTTCTGTTTCTATATAAAATTCTAAAAAGAACTCATTGAAAGCATACATTGTATTGGTCTCTTGGGTGAAATTAAGTTTATCTTGGTTACAATCTTTGCTGTGAGTTCACTTAGCTGAAAGGAATGTCTATTTTTCACTCTGGTTTCATCTCCTAGAACAAAGTTATCCCCCTAATGTAGGTTTATCTTTTCTGTGTCCCTGGCTACATGTCTACATGGAAATTTCTATTTGAGTACTTTTTTTCAGTACTTTTCTATATGAATATTACTTCTTCCCCATGTCTTCCTTTCAGTTTTGTGAATTAGCTCAAATTTTCACTTTTCTGCATTTTCATGTTATAAGATATTTAATTACATGGATTGCAAAATTTATAGGGACATAAAATTATATTTGAAAAACAAAAAAATAACCAAATGTCATAAAGATAAAATTCAAGTTATAAGTCATAACACCTGAAAGATTAAATTTAGGAAGTTAATCCATGTGCCACCCACCATCAGCAAACATAAAGGTGCATGGAAAGAAACACATATCTGATGATTTTCTTTAGTTAATACTAAATTGCTCTCTTTTATCTAAACATTCTCTGTATATTGTGGGCAAAGATTTTATGCTTATGTAATGTTCACATAGTGAGGTAAAGCTGTTCAATAACTAGAAGACAATTATGGTATAAACAAGAATAGATTTTCCTAGTTCTTTAGAAATGTATGTTAGTGAAATAACAATTGTTGAACGATAAAATACTTCAGCAGGACCAGTATGTTGATATTTGAAACAAAATCTTCTTTGACACAAAAGTATTATTTTGGATTTATTAAAAAATTGAATGCTTTTCAGTCACATTGTTTCTTTTGATTTATCTGGGCGAATTATCAAGTTCAAATTCAATAGTTTCTTAATAGAACATATCAATTCTAAGAAGTATCACAGGTTCATCCAACATTTATATGCAATGAATTTAAATTCTCCTCATTAATTATGGACTCAACTGAAATAAGAAAACTTTTGTCTCTTAAAATACGTGAAAACAATGCATGTGTTCCAAACATTATGATGATAACTAGGCTTTAAATAAGCAGTAGCAATGAAGATTAAATATAGTCACTACAGATGTATGCTTATATAAGTGAAAGAACTATAACTCAGAGGGGCCAAGAGATAAAGACTTTAAATTTTTTTTTCCTTTTTGCATAAATGCAAATATATGAGTATGCTTTTATAGTCATAATTAAAGTGGAATTTATATGCTTCTCAGAAGAAAATGTTCTAAAAGAATGGCTATAAAATATCAGTCTAATCTGATATCAGTAATGTAATTATATTACAATTTTTTCTTTATCATTAACTCATTTTAGCACAAAGAAGCAACATTCAGCATCTCTTAGGTTGGTATGTGGTCTTCCAATCACTTCAGCTCTTGATCTGTGTGGTGGGTTTACCCTGTCTGGATGTCAGGTGCCCACCAAAGCTATTATATCCCCCACTTCTAAACAGGGAATAGAACAGAAAATACAATCAACAGCTATCGGGTGGAGGTAAGGACAGGGGGAGATCACTCACCCATTACCATCAGGTGCAAAACAGACTCAGCTCAGGGAAATAAATATTATTTCTTAACAATCAAATCTGAACAGGGCAATAAGAAATAAAACCAAATCTTCAAACACCTCACTGTCATCACTCCCTTCTTTCCAAGCCCAATTAATTCTCAATTTCTCTTCCTTCTCCCCTCCAGTGGTACAGAGGGATAGAGAATGGGATTTGAGATCAGTTCATCACACATCATCATGCTGCACCTTTCTCTTCACACTATTTCCCTGTTCCAGCATGGAGTGCCTCTTCTGGGAGACAGTTTTTCAGCACAGGTCCCCCACGGGCTCACAGGTCCTACCAGCCAACCTCCTCCAGCATGGAGCATACTGTCTTGTGGGTCTGCAGGCCCTGGCAGGAACCTGCTGCAGTGTGAGCTTTCCCACAGGGTCACAGCCTTTTCTGGATGCATCCTCTTGCTCTGCTTGGGGTCCTCTGAAGACTGCAGGTGTGTCCCTGCTGCATCATTGACCAGCATGGGCTGCAGGGCACAGCTGCCTCCCTCAGCATTCATCACGGGCTGCAGGGGAATCTCTGCCCTGGTACCAGGAGCACCTCCTCCCACTCCTTCTTCCCTGACCTTGGTGTCTGCAGGGCTCTTTCTTACATGCCCTCACTCCTCATTCCAGCAGTTTTTATTCCCTTCTTAAACATGTTATCCCAGAAACTCGACTGGTCTCACTGGTGTGCTTGGCCTTGGCCAGTGCTGGTTCTGTCCTGGGGTCAGCTGGCATTGTCTCTGTCAGACACAGGTGAGGCTCCCCAGACAAGGCATCCCACAGCCTGCTCTCCCCACAAACCCAACCTGGCCACACAAACCCAATACAATCTGAAATATGATCTGCTTTTCAGTTTCCTCCAGAGAAAAAGAAAAAATCACAGCGTAAAGATCAGGGTATGAGGTCAAATGCAAGAATATATGCAAGAGAAGCTGATACAAAAGCACAAAATCCCCTTTTCAAATAATTAATCCTTAATAAATGTAATATTTGGGCACTTGAAGAAAAAAAGTGGATTTCGTTTGCAAGATGCTTTTGAGAAACATCAGATGGACAAAATCTGGTGAAAGGGATATTTGACATAAAATACATGCAACTAACAGGCTAAATTGCTTTTTAAAACTAATGATAAAACACTACTTAACACTGTAATATGAATTCTGCAGTCTTTTCTCAATTTCATTATTTTCTCAGTGCAACTGACTCATTGTTTTTATAGAGTTTTATTTATCCCAAAATGACAAATATCCACCTAAATTTCAGCAGTGTAACCAGAATGACTAACTTGGTCAAATGGAATCTCACTTCAGCAGCTACCTTTGTAATAAAATTCCACTCAAAATTCTTGGCTCTGACCTGGCAAAATACAAGCAAATTTATATCAAGAGACAGTTCTAAGAGACTGTCTAATACACTGGGAAAAAAAAACATCTGCTACTTAAAAAACAGAGTATGTATTCAGTACTTAAGAGTCAAAATCCCATTTGTCTTTTACTCCCATTGGAATTACAAGCAAATCCAGGTTTATATTAACACGCATATATTTGATCAATACTTTTAAAAGAAATTTAGCTATTGATGAAGAAAAGCAAACCATAAGATGAGGCCAGTTCATCAGGTCTGCAATGGGAATAAAAACAGCACAAAAGCTAGAAAGCTATTTTTGCATTTTCAGTGCCTTTTCATATTTTCAATAAAATCTCATGGGAGTCAAAACAATAGGGTCAGTGGAAATTGAAAATGATATTTTTAAACAAGTAAGTGCCAACTTGTTGCCAATTATTTACAATAGATGATTTTCCAGTTCATGCTGCTATTTTTCTGCAATGCTGTTGAAGTTGAATTGCTTTGGACAAGCACTGCATTAATTGTCAGAATGGTTATATGTCACAATGAGGAAAAGGTAAGAAGGGAAAATGGTTGTCTAAAGTCTCCCTTTTAAATATCAGTTTTATTGTCCCCATAAAAAGCTTACTATTATACCTTTCCCCACCTTCCTAAGATATTCATTCTCAGTGGACAAACTGTGGAGCTGAAACATATTGATAAAAATTTAACTAGAATGTTCAATTTTGATGACTCAACACTTTCCTACATGGTATAACAAACATTTCCAAGTAATAGAGACAATATATGATCATGTATTCATTAGTATGGCCTCAATGCATGGTGTTACTGTGCACCTTATTTAAAATACTTAGGAAAAAAGTCTCTTCCTTTTCCCAAGATCTGCATCTTTTAGAGCATATGTCTTCATATTTTCTCAGCTCTTTGCAAGAACATTTTAGAAAGTAGCAACACGTAGTAAGTAAGAAGCAGTGTTGAGGTAATTCATTACAGTGACAGAAATTATGATGTGACCAATTCACTGTCATAGAATTCAAAAGAAGATCAGTAGTCAATTCTTCATTGCTGCACTCCTATTTTGTAACTTACTATAGGCATTAATATCACAGTATTTTCATATCACGCCTTTTGATTTCATCTTCTTTTCTTTGCTCCATTGGATTCAGTTCTCCACTGTACCAAAACTCAAAATTGGGCAATGAGGCTGTAAATGCAAACTTTTCCCTTCATTTTTCTTACATAAAAAATGAATTTTAATATTTATCACAGCTCTAATTGGTGCTAATATTTCTTCACAATAGAATAATTAATACACAAAGATTTTATGTTATCTAAATAAAAGTAAAAATGAATGTCATGAAAATGTGATAAATCATAGCCTTGTAAAGAAGATATAAGCCAGTATGGGCTCTGAAAGATCTAAAAATTTAATCCTTCAGGAATAAGACAGTGGAAGACAAGATGTTTCTTTCCAGTGTAGACAAAATATTTCTTATATTTACAGTTGGGTCCACTTGGAGAATTCTGTGATAATTCTTAAAAGTTTATTAGAACTGATAAAACCCTTCCATCATGCTAGGGATGCAGAGCTGTGTTATTTCAACAATTTTACTCGAACATTTATGCGTTGCTGATACAGTAATAACTCTACCATTATCCATGCAATATTTAATAAAAAATGTGATGATGAATCCAAAGTCATGGCGATGAATTAGATGTTTTCCTTTTCAAATTGCAGAAATAAGAGGGGGAGGAATGATTGTTGGGTAGGAGAGTTATATAAAGTTTTGTAAAACCAGTTATCTAGAAGAATGATCTGTAAAATTCACTGGGGGTTTTTTGAATAATATTCAGCTTCAACTCAATTTTTTTCCTTTTTCTTGCCAAGAATAAGCAAATTTGAGGGATTTTTACGTCGTTTCTAATTTTGCTTTGAAGAATGACTTCTGCAGCAACTTTGTGGAATATTTTAGAGTTTCCATAGAAACCAGGAGAGTAGGTACAAAAATCTTCGGAAAAATCCACAACAGGACAAGAGTTGAACAGAACCTTGATCCTGAGTGCTGGAAGAGGATCCAAAACCAACAGAAGACAAAACCTGTGCTAACCAAGACGATCTTAGTTACCAAACCATAAGAAAGACCTATATATAACAGTAAATTTCTGTTGGGTACTCTTTTTTCAGGTTTTGAATCCACATTAATTTTAACTTCACCATATTCATGTTTCTGTATCAGTTACAACGCTTCAAAAACAATGGGGAAACAAAATCTGAAATAATTTATTGTGTATAACTGCAAGTTTTCATTATACCAGTATGTAGTAGCCTCCAGCTTTAAACATCAATCACGAACATATGTACTGCTAATTTTACAATAGGTGGAGCAGCTGGAATGTTTTGTTGCTGTATTTTAAGAAGTTGATACCCAATATCTGTAAAATTACAGTTGATTTTTTTTCTTTATTGTTTTTTAAGTAAAAAGAAAAGCCATAAACAAAACAAGACACAAATAGGTACTTGACAAATCCTGTCCTGCAGCAATTACATAGTGTATTAGCAGTATGCATCTGCTGCATCTACAGGCTGGTTTTTTGCCAAGTGTTTTATTCTTGAATTCATTTGCTGTTCAAGAATGATGGCAGCAGATGGTCGAGAAGGTAACTTATTCACTGTTTAATTTGGTTCGTTTATTCTGTTGATAATTAATTCCATACCTCAGGGCCCAGTGTTTGCCCCTGTTCCCTCCATTCTCCAAGCCATTGGAGACTGTGTATTGCTCAGGAAGGCATTCTGGATTAGGGGAGCTGGTGCTTTTGGTGACATTGAGAAATCTCTCAGCTGCCTGGCTAGTGAGTTTTCTTTAAACAATTCATTCACTAGATTTTGAGTTAAGACACAATATTTCCTCCATCTCATCTCATTTTTTCATCCATTTTGTTTTGCTTTTACTGACTTTGGAAATATGTAGCCATGTCTGCTTCTTGGGTAATATGAGTTCATGTGTTTTCTGATGGTATAAGGACTTTAATCTTTTTCTTCATATAGCTTTGTGGTTTCTCTTGTTCAACAAATATTTTTAAGTTTAATATACAGGGCTAATACTGTTTGAGACGAGTTGTAAATTGAAAGGTAGAGTTTTCTCTTATATCCATTAAAATTGCTGTCACAATGCTTAATAACTTCTGTGTTCTGAGACCTGAACAAGCATTCAGGATGTCTTTGAAGAATTTGAGTCAATGCTTGAATTCTGAGATCTTAATACTCAGAATTATCTTTTTAAAAGTTGTTATACAGCTTTTCTGAAGGTTTTGAGTAGTGATTCATTACTGATAGTATTAAATTCATGTGAATTCTAGCCTGAAACCTAACAATTTCTTATCTGATTTTTTTAAACTTCCTTTTTTGATTAAATAACTGACATAAAATACTTATTACTGAAAGAAAATAAATGGAATAGTTTTAAGAAACTAAAGTAAGGTTTAATTTTATCAAGTAAATAGTATTAAATCAAATCATCTCTACCTAAATATAACCATATTGGTACAACTGCAGATATTCAGCATAATAAATTTTAAATTAAGTAATCTTGACAGTTACTGCAACTGTTGGAACATTTAATAAAAACTAAATTAGTTATGAAATAGATCAGCACTATTCTCAAAGCCACTATATCATGCTTTCTCTAAAATCCAGTGTTGTTAAGAATAGGGATTTTATTTGTGATTAACTTAGGAAAAGTCAGCATTCAGAAGCTTCACAGAAGAGCTGTTTAAATATTTTTGATGCAGTAATTTCCACTCTTGACATAAAGCCTCAAATTAAGATGCTTATGGAAAGATATTAGATTCTAATCAATTTGTGGAAGATTTATTGTTTTGTGATAGGTTACCCTAAGGATTAGCTGAAAACTTATTTTTCTTTGAAGTAAATAAAAAAAGTATACAAAAGAATTTTTGCTTCTGAAGTCTGTATTTTATCTGTAAGAAGAATTATAAGTTTTCTTTTTGTATTTAGCTCATGTTTATGGAGTAAGAAAATGCTGAAGAAAAAAAATTATATTGTGATATTACATGGATGGACCTGCAAGTGAACTCATAAAACTGTATTTCTCCCTACTAATCCCTCTTTTAGAAATTTTCCATTCTTCAAAAGCAAACAATTTTATGGCATCTAATGACAGGAAACTAAAGCCAATTAATTTTAAACATGAGCCAAGGAATAAATATGAAAATAATCTAGCTTTAAAACAATTCAATATGGATTGTGATAGGTCTTCCAATGTCATAAATATTTTATTGAAGCAGTGTGTTCTTCAGAAAGTATGTTCTAACTCAGAAAAAGAACTGATGAAAAAATCCTGTAGCCTATATTGTGTAGGAGATCAGGCTAAATTCTCACTGTGCACACATCTTTATTTGCATTCTATTAATTTTTTTTCTCCAACAAAATCTAATCAGAACTGAATTTGCCTTCAGGTTATCAGCTGGTGTTAAGGTGGCAACATCAGATTAATTCCTTTTCTTCCATATGCTATTCTTAAATGGTGTACACTAGCAAATACAATGCTGTGGGAAGTACTGCTAGCATAACTGTCATACCATTGTTGCTGCTGCTCCTCTATTCCATTTAAGCACAAACTAAGATTGGGGTCCTACTATCACCTGCTTGATCAGCAGAAAATTATTGTGTGAACCTCTTGACCCATCTCACTTCATCCCAGAACCTTCTTTCAAATTACTGTACTTATTTTCTTTGGTAGACTCAGTTTTTCTCTCACTTTGGCTGTTAGCAGAGAGAGAGAAAGGTTAAATAAAGAGATGGTCGTGAATGACTTTAAATAAAAGATATTCCTTGTCTGAAACAAGCTACTGAGAAATAAAATAGAGGATAAAATTATAATGTTGCAATAAAACCATCAATGTCAATAAGAAATACCTATATCGGACTTAGCAACCACAAAATTACTCCAAAATATTAAATTTGGAAAGGGGTTGATGGGTGTCAGTCAATGTACACCACTTTGCTTCTGCTTTTATTGTTTTGGTTTAGGAATTATGAACTGTGACAGCTTCAATATTTGCCTATCATCTCCAATAAGCACTAAAACTGAGCTAGTCTGCTATTTAGAAAATGTTTACACTGCTGTATGTCTGCAGCTAACGTCCTGCATGAGTCAAGTATTCATTTGTGTTCAAGACTCAATAATTTACAATCGAGTTTATAGCTGTCTCCTTTTTGTATTCCCGTTGCATCAAAAAACCTGAACTGTGACAAATGTAACAGAAATATTAAACAACAGCTCCCAAGGAGGGAATCACACCTACTTCTGCTCTTTTAATAAAACATATTATAAATCTTGAGTGTACCTGGAAGAAACTGTCAAGCAATATAAACTGTATCCATACTGAAGTTTAACTCAATGAAACTTTCTTTGTCATAATCAAGATTTTCTTTTGCCACTTATTTCCTTTTTGAAACTTCTCATGCAGCTTCCAAAGAAGATAGAGATGAAGTAGGATTTATGATACACCTTTCAATAATACCATTCAAGCCAACCAAGGGAGGAAGATATAAAAAGTACTTAGGAAAATGTCAGAATTTTGAAGTATACAAATGATTACTTCTTGCAGGAGCTCAGGCCTGCACAAGTTATTTAAAGAGGGAATTACTACTATCCTCTCAATAGACAAAGTTTGAAATTGTGTCAGATTTTGTGGTTCCATTGCTTGAATGGTCACATCCAAAGGGTAGTGGTGAACACCTCAAGGTCCAGATGGAGATGAGTGACAAGGGATGTTCCTCAAGGGCCAGTATTGGGACCAGTAGTTCAATATCTTCATTAATCCCATCTAGTGGCATTGATTGCACTTTCAGCAAGTTTGTACATGACACCAAGCTGAGTCATGCCGTTGACACATCTGAGGAACAGATGAGCCTGAACAAGCTCCAGAAGTGGGTCCATGGGAACCTCACAAGATTTAACAAGGTCAAGTATAATGTGCTGCACCTGGGTCAGAGCAACCCTCAGTATCACCACAGGCGGGGGAATGAATGGGTTAAGAACAGCCTTGCAATGAAGGCCTTGAGTGTGCTGGTGGAGGAGAGGCTGGGCATGACCCAGCAGAGTGAACTTACAGCCCAAAAGCCAATTGTATCCTGGCCTGCATCGAAAGCAGTGTAGGCAAGGCAGGGGATTCTACCCCTCTTCTCCTCTCTTGTGAGACCCCACCTGCAGTGCTGCATCCAGCTCTGGAGGACATGTCCTCTGGGAGGCATCCCCAGCACAGGAAGGACACGGACCTGTTGGAATGGGTCCAAAACATTAGAGGGATGGAGCACTGCTCCTGTGAGGAAAGGCTGGAGAATGGGGATTGTTCAGCCTGGAGAAGAGACTTTGTAGTGACTCTGCTGTGACTTTCCACATAAACGAAGCCTACAAGAAACACTAACAGAGACATTTTGCAAGGGCATATAACAACAGGACAATAGCAGTAATTGTTTTAAATTGAAAGAGGGTGAATTCAGATAAGATATAAAGAAGAAATCTTTTCCAAGGGTGATGCACTTGAACAGGTTAAAGAGGTGGTAGAAAACATCCAAGCTAAGGTTGGATGTGGCTCTAAGTAGCTGAAGATGTCCCTGTGCATTGCAAGGGTGTTGGACTAGCTGACCTTTATTTATTTAAATATTTATATTTAATTGAAGAATATTTAATATTTACTATTTAATATTTAATATTTTCTTTTTGAGCTTTTGATGAGTATGCTACATGTCAAAATATGGAGTTTTGCACATTCTGTGTAAGGACTAAAAATCTGGATTTGATCTGTGACAAGTTCTAGGAGAGGTTTGTATGCAGATGCAAAGTCTCATGGATGTTCAACACGAGCACGGGGTAGGCACAAACTGTGGTCTGTCCAAAACGATGTTATAGAGACATATGTACCAAGTTACACAGTGTTTAGGCTGTATCCAGAGGTCAGTGTGAGAGCAAAGCTTTATCTTTAGGTAAGGATAAACTTTATTTTCTTCTTTTCAATACTTTAGTTTACATCCTGATAATACCTATTAAAGGACACATTCTGTGACCTCTGGGAAATCAATGACTATATTTTGTTCTGATTTGTATAGCATGCTAGTCACAGCTTTAAATCTGGGCTAGAAACAACAACATTACAAACAAACATTACAACAAAAATGTCAGTTTTCAACTATCAACTGATAATGCCTCTAAATTACAGATAATGGTGAGTAGCTTTAAGAGTACTCCTAATACTACTCACATTTTTTTCTGCTATGCTTCATGTAGTACATTAGGTGAAGTCAGTTAAACTGGAAAAAGTAAGGAGCTGAAGGAAATACTGAATATCTACCTCTTTAATTCTAAAAAAAAAAAGAGTTATTAGAAAAATTATGCTCCCCAAAAAGTATTTCTGCAAGCATTAGTTTGGATTTTAAGATAAACAAGATTGTTTTTACTGTCTTAAGATTTGAAACAGTGAATGTTTAAAAGGTAAGGCTAATTTGAAAATTAATTAAACCCTTTCTTTAATGAAGTTATTTTTAAAATAATGACCTTATTTCTCCCATCCTGTTTTTAGATCTTGAAATTAGCTGTTCAGTTATATGTCAGATATATTAAGATATAATTCAAATACAATGGAGAAAAAAACTGCTACCTGGTTCCCAAAAAGAAAATATGATTCTATTCCTGGGCTTAGATCTGATTTAGATTGAGATCTAACATGTTTAACAGAGTTTCTACAGCTACCAAAAATTAAGTGCTGAGCACAAAGGTGTATTAAAGCCAAGAGAAATAGGAAAGTCCTGCTAAGATGAACAGCCATCTTGCTACTTAACGTTCTTTATATTTAACTGCAAACAAAGGAGATGGCTCAGAAAAAGTATCAGCACAGAGCATGGGTAAGTTATACTTCTGCCTGTGATCCGTGACCATTTTCAGTTCAGTGCTTCTAGTCATCTGCAGCTCTCTATGAATTCAGTAGTCCTCACCGAGTTTTTCTTCTATGAATTTATTCTGCCACTCTTTAAAGGGATTGGGACTTATGCATCTCTAATATTTGCAAAGCCACAGTAACCCTGAAGGACTATTCCCTGGAAGTAAATTCTAATTTTTCTCTTCAAAATAATGAGCATAATTTACTTTTTCTTGTAAACGTCCCTTGATTAGTGCTGAACACCACTCATGACTGGTCTCCAACACCTAGCCAGAAACAGAGTGTTGCCAGTTTTTTGTTCACAAAGGGATTCACCCATCAAAACCACTGTCTCTCCAGCTTAGAGATAAGGATGTTATGTGAGATAATGTCAGGTGCTTGGCATAAGGTAAATGACATCTGCTGCTTTTCCCTTATCTACCAATGCTGTAACCTTGTCACCAGTTTTGTCAGGTACAATTTCCCCTTAATCACCAACAACCCTTTTATTTTCTTAGCCCAGGTTCCAGGAGGAGGTGAGACTCACTGGCCTGGAATTCCCCGGGTCTTTCTATTATTCTTTGTAAAAATGAATGTTATGTTTCCATTTTTCCAGTCAGTAGGAACTTTACAAGGCTGACATGACTTCCCAAATATGATGCATAGTGGCTTAGCCACTTCATCTGTCAGTTCCCTCAGGACTTGAAGATGCATCTCATAAGGTCCCATGGAACCATTAAATATTGGAGTTCAAGATCCTTAAGACAGTGAGGAGCTATGAAGCTCTTGCAAGTTCCATGAAGGTCATCGATCACTTAAGCATTTGTTTGAATTTTATAAAATATTCATAACATATAAAACAGTATATGTACCTTCCTGAATCAGGTACTTGCTCTTCTTTCATTGTAATTTCCTATTATCATGGTCATATACATTTTCAGAAATAAGATTTTTAAAAAACAAACAAACAAAAAATTGTGCAGATAAGGTGAGTGCCACTCCAAATGTGGTGAACTGGAATGTTTGGATTTAACAATCTGCTTTTTCATAGCCATCTCTGCATTTCTCTCCAGTAAGTAAGAGGGATATTGATCACAACTGTCCTAGAGCATCTCCAGTGTGGATATTTACATATGAATGAGTCATTATAGGAATCTCTTATGGATACTAAAAAGAGAAAGGTTTGCCAGGACTCTTTACCCGACCAGTTTTAGATGTCTGACATACTGGATGAAATATTCATGTCTGGTGGAAAGGATTTGCCTGAGTAACGTTTTTAAATTAAGAACTAAGTAAAAATAAAGATAAGGAAATGGAAGAGAACAGACATGGAAAGCCTTGTCATAATCATAACATCTGAGTGCAAGCTCTAGGACAGATTTAATGACAGTAGTGAAAATACAAAGGGTAATGAAACATATTCCAGCCACAAAGGCAACAGACTTGCAACAACATTCATGTGGTTTTGACAAGAAATTTAGACTACACGTGACTCAAGTAAGGCATTTATGAGGATGTAAATGTGCCTAAATTTAGATACTGAAAACTTCCAACCTAAATAACGGGCAAGCTGGGCACCTCTCAAGATACACAACAAAATTCAGTGTTTTATTTAGGTACAGCTTATACTGCAATCTATCCTGACATGTCTACTTTTGAAAGATAGTGAATGGCATTAGAATTGCAAACCTATATTTTTCTGACAATATGAGAACAAATAATAAATGTTATAGACAAATATCTAGAGTATAATCATATAAGAAATAGTCAAAATGGATTTTAAAGAGCAAATAATATTAAACTAATCTGATTTCCTTCTTTGACAAGCTAATTTGCCTTAGGATTGCTTAAATATTCAGACTCCAGTAAATATTTAGAGTCTGCCCTATGTCAAATATTCAGAAGCTATTATAAAAATGTGAATTCATTCAAAATTGGGAAATCACTGGAAAATAGTGTTCAAAACACTCTTAGATGGTGTTCAAAACATAGTTACTGAGTAACCCTGTTAAGGGCTGTGTCTTGGAGCAGGGATTGCCTGATTTTTTTGAGATTGTACATTCCATATCATGGTGAAAAAGGCAATTCCCACAGTGGATCACTTAAACTAGATACACTGTGAGATATGGCATAATCCTTTTCTTCTGGTTAGTGATGGAAAGGCCTCCTCTGGAGCAGCACAGAAGGTTATGGATACAACAGTTAGGGAAAGTTATGGTTCAGTAAAAATGCAAAGTTCATACAAGACACCAGGGAAATAATGGTGTGATCAGAAAATGATTTAAAGCCAAGAATATATGATTAGGAAAATTGAAAAGAGATGAGTTCTCGTACTTACTAGGCAGTTGAGAGAATATGTCCTTGCACACATTTAGGGATAGAAAAGATAGATACAGGACGATCCATGTTTGTACATAAATGTCATACTGAAAAAAAGAAGAATACCTTGGGCATAACCAGAAAACAAAATCTAAAATTTCTGCACTATACTGCTACAAGGAATACTAGGTTAGACTTTCTAAATATTTCCTGCTGCCCGTAAATTTTCCTTTTTGTTATAGAAGATAAACACACATGACATCAACTGTCCTCACAGTCAGTGCAGGCATCTCTTGCATGACATCTATCTACTTAGAAGAGCTGCTAAAATTTGGCACATCCATCCCATCTTTTCTTTCTTTTTTTAGTCCCCTGGACTTTGCACTTGTTGTAATTTGATGGAAATAACTAATGGCAGCTGTGAAACTTGCTCCAGGTACTGCCTAACTAGCCTATAATGAACCCATCTGGATCATTATTCGAAAACATGTTAGTTATGGAGGTCCCTAACCTGCACTTTGCCTGCTCCACCATTAATTTACATAAATTTTCAGGATGTAATAAAAGTTTGACCAGCTTCAGTCACAAATCACTAATTTCAACCATTTCAATCAGCTTCAATCTTCTATTTTCTTGTTTGTAAAGCTAGTTTTGTGTCTGGAAACTAAGCAGTATTCTCAGTTCCAGGATGAAAAGACGACATTGCTGCTCTTTCTACTAGTATAACTCTTTAAAAAAATGTCTGTGAGCAAAGCAAAAACAAGTTTTAAAAAAGTGTTGGAACAGTTAGAAATCTGACAGTTCTAACTGTCATTTTGTTCATTTATAGTTCTAGACATTCACAGATATTCAAGACAATTAAAATGCAGTTCGTGGGGGAAAAAAATGGGATATAATTTTTTAGGATCTACTTAGCAGACTAATTCTTTTTTATAAAGGGGACAGTACCACAGTAAATTGTAAAAAACAGTGCAGTTAAACATTTATTAAAAGAAACAAAGAAGATGCAGATAATCTAGAAACAATTATGGTGACATTTTGAAACCTACATTTATAAGAAGTGGATGAGGGAAAAAAGGAAAATTCTGTTTCATTCAAGTTGGTAAGGAGAGTACAAAACTAAGTGTTTCAGTGCACCACTGGGAATTCTTTCATATCACTGTGGTATGCATTGTAAGAGATCTGTGAGGAAATAAGTGGCATAAGCACTGCAGGGAAGGAAATTCATACAAATGTGCAAGGGGAAAAATCACCTATTTTAAAATAGTGCTAATTATTTTCATGCTGTTTCTCCTTTGCTGCCTTCAGTATATGCTGCTCCTCTCTGTCCCAATTAAAGTTAATAACAGTTACATGACTTCATCTGGTGTTCCCATTTTGTATTTTACTTACACATAAGATGTTATATTTTACATGTGTAAATTTGTATTGATTACACAAAAATCCTAGCAAATACTCTGAAAAGACTTTAACTACAAGACTGATTTATTGTTCTTGTGACAAAGTTTTGGCAAGTAGCACTCATTCATTTCAGTTTTGAATTTGAACCAAAGAAATCTCACCAGTACTCAGATTTTTATCTGATGCCAGACACTGGGATAACCATGCTGATCTCTGCAACCAATTTAATTTCTGAATATAAATCTAATGGAACCAAATAAATGGGAATTTTGAATGAATTGCACTATATTTTAATCATCACTTATTATTTAAATGGTTAATGAAAAATCAGTTCCTCAAGGAGAAACAGTTTCATGCATGACTTCATTATACTTTCATTTTTTCTCACATACCAGAAATAAGACTGCTCTGCAAATAGCCTGTTAATCACCTAAACTAAATGTTAATCCTGTTAACCTACTTCCAGTGTTTAAATCTTGTTATGTTAATGTCATAGCAATAATTAAAAAAAAATTTAAAAAGATAAACCTTTTTACACTCTCAAAAATGTTTTCTAAGAGAGCTATTCATTTCTCTCAGAAAATACTGTGTATTTGCAAAACAGAAGACTGCTTTCATCTGTGTGTTTCCAGTAAATCTGAGCTTCCCCTAACCGCCTTTCTCTTTTTCCTTTCAGCTTGCAATAGGCCATCTTCCAAGAATCTGCTAACAAGTGTGAACAAAAATCAAGATCTCTCCTGAAAGTGCAGCACATGGAACAGTCCCTAAAATCAATTTCTATTGTAGTTTCAAATCATCTTTAATAGCCCAGATAAATGCAAATAAGTGCAAACAGTGTATATATGCAGGACTGTGTTAGTAGTATGCATTATGCTTTCCACAGAACTGTCAGGAATGTGAACAGTTTTTGATATTAAGTTTACAAAGTTGTTTAATAATTTCTATTCATGAGTATTGAAATAAAAAAGACTATATATGAAACACAGAACTCAGGTGCAATTTTTTTGTGAAATTAAAATTTATTCTTTGGGTTGTTAAAATTCCCTCTCCCAGTGCATTATTAATAAATTTCAGCATTTACTTAGAGTTTGTTCGAATTTTTCCAAGTGGCATGACTAGCCATAATTTATTTGGAAGCAAAATGGAGAGTCTTCTTCTGTCTCATACTAGCATATGACAGAGAAGGCAATAGTGTATTCTAGAAATAACTTCATGATTTCCATAGCAATGAAAGCTTTGGATGTACAAAACAGGCTCTATCAAACTCTGTGCAGTTTTTTTCTTTTATAAATATCTTAACTTTTTTGGTTTTTTACTCTGAGGTGTAGGAAATTAGAATCCTTAATCATTGGCTAGAATCCTTAATCATTGCTTTATGAAGGGCAGCACTGAAAATTTTAGTCTATGCTGTTCAGATAAATTAAGCTTTGTTTTGTTCTGCTTTTAGAAGTTTACATACTGTGCAAATATATTAATACAGATTAAATAGACTTTTGAAAAATGTGCACCAAGCCCACCAATTCAGATTCACCTCTCCTTTTCCAAGCAGCACTGGTTTAAACGTCTGATAATCCTGTTTGCATGGACCAAGATGCATCACATGCCCATGATGGATTGCCTTCATAACAAAATTACAAACTTAGGTACTTAGAATGAGAGAATCACATCATGGTTTGGGTTGGAAGGGACCTCTAAAGACCTTCCAGTTCAACCCTGTCATTCCTGTCTCCTAGCATGACATTGAACATTTCCAGTAATGGGCATCCCAGCTTTTATGGGAATCCTGTTTCAGTGTCTTATCACCCTCATAGTAAAGAATCTCCTTCATACTAAGCCTAAATATACACCCTTTCAGTTTATAATTGTTTGCCTCTCCCCCTGTTGCAACAGACAGTAGTAAAAGTTTTTATCCATCTTACTTATACAAACCCCCTTTTACATATTCAAAGGCCAGATAAGTTGTCGGAAACCTCTCCAGGCTGAGCAACCTGAACTCTCTCAGTCTTTCTTCACTGCAGAGATGTTCAGTCTTTCTGATCATCTGTGTCACTCTTCTGGTCCAGCTCCAATAGGTCCATGTTTTCTTGTCCTGTATCTGGATGCAGTAGTCCAGGTGACATCTCATGAGAGCAGAGAAGAAAAAAATCATCTCACCCTCCGGCCACACTTCCTTCTATGCAGTGTGGGGTATGATAGCCCTTTTGGGTTGCAACTGTATATTGCTGGCTCATGTGCAATTTTTCTGGTTACTGGTGAATGAAAAAGTCCTTTCAGTCCTTTCATTTTTCTTACTAAGGAACCAAAAAGATGAAAAATGAAATGCAGAGTCAAAACAAAATGCTTTCCAGTGCAAAATGGATTAATGGGATGGGGATGGGAATAAGATGGGGAATTTGTGCTGATTTGAAAATAGCACAATATGTGGAAGATGCACAGCACATGCATTTAGATATTTCAAAAAGGAAAAAATATTCTGCATGAAAATCAGGCCATTTCACTACACAGTACACCTTAGTGTTTGACATTCCAGCCACACACTGGGAACTTCGGAAATCTGCTAGAATGCAAAGAAATGAGCTGCAGATTTCCTTATCTTTTCTCTTTGTTTTGAAAAAGACCATAGCACTCAGTGTTAGCCAAGAATAGTCTTCCTATTTAGTGTATTCAAAAAGTGGTGATGTCGTACTGGAGAAAGACATCTGGCACAGCTTGTGGAAAGCCTATTTTGGAAGCTTAAAAAAGAAAAAAAAAAGAAGTTGTGTAATCCATGGGAAAGCTAATCTTCCTATGTGTGCTTACTTTTTGTTTCTTAGCCAGCTTTCTTATTTCTGTTCTTATGCTTCTGACAATACGTTGTAAAATGGAAACATCCCATGGAAAATTTTGAAATTTTGCACGAGTCTCACTAAGTCATTCCTTCTGAGGCTCCATAATCCACAGAACTTGTTTTGAAACTTATTACAAAGAATTCTTCTTAATTATTTTTTATTAACACACTTTAGTAATCTCTTGCAAGAAAAGTCCCATCCAAAAATACTCACAGATTTTGATTCTAAATGGAACCAGATTTTGATTATGTGTTTACACATCAAATGTTCTGAAAACTAAATACCTTCCATTTAGTGCATGAAGTAAAGGTTAGATACTGAGCTGTTAGCTTTCAGGGAGCAGTAGCTTCAGGATAGAGGCACATATGTTAAAACATGAACTAAAATAACATAGTTGCTTTACCCCTATGGGTAGCAGAGGAATTATAGCAGTCTTATGTATAGCTACTGCAGTAGATGTAACAAAACACCTAGGTGTTAACTAATCTCCTTTTACTTGGACTACCAAAGCTTCTTCAGATCTTAAGTTGTCAGTAGTATTTAATAAAAATTAATAAAAATTTCAGTGTGTTGAAAGAATATTTTAATTTGAAATTATTCTGGACTCATTTTCATAGTGGTTTAAATAATTATATTACTTCTTTAGCTTCATCTCTTGATTTTTTTTCTCTTTATTATTTTTCCCTTTTTTTTTTTCCTTTGTCCCTTATATGTTAATTTGCAGTACAATACACATGGAAGAGAAGTTGAATTACCAACAATTAACTCATTTCAAAGAGATAGCTCCACCTAGTGCCTCAGTCATACATAATTTTAAATCTATCTTTTCTTGTACAGAGTAGAACTAACAATAATTAATACTTACACTGCTGAAAAAATAAAAAATTGAGCAAACAGGTGAATGCGGCATCTTAGATACTATTCAAAAGCAATTTTAAATATATATTCTCCTTGAAGGAGCTGAATTTGCATCATCTTTTTGTGTCTAAATTTAATTCCAGGATTCTCTGATTCCTGATGCTGTTACTAGGAACAATTGCATGGAATAATCTGTTGGAGGAAAACATTCATCATCAATTTTCTAAGACATCCTATTCTGTTTTGTTTAGGAATGTTTGAAGACTTTGAGTACATGCAAGAAATTGCTCTTATATGTCCCATAAAGACTGTTCGGTAGTTATATGCAAAAGAAAACATGCCTACAAAACTTGGGTTGTGGAAATCTAATGTATTGGAGCATTGGTAATCCAACTATTACTGGTTTTGAGTATTCATTGGTTTTAAAGTGCCTGCCTATGAATTAAGTAATGGTAAAACAAATTCTTTCCCTTACATACTTGTGAATTAACTAATGGTAGAATAACTTGTTACCTCACCCTAGATTTTGCCATGGCATTTGATAGTTTGTCGAGAACTTTTTCCGGTATAATCATATTCGCTTGTGTATAAAAGCACTTTCCTGAAAACTAAAACACACAAAGAGGAATAAACAGAAAAGTTGCAATACTTATATTTCATGAGTTACTAGACCTGGGATGTCCAATACAGTATGCAAGGAAAGTGCAACAAACCCCATATTATTTAGCATACTCTTTAATCGCCTGAGGAAAGAGATAAAGAACACTTTAAATAGGTTTGCAAACAATGTTAAAGACATTGGAACAAAATTGAGAACAAGAAACAGCAAGGAGAACTAGGAAATATTAACAATGTGAAAGCATTAAGTACTGGGACTGAGAAACCAAATGAGAATCAAAATGTTGGGTAAATAATTATGTGGGACTATAATCTTAAAATAACTAACCAAGAACATTACTGTCAGGCTTAATGATGGCACTAACAGCAGATAAGTTACAGACAGGTTTGAAAATAAAAATAGAGAAGTTTTCTTAGGTCTCAGCTATAATATAAAGTACCAAGCTGTGAGAAGTGGACTTATTATTTTCTACAAACCTGTGATGATCTTGGATGTCACACTTCCTTTCGAATATACAAGCTTTGAACCCTTCCCAGTAAACAGAAACATTAGATTTTCAGAGACTTTCAAAGGTCATTGAATAAAACACATGATAAAATAGCATACTGAAAACTAACATTTTTGTCCAACTAATTTCTTAGATTGCAATCAGTAAGCTTTTCACAGCTTTGGAAGGGTGCCATAAATCAGAATTTTAATAATCTTTCAACTCAGATTTTATTTGTAAGTAATTTGTTCCAGAAATTATTTATGTGATATTTGTAAGGTTTGTAAGCAAGACATTATATACCCCAAATTATAAGTTTCTAGGAAAATTAGCCCAAAAAATTTAATGAAAAAATTTACTAATGGTATTTTATTCTAGAAAGAATAAAGATCCAGAAAATCTTTCAAAGTTAGAAAAACACTACAGAATTTATCAGTGTCAATATTTAATTTCTTAATGGGATAAATCTTGGCAGCTAAATAGAATATTCAGTCCTAGAGTACTTCCTCAATTACCTGGATAAATGCGTACATTGTCCTCAACAAAAGTCAAACTCTTGGTTGCTTTCAAAACTTATTCCATCAACCAACGGGTTTATGCGTTGAAATAATAAATGAATGCTACCAGATCATCTTCATTACATTAATCTTTTTTAGAGATATGCCTTTCTCATTTAATGCATAAATGATAAAATTATATTCACTCCAAATAGCATCATATTTTTTCCAATTATTAAAAAATTCATTTAACAAAGGTTCAAAACTAGCAAAGAATAAGAACAGCTTGTAACTGAGTTTTGTGGAAAGACTATTGATTAAATATTATTCATATTCATGTTTATATTCGTATGAGTCGATTTTAAATGCACATATTATATGTATAAGTTTACAAATATATGTATCACCTCATCACTCTCTACAACTACCTGAAAGGAGGTCTTAACGAGATGGGTGTTACCATTTTCTCTGTGGTAACAAGTGACAAGACAAGAGGAAATAGTCTGAAGTTGTTCCTGGGGAGATTTTATACTGCTTGCTAGGAAATATTTCTACACCAAAAGAGTTATCAAGCTCTGGAACATCCTCTCCAGGGAAATGATGGATTCACCACCCTTGGGGGTGTTCAAAAGATGTTTAAGTATAGTGTTTAGGTACATCATTTAGTGGTTATTTGGCTAGGTTCATGGCTGGATTCAATGCTCTTAGGGTTTTTTTCTGCCTAAATGGTTCTGTGTCTTAGGTTTTCATTAGGTAGACAACGATATTTCTACACTTGAATAGTTTACTGGCATGTAGACAAAAGCTACAGGTAAAAACATAGCCACAAGTTTTGTTCTTAGAGGAAGAAAAGAGTATTTCAAAACCTGCTGTGAAAGATGTCTAAAGGAATGACTTTTCCTTTCTAGAGGAAGACCAGACAGAAAGCTGAGAATGTGTACCAGAAATGTTCACCAGCTAGTCAAGAAATTTAAATTATGTATGCTGATTGCTGTTTTGTAATGGTAGAATTTCAGCCAGAGTGAAAGTGTAGTGTTCGTCTTCATTCCAGAGAAATATGATTTAAAGTTGAAATGCCAAAAAATACAGAATTCATTCCCACCTTTCTTAACATATTTAGTGGGAGCAACATTCTTTATAGATGTTCATACATACATATATGCATTTCTGAATTTAACTTCCCTACTCTTAGGTCCTGGACAATGATACTTGAATATTTTTCTTATAGATTAATATATTTTCCATATTTTTCTTGGATGATAATATCATCCAATGCAATCAGCTCAGCTCTCTACTACCTTTAATGAAATAAATATATTTTAAAATATTGACTGATCTAATCAGTCTCTTATCTCTCTAACGTTTTTCTTTCCATTTTGTTTTTGCCATAGTTTTGATGCCACTTAATGTCAAATCACTGCAATAGATCTTAAAAATTCTTTCCTGCTTTTTTTATATTCTTTTAAAAATGTAATCATATTTTTACTCATAATTATGGTGACAAAAATGAACTGAAAATAAACAAAATATTGAAATAACACTGGAGTGAATACGTGTTATGGGGCCTAACGTATTTGGGAAAGGAAGTTTTTCTTTGCATCAGAGTCCTTAGGGATGGCTCTGAAGACATCTGTAATTTCTTTCTCTTCTGGGAAAATTTACAAAACTTGTAACATAGTTGTTTAGACTCTAAGCAAAAATCTACTTCTCCTTCTTTGGGTCATGAGCTGGCCAAAAAGTTTTTGGAGGAATGTTCAAAAGAACAGGTCTTTGACTGTCTACCTGAAAACTGCTTATGGATGTTAGTGTCTCAAAAAAAACTTTAATTTTTGCAAAGAGCTCTAAATAATTTCATTACAGAACAGTAAGAAAAACTACTTTCATATTTTTAATAAATTATTTAATAACAATTATTTTAGTAATAATTGGATTAGAAAGAAAAAGGATAGATGAATAGTTTAATAGAATTCTGAAATGCTATAAAAATATTTTACATATTGCATTTGTTATGGTAAATGTCACTTTTAAAATCAGTCAATTCAAATTTGCAAGGTTTGCAAGATAATTCTGTACTGGTAAATTGAACTAACTTTAAAGTGCACTAAGATAATTAATGCTTGAAAAACTGATTCTAAAAATATAATCTACAAATATATTTTTTAAACTGGATAGAATATTCAAAAGCATTTATTTAAAGTCCTTATACTTTCTACAGAATTTCAAAAGATATTGTCTATCTTATTTTTCACTTTAATTAAATGTCTGAACAACACTTTATTATAATGATACTAAAGGAGAAAAAAAGTTAAAATATTTGTCAGTTATAAAAGAGAATCATTTACTGGCAAAATTTTTTATTGGATCAAGTGTTACAAAGTAAAGAAAGAAATGACAAAAAAACCACCCCTAAAACTGCAAAGCAACAATCTAAAAAGGTCATTTCATACTTGACACAATCAGTTATCAGTTGTTTTCTGTCAGTTGTCCTCAGTATTTATATCAGTTAAAACTAGAACTATGTGAAATATTTGTCCATGGACACAACTTCAGACTTATGGACTTTAGTGCATTCCAAATTAATGGGGACACAAAATCAGGTTGTCAGTGCAGAGCACAAACAGAAAATGTGATAAAAACACAAGGTATAAAACTGAAAGAAACAATAAATTATCTTATTATATAAGAGATCTATAGTTGAAGAAATATTTATATCTGAAATAAAAATGTTCTTTGACAGATTTTCAACATCTCAATCTATAGATAATACATTAAACATTGAAAAGTGTAAGTTTGCAGAAAACTATGAAAAGAAGAGAGTTGGAGCCCAAATCAGGTCAAAGTCATTGCTCATCGATATGGAATGGCCCCCTGGTCACTGCTTAACACTTCAAAAACACAGGAATATCAAAGTTGTTCTAACACCTCCATCCTTTGAGCCTCAGAGAGCCCAGAGATCCTTTGAGAACCTCAGAGATGAGAATCCTGGGGAACTGTCCTGGTTTTACCTTTTCTTTTCTGATTTTCATAAGACAGTCATTGTGGGGAAAAGGTGATGGTGTGCAGTATGTATAATGTGTACAGTAACCAAAACCATGTTTAAATTTCCCATTTTATGCAAATAAAGAGATATATAGAGAAAATCTCCTCATGCTGACATAATCTTTCTTTCACAGCTCAACAGACAACAGACATGACTTGGGAAAAGTATATGCATATTTTTGTGATTGTGTGATGTTAATCAACATGGATTTCCTGTCTTGATCTCATAATTTGAAAAACAGGTCTAAAGATGTGTAAACTGATTTTGCAATTAACTGATTTCTTTTTTCTCAGCCACTGAACTCAATTTTTCTGCTTAACAATTGGATATTAGAGAAGAGGGAAGGGAACAAGGGGAGGAAGGAAAATAGACAAAACTTTTGGAGAAATTTCACTTCTACTGCTTGATGAAATTTTGAACCATGTCTTTTGTCATTTAAAGACCCTGAATTTATTCTGAGATACTGACTATAGAACAATCCCAACTTGTCCCTAGAGTGGTTGCACTTTAGTGACAAGAAATAACTGTGGACAAAAGTAGTAAAAATGCTCATGTCTGGAGATTTTAAAGTAAACTCTTCATTTACCAAATTTAATGAAGCATACAGATTCCAATCTTTAGTCTGTATTTAAACTAAATGGGACATGGTTAACAGTAGAGGCCAGAAAATTTGCTTACTGTGGTAGCTAGGAAGCTTACTTAAGAAAATAAATATGCAGACTTACTCCATAACATAGAGAGTGAACAGGATATTTTCTTGGATGCTGGGTGAATATTTTAGATATAAAATTTTTTTAAAAAGACAAAATTGCAGTTCTTGTACTACTTCTTCAACCAAAATGGTTCAGTGAAACTTGGTCAAGTAGACAGATTTTTTGAGAAGGGTTTATGAATGACAAGAATAAACTCAATATCCTGTAACTGTTCTCTTAACACTTCATTCTGAATCACAAGCTCCTCAATCAGGAATGTCTAAGAGAGTATTAGAAAGCTTCAGAGGAGTTAAATTAATAAATTTATTTCTAGTTATGATTACTTCTGAAAAATCAGAATTTCCTTTGTTTTGTGGGAATAATGGTCCATGCTTCAAAGCTCTGCAAAGCTGAGTAACCTAAATCCAACAGAGATATTGCCACACTGTGCTGTGGGAGCTGCTGCAGTTTCTGACCACAGAGGAACAAGGGATTCAGGGAAGAGCTAACAAGCACTGCACATACAGCCTGGCCTCCAGGCCCTTCTGCACAGAGCCCTTAGACACAGGGTAAACTCACACAGAAACTTTGGCAGCAGAGGCTGTGGCACCCTCTTGGTGCTGGCAATTACACCTCGCTATATTCTCCTTATCTTCCCTTATTCAAAGAGAACATTCCCTCTGTTTTAGAACACAGAAATGTGTCAGTGTAAGAAGATTGAAAGACAGGGAGATGAGAATCTCTGCTATGGATACAGTCTGCACTTGATGTGAAGTCAGCTCTTGTATTGATGCTTTTCTCTGTTAGAAATGTTTTCTTTGATTTGCATGTTTGATTAGAGCTACAAACAAGAATGAATCACACTTTAGTATCATAGAAACCCTAGAATTTTGACACAGACATGCTTTGCTATCCTTAGCAGAATGTCTTTCAAGAAAAAGCACCATCAGTTTGGATTTTAGCCTTTCTAATAATTGTATTTGTTTATTTCTCACTAAAAACTATAAGTAATGAAAATAAAATTTAAAATGTTAAAATTATGCTATATAATATTAAAATTTAAATAACACATTATATTGTTAATTGTTTCTATATGGTTTATATATTGCAATGTATAGCAGTAGGTTGCCTGTTATTTTATTGACTTAAAGAAAAATATAGTCTAATATACTGCAACAAAACTACTAAAAAATAACAAATTACAGAAAAATGTGCTAGAGAAGAAAGATAGTGGATATCAAGTCTGTGATACTTCTATTATTCTGTACATTCTACAGAAGAATGGTCATTCTATGAAGATTTTTCTTAGAGAAATATTACAAAAGAATGTACTTTCACATATACGTGAAAAGACACAAAGAATTTT
The DNA here is from genome assembly GCF_903797595.1 of Erithacus rubecula. Lineage (NCBI taxonomy): Eukaryota > Metazoa > Chordata > Aves > Passeriformes > Muscicapidae > Erithacus > Erithacus rubecula. The sequence continues at coordinate 24,211,887 of NC_136686.1, read as the reverse complement.
AAAAATTCTTATTTTTCTTTGTTATCTCTTCTGTTAGAAATCCAGTATCCTACTAGAACTTTACTTGACTTCATACTAATTTGGTAATATACAAATTTAAAACTGCTTTGGACATATTTCTCTCAAGTGCATACAAAAATGGATAAAAGGTCAAATGTATAAATCACTTAAGAAAAAGGCATTCCTTCACTAAGAGAGGTGTTATTAGTGAGAAGGATAAGAACATACACACTTCTGATCACAGTTTAAAGTGTGTTTTCAAGTGCCATTGCTAAGATTCAAGTTTTATAATTAAATTCCTATTAAACAAAGATGTCATCTAGTTTGCTCAGTGGTTATTTTTTTATTGATGTCTAAGACAACAGTTTATTTAAAGCCTCAGTTTTTTATAGTAAGGTATAGTTCAGATTACTAACACTTCATCCCACTAGGATCATTCCTTTGGCAAAAGGGCAACTCACTGTATGTTCAAACCTATTTTCCCTTCATATAATCTGTTTTATAACTCAGTGATATGGTTACAACACTACAATTTTTAAATTAGCTGTTTTCTTCTCTGTTTTGTTGTTTCGTTCCCCCCCCTCCCCACTCTCTTTCTTCAGTTTTCAGCTCCCTGTAGTTGTGGTCAAGCTGTCACCATGAACACGCCTCCTCTCAAAGCAAAATTTCCCGACATATATTCATGTCAGAAGAAGTAATAAATTTCCGCCTCCATAACAAATCCTTGAAAAGTGCCACTTCAATGAAGGTGAAATAAAAATACAGACTAATAAGAAGTTAACAAGCAGACAACTCAAGACATATTATTCTTTTTTATGCAGTCATGTAGTAGAGATTTTCTCTTTCTGTTTTTTTCTTTATATAAATAAAAGATATAACAAGATGCTCATATGAACTGTACCTACAGATTTAGCTTTCAATATTTTTTGAGACATGTTTCACATCTTCTGATGAGCAAAGAGATTTTATCTGGGGGTCACTGACCACAAGGCCATGGCCCATGAAACTCAGCATCTTCTGCAGCAGTGGCACTTCAGAGAGAGTGTAAAATTCTCCCTCAAATTGCTGTTTTATAGACATTAATGTAGTTCTATCTGATGTCCAGCTTCAAGAACAAAAGATTTTGGAAATATCCTGAGTGATCCTGTGAGCTATGGCAGCACCTCTGCTCTACTCTGAGGCAGATATCTCTGGTTTTCATCAAGTAGAATCCAGGAGGTAATTCAAAGAGAAATAGATTTCTTTTCCTTCAGTTTGTGGCCATCACGACTAGTTCACCATTCTGTTTCACTTCTGGGCAGCAATGAACAGTAGGAAAGAATGAGAAGATTGCTATCTAGAGATTGCAAGTTTTTTTCTGTTTGGTTTTTGTTGGTTTTTTGGGTTTTTTAATAAATTTTGTTTTGGAAACTTTTGGAAAGTTTCATGATCTGAAACTCCCTCACAGTAACTTGAAGTTTGGGTTATATAAGTTCAGAAATATGTATCAGTTTCAAAAAGATTCATACCTCCAATATTTTAGCTACAAAAACTGAGTTATCAGATTTCCTGCTGTCAGCTGCAAAATGCTCTATTTGTTTTCAAAAACTCAGGATTCTTTATAATGGTAATTTTAAAAATATTTTTCCTACACCCAAATTATCTGCAAAAGACTAGGAATTTTATAAATTAAATTATTATTTGCAACTTTGTAAGCATCTTATGACCATTACTTGGAGTTTATTTGTATTTTCTGTCTGTCTTTCCTGTTCAATTCCTTTGAATGAGAAATGAGAGAAAGGAAGAAATCAGAGTACTCTAAGAATGGAAAATACTTCAGGAGTCATAAAATATTTTTGTATTGTTTAGTTCAGTGTCTGAGACACTCTCTGTAAAATTAAGACAAATTCCTAACTAGCCACTGTAACCTAGGCAGATTACTGTGTTCAATATATGTATGAAAGGAATGTAACAGAAATCTTTTCTTTTCGCAGGCACCATATATTTGCCAAGACGGCTTATCCTATATTTTGAAGTTAAAGGTGTGGGAATGGACACATGAGTGATGAAGATATTCTTGCTTTTTCATTCAGAACCTCACAATTCTGTTCTATATGACTCCAATGACATTTTAAGCAGATGAACAGAACAGTGAATTAAAGACCAAATGCTTAGTTATCTGAGGACTTTTTTTCTTTTCTGTGATTTAAAATTCATTCTCTTCAACTGAGTCCCACATTTAAACCTTGCAGACTTTCCAAGACAATAGAAGTGCTTTGGTATAAAGAGCAAAATCATCTGAGAAAATCCACCCATATGAAAGAAGACCTCTGTTCTGAGCCTCTTGAAACCTGTTTGGATTACTGAGAGTTGGTGGCATGAAATGGATACCTGGACTTTTTGTGTTGGAAGCAACAGCCTATAATGTCTTCAACAGCAAGCCTTTTGTTTCTCATTAAGCCTATTCCCATTCTCATGTGACAGGTAAAGAAATCACTGCCTTGCACATTTTTAATTTTCATATAAAAACTTCTGTTCAAAAGATAAGTACTACATTGTCTATCTATGACTTAAAAACTGCACAACACACTGGTACTAATAACTGCACCTGATACCAGAAATATAAGCTGACTGTTGATTAATAGAAGACTTCATGAAATACCCTTATCTGAATTGCTATAGCATTGCAGAAATAGGAAATAAAGTAGATTTTCTTTGTAAATGGAGACTCTAATTTTTAGATACATTCTCTGAGTCTTATGCAATCCTCAACAAATGAATATTAGAGATCTGCGGTGTGAATAGGGAATTTCTTTCTTTCATAGAGACTATTTTTCTCAGGCTTAGGTGTTTTGCTCACTGAGGAGTAAGACAAAACAGAAATCCTACAGCTCCAGAATTTAGCACTATGTATGAATTTATGCAAGGTGTGAGAAAATCCTCATGTTATCTCTTCTCAAAAATCCAGAATATAAGAGGATAATGTCAGTTCACTTTGGACAAAGCCCACAGATAAGAGAAATATGCACATTCTTTAGGAATTTACTATAGATAGGAAATTGCTGTAGATAAAGAGTCAAAATGGAACCTTAGTCCGAATCTGGCCAAAGGCACAAGTTTAATCTTTTTGTCTATTTTGTCTTTTTTTGCTAAAACCGAAAAAACAACTTGTCCTAAAAAAGGAGCAAAATATGTGGAGAAATAAGTCTCAGTGTGAAGACTGAGATATGGTGGTCACTTTTAACTTGACTTGAGAGCTGGGAAATTAGGTTTAAACATTCCAGTGTAGATATCTGGGTGTTTAAGAAAAGTTAAGTGTTTAAGATGTCATTATCATCAAGTGAAACATATTCTGTTCCATTGATAGGGTTGGGTCAACTTGAATAGGTGCCTAATTTTGGTCAGTTTAGTATTTCCTTTAAAACTTGAATTATTGTGTTCTAGTTAAATCGATAATAAAATTTCAAAATATATTATTCTGTTTCTACAAATTATTACATTGCTATGACTCTTGAAGAACTTCCACTATTTCCCCCAGCCTTACTTATCCATCCTTGCTTTGCAGTGGGATGGGCCTCATTCTTATATGGTGTGGTACCCTAGAGCACCGTGAGAGAGTATTCAATGTTCCTGTGACTTCTGCTCTCCTCAAGTCACAGTGATGACTTTGCTTTTTCTCTGAGGCTTCCATATGGAACAGAAATCCCCAAAGTCCCTTTGTATCCTCCATCTGTGAAGGAAAACCACAAAGTTTTTTGTGAGCCTACACTAGGATGATTATGTATAATTAAACTCTTCTAATGAAGTCATATATCATGGTTAGCTCTGATGTATTTTCCAATAATATCCAAAACACTCTTTTTTAATCCAATCATTGTAGCAGAATAAATAGAAACTTTCCAAATCATTCTGCAGTAAATCCCTGTCAGGGCCCTAAAGCACACAGTTTTTTAGCTCCCTACATGGACCTCAGAGCTCCACATTTTCTTTGGTCCAGGAGCTCTATCAACACTTCGGGCTGGGCTGGCCTGAGTGCATTGCTGGTGTAACTGGATCCAGTCTTGTCATCTGATGTTAAATTTCCATTTTTCTTTCCTGAACTGATCTTGAAGCTTTCTCTGAGTTACCTTGCCTCTGTCTGATGAGGTGCCAATGGGACTGGTTGCCTCCACTGCCTTGTTCTGCTCCCCTGTGCCTTGATTTTGGGGATTACTGCCCTGCTGCTCTGGGGGCACCCTCAGCTCCCATCTCAGCTTCCCTCTGGAGTAGCCTCCCTCTGGCAGCTATGGACAGTCTCCAGGTAAACGAATCCACGTCTACCAGTATGTGTTCATAAACACAAGAAATTACTTGGAAATTTACAGAAAAATAAAATATGCATATTTTATGTACAGAAGTAGGTTAAAGACTGTGTCAGTGAATTTGGAATGTCTCTCCTTACTTCACTTTCTGAAGGCACCCACTTCATTGTCTTCACACTTCCACACCAACAATAATTTAGAAATATTCAGTTTAAAACTTTAATTACTCCTAGCTGTAATAGCAGAAATTTGTGCCTGAATTTTGAACATAAAAGTGTGGAGAGGCTATTATCAACTGCCAGACACAGCTGGCTGAATGTAAGCATGTAAGGTGACAATGATGTTTTTACTACTTTTACTATTTCTCTTGCCTAGATTCATACAACTGTCTTAGAGTTTTTACTTTTTTTTCTTTTTTTTTTTAAGAGATTGTATGCCACTACTGTACTTCAGAGTCCAACATTTTGCCATTTGGGATTTCCTTCAGTTTGCTAATATAACTTATTTGACAGGTGTTCATGTGTCACCCAGCTTTCTGCCAAATGTGGTGTTTGGTGTATCCTGCTTGTCGCTCACTTCATCTGTAGCAGAATTTAAGTTATTTGCAAGGAAAAGTGCTGGAAAAGGAAACAGCTGAGGCATTGTACAGTCAGCCAGGAAGAGTGGATAGAATAGTTACTTCTCTGTCTCATTCTCCCTACGTGGTTTTGTGACATACATGGCAGAAATGAAGTAAGAATTAAATTACTTCTGCATAAAGACCAACAAAATGTTGATTTATTATGATAATAAATTCACATAATTACTACATTCTCATGGAATACTCTGTCTGACTTAATATCAGGTAAATTATGTGATGGGAGCAGTACAAGAAATTATGCCATTGAAAATGAAGCTACCATTTTGAAACTGATAGAAGTGTGGAAGCCCAACAACATCTTTACTGTACCCTCAGATGTGGTACCCAGACCACATGGTTTTGTCTTGTCTCCTTCTTTATTTTTTTCTTTCTTTTGTTTTTTTCTCCCCGTGGTAGAGAGAGGGGAGCAGTGGCCTGGGCAGGGGTGGGTATCTGGGGCTCACTTTTTGTGGAGATTTCTGTTCATCTTTGGCTTTTAGCTGTAGCCTTGTTGGAGCCTTAAAAACTTACCTGTACACAGAGTGCTGTAACTGACCCACACAGAAACAAGAGTTAATTCAATTCAACTAGGCAATACCCCTGTATTAACTTTCAGCTACTTTTGTTGATCTTTTCCTCCTTATTTATCTCTGTGGTTTTTTTGCCCCCCTCATGCCATTCCACAATGCTGCCTCTGTTTGGGCTCTCAGGAAAGTAAGACAGACCTGCTGGATGCACTGATGCCAAGGAAATGGTTACCTTAGCAACAAAAACAAGGTGAAAGCTCTCAGAATTATTTTGCTAATCAATGTAATTTCTATTCCCAGTCTTAGACAAAGAGAAGGCAAAGGCATGAATCCACAAATTATTGTGTTACCACATCCTCTCACGTATCTTGAAAAGCTACATATCAATGTAACCAGTACACATTTCAATATTTTAAATAAGAATTCTCATTGTCTGAAAATAGTTTTTTAATTAATTTTTACCACTTTGCAACTGAAAAACTAAAAAAGCTTATAACAAGTACGTTTGTGCAGCACTCTACATTATATACAAATTGCCATGAAAAGGAAGATCACCACATCTAAGGACTGTTTTGTGCTCTATGACTAGGAATTAACACACTTTTTGGTATCAGGGTATTTTATAATTTTCAACACTAGTTATAATGAGTATTGTTTTTTTAAGGACAACATTTAAAAATTAAAAAAAAAAAAAGTCCATTTTACAGGTTTTGCAAGTGGCTATATTCTAAGAAACTATGGAGGAGATATTCCATCCTGTGCCTTTCACAAAGAACATTTATGACAGGTATGAGTTTTAAATAGGCTTCCAAAAGGCGAAAAACTAAAGAAAAAGTATTTTCCTGAGAAACCATAAGAGTTATGTATAAAACTAGGGGATTTTTTCCCTAAATTTTTTACTTATCTGTTTACTAACAGAAAAAATGATCCTTAAAAATTGCATCTTGTAAACTTGCTTATACAAGATGCCATTAGATTATAGCTGCTTACTCTGCTGCCAAAGATGAATTTGAAAGCAATGCCCATTTACTTCTTTCCTCAAGCTCTGTCAGCATGATATTTCCTCAACATATTGCTGGGTGTTCCAGAGGAAAAGCCTCCTGTTCTCAAGGCAGCAGGTGAAACATTCATACACATCTTGCCAATTGAATAACAGATGCAAAATGCATAGATTGCCTCTGCATTTCCTTTAAAGAATTTAATCCTCTGATGAAAAGGCTGATCTGATACAGATACTCTAAACTGCAGTGTTTTATGTGCTATAATATAGAATGCAGAGACACCATGTGTGGGTTTGAAGAAAAAGATCCAAAAATACCTTTGGAAAGGGAAAAAGAAAAGTACCATTCACACACACTTCAAAATAAAAAAATAAAATTTCAGAACAGAACATTTTAAAAATGAAGATGTAAATAATTTTGTTGTCTAGTGTTTTTTGCTAATTTAAAACTTGCAGAAATTTAAGTGCAATTAAAAATGTTACATTTTTTGGGTAGATTCAAAAGGTATTCTTCCAAATAGGAGTCTTAGGTCCTGTTTACTGCACCTTGTTCACACAGAAGATTTTATTAAGATAGTAATGAATCTGTTCTAGTTAGAACACAAGTCATGTTTTCTTGGAAGGTATACAATGACAATATGCCTAAAAAAATGTTTTAATATCACTTGCAAAATTCCCTCTTTGCTACAGAATTTTATTTCTTCCCTAATTTGCATTACAATTCTGTTGTTCAGGTCCCATTCAACAAAGTCTTTTTGGGAATGTTATTTTCATCATCTGCATACTGTAGGATGGAAATCAAGAATCTTCTATTAAGAAGTTAGGCAAAGGCTAAGACTGCATAACATTATCAGTATTTGTTATTGCAAGTAGTTATGAAATCAGTACATATTCCTTATACACTTATGATATGAACTAATTGGATTGTCTTGGGATATTTCTGAGGATATTAGCATTCTTGTTAAGATCACTGTTTTGCAATACAGAATCTCCTGTAATTTTCAGGCTAATGTACCTTGGGCTCATGTCCTGAAGAGTTCTCAAGAGCAGTGGATTCCTTACATATTAAATTAGATACCCTTTAATGCCACAACTAATGGGCTTCATTTATTGATAACCTTATAGTCTAGTGGTCTAAGGCTAATTTAGAACTAATCTGAAATATAAACCCCAGAAATACATCTCAGACTCACTCCTACTGCACTGCATTCCTTCTTTTGTATACACAACTTCTATATAATGTTGTATGAGAAGGCACATGTTGACCCCAATGGTGAAGTATGAACAGCTCATCAAGGGAAAAGTATAATCTCGCATCATTTTATTGATCCCATCAGACTGTGCAGGAGAAACTAAAAGAAAAATTAATCAAGACACTCTAAAATTGCCCAGAACACTATATGTTCATTGTAGTTTTTAGTTTTGTGTTGATTGATTTAGATTCATTTCAGTGATCAGGATTGAGAGCCTGATCTCAGACTAAAAATTTTGGGAAACTGCTCTAAATATTTTAATTAACTTGTCTATTTTTCCTATCAGTCTTAGATTTATATCTGGCTTTAATAGGAGGATCCTCTGTCATTTTTGTATTGCTATACTAACATCCAGAAACCCTTAAAACTTCAACAGGTATGAGACTTACTAAGTATAAAATATTACCAGAAGATGTTAACAAAACAAAACAAAACAAAACAAACAAACAAACAAGCAAAAAAATAAAAAAGAGGAAAGTTGTAAACACACATAGTTTTAAGAGAATGTGTTTCAATGAACCAGTGAATCAATGTCTAGCCACATTAAGAGAATGTGTGAGGGAATGCATTTAGGTCTGGTGAAAGTACACTACAAGTCCAAAACCACTTTGTCTTAGCACTCTCTGCATGATTCTTTGAGAGTTAGAGCTGCCAAATTGGATCAAAGTGCAGCCAAACCATTCTTTGTTTGTCCAGGTGTCATAGAGAAATCTTCCAATTTCCCTTGCTTATAGCCTGGTATTATGAAGCCATTACCCTTACAGAACTCTGATAACATTACATTTACTTTGAATGACACTAAAGAAATGCTAACTAAAATAAGATGTTCCAAATTATGTATAAAGTTGGAGTTTTTTGTTAGCAACTTACAAGATTAGTATTTTTCCTATTTTACAGAGAATTTTTGCTTTATGGCTTCCATTTTCATGACTAAGAGATGACTGAAAACTATATAGGCCCATCCCTTAAACAGCACATATGATGCAAATCTGATACTTCCAGGGATCTAAAAATGTCATCAGATATTCAGAGAAAAAGACAAATAGCCAAAATTTTCTACAGGTGTATAAGAATATATATACAGAAAGTTCAGTCATATAATAATTCTGTGTAACCCACATACAGATTATATTCCACGGTGAACATTAACATGTTTGGTGGTCAATATGCATAGATAGAAGCTAGAAATGTTTTTATCAACAATATGGCCTTGAAAAATTTCCTAGTGAAAAGCTGCATTGTTTGTAGTGCCTTGCACATCGGGATAATTCCTTTTCTGTAAAGGTGTAGAAATTGCAGAGAATTTGCCTGTAATAAGATGATGAATGCCAACAGCTGTGCTGCTGTCATAACTCTTGGTTCTTTCATGTGCACAGACATCCAGATCAACTGAGACTATGTCAAGGTACAACTACATGCCTGAGAGGATCAAAGTCTGTTTTCAGTAGAAGGAGTTCCTCCAAAGCTAAGGAAATTCAGAAACCAGGGTTTCAGTACAAATGTGATTCCTCAAATTCATTGGTTTTAAATTAAAACCTCCACTAAGAAAACACTCTACTGTCTACTTTTGCACTAATAGAGGAACTTGAAAATGATACTGAAAGCATTCATCCAAATCCTTCCATGCAAATTAGAGACCTGTGCATACTGTATTTGGGACAATCAGGTTGTGTTTGTTTGTCAGGCACTCCTAGATTCATATCATGAAATGTTGTCTATGAACCCTTGTCATTTGTAAGGTTTCAAATGAAGCACTACCAACAATAAGGCTCACTACAGATGTGTGCTTTTAAAAAGCTTTTGGATTATCCTAAATAATTTCTCACACAAAAAAATGAAACAAACAAACAAATCCCCAAACAAAAATAAAATAAACAAAACATATAAATTAATCTGAGACTATATTTTCCCCTGTTTGTTTGGGATTTTTTGGGTTTGATTTTTTTCCTTGTTTCTCTTTGGTTTATTTTGCTTTGGGGGACGTTTTGCATTTAGAAGACTTCCGACTTTTGAAAGTAATACATGCTTTTTGAGAAATAATACTGAGTGTACCACTAATTGCAGTTGGGCAGTCTCAAGACTGATTGGCATTGCTTTGTTTCAAATAATTGATTCCTTGTTGAGAGAGTTCCCAAGGGGATATTGTTTTAACTGGTATAGATTTTCAGGGAGTGATAATGGTTACATGGAAGATGGCATACATACAAGAGCAAGAGAAAGATTCAGAGAATTGACTAAGCGAAATGTCATAAGAGCAACACAGATAATGGGAGAGGAAAAGCAGAGAGATGGATTTCGATACCATCTTGCAGATAGCACCCAGTACAGCAAAGCACATTGTACAGAAAAATAGGAGCTGATGTTGCCATAGTTAAAGAGAGCAGTGATCACATTAAGCATACAGGACATTTTTTAAATCTGCCTTGTTACTTTCATGTAAACAGATCACTTGATCAGGACAGATACAGCAGTGATGGCTTTTCTGAAAATAAAATCCACTTTTTGTTCTCTTCAAAAGATAGCTCTTTAGGAAGACACAATTACTCTTTGAAAAAGTACTCTTTGGCAGAAATAAAAATAAGGGCTAACTTCACATAAACAAGCTTTCCTGTTCTGCGGACAAGAGAGGATTTCCTTAGATAGATTGAAAAGGCTTATAATTTTTTAGACCACTTCGTGATCCCACTCTTGATGGCTCACTAGATGGCGAGCACAGCCCGGCAGAGTCCAGCCCAGCCCAACAGAGCCCAGCCCAGCCCAGCCCTGCCCAGCCCCACAGTGACAGACCTGGTCACACCAGTGGGCAGGGCCTGACAGCAGGCTCTGCTCTTAGGAGGGCATCAGGTCCTCTGTGAGACATCTATGTGACAACTTTAAAAACAGCTGCCTGAAATTGGAGTATGTATTTGACAGACAGTGACTCAAAGCAATCTGTATTGTTTTCCAAGCATGAGGAGCCCTTTTGTTTTATCAGAGTAGTTCTTAGTTTTCACTTAGCTGTAAAAACTGCTTAGACTCCTGGCACTTTTAGTGTGCATATAAAACTATTCTTTTCCTCTTGGTCTCATGATGATAGTGTTTGTAAATGTATTTCTAAGTATTAAACTTGGTGAGAAACTGTGGAGCTACCCTCAGAGGCAGAGTCCAGATAATGCATGAAACTACTTTGTTTTATTGTGAAGTGTGTTGCTATTATAGGTATAGACTTCAGCTCAGCAAAACACTGACCCATAGGCATAAAGGTCTTGCAGAATCAAAAACATTAGAGAAAAAGAGAGGTGAGTGAACAGCTGAACAAGGTGTTCTGTTACCCCTCATTGAGTATTCTTTTATCTCTTTCCAATCATGTGGCAAAAAGCTACTAAGAAATTTATAGTTAAACAAAATTTTCATTTTCTGACTGAAAACTCTTGGACCAGTTTGCTTTCAGCCTAAGAGCATGGTACAAATATTCGGGATATGACCTCTCTTGGAGCCTTTTATATCAAAGTCAATTGTTTCCATTATATTTTATCTGAAAGTACTTTTGACATGGTTCACTGGCAAGTGTGGTTTGGCAGGCCTATGAAGGCCACATCTACATTATTCTGTTAAAAGGCCCCAAACACCTGATACTAATTTCCTTAGCTATCCACACCATCTAAATTTTGGCAGCTGTTACACTGAAGACAAAACCTTGGGGCTGCTTGGCTCCAAAGCATTACAGACATCTTTCTTCAGGGATTATTGATCAGAATATTCACTATCTGTGCAATATGGTTAGCCTTGAAGATCAGTGAAAGGTTATGGAGAAAAAGATAAAAGACATATATTCTCAGGACAAGGTGGAAACAACTGCTTTCATGAGACAGAGGAGAAAACTTCTGAGGGTTGAAATAAAAATGCTGCAAGTGGTGCTCAGAAAGTAAATTACTGTATAACATATGCCGATGTGTGACCACAAGGAACCATGGCTTACAAAGAAGAGCAAGGGAGGAGAAAAGCAGCAGTGAAAGAGCTGGCACATTTGCTCACCTGTGGCTGAACATCCTTTCATTGCTGTTATATGACCAGGAAGCAGAAAACTTTCTATGACTGCATCATGCCATCCATCTATGATCAAGCAAAGATCACTACCCAAAATCAGAGAGCTAGGGTTACAAAATTTGACAACACTGTACTTTCATCTTTAGAGGAGACTCCCTTGACTCATCGTCAGATAGCCTCAGGATGAGAAACAGAAGTGAGGTGTAACCAGGCTTCTTTTACCCCAGCAGTGAGTCATAGGTCTTTACTGAAGTTCATTCTTTCTCATTAACTAGACAAGGAAGAAAGAATTTTACTCTCTCTGTTCAGAAATGCATCCTTGAGAGAAGGAGCACAGCTGTTGCCTTTGCCAAAGGCAAGAATCCTGTGGAACAGTTCAGCACTTGGACAAAGGCCAGATAACTCACAAAATATCTTCACAGAAGTGCCAAGAAACAATCCCATTGATTGCACTTGTATAAAATGTCTGATCAGTCTATAAATTCTGTACACCTCGTAACACCAGTCATAGCTACTGTTAAGTGCACCTGGTTACTACCAATAAGAACATATTATTCTGATGTGTGATACTGCCTTCTGATTTTGGCATCAAGGAATTTGCAAGAAATTATAAATCTTAAGTTTCATTGCCTGCTATGAAACTTAAGAGGCTTCTGCTCTAGCATCAAATCTTTCTTTATTTGTTTACAGACAATTTTATATATGGTATATTAACCTAAATTCTACAAAAATGGACTTCTGAAGCTAGAATTTTCTGTTATAGCAAGAATTCTTAGTAGTCTCATTTGTTCTTACAAACTGGCAGAAGCTTTCAAGGCAGAACCCTCCATAGTCTTACAAAAAGCAGTTTTAAGCTTTTGCTCAGAGATATTATGATTTAAATATTCCAGACTGATGCTAAGCAGTTGGCACAGAACACTGCATTGGTGTCCATATGAAGCTGAGGGTTGATGGAGATTTCTCTAGAGGAATACACTTGTTAGCCTAAATCACTATATTTCTTCCTTGTAAAAAGGAAGAATATATATATGTATATATAGGGGCAAAGGATAAATGCCTTGGTTGTTTGCTTCTATTCTTTTAGTATATTCGCAGGAGGGCTGAATTAAAACAAAGGGAAGATTGTTGAGGACTACATCTGGTAGTGGTGCATCTATTTGAGATTGAGATACAGATGAGCTCGGGATGGGAGCCCAAGACAAGAAGCTCTGAATTCTCAACACTTTGGTTAACAAAGGGCATGAAGAGGATGGTGCCAGCCAGGTGGATGGACACTGGGAGACACAGCAGGAAAGGAGGCCTCAGGAGGAAAAGTGAGACTTTTGCCTAGGTAGACTGTGAGGAGTTCCTTTGTGGGGGTTTCTCCTTGGAGGCACCAGTCCAGGCTGGTTTTGTGTTACTGCACTGTGAATAAATGCCTTTATGGAATGAGGCATCTCAGCATTTGCTGTGGGAAACCTGGGGTTAAACCAGTCCCGAAATCTGATCTGAGTGTGAGTGGGGTGTGCAGGGCACCCGTGGGCTCACTGGAGCTGTGGAGGAGCTTTGGTCCCAGCAGTGAAAGTCTCTGGTACTGGGAGTGTGACTGACAGAGAATCTCGTGAATGGTCAGGCTGCTTCTATCCCCTCACTCTGAAGACCGAGTTCTCACTGAAGTCTAACAAAAACTCAGACATGACTTCCACCCTGTATTTATTTATTTTCTAGTACCATAGTCTAGCATACATATTTTTGTTGGAGAGAAAAGCATCAAAATAACTTAAAAAATGAAAAATGAAATTATTTATTTTAGTATTTGTACAAGTTGCCAGATAATGGCTATATAGTACTCTTTAGAAGCCTAAATTTTATCTTTTTTTTGCAACTTCTAGCATAATTTGGATAAAATTTGTGCTCAGTCTTCTTGTTAACCTAAAGAAAATTCTCATAACCCCTTTTTAGTCTAGGGTTATTTGTAGCTTTGTGTTCCCATTTCCTTGTCATTAGTATGGATTGCATGGTATTTTGAAGGTCACTGGATTTTCAAATAACTGAAACGCCAGACTCGTAGCTTTGAAAGTCCTAATGCTTACAAATTTCCAGCAGTGATCTGCCTTCTAAGCTGAAAGTCTAGCTGATTATACCCTTAACAGTGCATTTAATCTAAAGTATTTGGATCTCCAATCCAACCAAAATCAAGTTGGGTTGTTTTCAGAGGAACTGTTCAAGTACAGTTCGTGCTGATTGTGTTTCCCTTGATCTTGGTCAACCCTGACTATAAAGTCTGTTAGCAGAGTAATCTGATACCCTGACACAAGGTAAGTACATGTGGAGGGTAAGGATCCTTTCAAAGAAATTTAAGGATCACCTCAAGCTGGCAACACTTGCTCTTCATCGGTAGAAAGAGAAAAAAAAGAGATAACTTATAGTTTTAATCAAAACTAGAAAAATTTTATTTGTTCTATCAAACCACTAATGAACATATTCTCAGCCCAATGTTGAAGGTTTCACCAGGAAGGTGAATTTTTTCTGCACCACGTTATGCATGCTCAAAATCAGAAGTTCTGCTTGGCCATCCTTTAAGACAGATGCCCACAGCAGCTTCTGAAAGCCTCAGTATGTACACCCAAAGTATATATAAAACCCCAACAGAGCAGGCTGTGGTCTTTTTTTGGGTGGTTGGAGAGAGAGGCGACCAATTTCAGAACAGATATTCAGCCTCAGATATTCCAGATAGTAATCCTGACCCACTGGGTATTACTGACATTTCCAGCATAACCTTTTTTTTTCATTACCTTTTTTTTCCTTTTTATTTTTTTCTCCTCTTTTTTCCATGTCTGGTTTGCTCACATTACTATTAGTCTATGTGAACACATCTGGAGTGTTCAAATAAATTTTAGTTTTGTACCCTTAATCTTTTACAGTTTATTCACCTTCAATATAAACAGCCAAAAAAAAGAGATAATGTGGGATGGAAAGGCCAGATTAATGTTTTCATTAATTTTTTTTCTCTTTCTGAATTTCCTAATTTAATCAAAATTTCTCAGCAAAGAATCAAACCACAAACATTTTCTTTGTGTTTTGTAATTACAGTCTAACCAGGATTTGAATGTAGAGAAAGTTTTCCAAAAACCTCTTTTTAATTTTTTTTTTTTTTGTATCATACACTGGAGAAATTATTGATAGACATCCAGAATAACAAAAAATTAACTAATAGCCAATTAACTAGAACCAACTGGTGTCTAGACTTCTGATTATGCCATTAGGCATTATTGTGTGGGAGAATATTAACTAAAACAGAAGAAAGGAATAAGAATAAAAACAAATAAAATGAATACTTTAGGAATGGTGGTCAGGCAGGAATTGGTTTTAAATTTTTCCTTAAGTATATAGCCTGTGAAAAATACTTTCTTTAAAAAATAAAATACATGGTTATTGGCTGCCTTCTTTTCAAATATTTTTTCCTCTGGGATATAGCCACAGGCCATTTAGGTGACAATCAGATCCATCTGCAACTGTTCTAGGGGACGGGAGAATGCTGTAAATTCTGCCTATGAGTCACCTAGGACTTCCATAAGTTTTTGCTCCATTGAAGTCAGGTAAAATACTTTTTCCTATAGCAACTGTTCTACCAATGTTTGAAACCCATCCTTTCTTCCCCCCCAAAAAAAAAATTCAATGAAGACTTCAGTCTTCCAGAGAGGTTCTTTTATTTAATTCTTTTCATGACCACTAGAAAGAAATCTTAAAATCCACTTACATCCTTTCTTAGAAACAGGTTGTTGGGCTTTTTGTTGATTTTGGTCAGGGTTTTTTTGGTAAGCCCCTTCCAGTCTGTTCTGCTATTCATTGGTATGTAGGCATCAGTCTGAGGACCTTAGGGCTAGGTGGGGCTTTCTTCAGTGGTTAAAAACAAATATGATTATCCCATTGCATCATTCTGGAATAAATACAAAATCTCTGATCTAAGAAACCTTTTACTGAGATTTCCAAGACCGCTGTTGTTGCCGTATGGTGACACCCAGTGGAGGAAAGGAACATTCCAGCTTTAAAAATTATTTATTATGCATATATCTGAGCTTTTGAAATATAAAATGTGCTAGAGCTGTGTAAACTGTTTTATATAAAATACATATCCACAAGAAACTTCTGTTCTTATGGATTTTGATTGAAAGCAAAAATATGACCAGTGTCAGCCCAAGGTATTTTATGGTTTCCACTTTTGGTAGAAATAGAGTTAGAGCACAGATCAAACTGAAAAATAGTTGCTTCCTCCTCCAAAGACCAGGGGACAGAATAATAATTTTGTCTAAAACTGTTGTAAATCTAGCAATAATAATTTGGTTCTACCTGAAAAAGAAGCATGCTCAATTCCAGCAGCCAGAATTACTGGCAACGTAAACCTCTGCAGAAATCTGAATCTCCTGCACAAAAAAAAAGAAAAAAAGACAAAAGGAAAAAAATAAAAAAAAGAAAAAAAAAAGAAAAAAGGTAAAAAATAAAAAGTCCAGTAATCCCTCTTCAGATGAGACTAGCCAAAGAATTTTTCAAATGTTTCTTTTTATTTTCAAATTTTTCTATTTCCAAAGTGCTTTAGTAAGCCTTCTGTTGAAAAATTGCATCTAATTTAATATTCATATAATGAGAATTTTCCAGTTCTTTACAGGAAACTGTGCTGTCTTTTGTTTAACTGTGCTGTCTTTTGTCTTTTGTCACCAACAAGTTGTGTGAAATCAATGTGATCATAATATGCCATTCAGTGAGACAGAGACACAACTGCATAAAGTACTAGTATCTACTATAGATGTATTTTCTGTTTGTAATTTTAATTTACTAAATTATGCATCTTTCTTATGCTGCACTAAAGTTTCATTAAATGTGCATTTTCACAAAACAAGACCAGTAATGCCAGCAAAGAATTTCCACTGCAGCTTGCTGCAGTAGTTCCAATGCCTCTGCTCTTTAATTTATGTTATAATGAAGCTTATTTTACTTAGCTTAAGCCAGGAGAAACTTATTTTTAATTTTAGCAGTGAACATAAAAGCACAATGAACAGTGCTTAAGGTGCTTAAGATGCAAAAAGGTGGGGAGCTGATAAAGATTCTGGTTTGAAGAGATCCCTCAGACAAGTTATTTTGCTACTTCTCTGATCTCATGGTTTCTTTGTCTTGGCAACATCTCTCCTGAATACTGTTGTGAAAATTATTTTTAACTTAGCTACCACATTCCAAAAATTCTTCTGTGAGGAATAATGGTTGGTATGACTGTGTAGTCACAAGGGAGTTCAACTGCTAAGAGGTTATCTAAGACTTACAAGAACAATTACATTGCTTTTGTTGGCTGTGCATGAACATGGGCTTTGCGTTAACTACAGAGCTCACACAAACTGTTTTCATACTGCTAAGGTAGTCAGGATTTGAGTACATTAAATAATATTAAGCACATCTAAGCATGAATATGAGTGCCTAAAACTATCCCCTTGGAGAAGCTGCTGGCTCTGAGTGTAAACTGGCTTGGATGACATGGGAGACACTGAGATATTTGGTGTGAGAACAGAACAAGTATAACATACATAAGAGGATTGGCTTCATTTCGTTTGTGCGGCACTAGCACCCTCTCATCTGATTCCATGCTGCCAAGAAACTTTCTGTCAGAGAAACTGAGTACTTGGTCTTGGGGAAAATATATTTCCACCATAAGAGATTCTATTAAACGGAAGAGAAATATGTTTTTCCTTCAAAGATGTGGAAGAGAAAAGGGATACAACTAGAGATCAAGGATGTAGTCTCTACTGTCAGGAAGCAGAGCTCCTAGTCTCATCAGTCCTTCAGGACAAACCACATGTCCAGAGTCTTCAAAAGCTCCTTTGTAGTGGTTTTCTCACAGGCTGAGGAGAGAAAGAAAGATGCTACAGAGCTCATTCCTTTCCAAGCCTGGCCTAGTATCTGGTTCTGGGATCACCATCCCTGGATCCTACAGCAATATATTTACTTCTTGTGGAGTGTTTTGAAGACAGGTGCTAAACAAGGTCTGTTTTCGACTGTTGCATAGTCTTAACTCAGTGGGGCCCTGAGGGTTCAGCATGTCTGTAAATCAGGCCATTCTGTTTTTAAATTGCAGTTCTGTCAGAAAGCTCTTTGCACACTCGTAATTCAAAAACTTCTTTCCCAAACCAAAATTATGCTGGGGAACTGGATGATTCATGGGACTTGGAATTGAATATGAAGCCTTTCATCTCTAGATCACAAGTTCAAATATGCCCTGGGTCACTAAAACTTTGCCATGTACTCACTTTTTAATGCTGTAAAATTCAATGCATACACGAATGACAGATTTCTTTCTTGAGGACTATGGTGAAATTGCACCAGGAGGGAAAAGAACCCACACTGAGATAAAGTTCAATTGCTTTGCTGGAAAAATCCACATGTGTATATGTGTTATTTACATTTTAATTATTTTCTTTATTTTCTCTTTTGTTTCATTTTTCCAGCAAAGATAAATGAAACTGTCTTGGGAATCAAAAAAATGTATACATCCCTATCTAAGTTATAATAGAAGTTACAGCATGAAGTTTCCTCAGCTTTGTAGACAGTGTGGTGAAATAGCATCAGAGAGTCTGACCAAAAGAGACCTGACAAACCACAGCAGTTAAATTCAGTTAAGGCTGTGTTACTTTTCTCTTATGTGTGGGATATTTTTCTGTGGTTGGGATTTTTTAATCTTGGATGGAATAAAAATGAAACATGGAAGTTTATTTATTGCAGTTGTTCATAATTTCAGATATTTTTAAAATTTATTTACGCATATCAATCCTTGCAGAGTACTTTTGTGAAGGTAAATCATTATAGATGCATTTCTTTCAGTTCTCCTTTTCTAAAACACTGAAAAAGGGAATGAAGATCTAAGATGGAGAACAAGAAGTCAGGACACAAAATTTATGATCTCATTCAACTTCAAGACGTTATCAGTCTGGAGGAGAAATTTAATCTTGAACATAAATTGCATTTCCTAAAAAAACATAATCTTGCCTTAAGACACCAAATGCACTGATTACAGAGAATGTCTGTGTTTACACATTTGTACAGACCATGCTGACTGTATTAGTGTCCTAGGAAACAAACTATGTGCAGCATACAGACCTGCTCCAAGCACTAAGCAGAAAAAGAAAAAGAAATTTTGAAATCAGACCCTCTGATCTCTAAATCCTTTCAAATTCCTGAAGCACATTAGCTTTACTACTGCATGATGTGTGCGGTAGTATTTCCCCTAATGAAATCTGACTAAAAGTTTAAATGAGTTTAATGCATGAAATATATAAATAAAATGTGGCCTTGATTAAATTTAGACTTGATACATAACTTAAATGGGTAGCACAAGAGCAACTTCAGTATCATGTGTCCACGCTATTTTTGGCTACACTTTGTCAAAAAAGGAATGAATTTTAGCATTCCACATACCTAGCAAAGAAAAGGCAATATAGAAGAGAAGAGCATATAAAGAGACGCTGAATATAAACAGTAAGCTACAATTCAGTTAAAAAACAGATCCTTTTCCCCCCTTTTATTTTAAAAATATCTAGAAGGGGTTGCTATGTCAAAATGGATGATGTAATGTTTCTCCACCCACTTTATAATAAAGTCTGTCTAGGGCTGTCTATGACATCCAGATGACAAATTTTGTCCAAACATCTCTAGAAGTAGTACCAGTATAAGCTTTGTCATATTACCTCACTAATGTGTCTGAACCATGACCTGTAGGACTCCATTCATGGGGAAGAAGATATTTCACCTTCTGTATCCACTAAATCTTTGTCTTCTTTCCAACATCAAAATCAGGTTATCCATGCAGTCTTTTGTCTGTCAACTCATGCAATTTTACATTGGTTCCAAGGAAGGTGCTGCTTCACTGTTATACCTGAAGCCTCAGTGGCACCACTACTGCTGATTTACACCCAGCTAAGATACTGCACCCAAAATTCCTCAGACAATTTTGTGTCTTAAGAAAATCTGTATTGCCAATTTAACTCCACAATTCCCATCTCATTTATTAACTTTATATTTAGGTTATAATCAGCATCAAATTTCCATGAAAGAAAATACCTCAAGGGAAGGAGAACAGGATTCTCTGGGAAGGGGAAAAAGGTATCAACACTAATGTATATTTTCTGTTTGTCATGCAGATATTTGGCAATCACAGTCTCATATTTGGGAGTCCTTTACTGCTCTTGTGAAAGTCTTACACCAGAACTTGTTTTTCTCAGCAAGTTTCCTTGTGGTCTCCACCAATTGTGGACACAGAATCCAATTCTTGCTCACACCAGTTCTCTGTTTGCCCTGTAGACAAACACTGGTTTTCTGTAAGAGACTCATTTCTGAAATCAGTAGAACTGAACCTGTGAATAGCACTTGCTACTCACTGAGGACCATGGAAATATTTAGAAGCAAATGTTACCTGCCTAAAGCAACATTGCAAATTTTTTTCCAAATGGGTCATTGAAGGTATTTTTTACTTTGTTTAGGATCTTTGCTGTAGGCCTTGAACCCTGCAGACAGTGAAAATGCAGAGAGCAATTCCCTAATGATGGTAGACTTCACCAGCAGGAAAGTGAACTCATGTGCAGATGACTGAGGCAGTTCCCAGACACAGGTCACAAAGGCAGCAGATAAAAGGGGTGATCCTGTGTCCTACAATAGTGTCAAGTCAAAACCCCTCAGACAATCCCTTGAGGAGGAGGAATCCATGGTAGTATGCCATCTTCTGCATTCTTACATTCAGCAGCACAAGAATAATTGAAGGAGATTTGAATTTTTTTTTTCTTTAAAATCTGAAGTACTGTCCTTCTATGCACTAGTTCCAGTAGGGTACATTAGAAGAAATACACAAGAAATTGCACATACACACAAGGCTGCCCTTTAAAATTTTACTTCTTTTCAATAACAAAAGGTTCTTAAAACTAGAAATATTCCTAACACCTTTAGAGAGGTGTAGCTTTATAATAAAGCTTTACCTTAAAAAAAAGTGCATGCCCTAAACAGCTTGATCTTTTCTTTTTTTTTTTTTTTTTTTTTAAAGCTCACTTTGGATTCTGCCACTTCTGAAACGATGAACACTGTAAAATTGGATTTGAAACTACAGCATTAAATGCTTAAAATCTGATCCTTCTGTTGGGACCTGGGATAAATTAAACTGATGTACATTATTTTTAAAGAAAGGAAAATATGGGAAGCGGGTTTTGAAGCCTGAAGGCAGAGAACAAAACAAGTTATGCAGGTGATATAAACCATCTTATTTTCATTTTTAAAATACTTTTCTGCTTCCCTATGGTTACTTAGACTGGAAATAATTGTCTAGAAGATACATTTTGATATGATACCTAAAATGCTTTATATATATGTGATATGAAATGACAGCAACTTAGCTACCGACTAAAATGCACCTTTTTTCCCTCTACATTTTTTGAAGTAGTAGAGTGCTAGTAAAGGATGCTAGTCTTATGGAGATTTACCTAGTACAAGTAGGTTGGTAAATGAATTAGGTGAGGCATTTGAAAATACTTCTCATGCAACTAAATTAAACACAGGATAAAATTAGCTGGGATTTGAATCCAAATTTCAAAACTTTAAACCAAAATGTTTTTTTAAATCCCATATTACACTGCCTGTAATAATTTTCTTGATGAAATATTTGAAGGCAAATTTTTGATTATCAGCAACTCTATGAAAAAATTATTAAATTATTTTCAGCATTAATATTTAGAACTATCAAAACAGTGAAGAATAAGGCAGAACCAGGTTTTCTGGAGCTCTTCATCCCTTATTCCAAATTAACCATCTAGTCTACAAAAATTAATTCAACAAAGAAAAAAAAACTTTCTTCACAGATACTATTCAGATATTCAGGATGACTTTAGAATTTTTAATAAATTCAACATCATTTCTCCTCCTTAGAACAGGAGACAGAAAAATAGATTGTCAAATTGGCATCAGTTGCTTTGCAAAAGAGCTATGAAAATGCCCATTCTTCTGCCTAGATTCTCTTGCAACTATGAATGGTTTAATATTTCCTGGCAACCCCTGTAAGGCAGTTGCAAATCCCTTCAATGTGCAGGATCCACTGAATATAGCAATTCATAAGCACAGATGATGCACATCTCACCCATTTCACCATGCTCTTTATGGTGAATTTTTTCACATTTTGAAGCCTCATCATGCCCTAGCCAATGGAAATTGTTCATAACCAGAAAGTCTTGAGAAGAGCAAAAGATAGAGCACTCAATGAGGCTGTTACTGCTTAGAGGTATGCTAGCAACTGAGAAAATCAATAGCTTTTAGGTATCTAAAAAGCCAAAAATAGGTCAGAGAACATGTAAGACTAGCTGTAGGCTGCAAATTTTTCTAACCCTGTAGGACCATAGGTGAAACAGATCAGTATTCAGATGGTGAATGTCTAAGGATTGTGAAGTGGGACATAATGCATCAGTTTTGTACAAAGATAGCAGAGTCAGAGATGTTCTGGCTCTTACTGATCCATGGAAAATGGTTTGTGCTCCCAGCCTGATCTCAATTCCACAGTCAACAGGATTAGTGGTTTTAGCACCACTTTTCTACCTCAGATTTACCAGAACTGAATGAGATTAAGGCAATCTTGGAAGGAAGAGAGAGGAGAGAGGAAGGTGGGTGAATGGCCAGGGTCAGTAGCCTGGCACAAGGCTGAATAAGGTGTAATAGTCACTTCCTTTGGCTGGTGCTGTTGCTCTGATCTCAATTACCTAATAAAAAATCTATTTAAATAATATGATCTCCAATGAAAATTCATAGCTATAAAGATATATTTTCCATCACATTTTTATAAAATCCAAACATACTTTATACAACAGAAGTCAGAAAATTAATTTATAAAAAAGTTTTCAATTTTTTTCTTTTAAAAACAAGGTTAAAAAGAACATTCCCCAAAGAATTACCACTTTGCTTGTTTTATATTGCTGTATCTAAACACCAGAATATAAGTGAATTGTGTGTGGTTTTTAACATTTGTCCACGCTTTCAATAATCACTGAAGTCATTTTTGCCTGCAGCTATTTCTGGTAGTTCTATAATCTTTGGGAAGGCAAACAGCTGTGAAAGGCCTTTTGAAATGTTTCTAAATTTCTATCATTAAGAAGTGCTGTGTATTTTCATTTTATACAGAAGAAAATTATCATTCCCTCCAGCCTTCTCTTTTTCTTCAGAAACCCTTTGGAGTAACAGCAATTTAAAAGGCAATTAATAAAATCTAAGATAATCTATAAATCAAAACAAAAAACCCACACTGTGTCTTTGCTGAAAAATAATGTAGGAGATGTGAAATTTCCTACTTTGTCAATCTTCTTTTTGAAGGTCAAAACTGCAAAGCAACAGAATCATGTTATTGCTCTTGGCTTTGCACATGCCCAACAGAAAAATCTTACCTCATGGGCAACTGCCACCCTATCTAGACTTTCATGGATGTAAAGAGAAAAATTAGGGTTTAATTTAAAAAAAAAATGCTTAGTATTTATATTCCATAGGAAACTCCACAAAATGACTTGCCGTGCTGCCATTTGTCACATCTTATTATCTGGCTACACTATGGTAACTTACAGCAAGGATGTGGCTAACAGTAACCACATGTAATGCTACACCAAGTACCATCTTGTCTGCTAAGGAAATTTAACAAGGCATGGTTTCCAGATATCAAGACCCTTTTTGTAATTGCAGATTTTAGTGGCTGGAAGACAAAAGTGGGGAGCCTTTAAACCATCAACAATCATCTTTTGTGCTTCAAAGGGTTCACTGCTTCTAAGTCTCATGTCCATATATGCAATCTGTTTGATATGGCAAATTTACAGTTAAAAGTGGAAGGAAATGTGAAACCTGATCTTGCCTTTCTGCTCATTGAAATCAATGGGCAAACCTGTGCACTTTACTGAAAGAACAGGATCCCATCAGCCTTAAATCTAGCTGGCCTGTAAACCTGAAGTAGACATTGTTGTTTCAGGTCTTGGAATCCTGTAGGTGATTGATATGATATGATATGATATGATATGATATATGATATGAACCCACTATAAACAATACATGATTCCAAAGTGAGAAAGATCCTCATATCAATTAAATTTCCATTAGCACTAAGGATCATCCAGTCCTTATATTAGCTACTGTTCCATAAATACAGAGCAAAGATATGATTAAGCATCCTAAATAGCTAAAGTCCCCCCAGCCTCTGTCTTAATTAATACGAAACTTGCTTCTTAGACCCTAAATATAATCAGGAGGATAATTTTTCTAGGTACTGTTAAAATTGCTATACTTTTTTGACAGAGTTAAACCATTTCTTATTGATGTGGAGAGGGTACTAAAAAGACATCTCGTAGAGAATGTGAAGATACATTATAGATGATTGGCATCTTGAGAATGAAATTGCATCTAAACAGTTACTATTAACTCCTATTCACAATTTCCTTTTATACATACAGTTTTTCCTGAATATAAAAACAGACTAGTTTTGTTATAAACCTTATCTTTTTTGCAACGCATGAAGTAATGAGTTTCACTGAAACCAGTTCAATTTCACACATATAAGCCAAGGAGAGTGGCACCAGTAATTGCTCCTATTTTCAGGCTTTACAGTGATTCAGATTCCTAGACTTGTGTAATATTTGTCTCACCAAAAGTATCACACATACTGCAGATGTGACTTCAAACTTATATAGAGATAATTAGTACACTTCTTAAAGCCTTTCTGGCCTGTTCCTTGTATAATTACATTTGGTATTGCTGGAAATCTCAAAAAGTTAGAGCTTAGAAAATGAAATTTTGAAACTAAATCCACAAATCGGGGATTTGAGTTTTCAGAACATAAAATAATTCAGTTACAATGTTCTTATGCCACCACCATCACTCATCTCAGCCAGTGCAGCATTTCCAGAACATAAGTGACTCAATTTCACTCATGTTCCTTCCTGATTCCTAAGAGAAAAAAAAATTTGCTTTCTTCCCACTCTGTTAATCCATAAAAATATTGACTACATTAATAACATGGACATAATTGTCTCTTTTGGAAATTTCTGCCCCATTCTGCTTTAGGCAATTCAGAAAGTTATCAACATTTTTGAGTACCTGTAATCCCTCAGCTAATCAGTTTTCAGTTTATTTAAATAATGCATACAAAGAAGGAAAAGCTAAAATAGATCAAAGCTGTACTAGGTGAAGGGATACTTTGGTAGGTGTATAAATGGCATGACTGACTTAATGTGCCCAAAATTTCCTTTCTACATATTTAGAAAATTATTTCTTCCTCTCTTGGACATCAGCTTCTCTTTTGAAGTCATGCTTTATTTGCTTTTTCTTCCTAAGCTCCTATAATTTAATAGAGGACAGCAGAGAATACTTTAATCTTTGGATTATGTTGCATAATTTATGTTGCATGAGGAGCATATTAATTTATGTTGTCGTCACTATTTGGTACACTGGGTCTGGTTCTGCCTGATGTGGATTAAAGTTTAGTTTTGAAGTATTTCAGAGAGCTCTTCACAGACCTCTGGTAGATTTTCTGGCTTTTATCCTAACTTTGCAAAAATTCTTAGTCCTATTCCCAGAAAACTATCTCCTGTGATGCCATTTTGTTTTTGTACCAGTTGTGTCTGGGAAACAATTAATATTCTTCAGAGCAGCATGTATGCTGTTATGTTCTAGATTTTTTTGCAAACAGTTAACACACCTCAGTTTCAGGTACAGCTGAGCAGTGCTCACACAGCTTTAAGGGCCTTCCTGCCCCCTATGCTGCCCCACCAGTGGCTGGGTGTGCACAAGGAGTTGGGAGGGGACACAGCCAGGACAGCTGACCATGACCAATCTCACATGATATTGTGCCTAGCAATAAAAGCTGAGAGAAAGAGGGAATGAAACAATTATAGCATTTGTTTTCCCCAGAAACCAATAGCATGACAGAACCTTGTTTCCCTGGAGGTGACTGAACATCCCTCTTGATGAAGGTGGTGTGTGAATTCCATATCTTGTTTTACTTGTGGATGTAGCTTTTGCGTTATCTATTAAGCTTTTTCTCAACTGATGAATTTCCTCCTTCTGCCTTCCAGTTCTCTCCTCCATTCTGCTATGGGGCAAGTGAGCAGATGGATGCATGGAGCTTGTCTGCCTAACAGTGATGACCCACAGCAGTTAATACATTTGATGGCCATGCAACTAAGATAAAAATAAAATAGCTCATGAATGGTATAAGTGCATCTATCTTGAGCTGAGGCTTCTCCCAAGTATAGTAAAAGATTTCCATCGTAACATTTATGCTTTACTGAAATAACATTTTTCCAAAGTGACAAAACTTGCAAAGTGTAGAAGCTCAACCAGTTAGCCAAGGGCACAGCCTCTATCATGAAAGATTCATGAAAGATTCATTCTGTCATGAAAGATTCAAGTTGATGCACCAGGTATTACTCAAGTGCTTTGAGCTGAGTTCTCTAAGATGTTCCATGTAGGGACTCTACATGCTTTAATAAAGGCAACCTATTGTTTCTTCTGTATCCTAAAGGAGAGGGAACACATCACCACTACTATGGAACACATGAAATTCCAGATGAATGTCAATCGATGGTTTAACTTCTAGGAAAAATATAAGTGTGAATTCAGTAAGGTCTTCCTGGCCCCACCCTGCCTGCATGCAATAGATCAGCAGTAGTCTTCTTTATTTATTTCATTCATCAGCATGTTAACCATTGCAGTATTTACAATACAAAGAGATTGCTTTTCAAATCATGTCACTCTGCATTACATTCTGGAGTTGTACCTTAATTATGTTCAGATTCAGATTTCAGGAGAAGATAATGCAAATGAATAGAAATTGTAGAATTTTTAAGGTCACCAGATCATTGATTTGAGCAGAAAGCACTTCACCTTTCTGTAATGTCTATATATGTCATTATTGTTCATAAATATAATTGAAAGTATTAGATTGCTAATAATTTATTTAACCTATTTACATTGCATGGAAGTAAATTTTCAGTAATTCAAAACAGAAGATATTATATCTGTCAAACTGCATTTCTGTATTAATTAAGGTTTTCCATTGTTTTTTTAGTGCAGGATAATTGATGGAAATTGAGGAACTGACAAAACAGAGGAAAGAAATCTGATAACATCAGTAAGTTTCAGTAGTCTCAAATCTTATTCCTCTGTAAACTTCAGTGATCTATTGAAAAAGAATCTTATGTATGACTAAATTTGGAGATTAATTGCTTATTCTGACAGAAGTACAAGTTTAGTACTATATTGGACTTACTAAATATTATATTTTTAAAATGAAATCATAAATTGTAAATAGTGAAAAACATGTCACAAGCTGTTGCCTAAATAATAAGAGCTTGGAAAGACATTTCTGAGATGGAAATTCTCTGGGACTTCATGTTTCTTGCAATCTGCTAAGGCTGGATATCTGGAGTAGCTAATCTAAGGTCAGATTTCTTTCTCTTACTTGTCTTGCTTTTATCTAAAGTAAGGTGAACTAATTTCATTAGTAAATTGAACTAATATGTAAACCCTTGTAGTTGTGTAGAGTCAAAACTGAGAATTCCCAACATACACTGGAATTTTCAGTCAGTATATCTATTTCTGTTATTGAGAAGAAGTATTTGAATTATTCTGTGCTACCAAAAGACATCTTTCCATACAATATAAACTTCTTTCTACACAGTATAAAATTATTTTCATATGCAAATAATTTTTATCGAGGTGGTCAACCAAAGCCTGGAAGAAAGGAAAAAGTACCATTGCATGTTTTTATTTGGGATTTTCTGTGACATAAATCATAATATCAGTAGAAAGCTCTTCTTGCTTGGACATGTTTTGTTTGGTAAGGCAAAAAGGAAGTTAAGCTCCTCTTAAATGCTGTTAATTAGAAACAGGGACATTACAAGAAAGGATAAATTAAGAATTCAAATGAGTAAGAAGTCCCAAACAAGCCTATGCAGTTTTTGTTTATCCAACAATACTTTAAATAGGAATCTGACACCATCAGTGTTACATTTCACCAGTTATCTGATAAACCAAAACAAGAGACACATTGACACACTGGGTAGTCCTGTCAGTCACTGCTAACTAGTATACAAATAGCTCCACAGGATATCCAGACTATTCAGATATATGGTTTAATCTGGTGGGAAGGAAACAGTTTTTAAATTAATCTTTTAAACATGTATTTTTAAAGATACATTTCAGTCCATTAAGTTAGACCTCAAATTTAAGTCTGAATAGATAACTGAAATTTTTCTAACCAAATTTTAATAATACACAGATATCCACACAACTTTTGTTTTGGTTTAAATTTCAGAAGTGGCTTTCCAGGAAAAATAAGTCAGCAGAAAAAAATCCAGAAGGGGAAATCAACCCTTCTACCTACGCTTCTTGGGAGAAAAGGAAAAAAACAAACAAAAAGAAAAGAATGAAAGAAAAAGGGGGAGCTGTTTAGTGGTGTGAATGGATCTCGAATGCTGTTACCAAATGGAACTGTAGAGGAAAGGCATTACATGTAAGATGACAGCATGTCCACAGGGAAATAACTAAACTCGTTAAATTCTTTTCAAAGTGAACCTTGAACTTTCATGGTTCCCTTTTTGCTCTGTATTGTAACCTTCTTGGTTTATTGGATGCTCTTACATCTATTGTCCTTCATCCACTGAACTTTTTTGTTGTTTTTTTGCTGTTTAATTTAGTAATTGTATGAATTATTTTGGGTTTGGCCCTCAGTGTTTCTGGATAGTAACAAAGATCTTTTAAAAGGAATTTTGGGTGTGGATTGTTTTTTTTCAAGGAAAGCTTGGAACTCTTATTAAGCAACTATTGCTTAATCAAAATTAAAAACCAAAATTAGCCCTAATAAAAACTTAATGGTATCCAGAAATCAAAAATTTTCAGACTCTATAGTTAAGTAAATGTTAGGGAAGAAAATGAGTAAATTAATTTCAAAACTACCCCCTTAATTTGCATTTGTCATATTTAGTCAACAAATTGAAAATAAGGTACTTTGCACTGACATTAGCATTTAGGTTTTTAACTTGTCTTTTTTTTTAACATATCTTGACAAAACCTTCTGTCACAAAAATTTCCCATTGATATAATTCAGATCATAGAAAGAAGAATACAGACTGGATTATGAGGGATATTTTTTGCTTTTTACAGATATATATATATATATATATATATACATATATATGTCATCATCTAACCTTTCAGAGAGTAGATCCACATGACACAAAGCACCAGTAGGTGCTTGACATTATCACATTTGCCATTTTTAGCATCTATGCCTCTTCAGCAGTGAGGGGTTCTAGCTATAAGTGAGGAAGGAAAACAATGATCTGAAGTAAAAATCTTAATAAATACAGGAGAAGGATATTAACATCTCTGTGAGATTTTTTTTATTTAATCTATAAATTTTTATTTAAAACAGAAATGGTATAAAATTTTTCATAAAAACTTTAAACTAGCTTTTCTATGAGCTCTGAAGATAAAAATTTTGCATAAATTAAGAAATTTTGTTAGACCAACTTTCATTGTCCTGTAATATCTGAGTCTAATGAAGCTAATGAGTGGTTTTGAGAAAAAAGTGGTCATTCATAATGTATCTTTTATTAAATTTTATTTTCATTGAAACCAAAAAATCTCAAAACATTACTGTTTTCCATATCTTCCCAGTAAAACTTTAGAAATAATATTGTAATTTTAGTAATTTTTATGTCCTGAATGTTAAAATATACTTTATTTATTCATTTACACTAACAGAAATACAAAATTTAGCTCTTTATAATTCCAAAAGCTTACTCAATTTTCTATGCAATACAGGATATTGAGTTTACTGAGAATAATAAAATCTTCTTTAAACTGTGTTTCCCCAGGTTTATTTCCCCAGGTAAAACTAAATTATTTTTCTTTTTCTTTTGTTTCTTTAAATGCAGCAATATTGCAAGTCTTTCTTGAGAATTGGTTAGATAAATGGTTAGATAAATAGAAGCAATTAAAATCTCTTCCTCTTCTCTGAACAACATTTAGTTTCTCATTAGATCAAAAAAGCAATAATTAGAATTCTATATCTAATTTAGATTTCAGCCCTTCAAATCCCGTGGTCCATTGCTTCCTTCTCCTCCATTATGGTGTTAAGTAGCAATAATTACACTAAAAGTCTGCTTGCAAATTCCACAGGGCATTACCCATAGCATATGGTTTTGAGTTTGAGTAGACTGTTCCCTCGTTTCAAATGGAGTGCTATATGGTATGAATTTAGAGCAAATATTGCCGCCTCAAGACGAAATATATCTATCATTTATAGCTAGAAATTGCATAAAGACCCTTTCCATAATACATTTTTTATTATTCTGTAAGAGAGAGTAGTAATTTCACAGTCTAATAAAACAGCAATGATATTCCTCACATATGCATGACCCAACAATGCTGAACATGTCTTTTCCTGGCATCAGCTGAAATCAATTTAAATCTCTCATTAACAAGAACACCACCACAAACCAAATCCATAATGTTAAAAATTGGTTTTCTAGCAAAAAAATATATTTTCTTGCCCAGTCATAATTGATATTCCTAGCCTTTTTTTTTTTTTTATTTGAATCAATTTAATAACTAATTATTGCTCTGGAACTTATTGATTATGTAGGTTTTTCATAACCAAACTATAAAAACCCTACAAATATTGGTTTTAATCAGAGCCATATTTTATCTACTTTTCTATTCTTCAAGTTTCAATAACACATGCATTGGAAAGGAATGTGGATGTTTATTGAAACAAGAAGTTTTGTTGCTTTAGTGTTTTCACCTTGAGGCATCTTGATTGTTCTGGTATTACAAGCTAAAATTGGTCATAGGACAATGTTGGTTGCCCCAAGAGAACATGAGAACAAAGAGGCAAATCACAGATTCTGCACTGTGGTCTGAACATGGGTGATCACTGCAGTCACAGTCAGTGCTGGCCCATGAATCTGCAGAGCACAGCATCAATATTGTTTTCACTCAGATCAGTTAAATGTCATACAGGCTGATACATGAGAATGTGTGAAGGTCAGCAGTGTTTTGGAAGTCAACGAACTGGATAATAGCTGGGGAGAAGAAAAAAATCCTAGTTGAAATTTTACTAGGAAAGGCCTGGAGACTTGTAGCACAACCAGGCACAGTAAATCTTCAATTGCTTTGGGTTACAGTAGTGTTCAATATACTGAAATTAGAAATATAGAAACCGTGTGCAAACAATTGTGTATCTTTACAACTCTGTTACATCACACTTTATCTTCCCAATCCAATTCTTTCAAAACTGGCTAGTCAACTGTTGGGTAGATGTATCATAATTTTGCTTGAGGGGGTGAGGAAGGAAAGATCAGAAAAGTGCATTGTGAAGTCTTGCATCAGAGTTGAAGGGAAAGAGTGCTGACATTTTAACAAAAATATCTTTTGTCCAGAGTCCTTAGAAGTTGGAAAGCAGTCAGCAGGAAAAAATGGACCTAATTGCTTTATCACCCTCGGAAGATTGAGATGACCTCACTGAAGTTAATTCATTGGAATGGTAGAAAACCATGAAGAATAAACCTTGAAAAAGCATTTTTTCTTCAAAATTTCCAGTGTAACACTATAATTTGGGCAGAGATGTTAATAACATGAAAAGAGCTTCTGCCATATTATCTGCAGTCTTTTCAAAAGCTATATTAAGCCATTTCTCTAGGAACTTGATTCATCTAATTGAGATCTTTCATTATGCAAATCAGTGGAGACAGGCAGGAACAGCTCAAATTCATTCTATCAGAAAGTAGAGCTGTAGTCTCAAATAAGTCAGACAAATCCTGCCTTACAAGTTCTGGTTTTAATCCACTAGTTAGTATGGTGTTTAATATAGTTAACTCAGGTAAAGAAATCGGCTAGGTGCCCACAGCCCCCAACACACTCTCTTTTAGGAGGCCACAGTATGTTTCGGTGATTTGTATGCATATAAAGGAAATCATTCTTATTTCTTTTTCCTCTTTGCTCTGCAGTCTGTGCACAAGAAAGGAGCAAGAGAGACACCTAGGATGATACCTTGTCTCAAAGCTGATAATGAAATGGAAAGTCCATTCTTGTTTCCCTGATTAAGTTTTCTAGCTAAATCATGCTCCCATATCTATTGTAAACATTCTAAACCTCTATCACTTTGGTATAGTTTTACTAGGAGTTATCTTTAAATGCTCACAGGAGAACATTTCTATTACTCTTGGAAAGTGGCTTTGGGCTGAAATGGAGACTCTCCTTCCATGTTTCTCCATAAATTTCAAAGGAATTTTTAATGCATCAGCAATGCAGCAGTGAATATTTTGTCTGCTGTTAATTGCCCACATTTTTATAACTACCACATGACTTGTTTGACAGATCATCTGCTTTACTGAGGGTATAAAAGGAATGTGTTATTTAATAAGTTTGTTGCATTCATTTCTGATGTGTAAAATTTGCTTATTACAAAAGAGAAAATAAATATGAACTGAGAATTGAAAAGTCTCATTTTAAAGTCACATGTTGTTTAATTCTGGAACTCATACAATACTAGTTATGAGTATGAGTAAATATACTTACTGCTACACAAATATTTTAAAATCCTTAAGTAATGGGGTTTAAGACAATGGGCTTGAAGCATTGTATGAATTTTAATTCAAAGTGTTTGATACTTAGAAGCTAGATTTACCTTAGCCCTACAAAAAAAATCTTAATTCAATTAGCTCATCAACCAAGCCCAACCTATGAAGTTCTTTTGGACAGATGTGCTACTTAATTACATTCTGATTTACTATATTAACTTGATATCAGGTACTGTAACAAAGATCTTAAGCTATTTTTTAATTAAATGGAAAAATATGCAGACATGAAATTGGTATTGTAGATCAGATCTGTTTAATTTAACTTCTTGGCTTTGTCACATCATTTTCCTTCTTTGAAGCATGCTGAGTATGTGTAGTTTTCCTTCTATAACAGGGGTGATTCCTAATAGAGTGAGGGAGATGGCTTTTGGACTGTTTCTTCCCTCAGCTCTGTCTGTCTTCACATCATCACATTTCCAGGAAGAAGAATTGGCTGAAAAATGACTCTGAGTAAGCCCTGCTTAGTGCTTTTTCAGTGTAAAACTTAAAAGTGACATTATGGTATCAGGCAGCTGCTTTTTTTTTTTTTTTTTTTTTTGTCTTTTTTTTTTCCCTCCCCGCCAGATGCAAGGGCAGTGATATGAAACTGAAAGAAACCACAGCTCAATCGTCTGCCTTCCACTTAATTTTTCATACAAATTTAAGGTCAGGTTGTGGCCTAGTAACCAGTGAGGTGTATGTAACATTAGAACAGTAATACTCTGAAACTGATTATGAAGAGAAGCCAGGAAGAATGGACAGGAGCCTGCTCTTGGTTAAACTAAAACTAGACCAACTCTTTTACTGTATGAAGCAATGGACCTCTTCCGATTTTTACTATTGATAAGAAAATTCAGAATCCATCAGTGGATAACAGTGACACAGTTATGTTACACTTTCAAGAAAATGATCTTTTATATTCATGTGTATGTATTTCATATACTTTGCATATTATATATGTTATGTGTATAAAAGACATATCCTCATGTATCTGAGCATCTCAATGTGACATTGCTGCATATTTCTGACTAGGTAATAAAATAATTGCTTATACTAGAAAACATGTTATTTACACAAACAAAAGTATCAGTAGAGCAAGGCTTTGAAAGCTTCTATTGGTTTTTACCTTTATTTGTTAATTACAATACCTCCTTGTGCTGGTTCCTTGTGAAAACATTTACACCTCTACTATTTAAGAAAATATATATGTTAGGGCAAAATATTCTTGCAGGCAATTTTTTCAGACTTTTTTATATTGTTAAATTTAAAATTTTTAAGTGGGTAAAAAAAATGAAAAAGTAGAACATATTGCAGGACGCATTTGGATTTCTGTTAAATCAGTTCAGAAAAATCTTCAGATTAAAGCAGAGAACATTTAAATAGAATAATCTCTAATGCAATATTTACTGACTTTTCCACTCCTTTATTCACCATATCTTGAATAAAATTTATTTTACATTACTGCCTGTTTACAATACCATTTAAGGTAAATGAAACCCTAAAAGGTCAAAGCAGACCTCAAAAAAGGGACCTTGATAATATGCAAGATAAATTTCTAACTGAGTAAGAGTCTCATATTTATTCCAGCCAGTTGCAGCAAGGTTCAGTCGACAGAAAAAATTTACAATGAAGTTAAAGACAGTGAAAAAAATAACCAGCTGGAAAAGTACCATGACTTTCTAGTGAGGTCTCTAAATGAGTGTTCTGAAGGCAGAAAACTGCCAGTGTTAGATAACATTCATTCCCCTCTCAATGGTCAAAGCAATAGTGGTTTTATTGCAACCATATTCTCCAGTTTGCCTTAGCAAAACCTCAGCGTTGCTGAAATAATTTTGAATTTTGCCATTAATTTTTCTGAGGTTTTCAGTTCCCCTTTTAGGCTTTTAGTACAGTGGGAATGTTGTTGACATTCATGAAAGGTGAAGATATCAGTGAAAAAAAATAACCCTTACATTGCAGAAATTCAATAAAATAATGCATCACAGATGAACAGAATAGCTTAAAAAGAGTGAATTTCCTGTTTAGATATTAAAGGAAGATCTAACATTTTGAGCACTTTAAGCAATACTGCATATAAATTTTGTAAGGGTATAGTACATTCAGCTTGTGAAAGTAGTGTATTTTATGTGAAAATAAAAAAGTCCTGACAAGCAATAGCTCACTAATATTTTCAAATGTACTATTGCTGTTGCACACTTTGTTTCAGTTCTACTTGATAACTTTCTTGTTCATCACTGAACATCCAAGAATGCAACCAAAAAATTGCATCTGTTGCTTGTAATTTTCTCAATCAAACTCTAAACTCTTTCCTTAACATTTTCAACAATTCTAGCATGTGGTACTTGAGATAATCCTGAACCCAGTATGTTTTCCTGATGGCTAGATTTGCCTGTCACTAGTGTTTGCTTACCAGCAGTATCATATGAATGAGGTGAATTTTCATTGGAAGAAGCATATTGAAAACGTGTGTGTATTCTGCTTTGTTAAATCTGTGTAAAGTTCCTCCCCCTCCCAATGCAATAGTTTTTACTTTCTTTTAATCTTGCAAAGAAATGTAAAAATGGAATAGCTGACCCCATGTTCAAAGTCGTTGTCAGAGACAATGAAGTCATAGGCTTCTGTTTTTAATAATGTCTTGCAAAACACAAAGCATCATTAATCAAATTCAGAGGATAAAAGACACACAGATTTCCTAGTCTCAAACTTTTCTGAAGCACTGAAGATTTCAGTGTTGTAGATTCACACAGATAACATCCCTCTGCACAGAAAATGAAATCAGCAAAGGAAATGTGAAACAAAACCAGTTTTATTCCAGTATACAAAAACTGAGACTGTCTTTTATGCAAAACAAAATAGACTAGAATGGCTATTCTGCAATAGCAGTTCAACAATAGAAGACTTCTGTAAATCAATTCTCTTATTCCCCCTTTTGGGATGGATTCAGTTAAACTACACCTAGGAACATAAATAAGAATGTCTATAAGAAATAAGACAGATAACAATCATACATTATAATCATATATTAACTTTCTTACTTCCTTCCCAAATGTATCCACTGCCAGTCCTGTGTTTTATTGAGTTTAGATGAATGGCAGAAGCAAAATTGGCTTACAAATTCCTCTAAATATTACTGGCCTATCCAACGGTCCAGACTTTCATATCATGCTGAATTCTGCAAAATCCAATTACTTTAAAATTGGAATCACTTTTGCCTGGAAAAGTCTTAGTTCATCTGCACATTAAGACCACAGGAAAATAATTTTGCTCTAAATGGAGGGAAGTGCAATAATACAGTTGAAATTTGGCCCTTTCCAACACAGTGTGTGCCAAGCTGGAAAGAAAAAGTAGTCATGATGATGTGTTTAGAGATGTTCGTTCAACGAGGTGTTTGAGAATAGGCTTCACTCTGGCTTAAGTTTAAACATGTGCTTAAAATGCTATGGTAAGTTAGGACTATGTTAATGTGCATGCAAACTGACAATAAGAAAGGAAATGTATAATACATGCATAATATATGCTATGTTTGCATTTTTCTGATAAGTGAGAAAGAGAAGACTCTAACTTGCCTACAGTTACAGATCATGCTGTCCCAGACAGAGGGAGGAACAACTAGTCTCAGTGTAGTCTGCAGGGTGAAGTTCAGCCTCTGTGAAAGCCATGTGAGATTTAACACTGATTTGAGAGCAACCAAGATTTCGCTTTCAGAGTGACACCACTTTGCAATAAGATAGATTTATTCAATGAAAGATTTCTCCCCACTTGAGACAGCTAGAGAATGCAGTGTAATGCTTTCAGAGAAATTGGGTGGAATGGAGAGGACGGTCGCTGGAAGTCATCAACAAAGTGGTGAAATAATCGCTATCAGTTTTTGTAGGAAAAAGCCTCAGAGACATTTCCACAAATTAAATGTTCCCACCCCATCTGCCAGAAACTGAGACCTCAACACTCTCAGTTCAGCACTCAGCGGATCCCATAGACACCAGTGCTCCAACATCCACTCACTGTTAGAGTTGCCTGTCTAATCCAGCTTTTGGGATTGTCTTTATGTACTGAAGTAGTCAATGAACAATATGATCTATTACTAGGTCAATTTGCACTATAGCATCATCTCAAGGTACTATACATCATTTGACGTAATAGATAAATTGACAGATTTGTAAGACATCCAAGGTTATATCTGGAAGAAACAACCAATGATATGTTATCAATAAGATAGTTGCACCACTCCTAAAAAGAGGGATGAAATGTAAAAAACACAGATCATCATTCTATCTTGTCTAGGTAACAATTTTTTTAAACTAAGACACATAGAGTTTTTTGTCACAAACTCTCCTTTCTCACTGAATAAATGAAAATTAAAATCATTTTGCAGGATTACAGAGTCAAACTGGTAATGATGAGATCTTCATATGTGATCCAGATTCAACAGCAGACTCTGGGTTTTCAAAAAAGAGAAGAAATCTGCTTGTGAAAGGTGAGTTTCTGGGGACCTCAGAATGTGCATGGATGTATAAAGGAACTGAATAAACAGGGTGACTAAAATGGGGATGGGAAATTAAACTGTAACACTGTCACTTATTCTCAAGTGCTTATTTTCTGGAATTTCAAAAAGTTCTTAGGGCATACAGCAAATTGCTTCTAAGTCAGAATATCAGTTTTCATTTGGGAAGTGGGGATTTTTGAAGAGAGATGGGGGTTGGAGTAGTTTTGCTTACATTTGATTTTTGTTAATTTTATTAAAAACTCTGGAAAAATCTCTTTCCATTTTATCCAAAGAAACATTTTGCTCTTACATTTTTTGACTAATTCACCATGCAGGAGGCCATTTCTTTGTTTCTTGTATTTTAGCCCATGACCAACCTTGTGATTTTATGTGCCTTGGTACCAAAGTGCTCAACATCACTTCAATGGCAAATACCAACTCATATGAAATCATGTAAGTCATACCAAGCCATACCAAGACTGAAAATCATTGATCACAATTTATCATAACAATTACATCCCTGTGGGATAAGTAACACATCCCAGTGTGTATGTGAATATAATAGCATTTTGCATTTGTCCAGACACTTGTGCATGAGGTGTTGCATAAACAAGGCCAAAGACTTGGCCTTGTACAGTAAATGTACAGTCTAATTTAAAAAGTGAATATGAACCAGTTTTCTATACTGGGATCCAACAGTTCTGCAAGAAAAAGTGTTGATTATTCATGGATTGCCCTTAATCAATGTTTTATTCCTTCCTGATTGTATTGGATTTCTTTGAGTCTTTTAAACGACAAAGATGACAAAAAAAGGTTGGATTTAAGCTAAACTACGAGTATTTATATAATCAAAGCACAAATGAAGAGTTCATGGCAGGATTTTTTTCTTGGTTATCATCTTTAAATTACAGCTTTTTTTCATAAAGTTATATTACAGCAAGCCCAAATAATAAGGGTAATATCATGATGTATTTGTGAAATCTTTTTCATCCAAATTAATTTAAATAACAGCATCTGTAAAATGAGAACCGCAGAACAAATAAACACTCTCCTCCCTCCCCAAAAATAAAAAAAAAATTTAAAAAAGCTAAAAAATAAAACCCAAAAAACCCCTCCATACTTCACCTGGAAGGATGTGATAATGGCTCTCTAGTCAAAGCATTGGAAATACAGAGATGACTTTGTGAATGTGGAGCAATAGGGTTGTCACTCACAATATCATCATATTTTTAAGGAGGGATTGTGAAAGGGAGTGAGATCACAAAATCTCATTGCTTCCCTAAACTGAAGTACTATTTTCATTTCATTTTCCACTTCCCAAACACTGAAAGTAACTGAGATTCAGTTCATGAACAGTATATTCCAATATGTCCTAATCTTGTCTAGAATTGACACAGCCTACAGTCTGTTCATTAGGGACAACACCTGACTTTACTAGTAGAGTGAAAAAGCAACTAGAGTGAATACCTCTGAAGTTTCAGAGAAGTTTAGCTTCTTTTGAGGTTACCTGCACTTTCGTTTTTCACTTAATAAAAAAGCATGTTTCTATACAATGTTTGTGCAGGTTTACTGGATATAAATGTGGCAGAGTTGTTTTCTTAACACATGGCACAAAGGTCAGCTTTAGTCCATTACCTTTTTTTTATGGATGCTTGATTACTGCTTGCTGATTTGTTTAACCTTGAACCACATAAATCAGTAAATCTTTCTGAGAACTGAATCATTTAGTAATGCAATGTTGAACATCTGTCTCTACAAAAACTGTAAGTTTATTTTATAAAGAGGTAATTCAACATAGCTAATAAATATGATTTCGTGCCTTTTACTTTTCAGCTGCTTCCAGATTCTAGAGTGTAATGAATTAGTAACTCTTGAAACCCATTGTAAGGGAATAAGCCACTAAATGCAAGCAATATTTCTTACTAATAGACTTCTACCTTACAGAATTATTAGGATATATTTTTATCTTGGGGGCTAAATATTTGAGGCTCTGAGTTGTGTTGTACTGACACTGCTTCTAGCTGGTATAAATATAAATGCCCATATTAACTACAGTGAACTTTATTTCCACAGCTGATATTTATCACTACAGCTGTTTTTGAATATCAGTTTGCTCTATACCCTCATACCATTAATTAAATCCCAGATTTCCTAAAGAAACATGATAATAGATGAGAAATAAATAGCAAGTGAAAGACCACAAGTGGAAAGGTTGTCCAGACTTTTATAATCAGGAGAGAGGAGCAACCACATCCAAACTGTGAAACATTACTTCACAGGGGTGGTACTTGAAACAAGCTGATAAATCCTGCTGTGAAATCCCTTTTCATTCTTCAGATGGTAAGAGACAAGAATGACTCCTCCAGATCTACCCCAGGGCCTGAAATGTGGCCAACAAAAGTTAGATAATGTGGATTTCTCAGTCTGTGTTGAGAATCCACCACCTTCAACTCAGTGTTGAAAAAGTGTAACTTCATTGGAAGCGGGGAGAGGAACAAGAATTATTTTACTTTGCCTCAGTCCTCTAGCCTTAACATTCAGTTTTTTACTCAGGTTTATTCTACAAAATGCATTTGTTTTACATGTAAATATCCTTTAAATATGAGAAGAATAATTCCAAACATTATTCTTAACTTTTTTCTAGCCCCATTTGGAGACTACTTTTGAAGTATGACGGCATTTCTAAGGAATTTTGTAATTTCTCATTATATTATTTTAGGTGTCAGTGTTTGGTCTTGGCTGGGTTAATGCACTTAGCCATGCCATGCCTGCCAACATTCAGGAGCATTAACCTGAATTTGCTGTCTTTGTTTTCCCAGGGGTGAGATATCAATTAGATGCTTTCTAGTCAGAATAAGAGGGCGATTTAAGGCATTAACACTTCCTTTCCAAAGTGGGAGCACCTGCTGAGTGCTCAGTGGTAAACGTGAAATGGAGAAAAACCTCAAAATATTTGCTGGGTAGATACTTTGGGTATCTACCTATCCTGGCCTGTCCATTAGGCTTAGCTGCAATTAGAGTGTGAGTAGCTATCACTGTCCTTAATTCGCTAAGAAAACATGAATTCTAATTAGCTTCAGCCAAAATTAGAAGTCTCCCCAGAGGGATTCTAGGTCCACGTGGAAGTTCCCAGTGGGATACAGCCTGAACATCCTCCAGCCTCGTAGCAGGAGATGTTGAAGCCTTATAGCAGGGTGGAGACAGAGCTTTATTAGAAACATCTCCTTTAACCCACTGCTGTGTCTTCAGCACCACAAATAACAGCACATGGAGTGCATTTTTTTATAAATTCTGGGTTTGGCTTGTAAAAAATCCAAAGGATATTTTATGTTAATAGCAACATTATGGAGCCTGTCTTCTCAAGATTTACTGATGCCTTACATGGCAAAATTCCCATGGTCTTGGGTAGGTGATTTGCCTTTGAAAACTGGGCAAATTAGTTACTCAAATGACTAATTTAAATTTTCAGATTATCCATAAAAACATTCTCACTGCATTATTCTAAACTATTTTGAGGGGTGGTTATGAACAACCGATGGGTTTTTATTCTTAAGATGTTCACAGTTTATTTCTTGGTCTGAACTGCACAAAAGCACTACTCGAGGTTTTGTGATGTGATTGTCATGCTAATTTGATAACAGCATCTCTGTTCATTTTTGAGTCCCTACCCTGCTTTCCTGTGAAAAATGCCTTAACAAAAAATTCTGAGTTTGAGTCTAGGTGTGTTTTACCAAAGAATGCTGAAGTCTGTCATTGCCTGGGATTTTTAGTGATTTAATGGTTCTCTGAATTCAATTATTCAGCTGATGTAGTATTTTATCCTAGTTTTGGAATTAAACTGTTTTCCTTTTTTGGGGAAGTCCAGAACTCTTCTCTTAATTTTTAATTTGGAAGTATCAGAGAAGAGATCTGAGTGCAGGGGGGGTCCATGGTGAGGTCCATGTATTTAAATTCTTGGGACCACAGAGAGGACATCAGGCACTTGCATTCCCCATCCCAAGTCACTTCTGCCTTGGAAGGACAAGAAGAAAGTATGTAAAAAAAGGAGAGGAGAATACTGGAAGCAAGCTAAAGAGTGAAGGAGATGGGAAGGGCAGTGAATTGGCTTAAAGATTGCACTTTGTGCTATGACTGCTTGGTATTTGTTCTGTCATCTTCAAAAGAAGTTTTACGCAAATTCTTCACTCTCTTCTTAAATGTCAGTTGTTGCAAGTTTAGCAAATAATTTAAATCTCCATCTAGTCTTCTTAGCTATCCTATTAAACTATTTCTGTCTCTCAATTTCTTCCATAACTGCTGTTTTATGTGTTCCTCCTAGTTTCACAGACATGTGATGGCAAAATCACCTGCTGTATTTCCACATTCCTCCCACTCCAGTTATTTTCTTTGTTTT
Organism: Erithacus rubecula; assembly: GCF_903797595.1. Classification (NCBI taxonomy): domain Eukaryota; kingdom Metazoa; phylum Chordata; class Aves; order Passeriformes; family Muscicapidae; genus Erithacus; species Erithacus rubecula. Next base: position 24,170,661 of record NC_136686.1, on the reverse strand, counting down.
GGCTCTCCTCAAAACTTGGATTCTATTAATTCAATACATCTCTTAACCTAGGCCAATCACCCACATAATGATCAAGATCTTTTGCTTTTAATATGGGACCTCAGAGGTAAGGCAAAACAAAGGATGGGAGCTTTTTTTCCAACATAATAAATACCTGATAACAAACTGAACTTAGTGTTAAAGAGCAAATAGAGAGAGAAAGTTATGAATCAATGATCTGTGGTTTTCCAGAACCAGCGTTGGTCTCTAGCTTTTTATCCTAGTCCATGTAACATTTTTAGAAATATTTAGTCCATGAAGACTGACAGTACTATAAAAATAATAATTAATAATAATAATAATAATGCAAAATTATAAAAGGGAAAAGTTCTAGAAAACTACAAAGAGCAATGAACTAGATAACCTATCAAGCCCCTGCCAGATCTAGTTTATTCTGTAAAATAGTAAACAGAAAAAATAATTTAAAAGCAAAAATTCAAGGAAGTGGTCAATATCTTTTGAAGTCAAATGCTCTATGAGTTGTCAATCTAGACACTAAGAAAATTATTTGCTGCTGAACCTTTCAAAACTGACCAGCAGCAATTGTCAATAGTTTGTAGGGAAAGATCAATGTTGTACCAGCCAAGGAGAAGGAGAAAATTAATTGTTTTCTTACTACTCCCTCTTTTTGATTTGGACAGAGACTTTGATGTAACTCAGTGTTTGGAATGCTTAAGGTAGTCTAGGCAGAGATGGATGAATGAGGAAAGCAAAGGTGGATGATAAATGCAATTTATTTCCTGACCACATATGTGGTACATACTTCTTTGGGATCAGTCTGGCAGTGCCCTAGGTATTTACTATTCATCAGTTTGCTCTATCAGATGACTGTAGTTTTGTTTTCATTCTCCTGTTAGTAAAATTAGAGACTAGTCAAATCTGTAGGTAGTATTCCGGGCTTCCGGGCTTCTATATAATTTAGCAATTGTGCTATGACAATTAAAACTTTTGCAGAATTCATATAAATATTCACTCAAGTAATGTTTTTAACTTGGTGAACAATATCAGTTGTTTCAAAACAAAGGAAAACTCAAGTATGTTCTGCTTTTGGGTAGAAAGAACTGATGAGATTGTCTTGATCAAAAACCAGGAAAAGAAAGTGCATCATTAACTCTGGACCCTCTCTTTCAAGCCATTCTCATTCCTTATTTAAGATGCATAACTGCATAGCCTGCCCTTTATGCAGGGTGCCTTTACTGTCAGGAATGCAACTGGCTACAGAAGTTCTATATTGGTTCTTTGAGGGCCTGCAGAATTCAAGGTAAAATGTACAATAAGCTGTAAAGTGACCAGCATCCATTAAATGTTATGGGAAAACAACAGGATTATGTGCATGAGCAACACCAGAAATTAGTTTTTCATGGATGGAAAATAGTTCCCCAGGGGCAAGAGAAGCTAAACAATATAGAAAAAAATACAGTAATTCTGGAATAAGAATGCATAACCAAATCATTTCCTTACATGTATTTTTGTTCGAACCTAATTCATGTTTTGAAGGACTGCCAAAATAGTCCAACTTCTCTCTGTAAAGTTCTGTGTGACTCTTTTTGGAGTGGGTGTGGAAAAGGGAGTCAAATGAGGCATGCTATCAGGTAACATATATAGTTTACAGTGTTTTGAAATTGTGGTACCTTTATCTGACTAATGGAATTTTGCCAAGTATTGACATGAAAAGAAGGAGGAATTTAAATAAGATTGTCTCCTAGCCTGCCAGAGGATGGTTCTTTATAAGCTCACCCCAAACCTTCAACCCCAGTATTTTCCTTGAAAAATATTTTGGCTTCTCTCCATCTAAAACTTTTACTGATCCACTGTACTTGGCACATTAATTTTTTCTGATTATTTTGGCAGCCATTAGACTTTGCCTAAACATACCATAGGGAAAAAACAAAGAAAGAAAACATGAATATGCTTGACATGGGATAATTTGTTCCATTACTTTTGTATTAGTGATAGTAGGTTCCACTTCATTTACAACAAAACATGTGTAAGAAAAATTATGAAAAAGAGATTATTTTTAGTAAAATCTTACCATCTACTTGCTGTTAGATGCTAAGAGTAGTTGTTCCAAGCTCTAGTATTCACATCACTAATAGTCTACACAAAATTAATAAAGTTTCCCCGGCATTGAAAGGAGAACTTGAGCCTGAAAGAGACCTCAGGACAAGTCTGTTTGGCTCTTAATTTTCAGGTTTGTCTCACAGGAAGAGACCTCTCGTGGCAGGCACATGAACCACCATCCTGCAAGAATCTTGCAACTAGAAAAAGTGGATTTTAGTCAAGCCAAGTACAAAAGGAAATAAGGCCCAAGTAGGGAAAAATGTTAAAAAAATTTCACAGTATTTTTATAATATCTCTTGTTTTAACAATAGAATGCCATGCAAAAGAAGTAAATAATAATTAGGTGAAAATCTGGGGTGAGAGGAATGGGGAAGAAAAGAGCAAATTTGGTGAAAACTATCTGAAATTTCCACTGAACTAACTAACTTGCCCTATAGCAAGATTTAACAATTTTGTGTTTCTTAGTCATTGCCAGTGGGTTTGGGATACAGTGCTTTAGTCAACAAATTCTAAAGGAGGCTTTATGCCAGAGCTGGGCTGGTAATCCCTCCACAGCAGCCATTCTGAATCCATGTAGTATAAGGCACCTCTTGTGCATCCTGCTGATGCACATGAAACACATAAAACAAGATAAGACCAAGCAAGTAAAAGCAGTTTAAACAAAGCAATCTTTTGCTTGTGGCCTGACTTCAAACTGCCTTATTCAAATAAAGAAATTGCTGTTTAAACACCATCAGTGGAGGAAACAATCAAATATATCCTGAAACATGATAAAAATAAAACACATTACAGCATGTCAAATTACTTCAACACCCATCATTTTCAGCCAGTAGAAGACAGAGTATTGTTTATGTGTGTTTCTAAAATTGGTGTTAATACCAGTTTTATGTTATTCACTGAGAAAATAACTACTTTGGCCAAATTCTGTTAAAACCAATTCCTCCATCTTTGAAGCAATTCTCTTGCCAACAGAAGTTCTAAGTAGAAATTCCACAGTTTAGCCAACTAAGAGCTTTTCTTAGAGAAACCACTGCTTATAATGCATTTCTCAGCAATGTCACTTGTAAATTTAGATGGAAGCCAGAAAGTATGAATGAGATCTCAGAATAGCCAGTAGCCCTCAAGGTTAGAGAAATTTTCCTGAAGAGCCAGGTTTATGCATTTTTTGAAACTTAATATTCTAGAGAAAAACACAGACTGAGTGATGACTTTGATGTGAAGCCTTTCCCTCTTGCCCAGCATATTACTTCACCCTGGCTTAGTGAGTTGCTCGGTCTTTAAAGTACTCCCATTGAAACTATTTCGCCCTCATTAAATATTCATTAACTGGTTTTTGGAGAACTCCATGCCATACAGCAGACATATTCATTGCTCTGAACCACATAATGTTAGACCATGGACATTAATGAATGTGCTACAACTCAGGTGGGTGTTTACTGGCTTTCTCTCCCCTTCTTTACTTTGGAACTTCTCTTTTTTGACATCTCTTCAGGTGGAACAAGAGAAAAAAAAACAAAAAAAAAAAAAACAAAAACAAAAAAAAAAAACCCAAAAAACAACTAACCAACAACAAAATACCTATGATTAAAACCTTGGAGTATTTGTGTCATTTTTCATTCTTTTCCATTGAGCTGCAGCAAATGCCATCCAAGTTCATTCCCTATTCTAGGGAAGAATGGCAAAAAATTAGAAAGTGTATTATTCCATCCTTTTGATGATTTCTCAGCAGCTTCTGACATTCAAATTATTTTCAGACAAAGACAATAAGCTAATGACTGGTTTATGCATAATAGTCAATTTCCTGAGTTTTCCATGTTTTCATTACTGTGAAGCTGCAGGAAGATATTTCTTTCTGAGTATTGGTTCTAGTGTATCCAGATTTGATAGGAGTGCTCTTATTTCATAAGAGCTGTCCTCTAGGCAGGCCTACCAGGATGTATAGGTGACAGAAATTCTGTATCATGACTCCTGGTGTACATCTGTGAGCATGATCACCTCTGTGTCGGAAATGCTGTTTAAGCTCTGCAAACAGCCAGCAGCAGAAACACAGACAACCAAAGTCAGCCAGGGCAACAAAACTGAGGTGAACTTCAAGTACCTGAAATTTGGGCTTAGGGAACTAAACAGTGAAATTGTTGCCTTTGCTATTTTATGGCTGTAGCTGCTGCATTACTTACTCACTTTATAAAATATTACCCTGAATCTTTAATCAGGGTCTCCAGATATTACTGGAATATAAATGAACCCAAATTATTTTGGTGTGTATTAATTCTCAGAGAGGGTAGCCAAAAAGCAGTCATTTTTTTTAGTGCTCTGCCAGTACTGTGGGGGGTTTTTTTGTGGTTTAGGGTGGTTTTCTCTCTCTTTTCTGCTGAGTTTCTCAAATGAAATAAGAAGAAAAGTTATGTGACTGTGATAAGCACTTCTATACTCTGACTGTGGACTATGCAGTGTGTCTCACTATAACAAAATGTGAAGAACTAACCCTTTAAAAAATGAGATTATAAGTGATGTCTTGCTCTAGGAAAATAAACACTAAACAAAGCTTTTGGAGATATTTCCCATGAAGTTTTTGTGGATAATTATCAGCACCCTTAAGAGAGCCAAAATATAAAATCTTGGAAAGGTACATATATTTCATGTTACCAAATTTACTTTGATGTCTCAATAGGAAATACAATTAACATAACTCAACTTATGAATCATCTTTCAAGTTGTTTATACTTATTTCTTCCTACTCTTTTTTTTTCCCTCTAATTATTTATTCAATATTCCCACAGAGATGTAGAGGAGGGGGAAAGAATTATTTATATAATAGAAACCACATACTGCATAATGAAACATTTCATAAATAGCATACACACTCTTGTCCTTCATAAGTGTTCACAAAGAATGGTTTTAGCCTCCATAAGGCAGGTTTATCCAAAGTAAACAATGTCCTTCTCGAGGAGTGTTATGTTGACATGTTTGTGAAAAATGCACGCAGTATGCAGGAGAGACATTGCCCTGGATTACAAAAAAAAGCCAGTAAAGATGGATATTTTTATAAGAGATGAAGAAAATGGTTGCATTGAGAATATAATTCACAGTAAGCTTATTAAATGGAAATCTTTATCTTTAAGAAAAAAATGCAACATGTTGCTATTAATCTTTATTTTAAAAGGGGGTACTATAATAGCATTATGATAAGTGAACTGCTTTAATTCATTGTAGAACCAGTTGGGAATTTTTCAAAGAAACTTTTTTTTTTTTTCCATATCCATGCTTCTCATTGAGAGCTAAATCACATAATTCTACACAGTGATTCACTCTGTCATGCAGGTGAATCTGTAAAGATTCTAAATAAATATCTGTAAAGATATTTATCTTCATCTTGTTTCTCTGGTAAACCCTTTTATTCCATAGTGGCTCACTTGCCCAACAGTCATGGTCAGTGTGTTTGGAAGCAAATTCTTATTTAGGAGATAATTTCTTTCTCAGGATAACTATTACTCTGCAATTATTAAATGCAAAATCTTTGAGGAAAGTAATAATTCTATCTGAAAAGCTATAAGTTAAGAATTTATTAGATTTTTTCACATTTGAAAAATGCATCTTTTGAATGAAAATGCTCCACAGAATTGTTGATTTTGTAAAATTAAATATCAAAATCATGCAAAATATAAAAATAGTTCTGTCAAAATATGGTCCCTGTTTTCAGGACCATTTTTTTCCTCTTTGAGTGATCTCTATGTTCTTTGTTGGGATGGAACATTCTAGACAAATTCAAGTAAAATGTTTTCACTGAACAAAAACAAAACTTACCCGATCCTAGCCATTTCATTTGTAGACTATATATAATTTTTGAGATGGGGCTTCACAGATCTGCACTTTGTACCTTGTTTTCTGCAGTTACGCACAGGCAGTGAACATGTGCTCACAACTCCTGGTTCTGTGCAGTCCTCAGCTAACAGCAGCTCTCCATGCTGGGACAAATTCAGTTGTGAAGTCCTTGCCCTCACTTGCATCCTAGAATTCCCCTGAAATGCCCTTTCTGAACTCACTCTCTAGCAAACAGCCACAGAGTACTCCAAAACTGCAAGTGATCTGGAAAATCAGGCATCCTGGGATGTGATTTGTATAATTTCATTCTATGCATCATTTGAGTAAATTATTATGATGCTACAATTGTTAATTTATTTCTAGGCTAAAGATCTGGTCAGACAGTTCCTTAAAATTAGCGCGCAAAAATTTTATCAGTTTCTTATGCCACTAATTTTCTATTTCATAGAATGTTTAGTCTATTATTTAAGAACTTTGCACATCTTTGAGAAAATCTAGGCATTTGGAGATGCCACTCTCTTAGATATTAAATTTTTTCAAACATAGATTTTCTTTCTACTATTTTTTTTCTATAACTATATATATTTAGTAAGTTTATAGTGAGAGATCTCTTGAGACATGTAAGAAATACACTTCATGAGATGAATTGGCATAGTTCAAATGAAGAGAAACAAATGTCCCGAGGAGAAACTTTTGGAATAGGATCAGAATCCAACCACAGGTTGTTTGGAACAAACTCCTAATTATGATGGGCTTTATAATTTATCATGGTATTAATTACTATAATTTACTGTCAGAGTACAAACCTGAGAAAAAACTAATACATTTACGTAATTACAAAATTTAAAAAATATTATGAATCTCCAAAAGGATGGAATAAAAGGGTTTGGGTTTTTTAACCTAGTCTCTTCATTGCACACAGCATCAGACTTGTTCCCTTGTGCAGGTCACCATGGAAAAGGATTGCACAAAGGAAAGACCTTCACAATGGTTTCTTCTTTGTTTCATGTATAAAAAAGTTAAGATTTCTCAAAGGAATTAAAAGCATGAGAAGCCCATCTGTTAGACAGAAATCCTTATGGTGCCATCCACATGGGAATGAATTACACTTGATACAAATAACCATAAAGCTGTTGTAATTAACAAAATCTTTAGTCAAAATAAAAAGTGAAAATATTCACTTGCTAGATTATGTTTTTACAAGATGCAATTTAGAATAACTTCATATAACATAGCATAAGACTTTGATTTCAACAATGCTTTTGATTCTTTTCATTGAAATCTCACCTCACTAAGTTTATTAAAAAAAAATAAAGACTCATATCACCTAGTTGAAAGTTAATTTGTTGAATTCTTTTGGGATTTAATACCTTCCTCAGCCATATTTCGGAAAGATATCATGTAATGCTAACATCCAATGGATGGACCTTCAAGAAATGATGATTCAATGTACCATGATGGATGTACTACCCCATGGACATCACTTTTCATGGTTTTATATTTCAAAATGTAAGGGCTTTTAGAAAAAAAAAAGTATTTCTCAAGTCAAGTATGTTTCCTTAATAATTTTGTGTAATTGCCTGGGAGAGAAACTCAAAAATTAGCTTCAGGGTTTTTTTATTTTTGAAATTTAAAATCTATCCAAACTTAAAAAAAAAAAATCAAAGTACTGTTATGAAGTGTTGTCATAATGGTTTTCATTTACAGCCAAATGCCCTTTCAAGCTTTGTTTATTACTTTTAAAATCTCCCAAATTGATTGTTTGCTTGTGTGCATACGTAGGAATTTCTGTATATCGTTTGGAGGTGTTTTCTGCAGGGGAAGGTTAAACGTTTCCAACATTTTCATGAACTACCATCAGATGTCTTCCAGATCACTACTGGTTCCCAGAGCACAGATTGAAGAATACTGTGTTAAAGGAGACATTTCCTTTTCCCATTGACTGGGGAGGGATTCTGAGGGGATTTGGCACCCCAGGCTAAGGTTAACCTTTGTGAGCACCATCTGTAGTTTAATTTTAGTCACATATTTTGGGGGATGGTGTTATGTGATCACAAATGATTAACATTCATGGGTAGGCACTCCTTAAGCAAACAGGGCTCCTTCTAAGAAAGAAATATAACACAGGGGGCCAGTGAAAGCTGTTATATAATACTTGCACCAATATTAAGACCTTATTGTGGTCCTTGTGAGACCACAGGTAAAAGTGGCAAAGATGACTGGCTAAGGCTGGGAAATTACAACATTTTCTCTTTGGGTATAAGAAATACTGTTTGGTCTGTGCTCTTGAACCTCTTACATTTAGCTTTTGGAGGCTCCCTGGGCATCCCCAGACCTTTCAGAGGGGCTGCACTAGGGAGCTTGGCTGTGAACAGAACTACATTTTAGCAAATGAGTTGTCATGTTTCTGATAAAAAAGTGTTATCATAATGACTACTTTACAGTAGGTCTGCTGGGTATTTCCCACAGATAGGGATATTGTATTGTAATTAAGCAATTAGGCTTAATTATTGTAATTATGGCTTTCAGGAGCTTACAATAATTTTCCAGAAAGCTTCCATCTACTGTACTAGTGCTAGCTCTCAAACCAGTAGGATGGGGAGCTAGACCAAGTACATCTGAATAAATAGAAGCTACTAGAAGAAATCTTCCTGCTCTTTTCACAAATGCTCTAGAAAAGCTTCAAAAGTACAATAGCAGAGCTGGAATCGTATTCAGCTCAGTAAAAGTCTCACAGGCCACCAATTATTGTATTAAAATTCAATATCATTTGAAGAAGGAAGTAAAAATGTTAAATTAGGTCTGAGAAGAGGTAAAATTCACTATTCACATGGGACTTCTCTCCATGAAGTGGAAGGTAATCCTCTTTTTGCACATGGAGTGGGTTTATTTTGTATCCAGAAAAGAGAACCACTTAAAACCCCAGCATGATATGAATAAGTGGTCAACAGTTGGCATGTATAACATATTTAATTTTTCTTTCAACATTCCCCCTTTCCCGCACCCTGGGTTTTTATGCTAGGTTCTGAAATACTCAAACACTTACTCTGCTGTTTCAAATTCTCACTTCATCTAGTCAGTAGCCAAGAAGCCTGATGTGAACTACCAATATGAAAATTTCAAATGAAACAATGGGTTTGAACTGTGTTTCCATCTCTGTTAAAGCACTAGGGGTAAAATGCATTTTTGTACTTGTGACAGATTTTTGTTACAAAAAATAAAAACTTGTGTTTTCATAGGCGGTATAGTATGCGATGTGCAAAGATGTATATACCATCTACTTCACAAAACATAAAAAAAATAATACTTCCTGTGTATGAATGCACAAATGAAATTAATCCTTAACTGACAATATCCATACATAATATGTGAGCATGTAGCCAACATACAGCATAATATAACAAATGACATAATGTATAGCATACAAATCATTTTTATATTTTTATATTAATAGGCTTGACATATTCAAAGTTGTCTAAAAGGAAAAGGAACAGAAAAAAACTTTCATTAGTTGCAGAGCTCACCCTAAAGATATATGAGGAGGATAGGTATGAAGTGTTGAAGTACAATTCTGCCAGAGTTTATCAGGGTTCAAGTCCTGACTGACAAAAACAGAAAGAAGAGACAAGCCCAACTGGGCTTCAAGATTCTTAACCAACAACACTGCACTGCTGAAGCTTAGAAAGATTGAGTCATCCTCTACAACTCACTAAGGAAATACCATGTTTGATAATGAACATTAAAGCAGGTAAAAGACGAAAAAACAAATATGATCTTTTGAACTTTTCAGCAAAATACCTGATTGCTCCTGGGCTGCTGTTTCTTTTCATAATGACTTCTGTTTTTAGAGGCTGCCTCATCTCTACCCTGTCCAGCTAACATGTCAGCAGCAAGACTGATGGAGCAGGTTATCTGTGGCCTATACGGTCAACATAGCATACTCTTTGTATATATCATCTGACACTATATTTTGCATTTCTCTGAAATCTGGGAATGTGCTATACCATAGTTTCAAGACACATCATATGAGAAAAGTCAATAAATAACTAGAGAACAAATCATTATTATTTAAACTATCTCAGACTATCTAAAATTTCTAAAATACAAAACAAAACAACCCAGAGTAAACTGTAAAATATTAGCTAATGTATATGTTTGTAATATAAATGCAAATGGCATATCTGAAGGGCTTCTGAGCAATTAAAATAATGGAAAGTTTTATTGTGAGACAATGACAAGAAGGGAAGTGCTATCATTCTGGCTCAGCTCATAGGGAGTCTGAAGCCCTGAAACCAAAGGAAAAAGGCAAGTCAGCCTGTAATATTACTTCCATAATTGCTTTTATATGTACCAAAGCCACATGCTGTTCCATTGACATTATATCATACTCAAAGGTGTTTCATTAGAGTATAAGAGCTTCCATCTATGAGACACTATTTTCCTAGCTTTAAACACGTGTGCAAGGTTTGCATGCAGGCGTAGGCTTACTGGTCTTCTTGGTACAATTCATACTGGCCAGGATGGGGTCCTGAGCAGGGATGTTTTCTCCTGCGGGTACTTTTTGAATATATTTTATGCATGCTGCAACAATTCCCATCTCCACACCATTTTCTTCATGTATTTATAGCAAAGGAGTGAAGATGTGGTTGATTTTGTTTGCTCCAGGTAGGAGAAAAGATTTCATTCAGATGATGGGAAAAGAAAAATATTTCTACCCAGCTTTTCCTCAGTTAATGTCATTTTGGTTCATGTGTGCACATTCAAACTCTATCAATAAACAGATGAAGAAAAGCAATGATTAAGTATTTGTGAAACAGAAAGCAGACATTTGAAGGAGTCATTAAAGACAAAGACAATTAGTCAGACTGAAAAAACAAAACATTGAGATATGTATGTCTAGCCTAGATACACACAGTAGCTGCAGTCTGGAAGTATTTATCCTTGGATTACTTTTTTATCTATTAATAACATTTGAAAAATTATTCTTATCCTAAGTTATTTTCATAAGGCAAATGTGAAAATGTAAAAACTTGCACAGAGTCTCAAATGCAAATAGGAGCTTTGGATTGTACTTGAAGAACCCTCCATATGTTGCATTCTCTGGAATAAGGCAGCTCCTAAGAAATAATATTTCTTAAAATTAAGAAAGAAATCCTCTTGTCCATTCTAAACAATAGATTAATTGCACATTTATTTTATTTTCTTTGCTGAAATTAGCAGTATCTAGAGATGAACAGCATTTAAATAGAACAATAACCTAAAATGCTGTACCCTAAAAAGGCATTCATAGCTCAATCCAATGCCCATTAAAAACAACCAGCATCCTCTCACTCATCTGATTGCATTTTGAATCAGAGCCCTAGCCAAAAAAGTGCAAAATCATGCAGAGCTAACTGCTAGTAGATTATTTTCTTTTTAACTGAATCATATGAAACTGCATGATCAGATTGACAGTGAGAGTATAATAATGAGTGGTGAGGGAGAAAATCCCAGAAGAGTACATAATGTGGCAAGTCAAGTTCTTTAGAAGATCAAAACCAAAGGAAAGTGCATAAATCAATAGGCAGCCTTGGTTTCAGCTCTGGCTGTTAATGCAGGTTTTATTGCAACTCCTTGCTGTGACTTTCAATAAAATAAAAAAAATCTGCTGAATTATCAGCAGTATTTGATACACTGGCCCCAGTACAGAGCACCTTCTGAAAGAAATGTGATCACCCCTGAGCAATTTGAACCATTGAATCTTTTACTGCATTTTAAAAGACAAATACGTTCTATGTAATTCAATCATTTCTCCACTTCTTTCTTTTCCCTTTTTTCCATTTTTTCTGTCTCCTTTAGTGTCAGAGTTTAAAATGTTATTGGTTCCTAAATCAAAAACATACATATTGTTCATAAGATAGGACACATAAGAGGAAGCCTGCAGATGCAGAACAGTAGCAATATGAAATATATAGCTTTTGCATTAATATTGAGATTTTAACTTCTTAACCATTCTTTCTATAAACCCATTATCAATATAATAATGAAAATGAGGTAGAAAAGTGTGCTTTTCAACATCTTTGAGGGAAGGAAAGTGTTCTGTTAACCTGAGTATGTTTCCAATCTATTTTTCTGGTAAATTGTCCTCTGCTTTTGCATCTGTAGCCTCCATAGAAAGATACCTTCTTTTTCCTGTGTGAGCAACCTGAACAGAACAGAATATCATCCTTATGGAAATCTTTGGTGCTTCTTGAGGAACAGACAAAAGAAACACTTACTCATCATAAAGCAGCCGTGGTTTATAAATGCATAAGCCCATTCCAGCACCATGGGAGACACAGAAAAGCACTGTCAGCCCTCAAGTGGCCCTTCAGCTTTTTGCTGTATGTGGTCATCTGTCAGCTTCTCAACAGTGCTAGAGTTAAAAAGCAGGACCAGCAGCAGCCTGAATTTGATGGCAAGTCCTGTGAAATGTGTATTATCTTTATTTAGAGATGCAACATTACTAAATCCTGAGGAAGCTGGTAGTTGTTTGGAATATTTGACCAAACTGATGTAGTGCAATGTGTCCCTGTCCATGTGTCAGGGGGGTTGGAACTGGGTGATCTCTAAGGTCCCTTCCAAACCAAACCTTTCTATGATTCCACCATTTACAAGTGGACCTAATAAATACACAGAGGTAAATCTCTCCAAAAATGCATCTTTAACTGTAATGAGTAACCACCAATAAAACTCTTTGAGAAAATTTCCTCTTCTAGCAGCTTTGGGATTTTTTTATGTGTAGACTAGTATGTGCAATTAAATGCAAGGCTAGGATAGGTAAGAGAGTTAAGAGAAGGCCAAGAGCCAACAAGGTTGTTTTGCTGATTTATCGAGGGAATCATAGCAGCTAACAACAGCCAGCAGGAAAATAGATGCACACAGCAATTCAGTAGTGAAAGCTACCTCAGATGTAGCTGTTTTTCTTCAATGAGCAGGATGAGTTTAATACAACTTTTACAAACCAGAAGGCTAGAGTTTACAGCTGTAGTAAATGACACTTTGAAATAATATGCACTGGTGAGACAAACATGAGTTTGTCCAGTAACTCTGCTCTCACTGCTACAGCCTAAATTAAACCATGTTATTGTTACAGGATGATTTAGCCTTCCTGATCTGGAGAGCTGTTACTGGTTTTCATTTAAAGAAGTTGCTAGGAGAAAGACACAAGTGGAAGATTGCTTGAGAGAAGTGAATGGTGTGAGCCAAGTGTTTTTTAGCAGTGTACACGCATTTTATGAGCTGGGGTTAGAACTTGGATCGAAAATCATAGCTATATACTCTGAAATAAAGACTGATGCATAATGTTGCATAGCTTAAACACCTGGATTTTGGCTTGAAATTGGGCTATAACAGTAAACATTTTTCAACAGGGTGCTAGGTCAAAGAGATATAAGTAGGGAAAATACCTGATTAGACAGCACCTATTCTGTTTAGGAAAGAGATTTTTTTGAGGAGATGGGACCTGTTTGATGGGTTTTTGTTCTCAAACAGAAAAAACAATCAAAGATAATTCACTCTATAATTTCTCTTTCTCCAGATGGAATAAAAAAAAATCTATTTGTGCAGTCTTGTAATCTTAAGAGAAGATAAAAGAATACATGTGTTATTCATAATGGTAACCAAACTAACATATTGCAAAAAAAATCTTCAAGACCTTCAATTAAGTGATAATTAAAATACTTATTAACACACCTCTAAAACAGTGTAAAATCCCATTTTATTCAGAATGGGAGACATTTAAAAAGACATAGAAATACAGTTGTTATAACTGTGACAATCCCAAAAAAAGAAAGAATTGTGAACCTCAACTTTTCCAAAAATTATCAGTTAATCAAATAAAATTCCCTTTCTCACATTTTTGTTTCATCATTACATTGAAGTAACTACTCATGTATCAGAATTTTTCTGATATCAAAATACTTGAGAAATCCTCTTTTAATCATGATATAAAACCAGAGATCATATCATCACATCTGTTGGAAACAGGAACTGTCAGAAAATCCTAATATAGTCCTAAAAATGCTTGTCAGGCAGAAGTCTGATGAAACAAACTTTAGGGACAATTCAAATTTTGAAATCAGCATAAAAGTGGTTTTGGCTCTGGTGACATTTCATGTTCTGTATCTCCACTCAATTAATATACAAAATGTTTGGCTTATTTTAAAAAAGTAGTTGGTATAAAACTATAACTGTCGTTTCTTTCTTTTAACTTGTTTGGGTGCCAAGGTGTAAGTTGTTTTACTGCAATGAATGAAGCTCTTTAATTGAATAATTGCAGTTCAAATTTTACAAACAAGTTAGTTTACATAATTACCTTGCAAAGCTCCTTCAGAATGCAAGGTGAAAAACAGCAAGTATTCCTGATGTCAACTTAAAGTAGAAAAGCATGACAAACATTAAAATGCAAATAAGTGTGTTCAACTTCTAAAGCAAAGGGAAATTTTTTTGTAACTACAGTGATCCCATAGAAAAGCTCATGTAGAAAATGCAGTAGCTTACGTTTACTTAGGGATTCAGGTGAACTTAAGTTCCAGTTTCATTGCTTAATCAAAACCTGCTTTTTATGAGGTGATTATTTTTTCAGCACAGGATAAAACCATTACCTAACATATCTACCATACATCAAGCACTAAGAATAACAGCATTTCATTTAACTGATATGTTCATTTTAGTCCAAATACTTGAGTAATGAATAATTATGAATTTATAAGTCTCCTACCACAACAAAATGTTACTGCACATGATTAAACCAGTAATTAATTTCCTTCCAGTTTAGTTGCACACTCCCACACCACACATGGATGCACAACAAATTAGACAATGTTTCCAGTGGTTATAAATGGGAAACCTTCAGCATTTTTTTTTTTTATTGTGACTAAAATAAAACAATCCTGTTTAACACAATTAAAAATATATAGTTCTGTTACTTCTCATGACATTTGAATTACTGGAGACATTCTGCTTTCCTCTTCTAATGAGGTGCATTAGTCAAGAGCTAAAGGACCTTTGACCCTAGGATCAAGTGCTTACCCTGCAGGGACTGAGCTCAGTATATGGGATTATGGGTTGACAGGAGGCAGCTGGAAGAAATACCTAAGAATTCACACTTAAAAGTAATCCCTGAAAATTGAATGTAGGTATGTGGAAATAACAATTATGTTCTCTAGTGAAGTTCTCTAGTGAAAAGCCTTATAAAAACTTAACTAGGGTTCTGGGACCCCATCAATAGCTGTCCCAGTGAATGAAACAATCAAGCATGTTTAACACTACACTCAACAGGGACTTAAGTTTTTGTGAATGAGCTTAACGTCCAGTTGATTTTATTGCTGACTCTTTTCCTCTGCTAATGATGTCCTGTGTTGCATACTAGTAAAATGTCACAGGATTTACCCATTATCTGATAGGGGAAAACCCAATGGTTTATTTGTAAAGGTTTTTCAGAAGAAAGTGGTGGCAAATGCTTATAACTCCTTGAGACACACAGATTGACGGATATGTGGCAGAATAAGAACATGGCTTAAATTTTCTGTGCATGAGAGATAAATTATTTCTAAAAAGTGCTGGTATTTTGTATATTTCATAATTTCAATTTAAAAAATCAATAAAATCTAGCTACCTTTTTTGGAGGTTTTTTTCTGTCTTTTTACACTAATTCCTGTTTTATGACTAGAAATATACCATTTAAAAACATTTAATATAATGTCTGACTAGATTCCAGCAAGATTCTAGTTTCTTATGGACTGATAAAGTAAAAACATCAAATTAACATATTTTTGGGCCAAATTAAAAGATATTAATGACAAAAAATCTTTGAAGAGTTTTAAATTTCTCAAGAGTTTGATTAGAATAAGCATGTGATTTCTATTAAATTTTCAAGAAAAAAAAATTTCCTCTGGGGAAAGAAACTCTTAAGATCTCTAGTCCTTACACAAGTTGAAATAAGATGCCTCTGTCTGCATCTTGAAACTAATACAATCTTTCATATCTTTTTTTTTTTTTTTTTTTTCATTTTTCAGTTTGGACATCAATGCCATGGCGTGACATTTTATTTGTTTCCAGTGAACTAATCTGAGGCTTTTGCTCCTGTTCTGTACTTGGAAATTCTCACACTGCTTCAGAATACATTAATTGCTAAAGGTATTAGGAAGTCTAAAGTGTAGCCACACAAGACAGAAACATTTCTTTGTTGTCCCTCTGTTCCAACATGGAGGTGAGCAGGCTGCAGATGACTTTCTTCTCTGACAGGCTCTCCTGCACTGGGACAGTTTTTCATGCTAAAGGACAAAGCAATAAATCCTGCCTGAGCAACTACTACCTAAAGAACTTACCACAAAATGAATATAGTTAATTTGGTAGATTGTATGTCTACTTACCTTAATGGTCCATTTACATATAGGTTAACTCAAATTTGAATCAGACTCTTTACAAAATAAAATTACATTACTGATATCCAAAAGTCACCAAAGGTCCTGGGAAGGTCCTTTAGGGACTACACAGCCTTAATCTTCCCTCCAGTTTCTGGGGGAAGAGATGGTGCAAAACCAATCTTTCTGATCAAGGTAGCCAGAATTTACAGGCAAAAGTTTGCTTTCTTGCCAACACATTTTGTTCTTTTGTGTTCAATTGCTGCATGGCTGATGTGAGCATGAGGTTATCTTGACAGCCTCACTGAATGTTCAGATGTGAATGCCATGAATTAGTTTATCATGGAAGAGTACATCATTTTTCAGATATTGTATATAATTTGGAGCTGCCATTTTAAAAAATCAACTGTTTTAAAAACACAATCAGGATTTTGCCACAAATGATAGATTACTATCTAAAGCTAAGTGAACTTGTTCTGTGAGAATCCTTTAAGATCAACAGCTGCCTGGCTGTCTGGCTTACATTGGCTAAAGAAAACTAAATATAAATATATATTGTTCATTATTATAATTGCAAGCAAAGGAAGCAAATCTATCCCTCTTTCTGAAAAACAAAATAAATTTGTGGCAAGGAGCAGATTTATTTACAATTGCAGCAATCACAAGGATAGTAATAAAATAAATTCTGTAAACAGTGCAATTATTCTGTTTATTGTAAACTTGACATTGCATTTGGAATGAACTCCTGAGAGAGTTCCCTTCCCTTCCACAGCTAGTGAGATGGATTTTTCTGCACACAAAATGAAAGTCTCTGTCTTTGTGTAGTGCATGTGTTGTTGGGTGTGGGTGGGAGTACTTCAGTTCCTGGTACAGAAACTAGTGGGTTAAAGCGCAATGAATTTAAACTGACCAAACAAAATACTCCACAGAAGAAATTCATCGAATAGTTAAATTTAATCTGTAAAATAAGACAATTTCAGGTAAATTTTTTAGTCAAAATAAACATCAAAAATGTGGGATATTTAAAGCATTGACTGAATGAGTATTGAGGCAACCCATTTTTCTTTAGTTGCACCTATATAAATACTGGAGTGTGTAAAAAAAAAAACCCAAGAAAGAGTGATAGAAAGAAGAAAAGCATGATAATAAGTACAAATTATCTTTATTGTGCTCTCGGTGTGTGAGGCACAGATGGACCAACTCTGCTCAAGAAACAATCATAAATTCATAAATTTTAACATATTGAAAAGAAAGGTAAATGGCCATTTCATCCATCCTTCAGCGTTCTCCTCTGAGATATTACATGTTTCTCTTTGGGTTTCCTGCAGCTTTGCATGGGATTCTGATGATAATCAGTGTGAAGGGACTATAGCTGCAGGATCACTTAATGGAATGAATAACCCAGAATTATTTCAGATTTCTTTAGTTTAAAGTGGCTAACAGCAGCCCAGAGGAAGTCAGCATAAGCCACTCATGTTGCCAGAAACCCACTTTGACCCTGAAGCAGAAGTGCATGAGCTTTTCTACAGCAATCCAATATCTACCAAGGATCAAAATATTAGCAATGCAGGAACATTGTGGGGGAATTTCTAGGTTATTATTTTGTGGTTTGATAGTCCAAGTATCTTGAGCAATTACACATGTATATTAAAAATATATTTTTGTCTCTGCCACCAACTCAAAGACAAGAACCATTAGACACATTTTTAAAATATTTAAAAAAATATTTTGCCTGATAGCTTTCAAAATGATGCTTCTAAATATTTAAAAATACATACAAATATATTCATGAATTAAACTCTGCCACTTCTCCTTTTCATTTCTTCTTTTGGTAAACAGATGTGTATATCTTAAACTAAGACATCATCTCTGTTGATTAGCATGATTGCAATAAGTCACTTAATAGAAACTCATCTACTGACTGGTCCAAAACTTGTAACCTCCAGAGTTATAGCAGCTTTTAGGAGTGTATTCAAGAATCCATCACATCTGTAAGAAAATTGCTCCAGTTGCTATTTGTCTTGTTAAAAACATTTTTATTTCTAGCTAGTGAAATAGAATGTGTGAAATAGTGATGGCTGCAACTTGCTCAATTATGCTCAAGGCAATGAAATGTTATGGGTGTCAGTTAAAAAACATGACTGTATTGCTATCCTCAGCAGCTACATCTCTTTGTTTGTTTATCACCAGTTGCAAGATTGAGCTCTTTGAGTGCAAAAGCTTTAGAACAAGAACATTCCTCTTCTATATGAGACCAAGAAGAAAAGAACCCTAATCCCAGCTTCACTGCTCTATGATAAATAAATAATAAAAATACATTCACAACAGGAGTGAGGAATAATGAGAGACAATTAAATACTTCAGCAATATTGGAAAACTAAAGAGAGAGACACCAACTACTTTGTGCTTTACCTTGGCATTCTATATGTGCTTGAAAATTGTTTCCTCTGTAAATATAAATGAATCAATTTTACTTCAGTTTTTCATGATTTCTCCCCCCTTGGTTTGCCTTTTAGGACTGATGTAAGTGCAGCTGCGGTTTTTTAAGAGGTGTTTATGCCATTTCTTGGACACAGCTCATCCATCACTCTCTGCTCAGATACAGCAAGAATTCAAAATGCAGCCTGACTGGCACAGGCTTTTGCCTTTCATGAAGTGGCTTGGCTGGACCTGGAGCATCAGTGTGTCACCAACAGTGAATTCTGGGATGAATGTTGTGGTTTCTCCCATCTTCCAGAACACGTCAAAGATCAGAAATGCTAATGTTTACTTATGGTGTAGTGAAACCAGAGGTTCATGCTGGAATAACACCGCTTCATATGCACCACAGGTCATATAGGGGCTCTGTTCCAGGTGCCATCTTTGGTACAAAATATTTTTCTTTGCTCAAACTTATTGTTTCTAATTCTTCCAAAGATAACAGCTTTTGCAAACATATAAACTGTTTTTCTATAATATAGGAGATCATGTCTCTAATTAAATCCTAGGTTCAGATATTTAATAAAAAGTATATGTTATCAGTTGTTTCCATCTGCTGCTTGACAAGTCAACCAAGTGTGTCCAGAGTGGTGTCTCTGACTGGTTTAATTTTATCAACTCCTGCTTTATGCTGATTGGAAGCTACAGTTTTAGTTTGTATCTAAAATGGCAATTCACGAAAGCATCCCTTCACCTTTGTGAAGTATGAATTTGGTACCACATATATCTGCACATTTCAAACTATCAGCAAGAGGAGACAAATTCTGAAGCTATGGGATATTAAAATTAACCTAAAAGCATCCCCCAATAAACACTACATTTCATGCCTGCATGCTTCATGGCAAGAAAAAGGCAAATTTTACCTGTATTTCCTCCTCTCTTTCTAACCTAGGTTAACATCAGTAGTGAGAAAGACAAAAATAAACAGTAACTAAAAATCAGTTAAGCTATCAGTTAACAATATGGAATTCAAAAATACAATTTTCAACAATAATTTGAGATAATTGCAATGATAACATAGTTTAAAATAAAAAGGACCAAAAAAAAAGGAAAAATCAGTCTTAAGTTAGGTCACCATCTAATAACTAGTGGGAAGCTTAATGGGTGTACCAGACATAAGTCAAGGGAAGTGGACGCCTCAGACTGTTTTTCTAGGGGTGGAATTTCAAGTTTAGTTCAGTACTGGATGTGCTTTCTTTCACCTCTGCTCACAAAGGTGGCAATTTCATAAGCACTCCATTTAGAAATTAGATTGTTGATGCAGCTTCATGTTTTAAACTTACATACTGAGCCTCAAGTTCTCTAGGAAAAACGTGGATGGCAGTCTTAAATAGAAGAATATAATATAATTTTTTTTAATCAGAACTCAGAGCAAGTAAATGTAAATTAGAGATGAACAAGTGCTACAAGATTTTCTGGTCTCTAGCAAGTCTGTTGAAGTCTCTTGAGTCTGTTGAAGCTCAGATCAAGAAGTCTGGACTTCCAAATGTAACCCTAAGTGCTCCAGCGTAATTCCAGGGTACTAATAAATATACTTGTCACACAGGAAGTATCTGAACAAAACCTTCTATCTAGATAAGACTAATTAGAAATAATAGCAATATTTATGAAAAAGTCATTAAAATAAGTTCGAAAAAAATCTAGAATGCTGCTTAGTTATGTGTCATTTACCTTATTGTGGTCTTACCACAGAATAAGTGTGGGATAGTGTTTCCTGCATTCATACGAGCAAAGCTGGTGTGCTTTACACTTCTGGTGTGAACCAGACATTAAGAGGCACTCTAAAGAAAAGAAAAAAAAAGAGTGGAATTTTTTTTTTTTTTCTGAGTGATCAATTAAGTTTAAAGTAATCAACTGACTTTACATCAAAGAAATATTTTGTATTGTGTGACCATGGTGCTTTTTATCCAAGAGCTCAGAAAGCTGGATTTATTATATAATCAAAGTGTAGAGCTTGAGGAGAGAGCTCTGAGAAGCAGGCCTAGCATGCCTCTTCCCCATCTGTTATCTCTGAACCAAAGCACTGCAGATGATGATAGTTGTTTCATTCCTGAGCACTAAATGTGTGGTAATACCTTGAAGAATTGTTTCAACAGAATATCTTGCCAAGCGGTTTTTGCATCATCTAAGTTAAGCAGTGCAATCCACCTTCTCTTGTTCACAAAGTTACAAGCTTTGAAAAATGTCCTAACAGAAAAAAAAGGGAAAGAGGTAGCAGATATTTTATAATGTTCAAAGAAAGAACACCCATAAAAGAAGAGGCTACTACAAAGCTGATTCAGCTATAAATCTGCAAGTAATAACATAACAATTAATTTCAGGGCTTGACAACAAATCATTCTAAGTAGAGAAGAACTGCAAAACCTTTTGCATTTGGCCTGTGGAAAACAATTTAAGCATATAGAATAACAGAGATGACACAGAAGAAGAATTAATTAACATATTAGGATTCAAGGGAGGTTTTTCTTTGATTTCAGGATTTAATCTTGTCTGTTCTGTATATATCTTACAAATATATAAAAAGAGCATTGAAAACTTCAAGGATATTCTATTCCATGTTCCTGAATTTAAGACTTTTAAAATTTGTTTCTAGGTTGCAATAGAATAAATCTGTGACCTATTTAATATTTGGCACTAAATTATGTTAGTACTTAGACAATTTCTTTTTAAAAGAAAAGGTAATCACAAACCAGAATATGCCTATGTTTTGATTAAGTTTAGTTACAAATATTCGGCTTTGATTGCTCTTGTCTCCAATTGCTTTATGTCACTTTCTACATAAAGTTTCAGAATATTTCTAAATTTTGGAGAAATGCTGAGTTATAGCCATATCTTGTCTATCTTAGGATTTAAAATTTAACAGAAGCATGTGTGTTCGTCCTATAGTATGGAAATGGTTTAACACCATGATTTCACTATACATGCCACTTCAATTTGTTACCCAGCAAAAACCTTTCTGTAATCCAACCCAGAATGGCCAGCATTCAGCCAATTTATCAGTGGATGGTTTTGGGGGGTTTTTTGGGTGTTTGGTTTTTTACATTGTCAAATGTAGATATTTTATATTCTTATATATAAATATAGTATATACATATATATATATATGCATATGTATATGCATATAAATCCATTACTTATGGCAGCAGGTCTGCAACAAGTACTACTGTGTTTTCTGTTGCCTATATCTGGGAAACAGGAGTGTGAAGTTACACAATCAGTTGAGAATGAAGCACTAGATGCCTTTCCTGGCACTGGTAGCTGGGCATGTCACTTGCCATGGTTATGGGTCAGAAAGACAGGAACTGAATTGTCTGAGACTTAGCTGGATGCATCGATGTGAACTCTGAAATTACAGATCTCTCCAGCATTTCCCTTAGTTCCAGCCAACTGTGAGACAACTTGGAGTGAACCAGGTTGGGCAATTTTGATTTACTGTCTGCCAAAGCTATGTTTCTTTATATGGACTTGATCCTATGGGACTTCTTTTTCCTTTTAGTGTTGCTTTCACGTTTTGGGGGTTGATTCATGAAAAGGTATTTTATGAAGATGGATAGAATCAAAAGACTCTTGTTCCCTTCTCTCTTGTTCCCTTTTTTCCTTTATCCTTATCTTTCTTTATTGGCCTTTTATCTTAGAGGTTTTATTACATGTTAGCTAGATTTTTGCTTCTAAATAAATACCTTTTTAAGAAGTATGAAAAGAAATTTATTTTTATTTACTGTACTGGCAATTATTTACTGTCTAAGCCTATATCCTCTCCCTTACATCTCTTCACATAGATTGCTGATTTCATTCAATCAAATTAGAAAAGTTGCATTTGATTCTCTCTGTTCCAGTTAAGTTGTATTTAACACATAGACTTCAGGGAAAAAAATGTTATTTAGAAGTTATTACTGTTTCTTCTGATCATCTGAGCACAGCTTGGGGCCTGCCTGCCCAAGACATAAATTAAAATAGTCTGAAGATCTGTGTGGAGCTGACAGTAGTAACCTTAAATAGCTTCCTCCACTGTTGTTGCAAAAGAGAGACAGCCTCCTTGATCAGCTTTGTGTTGACTAGAGAGTCACCTTACTTCAAAGGCATGGTAAGATTGCAGTAAATCACTGCAGCAGCTGAAAGGAGGTGTATGAAAAGACATACTTGCAAATTTTATTAAGCTGTACCTTCTATAATTATTGTTACACATGCATGCTACTCAGTATAACTATCTGAATCACAATTTCAGGGAGGAAAACCTTTCTAGTTTGTAATGATGTCTAGATTTGTTCATCTGGATTCCTGGTTTATGATTTTCTTGCAGTATATATCATCTACTATATGACTGGTACCCAACTACAACTAGAACTTTAACTGTGTGGGTACATTTATTTTCCTTGAAACAGACAGAGATCCTCTTTCTCCCACCTTTCTTCATCAAACTGAGATTTCTGAGCAAAGAAAGCAGGGAAAAAAGTCATGGTAAGACCTAAGGGTATCTACAGTTTTGGCATAAGACAACGTTTCTTTCTGAGAACAATAAACTATTGTTCCTGACCCAGTGCTGGAACCCTAGCCTCTTGTCTGCTATGTGTCTTCTGTACTTGGTTCTACTAGCACATTTTTTAACCTTTGACTAGCTTCCCCTAGCTGGGAAACTGAAGATATACAAACAAAGAGAGGCTGGATAATCAAATTTATAGCTGTAGTGCATAATTTTGAATATTCAGCCCACATATAAAAGGTTAAATTTCACCTGTCCTTAGGTGAGGTGGTAGTTTTTCTAAGACACCTCTCTTTTGCTGTGAGACACTGACAAGTGTATGTTAATGTTTGCAGGGACTCTGAGAGGTAAGGAGTCATAAAATGAATCCAGGAAAATAATAATGTCGTGTGCACTATTGCAAGAGTCAAAGCACAAGATCAAAGGCTCAGGAAAAAACAAAGTTTGACAAAAAAGAATCAGTTGGGAGTAAGGGTCACAGCCAAACAGGAAGAAAAGAATAAAGAGCAGAAGAAAACATCTGCAAGCCTTGCTTGTGGGGAGGGAGAAGGAAGTAGGAAGAGGGAGGAACCTTTCCACATACTTGCCCTCAGAGGTTTGCATATTTTTGAGTACTCCAAATTGTTTGAACCTGATTTATAAAATAGTTAAAATAGTTGCATTTCAGAGATAATGAACATCACAGATGACCTCTCCAGAGGGTTTTCCCATCCCCTCTATGGACAGGGGAGAGAACTTGCTCAACACAAGAACATAAAGACCCTTAGGAGCTTTAAACACCTAAGTCTCAAAACTTTTGTGGGATATGTTATATATGTGCAGAGCTGTGAAAATCTCCTTATTTCCTTTCTACTTTCTCATCTCAATCTATGTGTGTGGCTCCAAAAAATAGAGAGGGCAGGACCACAAAAGAGAGATCCAGAGAAGGCACATTCATTTGGAGTGAACAGCACCAGACTTGTTCTTACACCTGGCAGAGGTTTGGAGTTGTAAGCTCTAACCTGGACAATGGCTGAGCACTCAGATAGGGACAGTACAGAATTCACCTTGTTGCCTTACTGCCCATAATCATCCTGGGATGGGCTGCAGAAAGCCACTGTTAACCTAGGGACACTTTAATTGATACCAGTCACTCTTGCAACCACCTTTCAATCTCATGACTAAAAGCCAGAAAGATATCTTCTGCTTAGTAAATCAGTGGTGAGGCTTCAATAGAACCATTGCTTTCATAAAGCTAACTTCAGATAAGCAAGGCCAACTTTCCTAGGCTTCCTCCACAGCCAGTGATGTGAAAAATACTGGTTAGGAGTTTTCTGTAATATCTATGTTTAGTGTCTGAGGAGACTCACACTTTCCACTAATATGAAAGTTTCCTGTGCAGAAATACTCTTTTTATCCATATAGAATATTGCTGCTTCCTTATCTTGCCACACTCATTTCCTGCAAAAGAGATTAGTAGCAGTAGATTAGTACGTCTCTGTGCCATGTCTCCAACCATCACAGAAGTTAAAAGGTATTACATAACTTATCTTTTACTCTTTGCATTTGGTCATGCATCAGGAAAACATCCTTTACATGTGTTCTCACTCACAAGGAGTTAGGATAGACAGAAAATCTTTAGCAGGTAGAAATAGGGCAGAAAATAACATCCATTAAAGGAATCATTCTTAAGACTCCCTCTTGCATGGTTGATTTGTTTTTACAGGCATTTTTTGCAACTTCTAATATTTACATGGATATATTTTTGTTCAGTTGCTCCTGAGATAATACTGTACTTCTATTTATGACTAATGTGATATTTTAAATAGTGCCATTTACTCATCAAAGACCTGGTTCTGCAGTATTCTCACTCCTATACATTTTTGGACTAGTTTAATTCCTCACTATATGAGCTCTCTGCAATGTAAATGCTCATAACTGCTTTCAACAACTTCCATTGTTTTGTAAAAAAAGGTGAAAGAGTAAAACTAGGAGATGATCTTTCAAAGATGTGAAATTAAACACAAAATAAGAAAGATCTTTTCTTCAGGCTCTGACTCAGACTTATGAAACCTGTTTTTCATCCAACACGCCATAAATGGGTGTTAGATGTGGTCATCAAAGTAATAATGGAAGAGTAAACTACCCTATGAAATTAGGGAGCAGTTTTTCCCAAACTGGGACTGATGAACTTTTTTGAGAAACAATAAAAAAATGTTTTGTACTGGGAAAGACTGAAAAGTGAAACAGATTTGTCATGGGCAGTGGAAGACTTTTAACCCCTTGAAATCTTCAGTTTGGTGACTACACATCATGTCTTAGACCGAATTTTTTTGGACCCAGAAACAATTTGATTTTTTTAGTGTGTTGACATTGTCTAAGGGCCAAATTCCCACCCAGATGCTCAGTGACTCCCCATCCCAGCACAAAGTGAGGAGAAACCAGGATTAGAAAGCTTGCACATGGAGATAAAGACAGGTAGATCACCTACCAATTACTGTGCTGGGCAAAACTGTTTCAGCTTGGGGAAGACTAATTTTAAATTTAAAATTTTGTATTTAAAATAGAGTAGGGTAGTGACAAGCAAAAACAAACATCAAAACAACTTTCCTCCCCAGTCTCCCAGGCTCAACTTTGCTCCTTCACTCCCAACTCCTGTACAAACCCCAGCAGTGACACAGGATGAGTGAGGAGAGGAGGGTCAATATGTAATAACTCCTCTCTTCTCCTCCTGGTCCAGAATGGATTCTCTGCATGAGTTTTATTTCCATCAGTATCTCTGCCCAGTTCACTGCCCATCTTGCAATGGATAGCTGTTCTGGTGCCCAGAGAATCTCCACATCCATGCCCTCCTTCTCCTTTTCCTCTGGTCTTGGTGTTCCCTCAATTGTTCCTCAGTCTTTTGACACCTCCTCCTCCTCTCTCTGCCTGAGAGTTTTGCCTTTTCCCAAGTGTTTTTTCCAGACACCACCAGTTTCACTGCTGGGCTCAGCTGGGCTGTGGGAAGGGTTTGGCACAAGGCAGATGCTGCCCTGCCCCTGCAGAGGTCTCCTCTGCAGCCCCCACTGCCAGAAGCTGCATGTCTGCGCACAGCACAGGTTTTAACATGAGGAGCAGGCTAAATCAAAATCCAATGGCTGGTACTCAAGTTTGAGAATCAGCACTATGACATGAAAATTTAGTCTTTGTTAATAATATGCACCAAGTGTTCTCATCAAAGCAAGTTCCAACTACCAGTGAGTCACTGCTTCCATCTAGAACTTAAACTGCTTGCACCACTGATCTGAGACCTCAGGTGGAGTACAGAGAGGATGTTTTCTAATTCCACCTTGGAAAATCTTATTTGTATTATTTATTTAGAAAGGTGAGAGGATAATACATATTATGTATCTGTGGAACAACTTAGAAGAAATGATAACTGGGAACTTTACTTAAAATTCAAAGAAAAGGTAAAATAATAAATCATGACTACTAAAGTTAACAGAAGATCTGTTGTGTTCTGTGATGTGCAAAAGCAATGTGTTCTATATAAATAAAGTACTTAAAATCTTAGCCATCTGACAGTATATATTTCATGTAATTCTTCCCTTTCCACCATATTTAGCATACTATTTTTTTTTTTAATCTGTTTGTCGGTCAAAGCTGGATGAAAAGGATCTCCTCAGGAGATACTTCTGCAATAATAATGGAATCAAGTATTGCTTCCCAATGGCTCCTCAACTTTGCAGAAGGGCAGCTGATAAATAACTAAGCAGATCCAGAGAGATGTAAATTGCTTCTCCTCCAGGATGAACATGAAAAAATATAAAACCTGTGTTACTTAATATGTTTCTACTGTGATTTTCCCAGTACCAATATATTTGCAACTGGAGTTTGGTACTAGTAAAAGCTAGATACTGGCAGCACTTATGTGGTAAACACTGAAAGGAAGAAGTCTTTGAGTATGAATCCCATATGACACAGCATCAGCAACAACAAAAAATGCACACACTTAAGTGGAAAAATATGTTTCACAATTCATGAAAACTGTATCAAGACTGCAAGCTGAAAAAGGTGTAGACCAATGAAAAGAAGGATGTAGCTGAGAAAATTGAATCAGCATAGCATTAAAGACAATTAGTTTATGACAGACAGGTAGTTGAATAGATGGAGAATATCAAATGGGAAGTGAATAGGGAAGTTTTCTTCAGAATGAGAACTAAAAGTGAGGAAACAGAGGAAGTCATAAATCTGGTGACCTACAAAAATAATTTTACATAGCTGTTACTGCCAATCATTCTGCATAAAATTATGGACAGTTCCTGCTTTGTGATGTCATAAACTGAACATTCAGGAAAATAAATGGCACTCCATCATATTTGTACAAAACCATATTATCCTACGAAACCAACTTAAAGGACTAATTTTTGGGTTAGACACATCATTGCATGGGAGGGCTTAAATACCACATCAGGGCAGTGTAAAAGGAGCATTTAAGTTGCCATGCAACAACTTTGCTAACAACCATGAAATAGAAACAATAGTTGAGAGCCAGCTTGCATATCAGCTAAAGGAAAGCAGAGTTGTATAAAGCCTGAAGAGTTAAAGCAAGCTTGATTTTTCTTTGACATACTAAAGGAATGCAACAGAACTATTTTATATAAAAACAAAGAGCTCTAAAGTCAAACTGGAAAGTAGCAGCAACACTTTAAATATGCATATTGGATGCCAAAAAGGAATGGAGGTGGAGAAGTTAAAATAAATAAAATGTCTTCTGTAGAGAGCTATTGCAGTTTATAAAATTCTTGCCTGTGACAACTTCCCAGGGACCCCCATCTGAATACTGACACACAGAATAAATGGGAAATAGCCCTTAGTATCCTGGTCTGTGATTTACAGCAAAATCAATAAAACTAAAAGACAATAGAAATGTGATTACTCTACTAATCCACAGGACCAAATTCAGAAGCCAAATATCCTCTTTGTAAACATCCTAATAAATTTTCAGGCAGATCAAAACTGGGAGGGTTGATGTCAGGATGAATTAGCTTTTGGAGAAATTTCGAGACCTTTCACTAAGTGTCACCCATCTTGGATGCTTACTGTCTGGTGCTAAAGTGAAGAGAGGGACAGATTTGTTTATGTTTCATTTAAGCAGATAATAAACCATGTTTTCTTCTTTTAAAAAGAGATAAATTTCTTCCCAGGGCAATAAAAATTCTCTGTGAACTTTGATCTTCCTCTTAGAGAGTGTAAACAGATGCATGCTTATAAAAATGTGAGTCAAGACAGAGTTATACAGTAGTACTCTGTCACTGGTTCTTTGCTACAATCTTTCTTTTTTTCGGTAAATTATATATTTTCAGTATATGTATGCTTGGTTACAGTTCCTTACACTTCTCTAAATCAGAGTGGAGAAGTGATTATAAAGTAGGAAACTAACATCAGAACTGTGTGCCTAATCTCCATCTTTGACTCAGGAACTCCTCTCATACACACACATAGAGGTGCCTGAATAATGAATGATTGATACAAGAAGCAAACAAGTGGCCTTTTCTTTTTTCTCAACCTAACAGCAGAAGACCTTGAGAACTTGACCTACAGGAAAATAAAGCATAAATCTGCTATGAACATATGCAATATAATGCCTTTTAAGGACTTGGGAAATTCTTTTCATTGCTCTGACCTCAAGAAGGTCAGAATTGTTATCTCCTGGCAATGAAGCACAGACTGGCAATGGAACAAGTCTGTGGTCTTGGGTTTGAACGATAAAGAGCTTCTATGATGAAGCAGACAAGATTTGGCCAACAGGTTTCTCCTAAGCTAAAATATGTATCAAGCTTCTGGCTACTCATATAAGTCTTGTTAATTAGGGAGTCTCCTGAAAATTTTGGGAAATTTCATGGCTTGAAGGGCTCCTCCCATACTCTATTAAATTTCTAATATGAGAAGACCTCCTTCTCACTGTCATCGACCCTATGATTCTAAGGCAATACCAACAAAGAATAAAATAAAATATGAACACTTATGCAGACTTATTTCTGTAGTCTTTGAAGGAAGTAATTGCATCTGCAACTACATCTCTGTTTGGATATATGCCACAGGAAAAGTGAGACAAAAAAACCTGGACATTCTGGTCAGTTCCCTTCTCCAAATGCACCATGATTCTCTTTTTGTAAACATAAAGGAGATCATAATAGCTCTGCTAGCATGATATAGATGCAGAGGTAAGTCCCAGAAGTCATAGTATTTTTTTTAAATTGTACTTTTATTTTACATATCTAATGAGTCTTTTCTTCACTTTATCTCTGTGGCCTTGGACTGGCGCAGAGTATTCTCTTTCCATAAAGCTGGATTATCTGAGTGTCTGAATGTATCTGAATGTCCTAATTTTCTCTTCCTTTTTTATGATCACTGGACAGAACAAAAATATTTGAGCCACTGCATTTTTGCTACCACTAATAGATTATTCTCACTTAAAAAGTATATGTGGCACAGAGTTGGGAGAAGGAGAAATAAAATTCCTACCTGCAGTTTAAATATCCTGTCAAAGGAAGAAATGTTATTGGTATTAGTAGAAGTATAATCTGATCTAAATAACTCTGTAGCAAACTATTGACTCTTTATATTCCTTTTCTGATGCTGGAAATAAAATAGACCCACGCTGAATTGCTTTTGTTATTCTGCTAGTGTTCTGATAGGTAGATATCATTCAGTTTTATATTGGACACTATTATACAAACAACCACATAACAATGGCACATTGAAGTATAAATATGTTCTTTGATACATATCTAAACTTGAAATGAAGATAAAACTTGGGCAGTAATCAGCAACTTTTAACAAGAATGAGAAAGCAAGGTGGGTAGACATATTTCTGCACAGCCTCTAGGGAGGGAAGTAACCCTATGCTATCCAGTGTTTCTAGGTACATCTGTGATATCTCTCAGCACTCTATATTTCAGGAAGTCAGCCTGTTTATGAAGTTATTGTAAGGTAGCAGCGGGCATAAGTAAAACACTGCTAATATAGTACTTGGCCAAAAGTAGCCTCCCCTGTAGGAGTTTGTTTATAAATTGCTTTGGTCCACTTGACAAGGTCAAATCCATTCTCTTAATGATGAATCTCATCTGTTCTGGTGCAGAAAGAAATGTTTTCTTTCACTTCTACGTGTGGTAAGAGCTCATTCATCTCTGTATGTTCTAAAGCAAAATCTAGCTACATCAGAGAGAGAAGGAGTATTCAGAGGGCAACTGATGGCCAGGAAGATATATTGAATTCACTTTCCTGGGACAGACATTCAAATGGTAACAAGTGATAGAAAACAGCTCTATATTTCAGCATGATGTGTGCTCTCTCTCTCTTATGATTAAACCCCCTGTGGGCCATCTGCATTTAATGGGTTAGAACTACTTTGTAGCTGGAGTTTTTTCCTTCCATGGCTCTTATTTATTTGAGATGAGACCAAACTGCACTCTAAAAGTGCAGCATGTAGGAAACACTGCCAAAAGAATGAGAACAAAAAGGCAAATTTATGAGCCAGTGTTGTTTTAAGCATTTAACAGTATAAATAGAAAGTGTAGATAAATGTGGACATGTAAGTGACTCTGTTTATCTCAGTTACATTGTTTTGCCTTTAATTCCAGAAGAGAATTAGTCCAATTAGTTCATACACTTAAAAGGATTAAAGCGTCTGCACTAATGATTTAGCATATGCATAGACGTGTTTTCACACTTAAACTAACAGTCCTCTTTAGTATACATCTCCCTAAAAACAAAAAGCATTGCTCAGTCTGTTCTTGTCTCTCTAATTCTGTAAAAAACATCAGGCACAAATACAGAAAACATTGTATCAAATCAGATGTAAACCACAGATTTAATAATTTCCATATTTTAAAAATAGCTGAATGGGCTACCTTAACAAAAAAAAAAAAATCATATAAACTAAATAAGTAATGTTGTTCCAGGACAATTCAATTTAGCATAATAAATCTATTAAGTGTTTATTAGGGATCATATCCTACTCCCAAGTGAGATCACTGGCAAAATTTCTGTTAACTTCAATTAGGATTTGATCATAAGGAGGTTTTTGAGTAAAGAAAATTTTATTCCTTCTTGCCAACACTGAGTTTTCTGGCTCTAAATATTCAATAAACTCCCGGCCAATGAGTGTATTTTCCTCTTTGCTCATTGTATATACTACTTAAGCATTTGCTAAATAATACCCACTAACTCTGATCTCTATCCCAGACCTTTTTCTAAAAGACCTCCAAAATCATTTAACATTTTATTTACCCTATGTGTTTAAGTAATATCTGACAGGTTTTTCCATATATAAATATGTATTTCATTATATACTAAAATGTTTATAACAAGTAATGAAGAAAATCATTCTAAGTACACTGGAAGCAGAGTTGTTCCTCCAATATCACTTTGAAATTAACATATTTTATAGCGTTATTGTCCATTAAAGATCTCAGCTGTTTTCCATTTTTAATGATTAAACCAAAATTATTTCTGTAAACACACCTGAGTAAATAGAGTCTTACAAAGATTATTTCTGTCTGTCTTGGAGTATGCTGTTTGACAAAGTTTCATTTTAACGATGGCTTTTTCTTCTTATATGGACAAAAATATTGTGAAAGTGTTAACTAGGACTTTATCCCACGTACAAGCAGTTTGTTAATTGTAATCACACTGTATTCAGACAAAACCAAGCAAATTAAAGAGTTTTAACAAAAAAAAAACCCTTTAGACAACTTGGTCATTCTTCTCCATATCAATAACTAACAGCGCAGTAATAGGATCAAAAATCAAACCTCTTGCAATTACTGGATTAAAGCAGAAGACTTTGTCTCACTGTAATGATGGTGAGACTAAAGTAAATTGCAATTAGCACATATAAATGGATTTTCTCAGGGGAGTGCAAGTCAGAGAGGATCAAGTGTATTTCAATTATTTTTCATAATTAAAGCATTCAGCTTCTGAGAGATGAAGAAGACAACTATTAGAATATGGAAGGTTGCTATAGTTAGAACTAGAGCATAGAAAAGCATTCTTGTAACAGCATCTTGTGAACCATCAATTTCCACTCTATAGGCCAGTCAGAAATTATGACTTTTGACCTGATCCTATAATCTACACTTTTTGAAATTATGTTTTTCATGCTAACATCAATTACTTTAACCAATATTATTTCCTATACATTGATGTATTTATTAGTCTAGTTCACTAGTTATTCCTTTGGGACTGATCACTGTTATGAAGCTGGGCAGTTAGAATCAAGCTGAAGTTGAGCTGTTGTCATGTGTAGACTGTTTGAAAAGATTTGATGAGGAATTATGTAATTTTTATGCTGTTATTTAAACATATTAAAAATAATTGGCAAGAGCAGGCCAAAATCTCAAATCCATTTTATGTGGTAGTGTTGTTATATATTCCTTCATTTTCATGCCACAGCCATATCCAGAGAATTTCTGTACTTCAGTAATTTTATGAAGTCACTGTTTCAACCATCGCTGTGCTTTTGCTTCAATGTTCTGTCCTCTTGTTACCTCAAAAATGCAGGAAAAAAAAACCCCTTGAAATTCATTATTAGAGATTCTTCTCCACAAAACTACTCTTAATTTCACAGTATATATTTATTGCCAATGACAATCATACACCTACCAACCCCAGCTCTTCAAGACTTACTCTTGATTCTTCATATCCTTCCTTAAACCCATTCTGGAAAGGTGGCAATAAAATTAGCCTTATGCTGCCAGGTCCTGGTGAGATTCAGGAGGAGGGGTTTAGGCATAGAAGGAAAGGAGGGTTCCCCCCTTACTCCGGTATTGTACTCTGACTCTCCTGCCAGAAGATTATTCTGTCCCCAGCCATCATACTCCCATTCACTGCACACTACCTCAACATTCTAATGCCAGACAAATCTAAAAAGATCGCTGCAGATGAATAAGGAGTATGCATTCTGGGAATGTGAGAGCCACTTCTTTTTTGGCTATGAAAGTGATGGGGAAATGTGTTGGTTTTTGGCTGGTGTAGAGTTAACTTTCTTTACAGTGGCTGCTGTGGCTCTGTGTTTTGGATTTGTGCTGAACAGAGTTGATAACACAGAGATGGTTTTCTTATTATTGAGCAATGCTTGCATGTAGCCAAGGCCTTTTTGGCTTTTCATACTGCTACCTTGGCATGGGAGTTGGAGCCCTGGGAGCTTGGGAGGAGACACAGCCTGGACAGGTAACCCCAACTGACCAAGGGATATACCATACAATACAGCATCGTGCTCAGTATATAAGGTGGGGGGACAAGAAGGGGGACATTTGAAGTGATGGTGTTTGTCTTCTGAAGTCATTGTTACTGTGATGGGGCCCTGCTCTCCCAGAGATGGCTGAACACCTGGCTGCTAATGGGAAGAAGTGAATTATTTCCTTGTTTTGCTTTGCTTGTGTGCGTGGCATTTGCTTTCCCTATTAAACTGTCTTTATCTCAACCCACGAGTTTTCCAGCTTTCACCCTTCCAGTTCTCTCCACAATCTCTCTTATGTGGGAGTGAGGAAACAGCTGCGTGGGGCTTGGCTGCTGGCTGGGGTTAAACTACTACAGGGAACAAATACTTGCTACAGAAGGAACTTCCCCTGAAAATATTTTCAAACTAAGAAAAATAAGTGGTTTTAATGGATTCTAACTTTGATCAGACTGATTTAACTCTGATTTTGAAATAGCAGAAGTATTTAAAAATTTATCAATAAAACAACCTTTGTAATTTTGGAAAACAACACCTGTAATATTTTTTTGTTTGCAAAACAAAATAACTTACTTATATCATGCTAAGCTGTCTTATTATTAAATGCACAATATAGGTCTTATTTGTTAAATTTTATACTTCAGGGTGTTACCATAAAGTTCATAGTCAAAATAAAATACCTTTAACATACTGAACTGATTTTTTTCAACACTTCATTGTACAAAATATTATGACAGTGAAGAAGTGAAATGAGAAATATAGTTCATTTCCACTTATTCTTAGCAACAGAAGATGCTTTCATTGATATGCTCCGATGGTATGTAACACTGTTAAACTGCAGGTAGAAATAATTTTTGTCAAACTTTTCTGACCATCTTGGTCATAAGAAGACTGTATCTTGCTAAATGCAGTGTTGTCCATCACCTATGAGTCTGTGAAAATCATAACACAAAGAAGTTTACATTTCATAGGTAAATTTACATTTGTTCAGAAATTTGTTAAAATGCAGGCTTAATATTTTCAAAATGTTGACGAATCAATCACAGGAGAAAACTCAGTTCATCAATAATTGGAACAATATTTCACTTTCTCTTTTAACAGGATAGGGACTCTTTGCCCAGAAGTTCTATAAATTTACTTTGCAGCATAGCATGATGATCACATATCTCAAACATTAGTTAACATGCTTGGCAGGAGGGCTATGTAAATCACCTCTTTTTGTTTTTAGTGCATTTTCCACATGTTCAAGAAGCAGTGAAAAGATTAGTTGCTCAAGAGAAAAAATTATTAAGTGATAAAATCAAAGCACAAGAACACAAGTCCTGTCAAATGTGGGAGTATAATCCAGTAGAAAATAAAATAATTTCCATTTCATAGAAACTCACTAAAGTTATTTACATATATTGAAATGTCTCTTTTCTAGAATTTTCAAAAAAAAAAAAGAACACTACAAATAACCCTGTTGATTCTATTTGCACTATTTGTGGAATAAGGAGCTACTCATCTTGGTTAAAAAATCTGAGTCTGGCCTTCAGCCAGCACGGGCCAGATTCTGCCATCCTTATAGAGCTGAATAGTACCTTAAGCTGGGCCTGATTATGAGCCGATCACTCATGTTGTGCTGAGGGGCTTTTTTTCTGCATGAATGGGACCATTGTGAATAAACATTTACAAGTGATTCACAATTTGGCCTATGTGAGTGGTCTCACTGCCATCAATGCAACTACTCACGGAGTAAAGCACTACTAAATAAAACTGGCAGAATGTGACCCTGTTGTAGTACTTGACATCTAACACGAAGATACTTTTTCATTAGCTGAATGAAACGCTGCAACCAACAGGCTATCATTCATTCTTCGAGACGAGGCTGATGCAAGATCATGACAAGCTTAATGCAGGCCTGCAACTTATCACACCTCAGGTTTAATGAGTGGTTGAATACCTATTTATTTAATGTAGAAAGTTGTGCTAGCAACAAGTAACAAAAAAAATTTCCATTGCTAGATTTGAGGATGAAGAATTAATTAGAATTGCATCCCTTTCACTTAATTAAAATCAGCAGGAAGATGACATGGGCTTTTATTTTCCCCTTTGATTTTGGAAGCTTCAAACATCTGAAATTGTTGCAATATTTTGAAAACGGGTATTTATTGTGTAATAAATTTGCAGTTACAATAAATTCCTCAGAATTGTTGCATTTTACTCCTGACACAAAAAACATTGTACAAACTATTTTGGGGGGATTTCAGAAGAAAACAATAGCAAATTCTGCTATGAAAATAAATAAATTGAAAGAGTCAACAACAAAATGGATCGGAGATTACCAGCTAAACTTTTCCTACTTTGTCCACTAATGAAACCCTAACAAAAAGTTCTGTGCATCACTTTGGCATGTTCTAAATATTGTACCTTAAAAAATAATTATGTGAAAACTGAATAAAATATAACAAAAAAAAAATTAACTGAAAACAGTTTGCTAAAAAATCCCTTGTATTTCCGCCACTTTCATCCTTCTGCATGCAGCAAAAGTATCTATACAAAACTAATGCCTCTACCTGTACCAATAAAATTCTTTTTTTTTCCTTCATTGCTTTAAATTATAAGCTTAGTTTTACTGCTGTATAAACAGACCATAAAAAATGAAAAAGATAACTTCTGGCCAGAATACTCTTTTCCAGGTCCTCAGGCCAAAATAGAAGCTAATTTTTAAAAGGAGAATCAAATCAGGAAACCACAAATTGGAGTATATGTATGTGTTAAAATTTGAGTTTATTGCTAGTGGAAAATAGGACAATTTTCCTTTCAGCTGTGTAAGACTCTGCTGTAAAAATCCCATTTTCAGTTGATCCTGATGGTTTCAAAGTCAAGTTTGTTTATTTCCTTGAAAAGCTACAGAATGAGTCCATCTCCTATTTTTGTTTCAAGTTTAGCCCTCCTGAGTGGGAGAAAAGCTGGGGATTCCTGTGTGTTTGTTTTTGTGAGTACTGGTAGTTCTGCAGTTGCTGTTGTGAAATCTGCTTCCTGATCTTCCCTTTTTCCCCCATGCTCTCTCTGTTCCTAACTAATGGCCAGAGAGAAAAGCAAGAATGAGCAGGGGGTGCCCCGAGAGTTGTATCCTGTTCTAATCACAGCCATGCAAGTCCTTCTTTATTTCAATTAATTTACTTTGCCTTTATGAACCTGAGAGTCTGTTGCTTTCAAAGAGGCTGACATTTCACTCATCTGAAGGAGCTTGGAATGTGACAGGGGAAAGGGAGGAGAAGTAAATCAAAGCAGATATCAATTCTCCAGATGTAAAGTATTTTTCTTCTCCTCTATTTTTTTTCCACCAAAAATGTCAGAAAGTCTGCTGACATTTTAATTCCTTTGTGATA
Organism: Erithacus rubecula; assembly: GCF_903797595.1. Lineage (NCBI taxonomy): Eukaryota > Metazoa > Chordata > Aves > Passeriformes > Muscicapidae > Erithacus > Erithacus rubecula. Next base: position 24,133,821 of record NC_136686.1, on the reverse strand, counting down.
GGCTGGGAGCTGAGAGCCAAATCCTGCTGCCATTGCAGTCAAAAAGATTTTTCTTATATACTTTAAAGGTAGCAAACTAGTCTTACACTCTGGAAAGCATATAAGCAAAGTTTCAACAAAATATAACTAAAATAAAATGAACAGTACTCTAATATAATCTTAAAAACAGTTACAAACTGAAACTGACAAGCTCTGTTGGGCTTTTTTTTTGCTTCAAATTGACCACAAAGTAGCAAAACCCAATAAAATTGACTGTACTGGAAGTAAGACCCCAATGTTTTGTTATTTGGGGTTTCTCCCTAATCTGTATTCTGTTAGAAGTGTAGGAGTACTATTCTATGTTGTCTTTTAGTCGCCTAAGCTTCATGACACCCTATCAATAACAGTTAAGATTTAATTTAAATACTCTAGCTGGCACATAATCTGTGCACATCTTTGGAAACTCTGTTAAACACTGTGATCCTACTTTTAGTGTTATATTTGACCCCAAAAATCTCATTATCCTTAATAGAAACACACTCAAGACCATAAGATAAAGTAGGATCTTCTGCTCTGATTTCATTAGTTGTTCATTGGTATAAATTCAATAAGCTCAACATACATTTAGCAAAACAGCAGAGCTGGCTTAGAGCAGCAGCTCAGTGCTGAGAGAACTCAGTCTACAAATTCTACTGACAACATGAATGGTCATATATTTCCTTCTTTGCATGGTGTGCTTAGAGATTTACATCATGGGTTTAGTATAATAAATTTATTATCTTTTACCAAGTTGTTCCTTTATGAAGTATTCATTTGTAAAGCACAATTTTTTATACAGGACTGCTAAAAAACATAGAGTAGACACATTTGCTTAGTAGTTTTATTTTTTTTCTTTTTCAGATTCTATAATCATATTTCATCAACTGTTACAACAAAACATATATAAAAAGCAAAACAAAGAGGGCTTGTTGAGCTTGATGCATGGTAAATCTATTTGGTTTATTCTCAGTTTATTTTTAAATATTATATTGCATTTCTTTAAGCAGACATCGTGTATATTGTGATTTCTAGCATTCCACACACAGCAGCTTATTTTTGTTCCCTTTAAATATGGGAAATAAAAATGGTTTTAGTTTGCTTTAAAAAAAAAAAAAAGAAAAAAAAAAAGAAATTGAGAGAGGGTATTGCTATATTACATGGCCCAAGAAATATTGGCAGCATGCTCTTTGGCTTTCATCCGTAGAACTGCAATGCTGGAGGACCTTCTTTCAAACTCTGGCTTGGTTTCAAAAGCATGTCCATTGGTTGCCCCAGAAAGCAACGAGTCAGTGAAAAAATTATTGAGGGGCATGTGGCTGAATTGATTCTGGTGGTTTGAAAAGCCTGTGTAGCCAGAATCTGTCCGGGGTGAATGGGAGTAAGGTGTCATACAGGAGGACGTATCTCGTGGCAGCATGCAGGAGGTAACCACAGAACCACTGGCCGCATTCCCTGCCCACAGATTGTTCTGAATCTGGAACATATAACATGAATACAATTAAACTTAGAGAGTTCATCTTTTGTTTTCTACAAGGCTTGGTTTGCTTTATTCACACATAATTAGTTCTCCTCTGAAACAAGCAAGAAGCATTTAGCAAGTTCTCTGCAACCATATTAGAAAATTGTGTGAAGAGATCACGAGTCAAAATAAGAGATTGTTCTCTTAAGAGCAAGGGCTGATGAGTCATGTTCCTTGCTTTGTCATCCATTTGTTCTGTAACTCCATATATGATGTCTAGTGTTGAACTCCAGGATGCCATCAGCCCAGCCAGTCAATAAAGTGAATGGAAACACACAACCGACATCAGAGAAAAGGTGTCAAGACTACAAGAACACAGATTGTTTTCAACATAAAATGCTTCTTCTCATTAGAAAAGGGTGAACAAAAGAAACCAATTCAGATTTCTCAAGCGACAAAGCCCAACAACTATTTGAAAAATTTAATAATGAGAAGCCTTGCATAATTGCTTTAAAACAAATGAAACCCTAAAACACAGGAATTACTAATAATACATTCAAGACTTTGTCTTAAATTCGTTTCAAAGATAGATTTGACATAAAATTTCTTTTCAAGATTTTTTATGTGAAATAATAGTTTGAGGGCATTTCTGTTTCAGCATCCAGCCTTAAGCTGCATTGTCCATCCCTGGAAAACATTGCATGACAGACTAGGAAACAAACTTTGTGGTTGCCAGCAATGTCTGGACTGACCATGTATTCAAGCTTTGATGTATAATCTTTTCTATACTTGGCAGTCATTTAAAGCTTCATTCTGAGTCTCAGGCCTTCTACCATCTATGTATTGATGCTATTTATGGATAGGTATTTTTCACTTGTTTGTTACTAGATGAACAGACAGGAACATTTTTAAGACTTAAGACAAGTCAGCTCTTGTTGTTATCTCAGACTGCATGGTCTTTCATCCCTGCTCTAGTCACTTTGATTTGATCAAACTTCACACTCAGCAGCTGCCCTTCTGTTTTTCAAAACTCTCTACTCTCTCTCTACCAGTACTACATGAATATGATATAATTTCTGACATACTCAGATTTCCTCAGTCATTCCTCATTTGAACACACCATTATATAATATACAGCTTTATATGTCTTCCCCACTTTTATCTATATATCTTTCCTGAATGCTGATTATTTTTAATGTACAAATAACATCAGGCAAGACATTTTTAGCCCTCATTCACAGTACAGATCTTGTCAGCCAGCAACTATATCCTTTCCTATTTGTTTTCCTTTGCTAAATTTGTCTTCACTCTAAACATCTGTTGTCTGTTCAGTGTATCCTTGCCCTGATGCACTGCGATTGAGCCCACGTGTCTTTGTTCTCTGTAGCATGTTGGAGCAACTCAATTACTCTTCAGCTAGCACTGAAAAGTGAATTCCCACTTCAAACTTCATATTACATTCACATGCCAAATCCACAGACAAAGGAATTTTGACTTTAAGATAGAAAGGTTATCTCTCTAGCTGAGTGATATTTTCCTGTCAAAGTAGAGGTCAGGGGAAGTAATGAATTATGACAGACACACACATATGCACACACAGAATGAAAACATGTTTCTAAGGCTGATGAGTTGTGTTTTCTCCCATTGTCCTATCACTTTGCAACAGCACATACCAAACCACCAACAAGCTAAAGCGATAAATTATGGTTCACTGAACTCATCTAGCTGAGATCTAGTGCAGATAGGAAGGATGAAATAGTCTTATTTTAAAAGTTAATATTTTAAACAGTTGTATTGGCAAGGTCATCAGGAGCTGGCAAACTAATCTGTGCTCCTTGGGAATTCCAGCAGGAAAAAAATAATCCAATAGATGCCCCATTTTGGTTTCCTGCAAAAGCCTGGGGGCAAATCACGATAGAAATACCTCTCCCCAAACTCAGGGTCTGCTCAGCTTGTTTACACAGACATGCATGAGTGCAGTTATAGCTGCACACTGTAGTGGTTTTTGTTGGCCAATCTGAGATTTCCTGGCCAATGGGCAGGACACTCATGGGCATGCCTTTCCACGCATACACATACACCCACATGGCTGGGGGCACTTCAGGCTTCTGCTCCTGCATATTTTAGGGGGTCTGCTGGGAGGCAATGGAGGGAGTAAAGAGTCTGAGGAAGGATGTGGAAGACCTTTCGTCCTTCTTGTGGGCCTCCTGAAGTCTGTATGAGGAAATCTAAAAAACGTTTCAGAACTTTCCAGTTGCCTTCTCCCATAATCACTTCTCAGAAGACTCAAACTTCAGCCCATGGGAGACTCTAGTTTGATATGATTCCCAGCTGCCTTATTACTCCTTAATTAACCTACCTGAGCCAGCTTTCCCCTGGGAGAAACTTGTTGATCTACACAGTGTCAAATACACGACCTGTTTCTGAAGGATGCCATAATCTCCAAATCTAACTTCCATGCAACAAATTCTTATTTATCTGACTTACTGAAATTTATTTCTAAGAAATCCTATACCAAATGCTGCAGTCACCCAGGCAGCACAGATATAATTATGGGGGGAATTTAAAATAAAATTAAATACAAACATGAATAAGTTTGCCTTTAATACAGTAATGATGGGAAGTCTTCAAAAGGTTCAGAGGCTCAGCTAGAAAGTGCCCATTAACCTATGTGGTCTGGAGAAATCACAAAATCATTCTTTCTTCCCTTATTTTGAGTAATTTGGTTTGCAGTAAACTATGTTTAGTAGCACCAATTTTCCTGATATTTTTATCCCAGACAAATCTCTTTCAATTTAGGTTCAGTGAGATTGCACAGGTGTAAACAAGAACAGAATTCAGCCGCAAATCCTAAAATATGTCAATGTCTTTTTAAGGAAATATATGGACAAGCTATTAATTTCTAAAACTTTTAAAGGAGTGCCCTAAGTTTCTTCCTTAGATAAAGGAATCCAAATTATGAAACTTAGCTTTAGGAATGCCACAAGACTCCAGGAAAGCTTTACATCTTCTCTCATGAGGCAGTTATGCTTTCCAAAATAATGTTTCAATCATATCAATTTTCTATTCATTTTAGTTGGTTGAGTGACTTCACATTTGCTATTAAATTTTAATATCTTTACAAGGATTTACAACATAAATATCTTGTAGTGAAATTTAGGTGCAGAAGGTATCCCTGTATTAAAAATAAATACAGTAATGTTTCACAATGAGTCAAAATGATCAGACCTTCTTCTGGTATGTTAGAAGGAAAAGCAACATTATGTACATGAATTTAAAGAAAATATTTTTCCTCTTAAAATCTTGTGTGATCCATGAACTATATAAAAGGCAATTCAGAGACTGTGAATGAGGCCATACATACAGCACATCTCTGGTTTCTGTTAACATCACAAACAACATGAGCTTTGCTCTTGTGGTTACCATGAAATTACCAGAGCCCTTCAATATATTTACCTACTGTATGTTTTATACACACATACACATGCACACACCCCCTTCCTGATAGAAAAAGAAATAGGATTTCATAGCTGTGACAAGAACATAACTGGAGAATTATGGTTGTTAACATGGTTATGATATAATTTCCTAGGCACATGACCTTCTGTTAGACACTGCAGAGGAAAACGAGCTGAGGTAATTGGTCATCCCACTTGGTGTCATTGCTTTTTTTCTATTAAACTTTCAACTCCCTGAGCTTCAGCCTTTTTATGTGGCATCTGGAGAAATCACATAAATTCAAAAATCAAATTTTTCTGGGTGTTTTACTATCACTTCCCTAGCTTTATTCGCCTATCACCAAACTCTTGGCTCATGTTATTTCAGTCACCTGCTTATCTAGACTAGAGACTGTCTCCAGCAGACACCCCTGTGAACATACACAGCTTCTATTTGAGTGCACTTATTTTAGTGCTTCATATGGGAAAAAAAATTCTAATATTTTAAGATCTCTAGATATCAAGAGATGTTATTGTTATATAGATGCTATATCTGCTGAATGTTATTATAATTACTGTAGTAAGTAATTGGAAACTACACATTTATTCTGTGAAAACAAGAGTGACACTAAATGAAGTTAAGAATTTATGTAATTATAGAAAACATGTGAATGTCAGACTGATTTGCTAAACTTTTGTCACTGCTCTCCTTGCACTGCCAGAAAATATCAAATCTCTGCTAGCACAAGGAGCAACTTTTGGGGAATTAAATAGCTGTTAAATTGCTCAAAACTACTAGTTCATAACTTGTATCTGTTGTCGATCTAGTCCATCAGCACAATTAATTTGGTCTGTAACTTTTCATATTTTTTTTTATCTAAAGAGTGCCTCTTTAGAATATCTGGTAGAAATACTGGTAGAAATTTGCCTGTACTTCTTAAGTTTGTAGATTCTCAGAATAATTTAAATGGATAAGAGCCTCTGGGATTATTTTTCTAAACCCTTGCTTGCAGCTACTCTCGAATTTAGACAAGGTTACTCAAGCCCCATCCAGCCATGTTTTGAGTGGCTCCAGCTGCAGGGGGTCACTAATTTCTAAGGGCAACTTGTCCCAGTGCTTCACCTCTCTCGCTGTATCTTTACATTTATATCTAGACAGAACCTCTCAGTGTTTAATTTGTGATTATTTTGTAGGAGCTGCTGGACAAGTGCACATGGAAGATCACCTGTACTGCATTGGGCTCATGTATGAGATGCAGCACACAATTTTCAGATTAAATTAAATGCTAATTAGCACGTTAGTGAGAGGTTTAATGACACAGATGTAAAATATGTGATAGATGCCTTCAGTCCACATTTGGCTTACACATGGTGAACAAAATAAAAATCTGACCACTAGATTCCTCTCTTAAACAAGTTTGCTAAGCTTCAAAATAATGTAGGATTTGAAAAGTCATCAAGCTTTCATTCTTGTATGAGATGTTTTATAAACTGTAAATTCTCCCTACTGCAAATTCAAAGCCATTTACCATATGGGTTAATTATATTTCAACTCTATGATGCAGTTAAAAGACAATACTTCATACTTTGAAAAATACTACTAAAAATTGCGTGTATCTTAGAAAAAAAAAAAAAAAAAAAAAAAAAAAAAAAAAAAATTTTCCATATAATTAAGTCCCAGCAAAGCCATTCACACTTAAAGAAATACATGTTTCACAAAAAAAAAAAAAAAAAATAAACAAACACATAGCAACAAACTGAATGTTGAGAGTATGAGAAGGCCCACATACAGTGGTGGTTTATTATTTTATTACCAAGAAAAAATAGAAGTGCAGTGCATGTGCTACTCTGTGTGGAACAGACACCACCCTGAAAGATTCACTCTTGTTGGAAGATCAGCCACAGCAAGGCAAGTGAGCACTTATGCAGCAAGACACACACCATGAAGGTGGTGGCTCCATGCTGCCACAGCTAGACAGAGTGAGTGTGTGATAAACCTTCTTTGAAACTAGCTCAGATATGTCTGCCACATCTACTCATGCTTAATCAGTGCACCCATACCGTTAATGAACCATTGTGATTAACTGTCATTTATATGTCTTCTACAGTTAAAAGAAATTTTAAGTCATATAACATGTGGTGTCTAATACATTCCATATGAACACTTAATTGGAGCATGTAACTTTGATTATTGCTAATGAGGATTAGCCATATGTACTGAGGCTAGAGCAAACTATAATGATGATCCAAGGACTTAGTACTTAACACGTGTATGCTGATACCACTTCTACATCTTTGACTGCCAACACATCATGTGATGCCATGCTGTTCAACATATTAATTTGATTTATCTTTCTGGTGGATAGAATGCAAACTTCAGCCTCTTCCTTCTATTTCTGAGATTTCAAAATTTTCCTTTCTTTCTACACCTTCTATATCGTTCCTGTTCCCATAATTTTGAACAGCTTTTGTTGTCTTAGGATTTCCATCTGCACTAGGTTGGGTTTTTTCTGCTAAAACAAAAAATTAAATTCTATCCTACCCAAGTCTTTCCTGCATTTTCAAGAAAATTTTTAAAGCACCTAAACATTTTATATACTATAATAAGAGGAAAGGTAGAGTGGAGTGACAAAATTAATCCTTTTAAAAGAACTTCAAAGAAAAAACACAATAAATGAACATGACTCAAAGAACAAGTAAGAAGGAGGAAAGATGTAAAGCAAGGAAGGAGCCTAGGTGAGAGAAAAATGTTGACCTTTTTTGTCTGCTTTTCAATGATGCAATGTTTATTTGCATACTGATGCATTTTTTATAAAGATAATATCTTTATCCATTTATCAATTTATCAATTTATCAATTTGATTCATACAGGGAAAGCTGGAAGTCTGTATGATAATAGCATAGGCTCTTGTGTGTAAATAAGGAGGAGGTAAAATGAAATTTTGTCTCAGGTTTTCTTGTTAGTTCTCATAATGATCATTGAATCTGATGAGATCAAATACTCTTTGTAACAAGAGCCTTCCCACTAACACAGGATGTCAGGAGTCAGATAAAGACAAATAAGGTAAGAGAAGAACAAAGCTAAAGAGGCTTTTTATCCTTCCTTTTTCAACATATCATTTATATATCTGTGTAAGATAACTACAGATGACTACATCTGAACCAAGTATCAGAATAAAAAAATATTTAGAGATCATCTTACCTATTTTTACACCTTATGTTTTAGGAATAAAAAATTTAATTGATCAGATTTTTGACAGCTGTAAAGGGAGCGCATATCTGGAATAAAAGTCCCTTGGGATAAGTTTCCTAAATACAAATGTCTAATACTTATCTGACCATGGCTGCCTAAAATGAAGAATGGATCCTTCTTTTAAGTCCTTTTCATCAACAGTTCAACAGTGCCTCCGATAACCAGAGACATTTTAAGTAACATTCTAAACTGTATTTAAATGACTGAATTAAGTATTGCTTGTTTACTAATTCACTCTGGTGGAATGAAATCAACTTCCCCATGAAAGAAAGTTTTCTCATTTCCCCACTGATGTTAAGATGTTCCACCCTCACTTTCACATCAGTTGGATATTGCTAGTTAAGCTAAAACTGTCTAGGATATGTGTTTTCCTGAGTACACTTAAGATGACTTAGACCACAATGTGTTGCATCTGCAAGAGAACCTTGAAATTCAAACACTGAAACTAATGAAACTGAGAACTTGTAGCAAAATGAATGAAAATTACTCTGCATAAAATTTTCCTAGAAAAACCTTATTTTCAGCATATTGTTGTTAAAGCCTTGAAAAAAAAAATCCGAATAACAGATAATTGTTCTAGAATATGGTACAAACTGCCCTCCTAGGTAACCCAGGTTTTGACAGTATAATTAATGGAAAATGCATGCCGAATTTGGCCAGTTTAGGAGATATTCAATTTCTTGGCAGGTAGACAAGAAATTTAAAAAAAAAAAAGCAATATATGTAAAAATATTAAAGGTTAGACTGACAGAGCAATGCAAAGAATTATTATCTACAAAAAAAAATCTAAATTTTTATTATTGTGAAGATGTGGAATTTAATAGCAAAATTAGACTGGATTACAGAGACAGGTGTTGGACCAGACCACCTTCAGACGTCACTCCCACCTCAACTTTTCTCTGATTCAGAGACAACCTTCTGTCTGAAATGGAAAAAACCTTTCAGGTTTATTAACACAATGCATAGCAGCATTAAATTCTTAATTTGTATTTGATGAAGGTAATTGCTGAAGAGAATTTAGCAGAAGCCTCCAGGACATCCTCTGTTGACTCTAAGAGACTGATGCTTCTGCTGGAATGGCACATAGATGTGTTTTCTCAACATATCCATGGCTGGACTCAAAACAGAAATCTGCAGGCTGCAAATCCTTATAATGCACACCAGAAATTCATACTTGTTCCTTCTCTTTCTGCCATAAAGCTGCAAACTTCTCAGCTTGATTTCATCATTTTTCAACATTCAACCATTTTTTTTCCCACAACAGGGAGTGTGTTTTTCTCCGTGTTGATTCTTAAATAAGATCTAGTGATCCGTATTCCACAATCCACATGAGAAACTATTTATTTAAAAATAAGGCAAAGTTTGTCTAATATTTTTCTATTTCATTGTCACAAGAGAGGTGCCTGTGGTGGTGGTGGTATGGGAATAAAAGTAAAAGAAAAAAGGATATTTGTTTTACTTTCTTACATTAACTACAATGAAATAAAGGAATTGTTGGGGAAATCAATTTATAACATTAAAATGAAGCACATTTAAATATCTTTTCTGCCTGAGTTGCAGGATAAATTGATGAATTTATCGCAAGCCAGGCACAATATATTTATTTTCTGTAAGTTAAACACTTAATGGACATCTAGTTCAAAATATTTTAATGCAATGATGTTAGTAGTCACTGTGTTTTTAAAACAGATTTTCATTAACTCAGGCATTCTCACTGGAGTCTGTGGTTGTAGGTGAGCACGTCACGTTGCTTGTAAATGAGTATATGTTTTGTATTTTTACACGTCTTAGAGATAATTGATCTAAGATTAGAGGACCAGCATTTGCATTTCATCTTCTGGTTTTCAGAATCTATTAATTAGTGATGAAAGTATTTGTCAGGCTGAAGCTTAGTTGTGTCATATGTCTAGCAGAAATTTTTTGACAAAAATATAAACAGAAATGCAGTGAATTAGTCTTTCTAACAATCTGAAAGTACAGAATAAAAAATTTATGGGCTTAGAATTTTATAGAAAATATTATCATATAGATTTAAAATGTGGGATTTTTGAAGAACATTAATTTTAGGACAATAATTTTAAGCACTTACCAATTACTTATATTATTCCATTATCTTATACTAATGAAAATTTTGTCACTTAGGAAAATGCGTAAATGGAATCCTACTAAAAATGCAAGATAAGCCAGCAGACACAAATTTAGTCTAGAAATCCCAGTTTCAGCACTGTTCCTTGTATCACTTATTGCTACCAGAAAGTCAGAAAGACCTTCAAAGGAGAGTTGACCACCTTGAATGAGATCTTTGAATGAACGCATATCTATGTTTTCGTGAATCTATCTGGGGCTACCTAAGATTGTGTCCACCTACCTAAACACAGACATACAGTGGTTGATAATGCAATCTGGGTTATTGCCCTGCTACATTTTAAAATAAAACTGGGCAGACTTACACACCAGCTCAAGTGATTGTGTCCATGTTCTGAGTTGCTGGAACACAAGCCAGCTCTGGCCAAGACACCAAATGTAGTAATACACAACCTCTTCAGAGGTAAAGCACATTAAACTGAGTATATTGCACAGGAGTCAAAGACCCCTGGTTTGTAGCTAACCACATTCATAGAATCATAGAATCACCAAGGTTGGAAAAGACCTCCATGATCAGATCAAACACTGCCATACCAACTAAAGCACAGCACTAATTGCTATTTCCAGTCAATTCTTGAACTCTTCCTGGGATGGTGACTCCACCATTCCAATGCTTAACCACCATTTCAATGAAAAAATTATTCCTGAGCCTCCCCTGGCTCAGCTTGAGGTTGTGTCCTCCTGACCTGTCACTTGTTCCCTGGAAGGAGAGACCAAGGCCCACCTAGCTACAATCTCATTTCATGCAGCTGTAGAGAGTGGTAAGGTCTCCCTTGCACCCCCTTTTCTCCAGGCAAAAAAGCCCAGCTCCCACAGCTGCTCCTCATATTACTTGTGCTCCAGTCCCTCAATGTCCTTCTCATAGTGAGGGGCCCAGAATTGGACACAGGGTTTGAAGTGTGGCCTCACCAGTGCCAAGCACAGAGGGACAATCACAGCTATGGTAGGGCAGGATGCCATTGGGCTTCTTGACCACCTGAGCACATGCTGGCTCATGTTCAGGTGCAGTCAGCCAGTACCCATGGGCCCTTCTCTGCTGGGTCACTTTCCAGCCACTCTTCCCTGACCCTGAGGAATACTTCATTCTGCCAATTTAGAGCATGACCAAAGCAAGCCCACATAGAAAATGAGCATATTCTTAAGGTTGGCAGAGACCCTGCTACCTAATGAAGCTGAAGAGTACAAGAACACCAGTAGTTGAAGGGAACCATGCAAGATTTCTTGCTTTGCAAGGTTCTTTTTTTAATTAATTATGTGGTAAAAGCAATATGAAGCTGGAGACATGGAAAAAATGGCTCCAGAACAAAAATATCCAATGTGCTAAAACAAGCAAAGAGACAAACAAAAGCAAAGAGTGAGGCAAAGCAGTAAACCAAAGGACTGGAGAACAGAGACAGAAGATTACAACCTTATTATGCAGTATACATTACTATTTACTAATAGGGAACTGAAAAGGAAAAAAAATAAATTAAACCAACTGCAACTGTTTGAGAGTGCTGTTCTCTCCCTGTGCCTCTCTCCCCCAGCAATATACATTCAGTTCTGATTCTACATGGCTATATTACAGTTTCATGCTAGTAGGAAACTTTTCTATTTAATGGTCTGTTGAGATCCATAAAGAAATGGTGCATATTTAACACATCAAACAGAAGCTCTGTAGAGATCAGATAGCTCATACCTCATCTTAGTAAAGTATACAAAAACAGAGTTATTAAGATAGCTGCCAAAGGTAGAACCAAAGTACAGCTTGGTCTTTACCATACCTGAGGGTAGCTGTCAGTCCTTGGAAGAACAGATATATCATAGGTGGCAGCAAAGTGGCTTTTAGCTTGCTGGATCTGACCATAACGTTCTCTTTTTCTCCATTTTGCTCTTCGATTCTGGAACCAAACCTAAAGTATACAAGCAAAGATTCATCAGGGTAAGCAAAATTATATACTGTGCAAAGGGTTTTAAGAAAATAAGAGATTTTGGACAGTGGCTATGAAAATTTCTGTTTATTTACAAAAGAGAAGTTTCTCCACCTAAAAATTAATTTTTTAATGTTTCAGTCTTGTAAATGTCACATCTGCTTAACTTATTGCTGGCTATTTTAAACATACATATTGTTTAATTTATATTATCTAAAAAAACAAACAAAAAACCTGAAAAAGATCAGTCTCTAGCAAGTAAAGAAACATTCTCTTAAATTCCCATGCCCGCTGACTTGCTATGACTACCCATAATCTGCCTCCTAGAGGTGTCCATAGTCTTTATCAAGTGCAGTAATAAAAAGGCAGGAAAAATTGGCACAGTAGTCTGCACAGCAGGAAAGGTTCCTATAAGGAAGGCTAAAAGGCCAGGAAGATAATAAAAAGTCACCATGTCACAGGCAGTTTTTGAACTGTTGTGAATTTTTTTTCATATTGGTGTTAGGTGATATCTGTTTCTTATAAAGGAAGACAAAATAATTGCACTTTAGACTATGGAATAATTTTAGATTTTATGCTTAAATTTCTTTATACTCTTTGGTCTGTTCTACAATATTTTGAGTGTCAAGTATTATATCAAAAACCCATTATACACCCATTTCTTTCTGTTACTGATAACTGGCATTGTCCCATGGTCTTAATAATTTATTTTTGTCTTTAACTTTAGTTTGGACTGGTTAGGAATTATCCTGATGAATTAGGATTACTTAGAAAAATAACGCTGTGTAAGAGTAATATACAACTAGTCATTATTGTTCTGGTGTAAGTGAGTTCTCTGAGACTTTTTTAAGAAGTCACACTTTTAACTGAACCATTATTTGTTTTAAAGGAAACAATGGCATTGGTTAGTTGTCCTCTAAATTGATCATTACTTCAATTTGATATGTGCATACATGAATGGTATTTTTTTATAGATAGTTGCTTCCTTTTTATAGATATTTAAGGGATATTTTCTGGTTCTGTATTGTGGGATATTTAAAATAACACTGTTTAGTTTATAATTTCATTCTTGCATTGATCTTTGGAGAACTCAACTGTCTTTTGATACTGCTTAAGCAATCAAAGCATAATTTTGCTCATTTTGATTCCCAAAGAATCAAAATGGCAGATATAGTATGTGCAATCTTTTAAAAGATTCAGCAACCAAAGCAAGGCTCATGAATATAACTCCTCATATATTGTTAGGGACCTTGGTGGCAAATTTGTGTTATTTATGATGCCTGAGGCTCAGCAAAAAGAAAAGGGAAGGCAACAAAAAATCTGTCTCCACAGGAGGCATCAAGGACATGATAAGGAAATTTATTCATGAATTCCTTTCCTTGGAAAAAGACCTTGACAATCTTCTTAAAATGGGCACCAATTACTGAACTGACATGCAGCAGGAAAGAGAACAACTTAGATAAATTAGGTTCAGGTTGGCTCTCTCTGCATGTGCACAGGACAAATATTAAATTGGATGTTGATGAAATGGTGGTGAAGGGAACTGTGGGTAAGGTATCCAGCTGATCACTCTGCTACACTAAATCAAACAATTTGCTTGAATTCATAGAAGTAAATGAGAAAAGGCACATATTTTTTTCCTTTGACAATCCCCCAAAATGTTTCTGTTTACACCACTTTACTAGAAACTTACTCTTGGCAGAGATAAAGTAACCATTTGCCTCCACAAAGCAATGTAGAAATCTGCTGCTTGTTATCCTTGAATTGCCAGATGCTTGCCTTTAATGACGTAAGGCCTTGCAAATTGCTTAATCTTGTGATGGAATACTCTTGCTACTCTGGACAGAAATGATCAACATGTTCTTTCATATTTAGCATATGAGAAATGCAAGTAATCTTATAAGAAAAGTAAGAACATATTTAAATGAAATAGAAATAAATACTCTATGAGAGTCTGATGTAGACATAATTTTTTCATTTATTGACTTCTTTTTAATACTCTTACCACGTGAAGCCTCTAAATCTTAGAAAAAAGATGTGATAAAAAGTCAGATTACACACCTCAGTTCAATATTCCCCTACTTGTTCTCACTATTAATTTGTTCTTGAAGTAATTATCTTTATTCCAGAATTATGTATTTCTTAAAACAATGTTTTAACATTATGCTACCCTCTTGTTTTTAAGTCAAGACTTAATCCCAATGAATAGAAGTCATACTCAGAAAGCTGCACCAAATTCAGGAGATGGATTGTGCAGAGCCTAAAGAGTTAAAAGCCACCGAAACAAATTCCACTGACATTGCTGATATCACATCGATGTAACTGAACAGTTTTGGACTCTGCTTTCTGATGACAACAGCAAATGTGATGTCTGCTTGAATATACATGAAAAGAACACTTCTTTATAAAATTAATTAGCTGACTTTCTTTCCGAAAGTGTTTCTGATTTAATTTCAGTTTGTATGCATGTGCACTGACGTCTTTTTCTTTATATGCATGTGTGAGTATGTGTTTAATTACAAGTTGTGAAGTTGTTATCATATTCAAGTCACTAAATTAAAAAAATTAATCCCAGTCTGTAAGAATCAACAGGACTGTTATTCTCTAAGTTGAAATAATGATTATTACCAGAAGAGGGAAGATATCTAAAATTAAGATAAGCTTGCAAATTGTGGCTCACACCCTTTCCTAACAGAACATCTCTAAGCAATGTAAAGGCTGAATTCCCTGGATATTTAGCTTCTTTTCTTACCATAACAGAGAAGCCATAAATATTATTGAGATTACTATATGAGCATGTACTGAATAAATCATATATGTACACAGTTAAATAATGTGCTAAGCGGTCACCGGTATGTTTTGTTCCAAAAATTAGAATAACATTTTTCATCAGTTGTAAATATTTTAACACCAGAAATTGTACCTCCTAATTTTGTGATTTCTGAGATCATTCCATACAGAAAAGATGAAAGGATTATGCCCTTGTTTTATAAGGGCATAAAACACACACATACACATATCTATGTAAATATAGGTGCATATTTATAAATATATTTACACATATTCGTGTATGTGCAGATTCACTTTTTGGATAGAAACAAGGAATTTGGTTGCTTTTTTGGACTGTAATTTGCCATAACACACAGAGAATCCTGTGCATCTGAGTTCTGCACTGTCATCAGTCTGAACGCAACAAGTCTTTAGTGGGATCTCTACACGCAACAATTTATGTTTTCACTGCCTAGAATTCTACAAGAGATCAAGATAGCTTTACTATTGATGTTGTTTTCTCATCCTTTAAACAAGTGTTCAGACCTGCAACACAAGCTATTTAAAAAAATAACAAGTTATTTTAGCACTACAGCATAACAGCTCATGTTCGTAAAGAAATGAGGCAAAACGAGCTGTTTACTTTAGCTTTACAGGCTTTTGTACAATCCCCAAGACTGTAATTTACTCATTCCTACCCTGCACAATTTGTCACAGAAATGCTGGAATCTGGTTCCTACCTGGACTCTGGCCTCAGTGAGCTCTGTTCTCAGAGCTAGTTGTTCTCTTACATAGACGTCAGGGTAGTGAGTTTTCTGGAATACTTTCTCCAGTTCCTCCAGCTGCAAACTGGTGAAAGTTGTCCTGTGTCTCCTCTTCTTACTGCTGGAGACATTGCTGTCACATTTATCACCAAGTTCATCCAGGTCCCCCTTCTCCTGCAGCCCTTTCACTGGAGACATCCTGAGATTGTTGCAATTGTCCATGGGCCTGCTCAGCTCTGTGTGAAGAGGCTGTCCTTCCACTTTAGTAATCCCGTAGTTCACTGTGTACAAGGTGGGTTAACAGCTGGTTAGTAAATGATCAAGGGGGAAGGAGAGGTGTTTAGATTCAGGAGTTCATATAAAACAGTTTCACAGAGAACAAGAGTCCATCGTGGCAGTGTTCTTTCTACAGCAGCTCATTGAAGAGGAATTTGAAATATTAACTACAGACAGAATGAAAGTGCTAAATCACATTGAATTTTAAATGAGAATTATATGTGAAATAATCGTCTGAAAACTTAAGGAGTAAGGAGACTCTGCAAGAGACTTGAATATTTTCACTCTGCTGCTACTGCTGCTAAAGTAGTTAACAATCCATGAAATCAGCATCAACTCGAGTTGTACAGATAAGGAATCTTAGCACAAAACAGATTTTCATAGAAGAGGCACAAAGCTATTGGCAAATGTGTCTTTAAACTTGGGAGCAAATGTAAAAGCCTCTATTTCTATAAAAATACAAACTAACAGTGAAATAAATTTAATAGCTGTAAACTGACAAATCAAGAAGCAAATGAAATCAAAAATTAAATTCATTTTTAAATTCAATAAATTCCATATATATTCTTTTGGATTTATAAAGTGGAATTGTTTCCAATGAGGTTTGTTATGGTTACAAAATACAGGGCATTACTGCAAAATGTTAACTTATTAAAAGAAATAATTTAATAAACTTTGTAAAAGGATTGCAGGAACTACTTGTCTTTAGGTAAAACTTGAGTGGTAGAGATAAGAAATATTTCGCAGCAGCTTCTTAATAAGAAATGAAAACATTTCCTACTTTTCAATATTTTTATTTATCAGACATTACTGGAAAAGTAATAAGTCAAATAATTCAATTATTTTTTCTTTTCTAAGGAAAAGGTGGGAAAAAAGATTTAAATTCTATAGAAATTAAAACTTATAAACATGCTATGTAACATAATGAACTGGCTTTGAATTTTTATCACGTTCTCAGTAATTTCTTTTCTTTCAATTCGAGCTGGTTGTAATGAAACACAATTTTTAGATACTTACCATCAACATACACAGATAGGAAATGCCCCAAAGCCCTCGGGGCACACAATAAATTAGCTAATTAAGAAAAAATTCCAATGTATAAATCAATTTTATATAGGTTTTTCTTTTTTAAATTACGCTTGAAGAAATCTATCAATATATCTCACATTTTTTTCATACAAATAAAAGAACTTTCTCAAAAAAAAAAGAAATACTTCAATGACTACATGAAATCAAAAAGCATATGATATTGTTAGTCTTATTGCAGCTGATCTTAACCATGTTTTCCAAGTTTTATAGAAAATATATTTTTTTTTTCTGTAGCGATTTTCATCACTGGAATAATAAGAAAGATTTTAAATGTTTAAAAAGAAAATACTCCACATCGTCCTTGCCCATAAGATAGAAACTTTTAGTACTTGATAAAAAGTTTAATACTATGCATTGGTTGACCGACGTGGTTTTCAGAAGAATCACTTTTACGCATCGTTTGGCAACACGGCAAAGAGCCCGGCTACCGTGGCAGGGCGATATTTGGGGGAAGCAAGGATGACCGAGCGACTTTCCGTTCGCTGCCTGGCTCGGGAGAGCGGCCGTGCCCGGTCCCTCGGACCCCGGTCCCGGCGATGCTTTTCCCGGGATTTTGCCGGGTGAAAACGCCGCGGCTCGCAGCGGGGGCGGCCGGAGGGCGGACAGGGGGTTCCGGGGCTGAACAGGGTGAGCCGGGAGGTAGCGGGGGGCGGCCGTGCCCCGGACACCCTCCGGGACCCGCCGGCTCTCGGTGCCCCGGGCGGGCTGTGCCGGAGTGCCGGAGCTGCGCTCTCGGCCGGCCCGGACACGGCCGGGAAAGGTGGGGAAGGCAGCAGCTGAAGGGCTGCACTGAAAGGAAAAGAGCTCTTCAAAGGAAGCGCTTGCCTTCTCCAGGAATTTTTAATAATAGTAGTGGTAGTGGTATTATAGCAGTAGTAGCAGTATTATAGCAGTAGTATTGTTACTATTTTTGTTATTTTACTACGACCTGACAGCCCCTCGCATGCCCACATCGGAAGGCTGCACAGCTGCCTTTGGTCTCCTTGGGCGGGAGAATCCCTGCCCTCCCCCGTACATCTCCAGGACGGGGAATAACCCCGAGATGACGACTCACCGTTGTTGTCCTGGCAGGGTGATGTCCTCTCCAGCCTCACATGATGCTCAGCTCTTTGCAGAGGGTTGAAGGCCTGTACACATTTGCTGCCTGACGTTTTGCTATAAAAGGACTCATTGTCCAAAGTTTCCATAACGTGCTCCAAACTGCCTCCTGCTCCCATATAAAAGTCACTGTTCTTGCTCGGCTGGCTCTTCAGGGCAAACTTCTCGCTCAGAAAATCCATAATCATCTAAGGCTGCTTGAGACAGCGGCTGGACTGTGAGCAAGGGAGGGAGAGCGAGTGGATGGGAGGGAAGGAAGGAGGGAGGAAGAGGCGTTCAGTGCTTAGGGAGCTGTTTTGCCTCTGAGCCTTTGATTTGTCTTGTCTTGAAAGGGGAACCCGAAGTTGCTCTTATATCTTGAAGCTCAGCAGGGCTTCTTGTGCAACCTCCCATTTCTAATGAATATGAAAATAAGCAAGCAGTCTAACTCCACCCCAGGTCCCCCAAGACCTAATCCCAACACAGGAGGGAGTTCCAGGCCCGTTTTCGACAGACAGATCTGTTTCAGACAGACACACACAAGCATTCGGGGAGGGTGAGGGGAGAAAGGGAGGGAGGGGAGGGAGGATAAATAAAAAGGACATTTCCCCTCTGCAACCTATTCTCATTTCTCCAGGGATCCTGGAAGGAGTAATCCCTCGCTTCCCTCCCTCTCCCCCCAGCTCCCTGAGAGGCTTAGAGCGAGGTAATTTCAGGGGCACATACCCTCAAGTAAAGGATCTTCTTTAATCGATTTGACTGATACGTCGGTAGCTGAAGTCCTGTTCTCTGAAGCTGTAAAATTAAGAACCGGTGTTCCTTCTTTATTAATCAGCTCAGAATTTTGTCCTAGAGTTAAACAGAGGAAGAAATATTGTAGGCAGTTGTTTGTGTAGAGGGAATGGAAAACAGAGAAACTTTAAACTAGAACTCTCTCACATCAGAAACTGGCCTAAAAGAGAATTTGTCTGCTATGAAACAGATCTCAATCAGTCTGCCTCTGCGTGTATGGGGTTGGGGAGCTGTGTGTGCCTGTGCAAAGTGGTTTAAATGGACCTATATTTTAAATCTCCTGAAATATTAGCATTTAAAAACAATACTGTTTCTAAACGAAAGTTGTTTTGCTTCGAATTTTTTTTTTTTTTTTTTTAAGTCTTCGGTAGTAAAGAGAAATGAGCCATATTTGCACACATTCCTATGGATATTGGGAATGCGGGTTGTTTTCGCCAAAAGTGTGAGCTTTGAAGTGTTGAATTCCTTGGTCCTTTCGCACATTGATAAGATTAAAAATAAAGGCGACAGAGATAGCGGAGTATTTCGAAAAGGCACGAATTACAGAAAAGACCTTCCGTGTTTCCTCGCGAAAGGAGTACTCGGTGAAGTGAAGTAAAGCAAAGCCGAGATGGCAGTCACTCTAGATGAGGATTTCGGCACCGTGGGCCCGCGCTTGTCTTTTCTGCTGGGGGTATTTTCGAACCCAATTCGGTGGGTCCTTCCCCCGCCGGGGCGGGGAGGGGAGAAGAAGCGCGGCTTTAATGAGTGGCTGAAGTACCGGTGCAACCCTGGTCAGTCGGGGCTGTGGAGCTGCTTAGAGACCTTTCCTGTGAACCCAGTCAAAGGTGAAGGGAAGGCCAGTTCGGGTCCAGCATATTTCCAGGCAGGCAGCTTCCCTTCCTTCTTCAGCTGGTCTCTATCTTGATATTTCGCGGGTAGATGGATGTTTTTTTCAGCTACCACTGTCGAGTAGCTGTGGGCACCATCCGCCACACGCACAATCTGCCCTTCCCTATCATCTGTTAGGACCGGGCTGCTACCCCCACATATCTGTCCCATTTCCCAGCGTTATCTGCTGCCATCACCGAGCCGGGGCTGCGGGAGGCTCGGAGCCCCGTCGTGACAGAGCACAGAGGTGGTGCTCGGGTACTTGGGGTGGGAACTTGGGGTTTTTTTGTGGTGTGGGGGTGTCGCTTTGGCGGGGAGCGAGAGGTGGAAGATGTTTCCGTAATCCCCAGGGAGACGAGAAATCGAAGGGGAGCGGAGGACGAGAAGTGCCCGCGGTGAGCGGCCAGGTGCCGTGTGCCCAGCTCGCTGCCTGCCCCGGGAGACGGGCTGGAACCTGCCCCAGGGGCCGCTTCAAGGGCAGGTTCCATCCCCGTATTTCTCACGAAAAACGACACGTTTTCTCCTTGCACCTTCTGGAACAACGTCTACTCCGGACCCCGGGAAATAGATCTTCTCCCTCCCCCCGCATCTCCGTGCGCTGGCACTTCGGCAGCGTGTTTATAACTGTGCCTTAAAAGCACTAAATGCCTTGGGGAAGGGAAAAAAAAAAGCAGGGGGGCACGGGGGGAAGTGAGACAGAGACAAGGAGAGAGAGGGAGAGGGAAAAAATAGAGTTCTAGATGTCTTTTAAATGAAAGACACGTGCAAAGTTTTTGCAGCCTGCAATCCACTTTTATCCCAATAAATGTCCCTCTCTAAAGACAGCTATTAAACTCCAGGAAAACCGAGGAGAAGGAGCATCTCCTGTGACCATAAACCCCCCAAGAATTTCCAGGGTGGCTGGAGGGAGCGCGGCTTCCTCCGTGGGATGCTCGTGTCCCGCTGGCGAAGAGGAGCCGCGGCGGCGGCAGCGCTCGCTCCCCGCCGAGCGGATCCGCACCCCGGCACCCCGGCACCCCGGCAGCCCCTCCACCCTTCCGTCCCGGGAGGATCGGGCCATCCCGGCTGACCCGCGGGGCCGTGGAAGCGCCGGCCTCCTCGGGGGACCGAGCTGGGGACGGGCTGCGGCGCTCTCTGTGGTCTTTACCACTGCTCCTCGGAGAAAACACGACCCTCCTGCAGCATCTTCGCCCCAGCGAGGACTTCTCTCTCATATCGCCCCGTCTTTGCGAAGCTCTCCCCGCCGAGATTAGCGCCAACATTTATATATATGTGAATATATATACTTAAAATATCTGAGTATTAAATACGGAGTGCGATACCAACTCTGACCGGGTCTTAAAATCCGTCCTTCCTCAACAGGAAATAATAAATAAATAAATAAATAAAAATCAGAGTGATTCCACATCACCGTTAGCTCCAGGGACCAAATTCTGCTCTCATTTACCTCTGTGCAACTCAGCGGACTTCAAAGGAAAGGAGAGATGTAACCTAGGGGAGAATTGGCGCCAAGTATGGCATTCGTTCTCCTTAAAAGCTTGAAAAGAGAAATCTGACTTCAGCGGGCTAAAACCATTTGAGAGGGGTTGGACAGACCCCGGGGGAGAAGGCGGCAAAGAGAAAAAAATTCTGTGCTGAGGTGAGACAGCTTTGAAAAGCATCTTTCTTCAGGGACCTACTCCCTCCGCCAGGCAGCCCCATTATTAAGAGCTGCATGCAGATGTGCCGCTGTGTTTCCAGAGATGGAGTATCTCCCAAACCTTCTGTGAAAGGGTGTTATGTGTGATGGAGAGACGTTTCGTGGCCAGAGGTGGTGTGAAGGAGCTCGCCCCTGCAGTGCATAGGAGCTCCTTGGGGGAAGCCTGTCCACTGGGACGAGCCGGGCGTGCACACGGCGGGATGCTCCGCGGTACCGGGGCTCTCCTGCGGGGACAGCAGGCTGCCTTATCCCCGCCGTCCTGGCATTTCTTCCCTTCCTGACACCAGAAGTTACAGACCAAGCGTAGGAACGAGGATCCCACATCAATTTCAAACGTCTCGCTGCCGAACAGTCAAAGAATTTGGGAAGAGAAATGTGCGACTGCGGTTCGGACCTCCGTTTCGGGGTCTGCAGCCGCTGCTGCTCGTGATGGCAGTTTCCAGCCGAAACACGGCTACTGCATGTTGAAGGCATCTCCTCACACCCTTGCATTTGTTTAAATAAAGTGAGAACGGCAGCAATACGGGCGATGATCTCCCTTTCAAAAGTCCAGGAATCCCTATCCTCTACCGTCCCTCCTCCCCATTTCTAATATCGGTTTTTAACTATGGATGGTAGCACAGAAAAAAGATGTTTACTTTTAAAATTTTTTACACCAGCACTTCTCTTCCCTCCATAAGAGTTAGAGCAAAAATTTATTTAAGGATTGAATGGGAGGAAATTCCTGCTACCTGTGACTCGGGTAAACGAATTTTGGGAATACTACTCAATTCCTTCTACACACTCCAGTTGTCTGGGAGATGGAAGGTGAAGCTATGAAGATAAGGGCTGGATGTTCCCGCGGGAGGGCTGGCCCCGCAGTGAGGGGCAGCTGAGGGATGGTTATAGGGGAAGAAGGGAAGCATATATGTTTTCTTGAATGGGATCAAGCACCTCAATACCCGCCGGGTCGGAAAGTGGGGAGAGTGTGTGAAAAAAGAAGAGAACTGTCTATCTTGAAAAACAGGTGCTCAAATGGTTCAGTATTTCCACAAGCCTTCTGGTCGCTTTGCTGAGGCTTTACCTAGGAGTTCACTTCATATTCAGACACGGCGATTTTTTTGCATGAGAAGGGCATGAGCTCCAGAGAGACCCTCTGAGAAATTAGCCTCTGCCACTCGGTTCTGGGAACTGATCTGACGTGCGGAAGCAAAAATAGGTGTAAAAAGACACTCTGTGACTCGCTCCATATCTCTCTCCCAGTGGAACGTGGCGAATTGCAAGTTACAATCCAAAATCTAGCTTGGCTGAGTAATAATTTTCCAGACATCCTGTTTATGAGAAGAATCATGTGAAATATTCTTATTGCCAGCAAAAAGAAGTGCATTACTCTCAAAGAACACTGAAAGAAATTGAGTTTTGCAGACTGTTGGATTTCCTCTTTTTTTTTTTTTTTTTTTTTTTTTTTTTTTTGGTTGGGGGGGTCGTTGGTTTTTTGGTGGGGTTTTTTTTGTGTATGTGAAGCATCATTATTTTAATCCCTGAAAATAAAGATTGTGTTTCGGATTTCCGCAGCCAGGCTGCAGAAGGTCCCAACCCAAGCCCCCTTTTAACGAACTTTCTTCCGAACAGGCAGGTTTTGTTCACCTGAGCAAACACAAATCGGATCTAGTGTACATGGATGGCTTTAAGATTTTCCGTTTGGAGAGGAAATGTTTAATGGACAGTGTTTGGAGTGATTTTACCAAAAATCTGGGATCTTTAGCTTCAGAGATCAGTGAAAGTGTAGGAGCAAATCGGCTACACCTCTACTCCGTAAAATTCTGCCCCTCTCACCTCGCACAGGGAAAGTGGTGTCACCTCTTATTAGGCTGGGCCCGAGCCTGGAGCTTTTCCCACTTCCCCAGCCAGGCTCGAGGTTCAGACGCTACCAGGTCTAGTCCCCAGAACAGTCCGAACGTAACGACAGCAACCATTTCACGGTTCCTGGAGTTTGGCGCTTTGACAGTACCTCAGCTGCTCGGGAGATGTCCTGTATGACACCTGCACAGACAATAATGAAGATTCCATTCCATGTGCCTTAAAGGCATAATCAGGGGACAGGCAAGAAATTAGGTGAATGGGGAAGTTAGTCCATTAAGAGCAGGATTGCTGTCAGGGCTGGGCAAACCTCAGCAATTTCCTTCTTGCAACAGGTAGTGATGCTTCTTAAACGTTTTTTTTTTTTTTTTTTTTTTTTTTTCTTTCTTAAACTTTTTTTTTTTTTTTTTTAACTCAAAATTGAATGAGATAATATTTAGTGTGTTGATTTAATCTTAGCCCCATAGGAAATCTCAGCAGAGATGCTCTATAAAAGCATTAATCTCTTATCTTGATCTAGTTCAAATTATAATGAATCCTACTTACATATGTGTTATAAAAACAAATCCTACACGAATTTAATCTATGCTTTATCGGACTGCTATTGTAGCCCTTTATCAAGTTTAGAAAGGATTTGAAAGTTGGGTGGTGGGACTCAGCCCCGTGTAGTTTGGAACCACCAGAAAGAAGAGATTTACTCCTAAAGATGCTTCCCAGGTCCGATATACATATTTTTTTCCCCTCCACTCCCCCGCCGCCGCCGCACATGGAGCAAGAGTAGGATCTGGCTTCTGGATGTTGGGCAAGGCGAGCACAGAGTCGCTCTGTGCGCAGCCCGGGGCAGGCGCTGTCCCCCCGCCCTCACCGGGGGACAAAGCTCCTGGCGGCTTCGGCCGAGCCGGGCTCCAGCAGCCCGAGCGGCTCCTCAGAAGCCAAATCCTCGCTCCCTCCCCCTCTGCCAAGCTTTCCAACAAATTATAGACATATTCGCCAAGCAAAAGACAAACACCGTTCTTCATATCACGGAAACAGACGCCTTAGGAGAAAAATCTAGACAAGAAAAAGCACGCTGTTAGGTTTCTACGGGTGAACATTTGCTTCTCCTCCCACCCTTACCCTTGGAATTTATTTCCAAGTGGCGGGCCATCCCCCAGAGGAGCCGATAGTGAGTTTTTAGTGCACAATTCTGTCCAAATTATCCCTTTTGCTCTCCCATCGCGAAGGACGCTGGGCTGGAGGGCACTGAGCATTAGCGTACCTATGCAAGGGAGAAAATTAAAAGCAAAGCATTCCTTCCCAGCCTTCCCCGATGGCAGTTTGATTGGTCCTAGGACAATTCCGAAAATACAAGGGCTACATTACCGGAGCGAACCGAGGCTCTGAATGTACCGAGAGGCCTGGAGAGTGTGTGGGGGGCTGCCTTGTCATCTCAGATGAATTGATTTCTTCTAAGGCATGAAATATGGGTCGACATTGTGGTTTCTAAGCACGAAGGTAAAGGAAGGTGTGAGACAGAATGGGCAGGGTCTGAGAAATAGATCCCTGTTCAGGTTGGAGGTACTAACAAATGGATGCATTGAGCTGCTTTGACAAGGACTGCCGGTTTTCAAGGCTACCTCATTTGAAATAACCCTTGCTTTTTTTTTCTTTTTTTTGCATTTTTCCCCCCAATGCGATGTATGCTAGATGAGATTAAAAATGTGTAATTCAGCGATGCTGAAAGCCACAGAGCAATTTTATTCAGGTCTTTCAGCACCGCCTCTGTACAGTCTCAGCCTTATTTTGTCATTTGCTGAGAGCTGCCTGTATCTTTTGAAACGCTAGCCTGCATTAAGGAGCATCTATCCCCGAGCCTTTACACTCTCTGCCCTTCCTCCCAGGAAAAGCTAGATGGATGCAAAAAAGAACTTAGTGGTTAACCGATATGATGCTAATATTTCATCCGCGGGCCTCCTTCTCCTCCTTCCCTCCCCCCTTTTAAAACTTCAACTCTTGGAAAAACAACATATTTTAAGCTTTCCACACAAATATTGATATTGGCAAATAAAGCCAGCCCCCAGCCTTTGGTAAGAGACAGTCTTCTTTTTGTTTCTATCCAGCGCAATCCAAATTAATCCACTGTATTACAAATTGCCTCGAAATATTTTACTTTTCCTGACAAAACCCATACCCGACATATGTCACCACAAGAGACATTTTTCCTAGTTCGTTTGTGTGCTGGCTCTTTCTAGGGTGTATCAGGCAGCGATGGGCAGTGAGGTGATGACATGACCCAGCAGGAAATTCTCTTATTTCTGTTTGCGTTTGTGCTGTGGCAAGGCACAAAATGCTTCATGTTATCAAGTAATCAGGTAAAGCCAGAACTAAGCTAGCTTGAATCTTTGCCCGCCTCCTGTTCGCAGAGCAGGAGGTGCCAACCAGGTGAAAGCAGGTCCCCTACTTCGACCATTTGCCACCACAGCCAGCGCATCTCAAGCATCTGAGCTTAAGCCGGCACACGGCCAGACTGACATTGCACAAAAGGCAACTTCCCGAGTCATTACCTGAAATTAAAAGCGAATGAAAACGGCACAAACATGATGGGGCTATGCAAAATGCAGCTCTTTGCTATTGTTTTTGTTTTGTTTGTTTGATGCTTTTTAAAAATTTATTTTCGGTCAAATGTCGCATAGAAATCCATGGGGCTGGACCCGCACTGGAGAGTGAAGCTGTTGCTGGTGGAATGGAAGGCAGGGTCTGTGCCGGCTTCCCGGACACAGCCCCTCGGTGTCGCTCCGGAGCGGGGCTCACGCAGCCGCACCTCTCACGCAACCTGAAAATTAAAAAGCAGACTGCGAGGCAAGAGAAAGCCACCAGAAACTGCCACTTCTTGAGATTGCAAGGCCGATATTTTTATTCCCTTATCGCCTAGTTGTGTTTTTCTAATCCCGCAACAATCCTTCTTTTCATGTACAGGACAGCATCGTCTAAAGAAAAACTGTTGGAGAACTGTATTAAATCGCACGAATAGTTACGGATTAGACAAACGAGCCAAGTTTACGGCTGACCCGTTCTCTTGCAATGAATAACCTCTCTAACCTCTCTTACCCGGTAATGGTGACAAAACCCACACAATTTGGACAGGACAGTCCTCATCTCGTGATGGGAATGTAGCCTGAATATATAGCTCACTTCATTTGTGTACTTTTTTTTTTTTTTTTTTTTTTTGTAATTAGAACACGGCTGACAAGCACAAAAAATTGTGCCGATTTGAAATATAGACATTTATCTTTTATTAGAATTTGTCTATTTATAGGACTATGGCTTAAAAAGCTGTCTCCCGTCTCAGGATATATGTGAAACACCTTGGCTATGATTCAACTACTTGGTAGTGCTTATTTGCATTCAGGATTGAAGTAGTGCCTCGCAAAAAAAAAAAAAAAAAAAAAAAAAAAAAAAAATTGCTGATCTTTGATTTCTTTCTATAAGTGTAATTTAACAAATGAATAAGTTAGGAATAAAGAAAACCCGATCCTTAGCTATTAGAAAACATGTTATTTGTCACTTATTAACTTTGTGAAAACGGCATTTGTTGTTACCCTGTCTTACCCACGAAAAATGCTCTTACCTGCTTTATTGATAAAAGTTATCAATTAGCTCAGTTAGAAGTAATTTTATATCTTCTTAGGTATTTGGCTTATTTAATGTTTTACAAAAATAATAAAAAAAGGCCCCATATAAGTAGCAATCAATCAACTAAGAAACTAAGAAAAGGTTACTAACTCCAAACAAATCTATTTAACATTCGAATGAAGAGCAGGGGAGGAATAAATGGTAGTCCTTGGCAGCTCGTTAGGTACTAACCTATTGTGTAGACATCTTTGACCAGAATAACGGAGGAAGTGCTCATAGAAGATAATCCACTTGTCTAAATGACCTGTAAACAACAACGTAGCTCATAATGTCATTAATTTCTAGTCCTTGTAAGGATGGTCAGTCTGGGGAAGTTAGACAATATTTCCATTAAAAATCTCTTTGCAAATCCACTCCCTGTTCATTTAGCATAATGGAACTTCATGAACATCTCTCCAATGGGTATTTTATTCCTCACAAACCTTCAGCACAACTTGGTACCAGAAGGCACCAGAAAATGCCTTCAGGATGTATCCAAGGGCATGTGATCAGCATTTTTCTGTCCATCATCTCCCTTGAAAACTAAGGGAGTAGTTCTCCATGAGACCTAACTCTACTTTATGTGTACTGTTACTTGCAGGCCATGCCTGTCTCTTTCCCTATACTTGGTATATTTTCTTGACTTCATGTGAAAAGAGAGATGTCCCATTCCTATTTAACCATACCTACATCCGTGACCAGCTGACATCATATCTATATAGAAATAGATATATGAAAATATATGCAAAAGTATGTATGAAAGCGTATATGAATGTATAGATGCACATTTCTCACACAGGATAAAAACTACAGCAACTGACACAGACTAATATTCAAACACAACTGTTTCACAACTTCTATAACAGTTATTTTTTTCCACTTATGACTGTAGAAAGAAATAAACAAAACATTAAAACCCCAAGTCGCTGGGGGTTGGTTTCTTTGGTTGTTTTTTTTTTTTTTTTCTCCAGCTAATACAGCTAAGTACAAACTGCTTGGAACTCAGATGTAACATCAGGCAATTCAATATTTTATAATATAATTAAGAGTTCTATTACTGCTTTTTCTGGGCCATGTGGTAATAGCTACTTTTCATGTGTTTTTCTGACAAAAGAAAAGCATATTAAGATTGCACAGTATCCCAGAATATTAGTCTGGCTTCCCTGAATGCTAATAGAAGGAATTTCAGTATGCATCTGTATTCAGTATGTATGTAAGGAAAGACTGTACCTTTAGAAGCATCCATTGCTGTTATCATGAGAATCCGAACTTAACATCAAAGTGATATTGATCCAATATATTCCTCATTGTGCTTCTAACAACTGTAATGGAATATCAAGAGACAGTTTTGCAACCATGTGTCTGAGGCCAGATTTGGATGTTGCCTGTGGCAATTTTTTAAAAAAATATCAACACTATATGCAGTGGACATGCCTTTAATAAATGCATGTTCAGATACTAGGATGATTAATGATTAAAGATAGTGATTTACTAAGTTAACGTGTAACACCAACTCACCCTGCACTAAAGCAATGTCTATGTCTACATTGGCTATTTACATATCTGTTAAGACACAAAATGCCTTTGTGCAATTACCGTTTGGGTCAGCATGGGTACTGTGTCTGAAGTAGGCAAATCTGCCCTTTATTCAGCGAGAAATATTTCCTCATAGACTTTTGTCATCCAAGTGTGGGTGATCTGACATTAGCACCTCATTAACATGCAGACTATGCCTTTTGGGGAGGTTTGTTTTTTTGTTTTTTTCCTGCTGCTTCCATCAAGTATTTTTCCTGATGCCCCGATTGAAACAACAGAGGGTTTAAAGAACTACTGAGCACACTTTCAAGTAAGTAGCACAGGAAAAGACAGTCCAGGGATCTGTTCAGGAGAGCTTGTAGAAAGTTCTTCAATCTGCTTTGGCGAGTAACATCCATCAACAGTTCAACGCATAAATGCATCTCGTTTTCTTCTTTGTTTCAAATGCATGCTTTTATACATTCGAGTATCAAGCTTCATACATACAAGGAATAGTTCTTAAAAGAGTTCACAGGTACAAAGTCCCTCCTCCTTTATGTTAAAGGATCTTCAGGGAACGGAAAAAAGGGTGGAGGAGATGATGCTAACTAGCCTGGGAGAAGCCTGAAGGACTGCAAAGGCAGCAGTGCATCCAGGAATGCAGTTCCAGAGTTCTCTGATGTAAGTTTTACTGGACTGTCGCTGACTCACTGCCACTCCAGCACCAGAACAGATTGACAGAGAAACTTACTTTTAAGAATATGTACTTGTCCTAAATGGAAATTACTGCATCAGGGGGTGGTGTGGAGGGGACAAGGAAAAGTGGGGGGAAAAAAGAAAACAAAAAACCCAACAAAATGAAAAATAGAGAACTAAAAGAAAAGAAAAAACACGAAAGACACACCCCCCCCAAAAAAAAACTGCTTGCAAAGTAGGGCTTGAAAAATTCGTGTAATAAATATCCACCAGGGGTATTACCTGTGTTACCTCTGACCTTATGTACTCTGTGATGTGACTGAACACCAAGGCATCTTGGTTACTTCACCTTACCTCTGAATGCAACAAAGATCTTTCTGCTAGCTTGAACAGAAGTTGCACCTTGCACGTTTATCAAAACACAGATAAACAGTATTTTGAACACTGCAATTCTGAGAAAAATGTGTTGGATACAATAAGATCTCATCTTGTTACACATTGTGTTGTTATGTAATGAGGATAGCAACATGTTTTGGCAAATTTTATACCTTAATTTATGTTGGGTATATTACTTAACTTATGTAGATTAAGCATATTATGAACCTAAAAGGCCCATCAGTGAATATTGCCACTCCAACTTATAACTTAGCAAATTGCATATTAAAAAGCTACTATTTATTTTTGCAAAATAAAAGGATTTGAAAATGTTGCCAAACTATATTATTTAGGCTGGGAGGTATTTCTCATTCAGAAACACCCTGAAAACAAAGAGATTAGGTACAATAATTTTTATACAGCAGACTTTTTTTTATATGTAGATGTAGATACAGATGATACAGATATAGAAAGAAGCATAAAATCTGAAATATTCCTTATTTATAGCTTTGGTGATGTGCAGTGTATTATGGATACTCTAGACAAATAGAAGGGACAACCTGCAAGAAGAGTTAATCTATTAACCTCTTGATTTTGTGTTTTGATTTCCAGTTAATACCTGTAACAGTGGCTACACACACTACAGCTGTAGGGGCAGACATTTTTAAATAAGGAAGTTTTTCTGACAAAACTTATAACCTTGATGTTAAAAGCATAATCAGAAAAGCTCCAGTATTTGTTGGTAACATTTAAAAGTCATTATATTGCAGACCCTGAAATCAATCTGAACAATAACTTCATGCATTTGGAAACTAACCAGGTAAGATAAACATCTACTGACGTTTTACACCCTTTTGACAACCACACCATTTCTATAGTTAGGTCAAGCAACCATAATTCTCTAGAAAGGCAAAGAAATCTTTTCTGAAATAGGGTGCACTGACTTTTCTATGGCAAAGTGATAATAAAAACAGGACAGTGGTTTAAACAAGCAAAATTATTTACTGAAGGTTTTCCATGAGATCGGCCATCTTTTTATCTGAAAATGAATGCAAGCATTCACAAAAATGAAGATAAATGCTTTTAACCCATAGTTAGATATGTTAGCTAAAAAACACTTTACAAAATAGCACAACATATTAATTTAAGTACATTGTAAAAGCAGCCTCAATGCAAGAATTCATGTTCTTTACTGACTGACGTTTCAAGCCCCATTACCCTTTCCACCTCTTTCTGCACTTACAGGGGGCTGTAACTTACAAAAACATACAAGGAAATACCAAAGATAGCCTTTTTTAGATTAGCAACTTATACTCTCAAAGTGGAAGACATTAAAATAATATTAGGCCTTGAAATCAAGGAACATTTTCTGTCCTATATGCTGATGGATAAAGAATTGACTAGAAGTAATGAATTAGATACCCATGAAGAGTTGAAACAGTATTTCTTTTTCTCTAGACTTCCTTGCACTACAAAACATTTACACATGGGTCTGAAGGAGCCTGTCAATGTAATAAAATTAAGTTGGGTTAATAGTGACAAAGAGATCTAATTTTACATTATCACAGAACAAAACAAGAACCTTTTCTCTATTTTTCTAGAATCCTGTAGGAAACAGAAGTATTTGAAAATATAAAACCATAACAGGTTGCTTTATCATATTATGACAAGAATTTATGATGAAAGATGTCAAGCACTACTCATATTCCTAATAAAAGGTTATTTACTAGTTCAGTAAAATATTCTAAACAGACTTTCTACGATTTGCATTGCTGGCTATAACTGCACACAACATAGTTTGCAAGCATGTATTTTATTTTGTGAGAAAATGAGAATTCAGTGTTTCAATATGTGACATAGATAACATGAACCCTTATTACATTTGGACTTCTCATGCAGTTCTTACAAGCAAGTCTAAACCTAGTCACTGCACAACAAATCTTGTAGAGTTAATCAGTTCTGCATTATATACCACATGAACATACAAGCAATTGAAAACACAAACTATGATAACTTACTGACAGGTATAAAATACTTTGACCAAAAAATCCCACAAATCCAAACCACTGTAACCATGTATAATAAAATAAGTCAAAAGCAGTTAACTGAAACTGGTTTATTGGTAATAAATGAAAATCCAACAATTGATATTCAGAAGTTTAAAAAGAAACAGGTCTCCATATGCTCTCCGTGTTTGATTAAATCAACTAGTTAAGGAATCTCCAATATTCAGCTAATATTTTTAAACTTTTGCCTTTTTTTGCCTGCTCCCCATCCTCCGCTTAGCTGCACTGGATGGTCTCGAAATGATATTCGTTCTCTATGAGATGGACCCAAGCATGATTTTTCTGGAGTAGAAATATTATTTTCTAAACAACAAAACAGACATAAAATTAAAAACCAACCAACCAAAACTCCCCTAAATTTCACTGTACCATATTCTTTTAAAGACAATAATATTTCTAGGTCTAATCTGACAGAACACAATTTTTATAGTTATGTATGGCTCACTATTTAAAAGTAATATGAGTATTTTCACAAGGTAGTCCTTTAAAAAAAAATAAATTCCTTATCCAAAAAGATGGTAAAATTACTAACCAAAATTACCATACTTTTATAAGTGCCATTATCTGTCCATTTTGAACTTAACACTTACAGAGTTACTCAGCGTTTGACACAGAAACTCATCCTTGAAGTGGATGAAGAACCTGTTCGATCTAATTAATAAGTTTTTGTGATTGTATTAGACCAAATAAAAGTGAGATTTCTTCAAAGCTCAGAAATATTTAAACTTAGATGCTGGATGGTGCCACAGAAAAATTTAAGAACACATATGAATATGTGAAACATCCACTTTCATTGTCATGCACACAGATACTTGAGTAATTTAGGCAATAGTTTCCAAAAAACTCTTCAGACCATTATTTAAATAAAATAACCAGTAGAAGCAACCAAAGGTACAATATCTATTTAACATAAATGAACACTTAACACCTGATATTTTTCTTTGGCCTCTGTAAGAAAGAAAACATCTGTGGAAGACAACCCAAACTTTGCAAGAGAGTGATATACTGTTCACAATACAGTAGTTCATGCTGTGTATATATATATATATATTTAACATACTAGCTTATCAAACAATTTTATGAACAACTCTTTGCCGCTTACCAATGGAAAACAGAGTGACAAAAAAGTAGAACATCATTCTATGTACCAATATATAAAACACAGCTATATACTCAAAGACTAAGAGTTTTTTTGCTTTCTCAAGGATGCTTTCCTGTAGCCGGCTAGATCTAAATGTCAGGAGGTTTTCCCAGCCTACAGTTCCCTTTCTTATGAATTCTTAAATTATTGTGAATGTATGTTGCTAAACAGTTCTCTCTTTGGGCAACCAAGAGCTTTCAAGTATTTTTAACATTGTCTCCATTCATCTTCTTATGGCTCTACTGATGTAGTAAATTGTTTTATTTTCTTTTTCTTAAAATATATAATTAACTCTAGATGTATCTCCTAAAGATTTAAAATTCTAATATTTTGCCTTTACAGCATTCCCAGTTTCCTTGCCTTTGGATTATTTTATTTAACACCTCAAATAGTAGCAGATATCTCTGGTACAGAAAGGCTTTTGTTAAAGAGCAAAGAAAATATTTAATCAGGCTGTAAACTTCCCATCAATTATTTTGCTTGGGAACCATAACATATTCACTGAAGACTGAAACCCTCAAATTAGTACATTAAGTGGTTAATTAGTGAAACTTCAAAATAAATCTAACATGGTAATTATATTTTTAAAATTGCATGCCTTTAATTTAAAGAATTATTTTATGAAATTGAAAACTTTAAACAAAAAAATTGTCTGGAATTTTTTTGTTAAAATAAAAGCAAAAAGGAAATAGCTATTGCATATTTAAAGTGGAAAACAAAACTGGAGCTAACATATGCTTTTTCTGAGCACTCATCTTCAACATGGTATCCACAATAAAAGTAAACAAGACATATTATTTTTTTCCTATATTTTGACAAAAATTACATTTTATTACATTATTTTTAAAATAGAATAAAAACAGATAGTAGAAAGAGCCTATCTATAATGAGTTTGAAAACTAGTCTAGTAGTGATAGAGATAATATAGGAAGACAGTCAGTCAACCTAATCCTAACTGTCTGATCTGAATTATTTCTGGACTAACCTCACTTATTTATGAACCTATGTGCACTGCTAAATAGTATTTTCATGATGGATTTCAGTAATCTGTATATGTAGGTTTTTTGCCTCTCCACATGTAATTATATACAATATATTGGAAGGAATATGTTGTCCTTAAATGAGTATGCAATATGTGGTATTATTCCATTTAAAAATCCTAAAGACCTCCTGTATGCAGGTTTAACAAATCAGAGTCTCTCCCAAAGTCTAATAGTCACAGGTCTCTTTTTTTTTTAATCTAGTCTCATCAGACTTCATAGCATCTGCTTTAAACTTTATTATACAATTGTGACCTAGACAAACTGAATTGAAGCACAGATTAACTTTGTATTCTTTCTTTCCATGCTTTACACAGTTCTCAGCTCTATTCAGCCAAAGAAAACAAAGCCATAAAGAGAATGATCAACTAATTTGGAATGAAATATCTCCAGATGGATTTGTTGTAATTCACTGCAAATCATTCCTTTTGCATGTCCCATCTTTCCATTTTTGAAATGGGTATAATTATGTTTGCACTTCTGATAAAGCACTTCTGATATCTACCAAATACTGCTAAGGGATGGGTATTATTATCAATGTTGCTGTTCCAGTTATTGGTCTAACTGGAGTGATGAAAGACAGAGTTGGCATGGAGAACCAACAGCCTATTCCCTGAAGAAGAATTCTCAAGGACAGATAAACACAGCAAAGTGCAGTTTGCTTACTCGTATTCAGATCACAGTTATTTCTCAGATGTTACATCAGTGGCTATTGCAACTGCTAGTGGTTTAAATATTTTTAATGACTAAAAAATGGTGTCCTAAAGCAAAGAAATCTCCTTTATAATGAAGGTATTAGTTAAATATGAGATAGAGTTTTGCTGCAGCTCTTTATCCTAAAGGGTAATGCAAGACCAAACAGAAAGATTAATTAAAACAAAAGAACAGAATCACAGATTCATGAAGGCTGGAAAGAACTTCTAAGATAATAGAGTCCAACCATTAACTCAGCACTGCCTAGTTCATCACTAAACCATGTCTCTAAGCATTAATCCACTTGTTTTTTGAACATTTTCAGGGATGATGATTCCACCATTTCTCTGCTCAGCCTGTTCTAATGCTTGACCATTTCTTCTGTAGAAAATTTTTTCCTAATATCTAATCCAATAATGATAATCCAATAATGAATGGAATGCGTTGAAAATATAGGACTTACTTGATTGATCATACATATGCCCACAAATTACTATGCTTACTTTTAATAGTAAGCTATTCCAATGAAATCTAGGTATGAGTATTTCACATGTGCTCAAATAAGAGCAGCTTTGCACTTAAGTGTAATGTAAGCATCTAGGTAGAATCTTGCAATAAATAAATAAATAATAAAAAAGCACATAAACAAAGAAACCCTCAGTGACTTTGCTGTCAATACCTGTGTTTACAACATATTTTCTGATTCTGATTTTCAAACAGGCAATTTTCTTTCTTCAGAAATATTCAATAAGGACATCTCCATTAGGAAATGGTTAGAATTTTGTCAAAATCAAGGGAATGAGAGAAGACAAGAGAGTCTGGTAAAGGATGACAATGGCACTTTGAATTAATAGACTGAACCTAGAAATTCTCCTTAAAAACACAGTCTTGTTAAAAAAAAAAACAATAAAAAAAACCATAAACCAGGAAACAACCCCAAGTTTGCGAAAACCTGTAAAACATATAAAAATGAATCCTTATTATATTCTTTCCTTACATTTATTGACTTGGGGTTTCTTTTGAGGGACCTTACAAATTTCTCTGATAGCATTACTAATGATATGAACAGTTTTTTATGGCATGCTTGGATTTGCATTATCTCCAATTTCCCCTAAACTGCAATGTGCCCTGCAAATGAATGGTTTACATACTAGCATATGAGTGACTCAAAATGCTACTGTCATAATTTCTTAAACAGTAAAATAAAGGTGACATTTACAGTTATCTTGCTATAAAGAGGCATATATTTCACTAATAAGCATACATACACACTCAGGTATGCACATGTGCATTTGTGATTTATGAATAATTGTAAGCATAATCACAATACTTTTATTTCATGTTATGTTCCTTAAGTGTATTTCTAGTGGGCCTTGCTGAAAGGCAACAACAGAAAGATCCATACAGTTTCAAGAAACTGTCTTTAGTATCTTTACTAAATAGAATTAGGTATATATTAAGTGCAAACTAACATGTTTACTAAAGATAAATTGGAACAATTACATTAGGTTTACTATATACAGTACTGATATTTTTGACAACAACTATTATTATTATTACCATTACTTGTACTAGAATTAAATAGAACCTGGCAAGTATATTAAGTATAATTTAACATGGTACATAGTTATTTTAATAGCTACTGATGCGGGAACAAAGCTTAGCCAAGAAAACAATTTAATTTCTCCTATACTAAAGCAGGCTCTAACACTTATTTACTGTGCATTCATTTACTTGTAGCAATTTAATATATGAAGCTTCAGTACGGTCTGAGAGACTTTCAAATGCCGGTATATATCAAAAAATATTTTGAGTATGTGCTGAAAGCTTGTCTTGGGGTAATGTCACAAGCTCCTATTTCTAAGCAGTCACTTTTTTGGTTGTTTAATCTGTTTTCTGCTATCCATTTGTTCTGGTCTTTTTTTTGTTAAAGCCTGGGTCTTTTAACAAATGTCAAGGTTTACATATCCACTGTTTTGATAAGTAATGCAATATGTAAAATGCTTTGAATGAAATTCTTGGTGTCCAAGAAGAAAAGCTCTGTTAAAAAGGTTATGATAGAAATTTTATGATGCATAGTAGACGTCATAGGGCATTTATCGATCCACCTAACATTGTGAGTCTGGAGATATAATTTATTACAAAGTCCTTACCATATTGTATTACTTAAAAGCAAATACAGCATAAGAAGGCATGGAGAAAAAAACCTCAACATTTGAATGAAAGTGACCAGAACGAATCCTCAGCAGCAAAGCATTTACATCAATTTAAGCTCTGGAAAGAAGGTAGGTTCAGTAGGTCTGTGAAAAAGGTAAATGCTGCAATATCAGAAAAGTTAACATTTTAATAATGTTACTTATGGCTATATTGAATTTGGATTTTTTTTTTGTAGTTGCACTGTTTGCATAACAATATTTATTGTGCTGCAATTATACATTCTATTTTTAATTTTAAAAATTCCATTTAAATAGCATTGAAAAGTCTGAGGATCAATTTATATGAAATACCTCATGATATGTAAAGATCATATGTATCTCCTTTTTGTATTGAAATGCAAAGAAAGAAAACATCATGATTAATTTTTTTAAAAAGTAAATGGTGAATTTTGTTTGTAAATGGTGAATTTTGTTTGTAAATCTGCATGACTTCATGTTGGTAGGACTAGACACTTCTAAAATTTTATAGAAATTATGAACTTAAATTTCTTTGTTTATCAAACACTGATGCTCTTCTAACTAGATCATGCTAACAATTACATACTTGAATAATCTGAACTCTAAAATGTGACTCAGTCATATGGAGTTGAAAAAGAAAACCATTTACAAGAATATATTATAATAATTTATTAGTTACCATTCCACACAGTTAAACATAATAAACTTTGTGCTCCAAATGCATTCCTGTAAAATACAACTCTTTTCTAACTACAGAGGAGACTTTCAGCACCACTGCTTAATAAAGCTCAATATTTATTTTGTGTCTCATCTTCTTATCTATTTCCCCTATTTTGACCATTTAGGATGAAATCTGAGTGTCTGCCTGAAATTTTGCAAAAGGTTGGTCACTTCTAAGAAAATATGTAAAATATTTATGCTGCCCTTTGCAGAGGAGACTTGAAATATACTTAATAATAGAACCTTCTTTTTAGGATATGTCCAAATTTAGATCAAGTATATATGAATTGAAGTTTTTCCATGATAAGAGAAGGAATTCTTGATCTTTTGGGTTTTTCCACTAAAATACCAGTCAGTATGGAGACATGCTTCACCACTATAATATATGGAGCTAAGCAAGGCTACTCCTAGAGATAATGTTGAAGATCATGCTAAGTCAGGGAACTTAAAAGCCTGCTTGTTTCATGCTGTCTGTGGCAGATGGAGAATAACTACAGGAACCATGAAGAGCATAAGAATCAAAACTCCTATAGGATGAACACTGAGAGAAGAGAAAGGGCTGCAACTAAAATCCAAGAGAGAAATGAGACTGACTCAGAATCAAGGTGAGAGAAACTAAAGCTTACTTGGTAAACAATGCTCTGGCACACTTGGCACAAGAGACTAGAATGACTTGACAAAGTCCCTGACACATAGCAGGCAGAAAAACATAAGGAAGAAGAAAACTGTAAATTGGCAAAGGGGAACAGTATAAGAATAAAGAAGATGGACTACAGGGCACTAGCTGGTTCCTAACTCTCAGAATTAACAAAAGTAAAAGAAGTGAAAATACAGGTAATAATAAGAAAGAACACAAAGAGTAAGTACATTAAGAGACTGGACTCAAGATCTGCCTATACAGTACACTAAACCAAGCCATATTTGGAGGAGGTCCAAACTAGAAGATGATGAATCTGAGGAATACTGTCAGGAATAATCTGGATTCAGAAAGAAACAGAGAGCGAGAAGAAAAAAGTAATCGGACCAGGATCTGTAAAAACGAGCAGAAGACTGACGGTGTATGTGGGAAGAAACAGTGGATGGGAGAAGAAGGTTAAGCTGCAGTAAATTGGAGGACAGAAACAAGAACCATTCACAGTAAAATAAAGGATTATGGAACACAGGTGTGGAAAAAACAGCAATGAAAAAGATACAAACTGGAATGAAAAAAGCAAGGAAAGAAAGAGTGCCTTGGGGAAGAAAATATTATGGACACATCTTTACCATCCAGTGTAACAATCTGAAGTAGCCCAACATAAATTACTGGACCTTTCAGTGCACTGACTTGAGAAATATTTTTTAATTTACTTAACAAAGATCCCATGGCAAAGGAAACCTAAAATTGTTATTATTGACTCAAATAATAAGACAGAAATCCTTATAGTTGGTCTAATGGTTCCATGGTTCTAAGTGGATATCAAAGTGAACTACAAGCCAATGTCTTGAAATGGAATTTCTTTTTTAAGCTGGTTTCTCTTCAAAAAAGCCCTTACTGAAGAACTCCCAAACCCTAGTAGAAGAGTATGAGGCTGCAAAATTAAGCAATTAAAATTTAGAATATGCCTCTGTACATCTGTTCTTGAATTATTTTCATAACTGGAAACACAGATGATGAAATTGCATGACATCATGTATCATTTTTTTCTCCCTAGCCTGTTAAATTCAATGAAAGCAAATTCTACATGCCTTTTAAAATCTGCATTTAGGTAGCTTTTTAATATGCAACCTTAAAGTGAATTAAGCAGCATCTTGTAAGATGTCATTCTGTAGTCTGTTCAAAAAGATTAGGTATATGTTGTTTGATTGTTAACAAATACATAGAAAAAAATGTATGTATGAAAAAAATATGCACAAGAAACTGCTTGGTAAAATATGAGCAAATCCACAGAGAGCTTAAAAATGAGTTGCTTACTACACAGAGAGAGTTTACAAATCCTAAATGAAAGACAGCAGTCCTTGACCTAAAATATACAGACAATAGTGATGTTAAGAACAAAGAAACAGGAAAGCAGGAATTTTTTGAGGTGAAGCTTCACCATACACTGCTTATAACAAAGTTGAAAGGTTTCTAACAGCTCTCATTATGCAAGAAAGGGAGGCAAAGAAAATCAAGGTGTGGATTCTGTCAAGAGCAAAAATAATTGAGTAAGGATTAAAAAGAAAGTGAAATAGAAGTTACAGTGTTATTTTTCTGAGTTGGAAGAGTTTTCACTATAAGAAAGGCATAATTAAACTTCATTAATTTATTTTCACTGACTAGCAGAATATAAAGTTTGCATTTACTGGAGAACTAGAACTGATAAATGTTTGTTAGTGGAGCTATACACTAAATGGGTCAATTTTTTGAACTAAGGGTAATAAAGGAATGACAAGGCTAAGGTTCTAATTTATTTAATTTTTTTTCCTGGAAAGCAGTTTTATGGATATCAAAGGCTTCCTGAAAAGCTCGAATTCAGGGAAGAGAAGAATTAAGAATTCTGGGCAGTATTTTAAATAATAATTAGAGGCACAGCTCCCATTGCATTTCACTTTCAAGTTTGGTCAGGAAATTGCAGTACCCAAGGCAAATATAATGAAAATAAAGTCTAAATTTGCAGAGAAAAGAAAACCACAAAATTGTGATGACAGTTAAGACAATGCAAATGCATAGAAGACTTATCTATATGTCCAACATTGGTTGGCTAGAAACAGATTAATATGAGAGAAGGTAGTTGAAAGTAATAGCCTACTCACAAATTGGATATTAGGATATACAAAAAAAGGTACTTTCTACGTAGGTATAAAAAATTCTTAACTTCTAAGTCTTGCAAAATATTTCTATGCCCATCTCACAACTCAATGCTGACTACAGTACTAGTGCTCAAGAAACTATTAAAACAAAAAATACAATCAGAAATTCACACCGATGTTTTGTGGAGTCAATCAAAATTATGAAGAATGGTTAGATAACCCTGCCCCCCAACCAGCCCCACCCAAAAAAAATAAGCTCGAGAAATAGAAAAGAAAAAATAGTTACTAGTGAGCAAAAAGTAATACCTATGAAGGAATACTATATTCCTCTAGAACATAATATAAGTATGTTCTTAGATCATAATGTACTGGCCATTAACAGAAGTAAAGTTCTGAATTATACAGACAATGGCGACTCTTTCTTTAGGCTATACATTTTTTTGAAACATTTGGTCAATTTAATGAACAGTTAGTTTTCCCTTTGAACATGTAACAGGGAAGCAAATCAAATACTTTAAAGTAAACAAATGCTTTGCTTAAACTGAGATATACTATGTTAAAAGCATTCCTTTTATTACTTAGTTAATTTAGCTTTGTCAAGGAACAGAATTAAGTTAGTTTAGGATTAATGCATCTCATCCAAATTTTTCAGAAAAAATCAGGAATTCTGCCTTTTAAGAAAACTTAAAATTGTTTAATCCAGAATTCAAAGAACCTCCCTTTGGAAAAAAAAGGTCTATAGAAAAGGTATATAAAAGTTAGGAAGTTCACAAGAATATTTCTTAAAATCTTGACTTAGCTTTCTAGAATCCCCTGTGAATTAAGAGATAATAACTTTGAAGTGTTATATGTCTTTCTTAACAAAGACATAATAATTCATACATTTCCCTATATATAAAAAAAGTATTTTATTTCAGTTTCACATGAATTTAAGAGGGTTTTTTAGTAAATATATTTAAGAATCCATTATTTTGTATTTCTAGACTTCAATTTTCAGCCTGTAACATCTCAACAATTTATTGATACAATTTCTAAATTACAAGTTATATATAAGGAACATGCATGATACTCCCAAATAACAGCATTTGATTCCTAAGAATAATTGAATTTTGAGGAACAACCATAACTATGAATGCTGGAAAGTGAACTCAGTAATATTTATTAATCACTGCTTGTCAAATCATTGAGGTTGAGATCTCATGAAAAAATGGTACAAAAACTTGATATAAGAATTTATTGAAATTACAGCACCTCTAAGGCCACAGCATCTTTATAATAACCTGCAATACAACTGCAGGTTAACTCAAAGGGAATACACCTACTAAATCACTGAAACATTTCCTAGGCATCTTAATTTAATATTTCAGAAGACAAAACCAAGAGAGATTATTGAACAAGAAAGCATTTTATAACAAATATATTCTCAGTAAAGGCAAATTTATAATGTTTTCAGATTAAAGATATCAGAGGGCTAATGATTTATTCTGATAATTGAAAAGCAACAGTCTTTGGCAAACAGAAAAACTGTAATAAACATGTTTCTATACTGCATGTGAACTGTACAAAGGTGACAGTAATGTTTGGTTTTATATATCATAAATGATATAATTGAATGTAACATTGCTGTTTAATTTCTTAAATCCGTGATGATAAAATTTATATAGACACATATGCAGAAACAAATTTTAAAAGACATAAGACCTGGGCTTTTTTTCCTTAGTTCCTGGACTACTGAAATAAGAACGAATACATGGTATGGTGTAGTAGATGTATATTTTCTGAAAGTATACCTATATTAGCAAACATTGTAAACTCTCTTTCTCCCTTTACCCCTGCCCCTTCTTTTATAAGATGGCAGGCACAAAGACAGAATTATGTTCTTTCTCCATTGGTACAATCAACTTAGACTGTGATGATAAATTTTCAGTAATCTAATTTTAGGAATGTAAATCAAATTGATAAACATAAATATATTGGATAATTATTATTTTTTTACCTATGAGCAGTAATGTAAATAAATCTTCATTCTAAAGCCTTTACAAAGTATGTCAGAAAAATAGAGATTTCAAGTATTTTCACGTTTTCCTTGAATTTTAATTTTTTTTATTGAATTCAGCATATACGAAAACATAATCAAAAAGTAAATCCAGCAATTAATATATAAAATCATATTAAATATCTGATTTCTATTTTGACAACATTTCAAGAAACTTCATTACTTAAAAAGTTTTAGGAATTTTGATAATTTTGCCAAAGTCATTTAATACAGCTTATATCTTCTGTAATGTGCTTTTGGGAGTTTATGTTTTTATTTATTTGAAAAAGCATTGTACACAAATACAAAAATATACTATGTCATATTATCAGAAATATATTACCATTTCTTCAGTAATATTACACAAAAAAAGGCATGAAACTTAAAATTCTACAATTTTCATGGCATTAAAAAAATTTTTTTCTATGCATAGATTCTTTTGTTACCTTCTACAGTACTAGAGTTGTAAAAAAATAAGGCTTTTAGAGGGTCTTGTACTACTGAGCTGTAATAAGTTCAGTAGGATCATATTCTACAGTATAACTGGTAATCAACATGACAGAAATCTGTGCCTTGATTTGTGATATGTATTCTGGTGCTCAGGTAACAAAACATGCATTTTTCAAAGCTCTTTTGGAAAAAAAAATAAAAGGAAGGTTAAGAAAACCTTTTTCATACTTTAGGAAAAAAAAAAATCTCAGAACTTAGACATGAGAAGACCTACAGTACATCACAGAGAACTTCCCATTAAAATCACAAGAGGTAAGTCTATCAATATTAAAGTTTTTAAACAGAACTGCAGTAAATGTGTGAAAAGGCTTTAGATGAAAAAGAAACAGAAAGATAAGCAGTATATGTTATTAAGGATTCCAAGCATGCTCAGTTCTACCTAGCATTTTAGTGATCTTTAATACTGATATTGAAAAGCACCATAACTTACTTGAGGATCTTGCTGAGTGTCTGTGTGGTGGCTTATTTTTTTCTCTGTTCTCAGTCAAAGCACTTCCACTGGTCATGGAAACAAGGTCTAAATC
The DNA here is from genome assembly GCF_903797595.1 of Erithacus rubecula. NCBI lineage: Eukaryota > Metazoa > Chordata > Aves > Passeriformes > Muscicapidae > Erithacus > Erithacus rubecula. The sequence continues at coordinate 24,090,515 of NC_136686.1, read as the reverse complement.
CATGTCTTCTCTGCTTACAGGGCTTGCCTGGAAGCAGTGGGAGAGAATGTACACAATCATGAAACAAAATATAACATTTTCTGAATGTAGCTCACATTACTCCAAATAAACAAACAGGGTCTGTCAAACAACCTTCTTCAAAATGATACCACAATCCTTTTTTGTTGCCTAGGCTGAACAAATGCACTATGTCAAAGCATTTTTGTAAATAAGAGCCGATCTTAAAATTGTGGTTTGTGATCTGAGTCAATGCAACAACAAAAGAAAACATTTTAGTACAGTAATTTTGAAGAAAATCAATCTTGCAGAGGGCTGATGAAACCTTAAACAGCTTAAGATCATTTACTGACCAGTCTATAATTTAAGTTATAATTGAATGTCAGAGATGTCATATTGGATTATTTCCTGCAATATTTATGTTTTATCCAGGACACGTATCACTTCAATCAGACATGGGCCCAGTGAGTAATTTAATCTTTTAGGTTTTTGCTAATTAACCATAACCATCAGACAGCATTTTAATTATACTTTAGGCAAGAGTATTATACTAATTATAAACTTTTAACATCCAGTGGTGGTATGTTTTGGCATGAGGCATGTTACCTGAAAATCGTATTTCATTTTAGCAATGCTGTTTTGGGAACATGTAGGGCAAAGTTTAAAAACCAACCTGGAAGACACCACCCACTGTAAATTGCAGATTGTCATTTTTGCAGAAACAACTTCACATTTACTGAAGAATGTAATGAAAAGCTATTCAGCACCAAAAGCAGCCTCTAACAATAGCTAGATGCTAAGGACCAGTAACAATGATGGGGAAAAATCAGACACTGCTGATGAACAGTCTACAAAATCTCCAGCGTAGATTCAGTCAGCTGGAAGTTCTGAATATAAGGATAGTCTTTGGACCTTCAGAAGTGAGGTCCAGAAAAGCAGATTAAGTCTTTCCTCTCTCTGGGCTGAAGAGCTAGATGTCTTTCAGAAGCTAGGTGTCTAACTTGGTATTTATTTTTAACAGAAAAACAAACAAAACTACGGAAAAGGAAAGACCCTGCTAGTGGTAAAGTCACTAAACTTTTGCCTAACACTGCAGTAGCAAGACTGCTCAATCAGGAATGTAGAGACTGGGTCTCAACTCCTTCCTCAGGGGGCTAAAGCCCACAGCTCCCTTTTTCTCAGGAAAGTGCTGTTACTGTGAAGAGTCAGGCCATTCTGGAGGAGACGATTTCCAGACTTCCTGTTCAAACTACCTCACTGTACCAAAAGCAGCACTGCACCAATGCAGACAGGCTTTGTAGTCCAGTTTAACTTAGAGAACTCAGATGAAATGGAGACCTGTTTCATTTCCTTGTCTTTACTCAGTCACTGTTTAATGTAAAATTCATTTAAAAGTCCATGCATTTTCAAACCAAAAGCTCCAAAGATACCGAGATTTTACACTCTTCCTTAGTGATTGCAAACCCTTTGTGTCTGCACAGAAACTTTATCCCTTGCTGTCTGATGCTTACCTTTCATATGTTTAATGATGGGGAATTTAAATATTTGCTTTGCACAGCTAGTCTTTATTATTGCTGTTAACATCAACATTTTATTTTCTCTTCCATAGCAGTGCAAAGAAACTTGAAAAAAAATTGTTTCACCCTATCAATTATTTCTATTTTTCTGGCCTTAATATTTACAGTTTCTTTAAGCTTGTGAGAGCTTCCTATATTCCAAACTTTTTAAACTGAAAGCTTTTAGTCTTTCATTAGTAGAAATAATGCAATGATTGTCATGCTCAAAGAGACTCAAACCAGTATAATTGATCATTCTTATTTCTATCTCACCTGTTTCAACACACAACAAAAGTTTTTAAAAATGTTTTTCTCAATTCCTAGAGATCCAGCAGGCCAGAGAATTTTATACAGAAAGCCTTCCCATGGTAATATTATCCAATGCCTACCATCATAGAAACTAAGGATTCATCGTTTTGCAGAAAACAGTATTAGGGTTATATTCTAGATTTTAATAAGGCTGTCTTGATCTCTGATATAAAATATTTGTTACTTTATTTCAAATAAAGATAAGTGTTTTCACCCAATTACAGTCAGAGTAATATTTAACATAATTGTGTTTTGTTAATCACTGGAGCAAATTTATTTTTGACTTTTTAAAGAAGCAAATTAAAACCTTCCCTTTTTGGTTTATGATTTAAAATCAAAATTTGGGAGTAATTTAAGATTCTAGCACAGTTTTTCACAGACTGTAGTACTGGACTTCTATCTGTAGTGATCACCATAGTTAACTCTTCAGAATTTCGGTCATTTTTTTATTACCACACACCTTTCTTGCTAATTGAAAATTAGTATCAATCAGGAGGAACCTTTTCCTTGAACACAGCTTTGCATCTGAATCTTTGTCTATTTCTAGGTAGAATTATGAAGATGTTCTGTAACCTTCAGAGATAAAAGGTGCTTTTGAATTCAAGTTACATCTAAATGATTGAAGATACTAATCAATAATGAAGGGGTTAACCCTGTAAATAATTTAAACTTCATACAAGATGAATCAGGAAGTCCATCCTACCTACTATTCCATGAAATAATATTAATTTAAAATAGTTTAAACTATAAGTCATCATGACTTCCAAAGCACTTCTATGGTATTACTAGTGAGAAAAAACCATCAAAATGACCAAGATTGACATAATAAGGTCTTTGATTTACTGCAGGTTGCTACAAAGGAATAATCCCCAGTGAGAAGACTTTATTATGCAACCATTGAAATGCAATTTTGTATCCATGAAAAAGAAAGTCTTAAATTAGTGGAATGTGCACAAACATAATTTAGAAAAGTATATGAAACTTGCAGAATGCAGGCTTTGGAATACATAAAAAGCAGGGATTGTCTAGCACATCAGAAAACTTCATGTTCAAGTATAGGGCATAGGAAAAAAACTACTGGAAATGTCCAGGAATGCTTTCCTCTTCTAATGCTTGCTCTCTCTTGCTCTTTGCTTTTAACATATATTTTCCACTTTTTTTCAGTTTACAAGAATTTTTTTTTTTTATAATGATTGCAGCTGTTAACTTGATTTTTATGATTTCATAGCTTTTAAATAATCTCCTGTGCCAAAGCAGTAGGAGTATGCTCACATTTCAACCTTTAAGAGAGAACTCATATAAATTTTAAAACCAAAATTCTCCAGCCATCTGTTTGTACAAACCACATTATTATTACACTGCCTGTATAGTACTGCTCTCTGCATTAGAAATATGTTTTATTCTATTTTCTTATTTTTGAGCCCTCTATTGCATTTTTCTCTGTATTTCATTCATGTGGAACAGCTATGTTATTATGTGGCACAAGCTGTGACAATTCCATAACTTTGCCAGTCATGTGGGCACACCACACAGTACTACTGTGGGATTGCAGCAGTATTTTGTGGACAGAACTGCTTAGTGTAAATAACATACAATCTACCTATATGCTCATATGCTTACCAGTAATTACATAACATGCTATTTAGATAACATTATTAAATTATGATTTGCTCAAATTACTGTTTTAGACTCCACCTAACAAATAACTATTGGTGCTGCCACAATCAAACCCTACAGCAGTCATTTGGTTCATGATTTCAGCCTTTTAAATTTTAGAAGAACCTAAGAATTGGACACACTTGCCAGAGAAAAATATTTGACAAAATCTGCTTTAAGGAAAACAGAAATAGTAACATGTAAGTCTTAAAAGCATTTTTTTCAAAGGTGAAATATATTCATTTCCAAAACATGCAAATTGTTGTGAAGCTGAAGAAGGAAGAAGCTAAAAAGCGGCTCAGAGAACAAAATGAGGCATATGACACATCATCTAACTAGGAAATAGCTTTTATGCAATATTTTACATCATGTATATGAGTATAAAACACTAATTCTGCCTAAATAATAAATATTTGCCCTGTTTTTTAAATTGTACAAAATGTTATCAATAAGAACATTGCTAATTTGGCATTAAAATGTAAAGACTATATATATAGAAATTGAATGAATATATATTGGCCTGTAGGCAACACAAATGCTTGCTATTAGAGGAATTTTTGGGTATCTCTGACACAACCTATTTTGTAAATCTTCAAATTGTTAAATTGCTCATATTTCCCCCTCCTGCCAACTAACATGACTACCTGTTTCAATAAATCAAATTTTTTAGAATACAGTGAAAGAAGTCAATCATGAAAAGAGCAGAGAGTTATTTAAGACCTAAAAAAATATTAGCAAGAAGTTGTAGGAATAAGTCTGACTTCATGCAATGTTTTCAATAATGTCACCATATTAATATGCAATTCCAACTCACTATATTTCAACAAATGACATTGAAAGCATATTAGAATGATTTAGATATGTTATATACAGGATTTGAGAATATTTAAATTTGTTCAATTGATAAGAATACACATTTTCAGTAAAAAACGTAGTTGGTACTGCACCATATTTCATTTTATCAACTTTTTTTGAAAATGCAGGATTAGTAGCTTTAAAAAGCACACATTAGCATTTGATGTCAAAAACAAACTCAGTGTCAGATTGTGAAGCTAGAACCCAATGCACCTGCATGGGGTTTTGTGTTACAATATTTTCTTCTGATCTCCACCATGGCATGACTTGATCGCCAAACAGAGATAACACTACAGAATTATATTAATTAAAAAACCTCATGTTTTTACACCAGGTATGGATTGGAAACACCTGAATTCTGCAAAATCCCACAAAGAAACAGGCTCTTACCACAAGTTGTACTTGTCTATTGTCACACACCGCAGGATCTAGCTCAGGCAAAAAACGACAGCTGGGAAAATATAGAATAGAAATCTCAGTAACTCCCACTGGGCTCACTAATATACCTGGTCTGAATCTTTTCAGGAAACAATCCTGCTTAATTATTAAAAATAATTCCATGATTAAGATGTATTATAGAAATTAATATTAACTGACAAAATATCAGAGCAATTACTATTATTTTTTTGTAGTTGATTTAAAAAAATAATTAGTAATTGTTTATTCACATGATAGAACATTAAGCTAAACTATTGTAACAAGCATGCCTTTTTGTATGTGTTGACATAAATTATAGAAAAGCCAGTTTTCATATTGCTTTTTATAGAAATAAAATTTTTTTAAATTGAATAAATATATCAGCTATTCCAAATTGTCTACCAATGAAGTTTGAATGGAGAACAGTTGGGCTTTTGGCAAATTAAAAAATTATATCATAATCCTTTCAAAAGTCAGCAAAAATTCTAGGGCATAGCATACACTTGCAGGCGAAGCACAAGAGAATTTAAGAAAATTCTTTTATAAATTTTTGTGTCTTCCTGCTTTCAAGCATCATTAAATGTTGTATTCCAGTGTTTTCATTCAAATTAAGAGTCATGGACGTTATCTTAAACAAACACTTTGAGTATTTATCTATTATGGATAATGACTGAAAGGTAAATATTACTGCAAAGCCAGATAAATATTTCCTAAGGAACATGTTTTTCATATCGTTTCTACAGTCATTGATACAAGTAGGATATGTGGCATGTTTTTCTGCACAAGACAGAACAATTTGCAGCCCATTTAATAATAAATACATTTTTAATGAAAATAATGATAAAATTAATATACTAAACCCATTGTTTGCCTGCTGACTCTTTGTTTGGTTTTCTTAGAGATGCTTGGCATTGTGTCTACTAGTGACTTCATTAAGATACTAAAGCCTTATATTGACTTTATGACCAAAATACACTTACAGTGTCTTAATATTTATTTAGGTAATATGAACCTTTCCCTTAATTGTATTGAAATTTTACCTGTTTAATAACCAAAACTGAATATAGAAGGAACATGTTTATAACATTTTAGTTCAGTGTGTATAAAGATGTAAACTCTGGGTTTATGTTTTGAAGACAAAATATAAATACACACTATTTAGTTTAAAAAAGTATTTTTTTACTTCCTTAATTAAATCTGACAATATAGCTAATATTACATTTGATTTAATTACATAAAACCATAATATATATCAATAACATTATAAAGCATATGATGAACAAGCACCTTTTTCTACACTCTCTACAGTCTAAAATCCATTGCATTGCTAAAGTAAGACTAAACAGTTATTTATTATAAGACTGTGAACATTTTATAATTTCAATTTAAATGTGGAAGAAATATCTATACAATCACTACTAAGCCAGTTCTAAAGGGTGCCATATTTGGGACATGGAAATATGGTGTACTGTCTGCTAGCTGCAAAGTCATGTTTGTTTTAGAACCATTAACTTAGGTTTCACTTTACAAGACAAATTTAAAATAAAAAAAAAATCTAATTTAAAGGCGATGACCTCACCACTTTGAATTTCTGGAACTGGCTGCTTCATAATCCAAAAGCTGTGCATGAAGCCATTGGTATGTGAAGTCTTTTTTCTGTAAGTTCTCATCTAAAGCAGTATCCAGCAGAGAAATTTTTTTACCTGGGGAGGAAGAGAGATACCCCTGTCTTTCATCATTATTTTAAAATACATTTTCTTTAAGATTTCCTAGATAAACTTGGAACCCATGGCTTCTTGGAAAAGAAAAAAAGGCAATTACTTCATTTTCATGCAGAGTCCAACTATTTAAGATTTCTTCAGATATATTTAAGAAATACTTTTATATTAGTTTTAATATTATAGTTTGTTTTCTCTTTTGGGTTGTAATACCAGCCTTCTGAATAAATTTATTTTATTTGAAAATAAATCTATCCTTTGTTTTGAAATTAATATAGAAGTATATATTATCCATAAATTGCTTGTCATAGCTGTCATGAATGTTGCTTATTGTGCTATCTCCATAATTACAAATATACAGTCATTTATACTTACAATTCTACTTAGTAATCTATAACCTTAAAAAAACCAAATCACCATCACATGCAAGAGTCAACACATGCAAATCTTATTACTTTTATCTGTCTTTTACTGATATGATCTATTAAGACATTTAAGACATTTTAATGGTAATTTCTGATTTGGATTCCAAGGCAATTGCATCTATGATACTATTTTTCAGAAATGGATTTTTTGGATGATAAAATACATCTAAAGATAGAGAATAAAACAGTAACATTATGGGGGGGAACAAAAGTAAAATTCTGGAGATCCTACGGTTTTCAGACCATTCTGCTGAATAACAGACATGTTTAGAAGCATCTGGAAGAGGATGCCAGAATTGGAAGAGCTTTTAGAGGAGCCATCATTATTGCAAGGAGACATTCATGGATTAGAATAATTTTTTATTTTCTACTCTCATACATCAACTTTATAGGTAATATCTTTTTAGCACCTTCAACTCAGGGCTTTTATGAGACATTTGAGAACCTTTTTCCTTTTTTTTTTTGGTACAAATGTGTTTTTGCTTTTGATGTCACTTCAGATAACACTGAGTTATCATCCTGTTGCTAATTATTCCTTTTATTTTTCTTACAAAGATTCATTTTTCCTCACTGATAGATGAATATGGCAGCTACTAGAAAGAAGGTTGTTATTAAACTGCAAGAACACTTGAACCAGCAAAGATCACTTAACATTCAAGTCCGTTTGCTTATTATGGGTGATTTAACTTTCAGTAAGTTCAAAGGGATGGCAGGGGGTGGGGATGGAGGTATCAGAAGTGCCATAGTTTTCATTTATATTTTGACACTATAAACTGAAGTTACAGGATATTCACACCAATTCACCTTTTAAGGGGTTTGATACATTACCCGCAGTATTTTTTTAACTTATCATTTACTTTGCATAAAAGTGCAAAATATATCTCCTCACTGGCATTTTACCTAGCCTTGCCATGAGCTCATTGCTTTCAAATTTCAGCTCTAAGATATTAAAGTATCAAAGCTGCTTATTTCATAGTCTGAATGCAAATGCTTTTTGTTTATTTGTCTTAGTATAGGGAATCTCTCTTCAAAACAAATCCATTCCTTAGGCTGAATGTGTTCAAGGCAAGGTCCTGGTCCAGAGTATAAAGTTATATATGCCTTGCTATTCACTAACAGACTAGAAATTAGGTAGAAGAATTTATACTTAGTTGATGTAAAAAACTCTTATTTACATCCTTTGGAAGCCAGAAAATGAAAATCTTGGATCGACAGTCATTGTATCTATGCAAATAAGGGTGCAAGGGCTGACTAAAAAAGTCAAGCAGTGAATTACCTAATCAGTAGGTAAAATATTAAAAGACTGATAATTACACTGTTCATAAGCTTCCTTTATTAAAGTGTGAACTATTTCTAAATTTATGATATTGCCTTCCTGGTTCAGGAGTACAATTATCTAAGCTCTATATTTTGAAGATTTTTAGGTTCCAAGTCCATAACTACACTGGTATCCTTACAGCTCTTAATTTGAAGACAGATGATGATTTGTAACAAGAGTAAGACACATTGGGAGCAACTTCATAAGAGCTTCATTTCATCTGGAGATTAAGCCTTCCACGTATGTTCTCCAATGAGGAATAATCTCCCAAGAAGACATATTTCATTTTTTTTCTTATCTGTATTTACAGAAAAGTAGTCCCAATGTTACCGTCTTTCTAACGATAAATATGTTTTGCAATTAAAATTATTTGTATTATTTATGCATTCACTAAAGTGTTTTTATCTTTTCTTTTATTAAAAGAGAAATCAATATAGGGGATAGACCAGTATCAGAAGTTCATGCCTCAGTTTGTACATCAGCGATGGTTGAAAGAAGATGAATGTAAAATAAGCTATAATAAAGCTTACAAAAATATCAATTCTTTTAACTTGGCAATTAATTTTCCAAAATTATTTTTAACAAATTTTCTTTGTTTCAGTTTCAATTTTTGATTTATATTTGAAGAACTACTGGTTTAATTTAATAAACTTTTATTTTAATTTATTCTTATTTTCATGATGATTATTGAAACTTGACTGAAACAAAAATGTCACCAAGATAAAAGTGCAAACAATAGGATTTTCTTCCTGAAAATTATATATGTTATTACATAGAATATTCTTGTTCATATTAGTGTTAACAGGGTTTTTTTTTTTCTCAAATGGGGAGATGATCTTCAATAATTTGTTTATAATGTTGCAAAAACCTATTCTATTCTCTTATTTGGAACATACTGATATCCTTTATTTTTAAAAGTAATATCTAGCTTTTTAATTCTTACAAAAAACCTATGTTATGAATTAAAACCCTGCATTATCACTTTTCTATTCCACTTATGAACATCATTCATTTAAGAATCTGGTGTACCAGTATAATTAACATGCATTTGCTGGTAGCTTTCTTAAATAAGGGTCCTATGTTTTTTAGAAACCTGGACCTGATTTTGTAGAAGTATTAACACTCACAGAAGTTCCAAAGAGCTGCAAGCTTTTTCCATCTTTGAAATGGATCAGACCCATAATCTTTAATTGCTAAATGCAGACAAGTCTAAGACTATCAAAGAAAATAGAAATACATCAAAGAAGGCATCAAAACCCAAATTAATTTCAGAGGTATTTAAAGTATCATACTCTCATTAGATTATCATTCTGAGACTTCAATCTTTTTGACCTTTTTTTTTTTTACATGACACAGATGTTAATAATTTAAGACTGGAATTGTCTTACACTTGGCATTAATACAGTAATGATTTTTAGGTGTTGCCAAATAATCCACAGAGATACTGTGCACTTGGGACAGATACAATGCAGCAGTCGGGGCCACCTACTGGCAATTTCCTACAAAATTTGAGCATCTAAATAGGGAGAACTTAGAAAAGCCCTAGCGTCTGAAATATCTTTGGAACTGCATGTTATAGGAAAGTAACAATTCTTTTCTGGGCCACCAAAATCCACAAGCAAACCTGTAAGACCCTGAACTTTGAAGAATGTCACCCTTCACCAGTCAAATCTGTGTGCTCTGACACAGTACGACTCACGTTCAGTTTAAAAAATGGATGTGACTATTCACTTCAAATTAGACTATCTCTGGGTAATGTGTTATGTGAGCAAAAGAAGAAAAACAAAGAAAACATGAACTGCTTCAGGTGAAGTGTCCTAAATTCTACATGGAGCCAGTTTTCTTTCTTTCTTTCTTTCTTTCTTTCTTTCTTTCTTTCTTTCTTTCTTTCTTTCTTTCTTTCTTTCTTTCTTTCTTTCTTTCTTTCTTTCTTTCTTTCTTTCTTTCTTTCTTTTCTTTCTTTCTTTCTTTCTTTCTTCTTTCTTTCTTTCTTCTTTCTTCTTTCTTTCTTTCTTTCTTTCTTTCTTTCTTTCTTTCTTTCTTTCTTTCTTTCTTCTTCTTTTCTTTCTTTCTTTCTTTCTTTCTTTCTTTCTTTCTTTCTTTCTTTCTTTCTTTCTTTCTTTCTTTCTTTCTTTCTTTCTTTCTTTCTTTCTTTCTTTCTTTCTTTCTTTCTTTCTTTCTTTCTTTCTTTCTTTCTTTCTTTCTTTCTTTCTTTCTTTCTTTCTTTCTTTCTTTCTTTCTTCTTTCTTTCTTCTTTCTTTCTTCTTTCTTTCTTTCTTTCTTTCTTTCTTTCTTTCTTTCTTCTTTCTTTCTTTCTTTCTTCTCTCTTTCTCTCTTTCTTTCTTTCTTTCTTTCTTTCTTTCTTTCCTTCCTTCCTTCCTTCCTTCCTTCCTTCCTTCCTTCCTTCCTTCCTTCCTTCCTTCCTTCCTTTGCGATACACGGATCTTGTGCCCTCAGCTGTAGCTGTCACTGTTAAAAGAGGATTGAAATACAGCCAAGGGAATAGCTTGGCATGTGGAAGCAGGAGATTCAAATCTTATCATGATAAGGAGTACTTGAAACCCATGTTCCCCAGTGCTAGGACAAGAGCTGTTAACAAGCCAGCATAGAAAAGGAAGGAGGATGGTTACACAATGCCTGCATTCAGGGTGAACTCAAGTTGGAAAACACCAACCCTGGGTATTGTAAATGACAGTTGTTCCACTCTTCATCAATTCATATGCAAGAAGATGCTCAAGAACACTTGATTCAATACAGTAATTTTTTTTCCAAATCTATTTGTTGATGAGGGGAAGTTAAAAGTTCTAATTTAATATTTCATGATTCTTAATAAATATATAGAGAAGCTTGCACTGTACTTAACCTTTAAAATCTTGTGTTTAGAAAGTTATTTAAATCACTTCAAACCTTGCTTCATAGGGAGTGCAATACAAATAAAAGACTAAGAAACCTAAGACTACAGTGTGAAAGAAGGGCTAGGAAATTCTTCATCATTCTAAGTTTTCCTCCCCTGAATAACAAAAAAAATCTGTGACCAGAGTTAATTTTCTCAATATGTATTCTGAAATCAGTGCTCTTAAGATAGGAATAAAGCAGCTGAACTTGGGTATAAAATTATTGCTTATGCTATTAATATATTTTTCTTCTCTGTCAGTATTGTGGCATAAATTACAGGTCAGAAAATACATATAATATGTGTGTAAGTATGTGTATGAATGCAGAAAATAAAATAAAAATTCTTATTGAAAATTAAAATTATTTACCCTGTGAAGTTTTATAATTTCTATCCTCTTCTACACAGTTATATAATGTGTGCATTACACATTTATAAATTGGCTTGAAATCCCAAATCTAAAATCCAACTTATGTCATTTTTTCACATGTTACAACAACAACAACAAGACTTATTTCTGACATATCTGTACAATAAACACAGAGCAGAAAGTAAGAATTATATTATTTGTTCTTGCTCTTAAGGCAAAAAAGTGAAGCATTTGGAAACAGATAGGAAAAAATTACAAGCTTCACTGCCCTTCAGCCCCAAAACCCATCTGTGTACTAGAAAGTAAGAGAAATGAGAGGAATTTCTTTTCTTCTACAGAGAACTCAAAACATTTGTCAAAAGTACTTTGTCAGGAGTGACTAAATACTGCCATCCATTACATAGCAATCACAAGAGGCTCCAAATTGTTTTGGAAAAAGAATGGCATTTAGAGTGGTCTTTAGCATGCTTACAGGTATTTTGTGAATACATTTATAGTAGAAATATATATGTGACTTCCAGACAGTTGGCAGCAGCACGTGGCAGAAATTGGTAGAGTTCTTATTACGTAAAGCACCCCCATATAAGTTTATCTACAACCTAGGTCAGGAATTTTCAGATAATGGGGTACATACATTTCCACCTTAAAATACCTCCTTTTGAAAGTTAGTTAATTTTTTAGTTAATTTTAGAAGGTATTTTTTCATCTGAGTGACTTCTGACTATATTGACTTCCATCTCTAGGACCAGAAGGAATGAAATAAAAACATTTATAGTAGTGTCTCAGTGAGTTTACGGCTGAATAAAAAATGAAATAGAATTGCATTAAAAGAATACTATCTCAGGTTATGACTGCATAATTTTTGATGCTTAAAAATGCTTTATCAAATACTTCATCAATTATCAATCAATAAGGAGTTTTGAACATGAGAGTGTTCATCAACGTACAAGAGAATGTCTTTCAAAAATTTAAAAGTAGCTAGTGAAAGGAAAAAAAATATTTTAGGGTTTTTCCCCTAAAAATTGAGCCCTTTTTTCTTTCTACCAGGTATTTTGTATTTCTTCAAACTACAAATTAGGCTTACTATATTACTATTTGATCTCCAAAACTCCTTTTCTTCTCAAATGTCTTCACCAATTATTTAGTGCATTTCAGCAGTTATCATATTTCAGACTGTGCTTTCTGTGTTCTCTCTCTGATGTCTTATTATTAGATTATGCAAAAGCTGCATCCTTTAGTTGAGATTCCTAAACCACTGAAAAAGTACAAACTTCAGCTTTTCAATTCAAGGAAAATAGGATTTCATACCTGTACCTTCCCATTATTTTCTATTTTGCTTCTTATTCCTGCCCCTGCAGAATATACTACTACTATTTATCTGTCCCCAGCTTACTGTATAAACTCAACATTCTCTTTTTCCTACATTGAGGCTAATCTCTTATTTCACCGTCAATGGCATAATTTTAAAACACATAAAGTTATTTCTATCTACTCATATTCCAGTAGTATCAAAGAACTTCTTCCAGTATCTCCTGATTACTTAACTTCTTCTATTGCAACCCTCTGATCATACAAATACATTGCAAACTACTGTACTAAAATGCTCACGTCTCCTACTCCTCTTGGAACATGGTACATTTCCACTTGAATTGCTTCACAAGGTTCATTTTCCTAGCACTGACATCAAGACATCATTAAAGACTCTTCCTTCCAATTTGATCAACTCTTGCAACTTTTATAGGCTGCTATCACTTCCTGTACTGCTCCATTTACATTAAATACAATTCCTTATAATTTTCTTTGCAACAAACAGCAGTTTCATATTGTGATATTTCCTAGGACATTTGACAATTTTCTGCATGGATGCATACACCTAAAAAACTATCTCACCTGGTATGTACAGGAAGCTGCCACAAAAGCTACTGTACATTTCAAGGTTTTTTTTACTAATTTATGACTGTTCAAATATGGAATTGCTTTATGTTTGAAGCTGATTCTTAAAAAAACCCCCAAAAAACCCAAAACATCCCTTCCAAAACCGAAAATGAACAAACTACAGAGGTGATACTCTATCCAGAAGCAGAGTTCCTGATGTAAACTACTTCTACCTGCAATCAGCATGCTTCAGATCCACCCAGCTGTTTGCATTTCCAAAAGAACATAAAAGACTTTATGGTGCTATACCATACTTTCACTTCATTCTTTTGTGTTCTGTTGTCTATAGAGTACCTGCTTCATCCACTCTGCAAATTTCAATAGCACTGCTGAGAAGTGAATCTGGAGTATGGCCAAGAGTTGCCAAGAGTTTGGATAGTCAAGGCTCTTGAAGAACCAAAGACATCAAGAAGAGTAAAAAATATTTTTGAAATAGTATGTTCAGCATTTCAGAGCTCAGTTATCCATCAGTAAGTGTAAGATATAAATAAGATGGAGGTAGATTGACCCTATTTTGTTTATCCTTAGTGCCTACACACAAATTTCAACTCTGCCTACTACACACCCTGTCTCTGGTTTTTCTCATAAACTTTGGGATTTACTAAACCCCCTAATGATAGATGTTCTCTACTGAACAGAGAAATTTTGACTGTTGATGAGAAAAATAAGACATGCATTACATAAAACCCCATTTTTTATAGAATATTTTGATAGATTTTATTTCTATCCATTCCCACTTCTTAAAAAGAAATAACCGAAGCAATCATGAACTTTAACAGAAGTGTTTAGTTGTGCAGTGATGAAACTGTGTTTCCAAGCAAGGAGAGATATCAGTTTATATGTAGTTCAAACCAGAGGAATATCTTTCTCTAAATTCAATAAACCAAGTAAAATTATTTAAGACATAAGATCCTCCAAAGGAATTCTCAAAATAACAAGTACAAAGAAACATTTTGTAGGAGTGCAGGAGGTCTAACTACTATGTTGTTCACTATAAAGAGGGCAAACTCTACACAACACAATCAATTTTATTGAGTGTGACAACCATTAAGGTAGGTTTTGTTTGTAGTGAAGAACTTAAAAGTACAAGAAAGGGACTGAAAAATTCAAACCCAACAAAACTTTTGTAAAAATAAAAATTGTAGGCTTATATGTGACAAGAAGATACATATGCTAAGTATTACAAGCAACAAAAAACCATCATTACTCAGGAACAGCATGAATTTAGTCAGTAAAGCTGACTTACATCACATTAATAATTATCTCATACTTTTTATGAAAAATTAAAATGTAATTTTGCACCACAGCTTCAGAATTTTTATTTAAAAAAAGTCTTTATTATGCTTATTCTTAAGAATACACATTTTTTCTAGAAAGTTATCTGAATAATAGAAGAACTTGTTTTAAGAACTCATCAATGCATATGATGTGCCCAACCACCATGCAGTTTCTGGCTTAATTTCTGATGTTGACTTGAAATACCTATTGGTATTTGATGAACATACTGTGCAACAATTCACAGCTCTGTCAGCACAGTAATGTGAAGCAGCAGAACTATTCTCCATTGTCAAATACACACATAAAGTCTACACTGAGTGCAAAGCTGCTGTTTAATTTACTTCATAGCAAAACCAAGAGGTAACACTGAAGATCAGGCCTATCATTATGCCAAACATTGTGTAAACAAGACTTGATTTAATGCTCATTGAATTAAATGGAAAAAAGTCTCAGATACTTTTTGTTAAGACTCTACATCTAAAATTAGTTAATCCCTAATTGTGTGTATTCTTATATATTTATATCCAGCTGAAAAACAACCATAAATACTAAACTTATGAGTGTCTGTAAATAAACACAGACATAAAAGTACTAATTTTTTTATTGAGTTATATTTAATTGGTTGATACATCATGGAAGACAATAAACAATGTGAAATTCCAGGGTCTTGTAGATCCATTAAAAAAAATCAACCTTCCATTTGTTAAGAAGGTCAGGCAAAAAAAAGCAAAAGAAAACCACAATTTGCTTATGAGTTGCCCCAGGTTAATTCTCAATATATATGTCACAAAGAACTTAGCATTTGTATAGATTTCTTCATTAATTACACTGAGATTTCCAGCTGGTAAACACCTGAAAACTAACAGGAATCAAAACACTGTATATAATTATAGAGAAATCAACATACAAATTCAAGTGTATCCCCAGGTACGGAACTGACTTAATTACATTGATTTTGGATCAGTTATAGTCACAATGGCACAAGTTTTCTCTATCCATGCAGAGAAAGTTTGAATTATTTACCTACTGAATGAAGAAATCAGTTGAAAAAGGAATAAATTAGCCCTGACTCCTCCTGTTCTTTTACAGAATTTTGTTTAGATCTTTATTCAAATTATTTTTTAGTGGGAAGATGAACACAAACCCCCCAGTTCTATTTCTGAACATAATTTAACTATCCCTAATCTTGAGTTTAAACAGTTTATGCTTATTGTAGGTGTGTTTAAATTAGTTTCTTTTTCTTAAACTTTTCATCTAAATAACTCTCCTACTCACTGACTTTAAATATTTATTGCTAAAAACATACATACAAAATTTGTTTCAAAAGGAGAAAACAACCTAAATACCATGATGACTCCAAATAGGTGAAGTTGCCTCATATGCATTCTGTTTATATTTGCAACAGCTTTTAAGACAGCCATAACTAATTAATTTAAAAGTGTAATTTGTTTTACCAGTTGTCTAACAACAGGTTAAAACAGTTGTTCACTTGTAACTTTGCTTGTTTGCAGCTATGATCTAATCTCCTGCCAATAGCACAGGAATTTACAGAGCATTAAGGTCTGATCCAGAAAGGAGTGAAATCTCATAAATTTCAATTAGTTAGGCAAACTCTCACTTAAGATTAAAGAAATTCAGTAGCTAATCTTATATTATTTACTCCAGAAGAAGGAAGCAGATGACTATTCTGTGATTTTTAAAACCTTAGAGACTAAATTGAGTTATTGAAATTGCATAATCTTACATGAATTCATCTACCAAAAAAAAAAAAAAAAAACCAACCAAAAAAAAAGAAAGGGAAAAAAAAAAGAAAAAAAGAAAAAAAAAAAAAAAAAAAAAAAAAAGCCAAACCGAGATTTCACTTGATTTTACTTCACTGTAAACTGTCATGAAGAAGAAGGAATAGAATTTCTTAGCCAAGTTTGAGTGTAATAAGAAAATACCCACTTTCTGCCTTATATAAAACTTGTTTTAAAAGAAAGATCCTAATATAAATTTCATATAAAATCAAGAATTCTAAGAAAAATTAAACTGATTGAAAAGGTTAACAGGATTCTTTAAAGCACATGAAGAAAAAAAGTATTAAATGACAATATTTACAAAAAAATTTAATATAACTACAAAAGTAAGCCCAAAGGATTATTTTGTTCAGCAAGATTTTTCTGCTCTTTTCAAACAATAATATTTTTTTTAGAAGCACTAAGTTATGGGTGCTGATACAGAGGCTAGAAAAATGGGTCCATATCTTCAGTAAGAATACAGAAAATGCATGTAAGTAAATACATAAACTTTTCAGTAGCTTGTATCACAGTTCTTGAGACTTTCTTTCAATCTTTAAACTTCTCCATATTCTCGTTCAGTAAATGCATCAAGGGGTACTAAAACTGGAGAAATGTCTGAATAGCATCATCACCCTCAAGGCATCCAGGTCTCAGAACAGACTCTTCTTCAGCATTCTGGCTAGAAAAGGAGGAAAACAGGAGAAAAGAATGCAATGATGTAGCAAAATAGTCACTAAACCCAACATAACTTATTTTCAATTGCATTTAAAATGCCTTAGTTCTACTCACCTTATCCTGGATTCCAAACAGATTCTTCAGCTTTCACCTGACTGGTCACTGCACCTTACAGTGCTCTGGGTGCTCATCAATACTGTCTTGTGTGACTGTACTAATTATACAATGAGAAAAAGGGATTGCCCCTAATATTTCTACAATGAACAAATACACTGTATGGGAAGTCACAAAAATATACAACACTTTTATAGGGGAAATAAGATTAGGAAGTAAGAAATCAGTATGATGCATGGATAGCATGCATGCTTAGTAATTTAGTGAAAGAGTACTATCTGTACAAAGGTAAAAAACCCAAAAGTCCCAAGCAGCCACAAATGTGAAAGAAATAACTTCTAAAATTTATTCCAAGAAAGATTTTATAAACATTTGCATTTGCAATAAATGAAAGACGTTAGAAAGAGAATTTCCAATACAGTGCACACAACTCACATGGTATGATGACAGCCTATGCAGTGTTTTAGCATATGTAGGCCAGACTACAAGCAGAGTCTGACAAAACCTAAGAAAGCAGACCTGGCTAAGAGTCAGGAGTCACGCTTATTAAACTGAACTCTCAGGGGTATCATGCAATCAGAGGTCACAATCGAGGCAACAGAAGCAATGTCACGATATCAGAGAAAGGGCCAATTCAGACCTGCTCCCCGACAGGCAGCGAGGTCACGGCTTGCGGCAAATAACTGTATTAAAAGGGAATATTCTCTGCACACTTTTAGAACTGTCATCTGAACAAACAAAGCCAGGTCATTGGTAGGTTAAATCAGAACTTTCAGGCGTACCGGCACATAGCTTCCTTTCTTTTTACATTTACTGCTAATTTCTCAATTACAAAATATACATCAGGCACTAAAGCAAATACTCAGTAAATTTAACTTAAAAATACACAGTAGAGTTTAAATCCCTCCTTTTTAAAAGTCACATTCTATCTCTCACAGGAGATATCACTGGTCTCTTCATAAAGTGAAAACTGCTGAGCTTGCTTCTTATCAGAAAACAAAAAGCATGCACGTTTTAGAGAAATGTCTTTCCACAGTCAGGGTCTTAGCAAGCCTGGTACTCAGTGAGCATTTAGGAACCATTACGAATAACTACTATTTTGAATTAAAATAGTGGTTATTCACAATGTACTGTGAAAGTGAAGATATTTTGTCTGGGTACTTAGATTTCTTTATCTCATTATCTGGGCTAGTTTATCTACAACATTCTATAAATGGGCTAATTTATGAAGTTACATCCATGTTGGATTGGGAAACTGACAATAAACCTGCAAAGAGAGAGCAATTCTAGAATGTTATGTGAATGAAATAGTATTCAAAATTACTATCTTGAAATGCAGCCTTTATTACCAATATGAGAAAAAATATATAACTGCAGAATTCAGTATTTCTACCTTTTTTATACTCACATGCCAGGTAAAATATCTGCAGTGCACACATCAAACTAGCACAAATTTACAAATTTCCAGAAATTGTTAACATGTTTTGATAAGAATTGAACTGCAAAGTTAAGAAATAGGAAAAATTTACATTACAGAAATAACACACCATAAAAGCTACACAGTTATCATTGCATGATTGTACATTCTTATTAAAATACTTGAGTTACTTGGAATTCCTTGTAAAATTATGTAGCTCTACCAAGTATTCAATTCTGGATTACATGAAATAAAAGCTAGAGAAATTTGCTATAAGAGTTAGTACTGAGCAGCATAAAATTTTAGATTCCTCTATTTTAATTTTAGAGTGTTGTTTTAATATTTTGCTCAAAAAATGTATCTGAACATCAACATTATTAGTTATAAAAACATAAAGATATTTAAATGTGTTTTTAGTATTAAACTTGTGAAAATGGTGTCTTTGAAATGCTGTCGATCTCTGAGCTCATTGATAATAGTAATTCTCCATAACACTACAGTTCCCATTACAGAATATGAAAAAAAGAAATGTCTATAAAACTAATTTTAATAAATAATATTTTCAAAATTGATTAAAAGCTCTGATGTGAAGGCCTTCTTTTACTTCATCTCTGAAAGTGCTTAGAATAATGCAATTATTAAAATCTATAGCTACAGGAAATATTCCTTTAATTGTGATTTAGAACGTATGGATTCCAACTGAAGCAAGATTTGTACCTATAAAATATTTTTAAGACTATCTTATATTCCCTATTCATATCATCATACCAAATGGAAATTCTTTTCAAGAGGAACATTTGTGCAATGTAGCATTTGTGGCACTTTTACAGGCACAGAGTCTATGCCCTATATTTAAAAGCCATTTGCATAATAATATGATTTTAGTGCTTGAAACACACATTTTGGAAAGCACTTTAAATATATCTGATATGCACTTTTAATGGCCTCTTCATTAGCAATTGTTTTTTGAAGTGCAAAAAAAATGCATTTGGTATTGTTCAGTGAAAGTAAAGCAAATAAACAAACTACCCCAATATTGACCACAGTCCCCAGGCATCCAAACAAGACTGCAACAAATGCAATAATTACTTTTAACAGGACATGCTAAATACAAGTTTTGTAACACTTTATTTAAACGAACTTAGCCAAACCTATTCTTCCTTACCCCTCCAACCCAAATCATTTGGACTTAACTTGTTGCTAAAATTATCTGTCTTTTGCACTCTAAGACCTGGGTCATGACCTTACTTAGGGACAGGAAATAGTTACCAGGTCACTGAATGGTCAAATGAAAAAGGATTTGAAATGCTTCGGTACTCAGGGATCTATTCATCCAAAATGATTGCCTTATGCAGTATTAAAAGCTGAAGATCTGAATGTGGAATCAACTTGTTTATATTTACACTGGCTGAGATGCAGATATCACACTAAAAAGATTTTGGACATAAGATATCAAGAAAAGAAAAAAAAAAAAGAAAAAATTGAAGGAGATGAAAATAAAATTATCTGAGCTATTATATCACATTATTCAAGAAGGAGAAAAAGTAGTTCTCAACCTGTGATGACATTTTGGGTGAAATCTCTCTCCTACTGAAGTCATCACTGCTAGTTACAAGAAAAGAATAATAAGATTTTTTTTCCTTGTGCACAATCCCTTTTACTTTGATAAAAACCAGCAAATTAGTATCACACAGAATCACAGAATTATGGAAGTGCAGGTAACCACCTACACATCATATAAAATCCTAGTTTTGAAAGTTTATTGGAACAAACAAACATACTCTCTAGCTTAGAGACCGCATCCATATTGATGCACTAATAAAATCCTTATGCCACCACAAATTACAACAGTCTGCAAAATAGCAGAGTCTAAGACAAAGTACACAGGCAGGTGAAATATGTGGTCAGAAACCTTGAAAATATGAATACAGGAACCCTGACGACTAGAAACACAATAAGAACTCATAATATAGTGGTATGTATCTATGGCAAGTATCTCTTGTCCAGGAACTTCAGGCAAATAGGGTTTTTTTGGTAGGTTTTTTGGGTTTTTTTAATTTGCTTGTTTGTTTTTGAGGGGGTGAAGTTCGGGTTTTTTTGGTTGTTTTTGGGTTTTTTTGGCATTTGAATGTGAAAAGAAAGAATATTAATAAAAATCTAGTATTTCTAGATAATTTATAAATACTCAGACACGGAAGTGCACTCCATAAATGCACGCAAATTATTTTTTACATATTTATTTTTAAACATAATTTCAGGATTGCTTCAATCCATGAATACAGAAAAAACCCTACACTATCATTGACAGACAGGAGGCCAGAAAATGAGGCACAGATTTTATTTTTCGGTTTTATTTTATAATAAGAAACTGGACCAGTAGAACTATGTAACCAAAGCTGAGTGCGTGCACTGTAAGGCCCCTGCAGTCCTTTACAAGTTTTCAGCGCACCGCTGCTGTGAACTGGGTTTGCACTCTGCCAGCAGAGCAGCTCTGACCCATGGAGAGCACTCCTTCAGATCAACACTGCCTCAGGCTTTGCTGCTTTCTCCAAGAAGTCTTACATTTCAGGCATCAAGTTGAATTTCTTCTGGAGATGATTAACCCAAACCCATGACAGATTTTTTCCAAGATATCCAACTCCTTATGTTTATTTTATCCTGGCTCTTTTTGGATGTACTGGACACAAGTAACCTACTCATTTTACATGTTGAAGGGCTGGTGGAGAGCCATTAATTCCTTAAAATGAGAAAATATTTCAATGCAAGAGTTCTGTTGTGCGAGCTCAAACTAAATAATAAGAAACAAAGCCATAGAATTATGATTTTAAAAGATAGACCCCCTTCTGCACTGCAAGTTTCTGTAACACATTTTCATTACATTTCAGGAGAGATCTTACATTCTCTGAAAATGCATTATTTTGTCATTTTTGTCAGTGCTGTATGGATTACAAACTGCTTCCCTAATGTGGCATACAAATTTAGAGCCTGGGAGATATGTAATAGTTACACTTTACTGTAAACATGGCAATTCAACTTGTAGAACTGCAGGAAGGCCAGATTTCAAATGTGTTTATTAATCCTTTTGGACAACAGATGACAGACAACTTACTTTAGAAATGCATGTTTACAAACACTGTGATTCCTGGGAGCTGACGCCATTAATATTTCTCCATTAAAACTAGCTAATTTCTAAAAGATGAAAACAACTAACACAAACTATCACTTATAGTTCAATGTCCTTTTAAATGCCTCTTAAATTAAAAAAATAACAAAATATTTAAAGCCCATATAAAGATGAATATTAGCATCCCAGCCTCAGTACCTTCTCTTAACTGTCATGTAGATGTGGTTTGTCAAGCATCAGTGATTTGAATCAATATGAATTCCACAAAATATCATACATTGTTTTTTTCAAAATTTATTAATATTTTATAATATGGAAAGTCTAAGAAACTATGTTGATCAAGTGCAACAATATTTTAATGAACTCACAGAACTAATAGCTAACCTTAAATTCCAACTTTGTCACATTTGCACTTCCAATTATCACTAGTAATAATAATCTATAAGAAAGTTTTGCAATAACTTTCGCTTGAAGCTATAAGGAGTTTCATAATTAGGAACTATTAGAAGGCTGGAAAAGAGATGACCAAGTGGATTCCTTGATATTTATCTTCCAATTGTATGATAAAGTCACAAGCTCACTTTACTTCTTATTCTTGAAAAATAAATGTTATTTCTACTGACAATTTCAACGGAAATAAATAAATATTGGCATAATTAAAAGTCACTTGAGAAAGCATAATCTATTAATTATCAAATTTGTTTTGCTGAAATCGGTCTTAACACTATACCCATTACATTTTTCTTGGTCACCATGAGCATAAAATGGCAGGAAATACAGTACTTCCAATTAGAACGACAGGTTCCCAAACTACAGCAAACGTATCTTGCCAACACAACCCAGGGCACTTTTAATATACTTAAATTCCCAGGCACAAATCATATTCACATTTTTAGGTGAAGTCACATTGCACCGTTTTCACTTTGAAGTGTATGTTATAGATGTGTCACTAATGGATATGGATATGATTAAAAATAAATATACCATATATGCCAATAAATCACCTAACCTTCAAAATTAAATAGAGCACAGTCTATGGAATTCTGTGAAATAAAGTGAATCATAGTCAAATAATACTTAGATAGTTTGAATGGATTTTCAGCTGAGCTACTGCATTCTTCCAACTAGCTCTACAGATTAGAATTCAGCTTCCCATTCCACTGAAAAAATTATTTGGACAATCCACCAAAACCATTGAGGAAACTGGATTAAAGAGGACCCAAAAAGACACACACTGTTTGCAAAGTTTGTAGCAAAAAAAAAATGTGCTTGGCCTTAGGGCTCATTCTTTAGTTTTCAGCTGCTATACTGGGACTAAGTATTCACACTGTTGGCTAGAAAAGTATCCTTCCTCTATGCAAATGAAATTACAGATCCTGTAATTATGGACCCACAGATGGCAGAGATGCTCTGCTACATGTTCAGCCAGGACTAATTGGAACTTCCCAAGAGGAGTCAAGGATAGATTTTTCCTTCAGTTCCTGATGTACTTTACCCAAAACAGTCAAGACTATTTTACATTAAATTAACAACTGAAATAGCCTCCAGACAAAAAGAGGACAAGCAGTCATAAAGCCTTCTAAAAAATATGCTTTGATGCAAAATAGGAAATTATGACAATTATCTGTGTGCCTTACAAAGTTTCCAAAATTTTGAGATCTTTGAAATTTCACCATCTTCAAGCCACAAAAATATTTCCAAGAATACTCACTGAACCGCAATATTCATTAAAGAAGGCATATTTTGTTTGTCAGCTACCTGACACTAAATGAAACTCAACAACCATGATGGAAGCATAACCTTATCTCACCAAAGAAAGTAGTGTACTATACACAGTCCCAGGAAATGTCCAGCCAATCATCAGGAGTACATCAAGTCAGGCTTTCATCTGTTTTCAGGTTTTTGATCAGGGTATAATTTGTTATGAGAAACAGTAAATACATATTTATACTTGCATATTCTATGGCTTGCTTTACAACCTACTCAAGTTAACATCACAATTCAAGCATCAAGATTCAAGCATATTTTTATTTAACTAATAGTTTTAATGTATCTATAATACAATGACCGCATGCATTAAATTAATTTCAAAGAAACTGAAACTGCATCTGACAGAAAATGTTAAGATCACAAAATGCATGCTGATACTAGTAATTATACCAGAGATTAATTGTTCATAATTTACTTCCTTTTCAAAATATACAAATAAAAAGTTGTAAGTGCTACATGTATTGAATTATTATACCTTATACTCATGCTTATATATTTGTGTGAATACAGACATATGAACTGGATGTAAATGTATTGACACACATAGATACATATAAAGCAATGCATTGAAATATGTGTTCATGGTTTGCGCCTTCACATACTGCTTGTATTTTAAATGGTAAACTTTTGTCTGTGAGAGCAATATTTCCTCATGTTTTTGGCATGGTGTGTATATTACAAAGGGATTTATTTCTGACTAGCTTCTGTTTGCTTTGATTCAAATGTGAAATTATGGTCCCCAGTCAGGACTTGCCTAACATCAGTGAGTAAAGCATGATGACTCATCCAAAATTTAATAAAAAATTATTAATAAATTTTGAATACTTATGAATAAATAACTCAAGTTTTGTAAATGTATTTTCCTACAACATGCATGTAAACTTAGAGATGTGTGCATTATCCTATGGGATTATAGTTATGCACAATATTTCAAAATTTGTTATCAGCATATTGCATATCAGGTTATCAAAACTTTTGTAGCAAGAAAATAAGAAGGCAAAATATGACAGAATGATAATCTCAGGAAAACAAAAGCATCAGATATTAGCCTTATTTATTTGCACTATTTTTATATCTCTTATGCTTTTATTAGTTTTTGTCTTCTTTGGGGTCTTACACACATGAAACCATAATGAAGACAAAAGACATTCATCATACATTTTAACTAGATTTCTTCTTAAATATTCATTACCATGATATGTTCCAGTTTGAAAATCTAAAACTGTTCTAATTGTTTCACTTCCTAGGGCATCCCCTTTCAAAAGTAGTGATTCTGTTATTTAACAGATAACACGTGTGTACTTGCTGTTTTGTTGTTGACATTGACTTCTACCCTCCATTTTCCAATTTAAAGAAATAAAGAAGAAATATATAGAATATGCTTTTTTTTTTTTTTCTTTTTTTTTTTCCTTTTAATTAGTTGTTTATGAAGAAGATGGAGGTCTGGAATTCAAATTTTCTACCCAAGGACTACTACAAGTCTGTGAAAGTAAAAGGACTTGAATGGAGGAAGTTTATTTCCATCATGCAAAGGACAGGTCTGGGTTCTATCCACTTAAAATACAACAACCACAAGATTTATGGATACAGAGTGAAAACATTCCACCTTCTTGCTACACAAAGAACTCCAATGACAGAACAGAACCAAATAGATCTATTGCAGGCAAAAGAGGAAGAAACACTTAAAAGGTAAGAGGGGAAATGGGAAACTAGAGAAGGCATCTCTGATAACACCACTCTGTGAAGTTATTATGCAGGTGCAAAGTGTTACTAATTCTAAATTTAGAAACTCCTAGTTTTGTCTGATGATACCTCATATACATATAAACAAATGCTCTCTGTTGCACTCTCTTCCTAATTCACAACCTAGAATTTTCTGGGCATAATGTCTGAAGTAGCAATGCACATGGTAGGAGGACAAATTTATATTCTGGTCAAGCAGAATAGTATTCCTTGTCTTCTTGAAGGCTCAGCAGAATGCATGTGAGCAGTCACGAGTGGTGAAAAAAAGTTTCTGTTTATTAGCTTGCTAGAAGAGTAAAATGGTCCTTGAAGTGAAAGATAATTAAGAGCACCACCACTACACTTGCTTTTTGATATCCAATCTGCCTTGGTACCTTCTCTCCATAATTTCAAAAAGTAATCTCAGTAATATTTAGAATGTGTACATCGGCTTTTCAAAACAAAGGGAAATGTTTTCAGGCAGGAACAAATAAACTGGTGGCTGGAAAGCTAGGCTAAACCTACACTGACTTTAGGGTACTGAACTTGTAATCAGGCTTATCTCTGACATGGTTTTGAACATTCCTACTATTTTTTCTGTTCTTGGACATTCACTTTTTCATAGGCAGCCTGTATATCCTGTTTCCTCACAATATGATGCATTCTGACCTTTATAAGCATATGCCACAGAGACATAGATGAGATACTGTGAATGCTCATCCAGGTGCAGTACACACAGACTTTCCATAGTCGAGCTAATTCACACTTGGATCTAAGGCAAATAATAGTGCAAAAAAATTTCCTCTTCAGAATTCACCAAGAATTGCTTCCAAACAAATTTGAGCATGGACTCAGGAATGTGAGGCAAATCTAGGCTTCCATACAGCTAAGTTAATTGACTGAATTGCAATTCACATACACTCAGATTTATTTCACACCTGTTTCTGATATGTTCTAATTTTTATCCTCGTACAGTGAATGATAATACAGCATAATTTATAATTTTACTTTGTGAAACTGTGAATGGATCAAATAGCATACCACTATGTCTTTGAAAAAGATAAAAAGTTAGAGGTGACAACTTTCTGAGTACACTATTGACTTGCAAAAAGAACCAAAACAATATAAAAACAATGTTTCTGGAGATAATTGTCTTCTTACAACAACGGCACTTTAAATAGACTTGACCTTATTTTAATTGTACAGAAACCAAGGAGTGTTTTAGCATGAATTTCAACAGCAAAAGTGATACATCAGTATTTAAATTTTTGTGAAATATTTATGAAAAAAATTTAATATTTGCATGCTGAATCTTCTTTCCTTGCCTTCGACAAATGGTGGATTTCTGGGGAATATTTGTGAAAGTACTTTCCGAAAAACATGTTAACAATATTTAGGAATTAATGTCTAGCTTCAGAAAAGGTGGCAATTAAATGAAAAATTTGAAGTGATGTTTCTTTTATGAAGTTTTATTCCAGTACTTTGCATTTTATACCTCTCTGACATGTTGCGACATTTTTCATTATAAAGATTTAGTAATAACATAATAAATAAATAAATTAGGCTCCATCTCCATACAAATTAAGCTCTAGGAGAACCTCCTGCTCTCTGCAATGAATTAAAATTGAAATGTTCCACTGCTGCACTGCTTGAGATACCCAGGAACAGATAAGCTCCTTAAACTTTTGCCATTTTCTATTTGTGCATATTGTTTTATATTTTGAGTAGGCCTGTTTAAAAGACATTGCAAAATATATAAGCTTATATGCATAAAATGAAATACTTATTCATACCTTCAAAGTAACCAGCACTTATAGGCTGTGTCTTCCCTGGTGGTTTCACAGAAAGATGTTTATTTTCATTGTTTTTGAACAACGCCAGGCGCACAGCTGGGTCTAGATGACAAGAACAAGTTAAAATCAAAGGTCAGACCTGGCTCATTCATTCCTTCAAGCAGTTTTTCACCTTTTAGCCACTTAATAAATAAAAATGCCTTTAAAAGTAGGTTTTATATTCACAAAGGATTACACTTTCAAAAATAAACCCATATAAATACACATGCAACTGAGAGTAAAAGTCATTGTTTTGCAGTTTTAACACTGTTGATCTTTCAGCTCACCTCCAAATTAAAAATAAACTCTGAAGCATGTATTTGCAAGAAAATATTTTTTAAAAATCTAGATTTTAAGCTTGAAATTAAAGCAGAAATATTAACAGTATACATATCAAGCAGTGTTTCTAAAAGCTTTGGGTCAGAATCATTCAGCATTCTATATCAAGACATTTACACCTAAAAAATGTTAACAGGAGACAGCTTATTTTTTGACTCTGCACTTGTAGATAATAAGCAAGTCTTCTTCCATCTTCCATCCTAACTGAAATTAAAAAATACCCCAGAAGTCTATATGTTGAAGTGTGAAATCTTAATTAGTTTCTTAACTGCTACTTTTAAAAGCTTGCAAAGAAGTAAAGATGAGCAGATAATTGTATATAAATCTATATAAGACATGTTTGTAGACTGGAAAAAAAAACAAACAAAACCCAAAACTTAAATTAACAAAAGCTAAACTGCAAAACCCCATGCAGATCAGGAGAGGTGATTTTCACATGTTATTGACAGTATGAAGGAAGAATTTTTTGCTTGACACAGGAGCAAAGTAAGAGTTTAAGGGAAACAGTGCTTTAGAAGGAATATGAAAATTCTGGGCACAACACAGAATAAACCAGTGGTAATACTAAAAAAAAAAATAAAAAAATTAGGGACAGAAAAGAATGTAGAAACAAAAGCAGATAGACAATTATGAGCAAAGTATAGAGAGTTTTGTAGGTATGCCATGGAGTATGGTAACATGGGTAACAGAATGTCAAAGAAAAGATAAAAGAGATATGTTTGACACAGTAAAGAACACAGTAGCCCAAACAGATATATCCACTCTCAGGAATATGTGAGGCAAAGGCAGAAGAAGCTTGTCTACAACAATTACTAAAAACTGTCAAAAAAGGGTAGAAATTAGTATCAAGGAGAAAAAAAGCATTGGAGCTCATCAAGAAAGTAAAAATGGCAAGGGAAGGATCTAGATTTTCTCAAATAATGTGCATGTAGCAAAAATGAGTATATGAGACACTGCCAGAACAGACAGAGCAAGAAAACAGGTTATGGAAAGATTCTAAGAGTATTCAGACTGAATAAATTGAAATTACCAGTTACATCTGGTGCTTCATTTTGAGTCCGTTACATGATCTCATTATTGTTTATTGAGAGAGTTTATAAGACCATGACAGTACTGCAGCTAATAGCTTTTTTTGTTTGTCGGTTTTCTTATTTCTGAATGACCACAATGTCCTGTTAAGGTGGTGGGCAACTTCTTATGAATTTTAACAACAATTTGAAAACTTGGTTTTGACTAGCCCTCTACAGTTGTGGTAGACACTTCAATTACAAACTAATAGAACGCAAAGGGATCCTAAGAGCTCAGTTTTTCCCAGAGAGCAGGAAGATCAAGTACAAGCCTGGAGAAGATCTCTAATGGGATGTGGCACTCTAAGAGATAACGCAGAGTTCTTGGTCAGTCCATACTGCAGCAGTACTTGATTGACAAAATGTGCTTAATGGTACTAATCTCTCACAAAGCAGCAAATTTGACTAATGAAGAAATCGTGGCAAGTAGGGAGGGAATAAATTAGACCATGCTTTCTTTACAAAGAAGAATCAACAATACCTTACAATTTGTTATCTCAAATCGGCTAAGAGCCTCTCTCGTGGTTGTAGGATGATTATAGCTTTCAGATTAACCTAGAAGATGTAATATTTAAAGTAATTTTGACTCACTTTTACTAGCTAAATTCAATAAAACTATCCAAGAAGCAAAATAAATAATTAATAGTTCCATTAGTTTCAAAGGGATATTAGAATGATTCTGACAATGAGATAATTTTATTCACAAACTTTTGTCAGGTTTGTAGATTCTTTCACTCTGTATAAATGGATAAAGTAGCCTTCCAACTAAGAAAAAACGTGCACAAAATGTGCACAAAGATGTCAGCAGCAAAGTCTTCCATGAACTGAGAAGGGCAAATAATGGAAATTGCTCTTCTAAGAGATTTCCATCAGAAGATTTATCTTTGAATCTTTGCAAAATAACTTAAAGAATCTATATGGATTTAACAGTGCCAGACTATTTGAATTTGTACCTACCTGGCTCACCTCAACCATTGCCTACAGCTCTTCTGTTATTAAAAATTAGTCCTTTTCTTTATCTAGTCCCAAATGTAGGCAATATTACATAGATTACTTCATAATACTAGTGCTTTTCAGTCTCTGAGTGAGCTAGGGAAATGAACTGCATGTATGCTTTGATGACAAGCAATCAAATGTTTTAGATTTCATATAGAGAACTGTGAAAGAATCCAACAGTTCAAAATCATAAAAATATCTTCCTGGATTCTGGCATACTCATTTAAACGTGGTTTATCAGATGCTAATCTGTGCTCTCAATCTAGAAGTCAGGGAGGTAATCTAATGTACATTCCTTGGCTGCCTCCAAATATAGAAGTTAAGTTGGACAAACACAAGATACCTTATGGAAACAATATGGAAGGAGTAGTTACTGCCTGATTGGACACCACATTCTTAAACTTCTCATTAATATGTCAAACTGAAAAATTAAAATTTTTGCTATCCATTTGTGTTGTGCAGCACCTGTAATTAGGAAAATATAAACATAACCTTACAGCTTTAACGAGATAATAAGACAAAGCTGTACACAGCAACAGATGCTTATCTGGAATATCATTTTGAAAAAAGACCAGATTTTTTTCTCACAGTGGCATAGCAATTAAAACTCCAACTTATCCATGGCTGGAGTTCCCAGAAGATTCTTCTAGGTAGAATTGACAATCACAACAAAAGTAGCTTTTTTCTGTTACTAAGAAAATATAGATCAATGGACATTCATGTAATGTGCAATAAGGACTAATAATATGTCCCAAATTTTTATTCTGACAGCTAAGCCGGATTATCTGTTTTGGGGTGGTGCATGTGCATTTGAGGAAGGTGGGTTGAGTTTTTTACTGTTTTTTATTTAATTTTTTAACTAGTATTGCATTGCTGTCTAAAAATTCTAAACTTGAACTACAAATATTTGCTGACGTCTATGAAATATCTTTATTATTGTGTTCTGATTCTAGTGATCAAGGTCCATTTCAGCTGCTTTTACCTTTTAAATTTTTCTTTTCCTACTTATGTGGCATCAAGTATAGAACCATAGAATCATAGAACCATTAAGGCTGGAAAAGACCTCCAAAATCATTAAGTACAACGTTTGACCAACCACCATGTCAACTACAGCAGAGCACTAAGTGCCATATCCAGTAATTTTCTGAACTCTTCCAGGAACGATGACTCTACCATCTCCCTAGGCAATCTTTTCCCATGCTTAACTACACTTTCAATGAAAAAAAATCTTGCTGATGTCCAACCTGAACCTCTCCTGGCACTGCTTGAGGCCATTTCCTCCTGTTCTGATGCTGGTTGCCTGGGAGTATAGACCAACCCTCAGCGGGCTACAGCCTCCTTTCAGGGAGTTGTACAGAATAATAAGTTCTCCCTAAGGTTCCTTTTCTCCAGGCTAAACAACCCCAGCTCCTTCAGCCACTCCTCACAGGACTTGCGCTCCAGACCCTTCTCCAGCCTTGTTGCCCTTCTCTGGGCATTCTCCAGCACCTCAGTGTCTTTCTTGCAGTCATGGCCCAGAACCAGACACAGCACTCGAGGTGTGGCCTCACCAGCCAAGGACAGGGGGACAATCCCTGCCCTGCTCCTGCTGCCACACTATTGCTGATCCAGGCCAGGATGCCTTTGGCCTTCTTGGCCTCCTGGGCACACACTGGCTCATGTTCAGCCACTGTCACCAGCATCCCCAGCTACTTTTCCTTTGGGCTGTTCTCCAGCCACTGTTTCCTAAACCTGCAATGCTGCCTGGAGTTGTTGTGATCCAAGTGCAGGACCCAGCACTTCACCTTGCAGAATCTCATGTAATTGGCATTGGCCCATCAATCCAGCCTATTCAGATTCCTCTGCAGAGCCTTCCTGAGCTCTAGCAGATCAACTTAGGATCATCTGCAAGTTTATTGAGGGTGCATTCAATTTCGCTCCCTGCACCCCCACCCCCATCATCTATTAAGAGATGAACAGGTCCAGCCCCAATAGGGAGCTCTGGAAACCCCACTAGCAACCAGCTGCCAACTGATGGAGCACCATTCACTACTGCTCTGTGAGTCTGACCATCCAGCCAGTTTTTAATCCAGCATAGAGTGCACCTGTCCAAGCCACCTTCTCCAGCAGAATGCTGTAGAAGGAAGTATCAAAGGCTTTACTGAAGCCCAAGTACACAACATCCACAACCTTTCCCTTATCCAGCAGGTGAGTCATCAGTTCATAAAATGAGATCAGATTGGTCAAAGCAGGACCTGCTTTTTCTAAACCTGTGCTGGCTGGGCCTGATCCACTGACAAGAGAACTTTTTTCTTGAGAGGAAAAGGTTAAACAAGAAGTTATAGACCAGTGTAGGAGAGACAAGCTTCCAGCCATCTTAAAAGAAAAAGAATTTAACTGAGATGCTAATATAAAATCCACAGGATGAGGGAAATTCCAAGTTAAGCAAGTTGGTGCTATTGTGCCAAGACATCTTTAGGAAGCTAAGACTGTTATGAGTCACAGCCACTTAAACATAGTGAGGTGCAATAACGTCTGCTGTATTTAGATTCTGAATAAGAATTTCTATAGAATATTATGTACCCAGGTCAACAGGAATATTTCTGACTTTATGCCAGTTTTACTTGGCTGCAAATTTTCTGGTGTCTTGCCCAAATTTTTTGTATTATCTTACTGTACAGTAAAAAATTGTTGAAGCAGACACAGCATACATATCATATCATTAAAATGCAGACCACAATTTTCTTTAACTACATAAACAAGCAGAATAACAGAAGTGGATTATAAATAAATAAAGTGGATTATTAATAAATAACAGAAGTGGATTAGAGCATACAGGCCTTAAGGCCATTAGTTGGTGGGACTGGTCTGCTGCAATATAAGCCTTGCCTGAATCACTCCCTATTATAAGGCCATGCTACTTTAAGCTCTCTCTCCCTTGCAATACAAGCCTCAGTATTCAGTGTACTTGATAGTATTTTCCATATTTTTTTCTTTACTGAGAAGATATGTGGGCAGACATATGAGGTAAGATACTTCTCAGTTACTTCTACATATCTAGAGTTTAACTTTGTACTTCAGCAAGTCACTCTAGATTTTGTGTCCAGGCAATGGAGAACTGTAAGTGCTTTTACAGTGAGACTCAAGTAGCCTCTTTTTGAATTATGCTTTAAGAGGAAATTTCTTTCCATAAAAGAATGAAGATGACTAATTCAGACTTCCATAATTATCAAATGGATATCATCACTGTTGCACTAGTAGAAGACAAATGTTTTATATGGAAAATAAAAAGGAATAAATTTCCACACCTGAGTAAATTAAGGATCAAGGCTGTTCAGTGCTGTCCAGTCCAGGTTCCAACCCAGCAGACATCTTGACAATATTAAAGATCAGTTGTATAACTCTCTGAATGCAAGCTGATTTAACACTGTATTTGTGAATCTCAGGTCTAAGGGAGAGGACTTTGACAGCATATGGAACCAGATAGTTTGTTCCAAAGAGATCTATCAGTACCTTATCATTACCTGCAAATAATGAGATCCTTACACAGAATGATCAACAGGATATAAAAGATGTTTGGGATAATGCTGCAATCTCAGCACAAAAGCAATAGGTTTAATGTGAAGAGTTTATAATTTCTTTGAATCTAGAATCTTTAGAGTTGCTGTTGCTTTGCATTTTCTCAAAGCTTAAAATTTTGCTTCTAAGTCAGATGTGTAACTATATATAACATTGAAAATTGCTTCTTTATAATTCCCACTTCTAAGTGGCTGCTGATTACTTATTTTCTGGTGGATATGAATGTTTATCACAAACAAAATTATTTTCTTGTACTTAGCATACTTAAAACTACTTTAAATTAGAAGGAAACAGTTGCAATTCTAACACCAAAGACCTGGAAATCCAAAAGAAAGAAGAGAAATAGTAGTGCTAAAACTAAATTCTGCAACTTTCCATATGCAGTATCACTAAGTACAAGATAAATGAACCTCATTTACGTGGAGATGAAGGCAATAGGATGGTAACTTCCATGGGACCATTGAAAGACAATGTTGACATATATTTATTCAGATGAATTTAAATGTGCTTTTGAATATTAGAAGGAATAAAACCTCTCTTGTAGTTCCTGCTGACCAAGAAAGGACTGGCTGTCAGTGTGCTGTATGAGAAAGAGTAGTCAGCTTGATAACCTTTTTACTGAAAAGGGATCATTTTTGGTACTGGAAACTGGTTTCTGTTCATCTGAAAAAAACCCCCGTGATTGTAATGACTGACAGAGAAATCCATATAGGCAAATTATATATACAGGTTATTTTTTTGCTTGATGTAATAGTCAGAAAGACAAAAAAAAAAAATCTATATGAGGTAGTGTCAAGAGGAGAAAATTTGAAACTATAAAAACATTGGGCAAAAGTTTTTTCAATTTTTTTTGAATTAGAAATGTACTTTGAGAATATTCCAAGCATTACATTAAAAAGCTCAACAACCATACATCATATTGAATAATCTGAACAAAGTGAACATAAACATATCCAAGAAATCCATTAGAACTACAACAAAAATAGGATAGCAAATTTGATATGCTCAATCAGACATCTATGACTGGATTAATTACTAACATAAGACAGACAGCATATGGAGAAAAGAAGATATAAGCTAATAAGTTTTATTCATTGAAAAATTATACAGAGGTCAAAAAATGGAATATATATATATATATATATATATATGTAAACTTTAGCTGCATGCCAGATACTCATTACTTCTTTATGTTTTTAATGAGGTAACATAGCAGTACCATAGAAAGCTATGAAGATTTCAATATAATAACTTCAATTTCTTATCCATATACTCTAATTTCCACAAAGCATGGTTTGCTGATTACCTGTCTTTTTGTCACCTACTCCTTTTATTATTTTTAGATATTTTTTGTCATATTTAGTCTTAGTCATAGGCATGGTATTTAAAGTAGAAAAAATATACAAAAAAAAGCTTTTCCTACATATATCTGTAGACTGATTTTTTCTCTTCAAAGAGCAAATACTTTTCAATATTTTCAACACTTAATACAGAAGAGTTTTGCGAAGTTATGCAGAAGAGTGTAGCTTGTGATGCAAAATATAAGTAAATAAAGGTGCATTTTCTAAAGACCATTTAGGTCTTTATTAAGTCCTATTGTCAACTAGGGTCTTAAATGTTTAAATGTTTCTTGTACTATCAGTATTTGACTAATATGTTTATTAATATATACCAGCAACATTTCTATTAACATATCATATCAACAATTAATGGTTCTGAGAAAGGTTTATTGACATTAGAAGTACCTGAGAAGAACCAGAATACAACTGGATGAGAAGCTGGATAAGTTTTATCTATTATCACAGTAAATACATAATTTAAAAAAAATTAATTATTTACTTCCATATATATCAAACTGTTGTTTTCATAAATAGTTCTCGCATAAGTCAAAAATTTTAACCTAAGATTTTCCCATGAAGAAAAAACAAGAAGCACAAAATGCAGAAATACAAATTCCACATCTAGAAAATGAGATACATGAACTGAAGAAATAAAATTTCTGTTTACCATAGCAGTCATATACTCAACTTCAAAATCCAGTAGAATGGTTTTTAAAATCTAAATATGTTGGTTTAAAATGAGTTGTTTTTACTGCATCACACTTCACCTTTGTTCAAATGAATATTTAATATGCAAACAAAGCTTTTAAAAGATAAATACTATTTTAAGAATGGAAAAATTACATCAATATAACCATTATTTTAAGAGCTGACTTACCTAAACTTTTATTATAGCATTTTTTAGGTTTCATTTTATGGGCCCTCTTCAGCATTAGCTGTGCAGTAGAAATATCCTTAAAGCCCCTAAGGGAAGAAAATAACTTACTAAATATTTCACGTGTATTATGTTACACCAGCTGCATATTATTGTATAATACACTTTTTGAAAAGAATACTGGTGTGTAGTACTGATCCATAGTATGAAAATTTCTGAGTTACAGAGATAGCTGCAATTCTTAACATTACATTATTGCAACTTATTAAGATAGTTTCCCAGACAAAAAAATAATTACAATAATTTTTAATTTGGTAGAAAACAGATTCTTCAAAAATGGAAGTTAAAAAAGCAAGCAAAAACAGCCAATCATATTATACCTATTTTTTGGAAGTCATTGTGTAAATAAAAGAGCTTAACATACCATTCTTCTGATATTTTCTCTTCTTTTTCAGACATAAATAAAAATTCCTTTTTTTCTTTCCAGTTAGAAAGCTGCAACATTGTTTCCTTCCCTGACCTGGAAACAAAGTATAAGAGCAGTATTGAAAGGTATATAAGTAAGAAAGGGTCTGGGTTTATACTATTTTGCAGCTTTTGTTATACTGCAACTTGTTTGTGCCTTTTGAAGGTACTTTTGAAGCTCGAATATAATACTAAAAAAAATAAAAATCCATTTTAATACTCCATGAAGGTTTTATCTTGGAGAATAATAAAAGTCTGCCATCAATTTGAAATGTTTACATTTCAATTACTTGAGGCATATTTCAGTCCTTTCACAGAATGCAGCTGTTTAAGAAATCCCTTTTAATCTTTATCTAGTCTTAAAGATCTCTATTTCAACATCTATTTTAAAACATATACAAAAAATAGAAGTTTTATGATTTATAGCCAAACTAAATAAATAAAACAACACATATATATTCTTATATTTCTAATTATGGTAGTCAATGAAAAATAACAACTGAATTGAATATATTTGGTTTTAGGAAGTAAATATATTTTAACTCCATTAATATCACATTAACCAAAAGTGGCAAAAGCATCAGAAAATAGCCTCTTCTCCTTTTCATTTTTTTGTCAAATTCAAATAAACTAAATACAATTTAAAACAATATAATTTAACTTACCTTCTATGAAAATGGATTTTTTCTGCAGAGTATGCATGTGGTCTGTTAGCACACTGACAAACTTCTTGTGGTGCTAATGGCAAACTATTTGAAAGTCCTCTGGAATCTGAAGGCCCAAAAGACTTCTAAGAGAAAGAAAAGGAATGCAGCTAATTGTCCCTGTAAGTTTGAGTTTAAAATATACAGGAAAACCTGCACCAGGTTTTGCAGAGTTTATCACTATAAATGAGAGGATTCTTAATGGTGATATGCCCATTACAGACCTCACTTTCAACTGACTGAATAGGACACAAAGGTGACTTTAGTTACACTTAACATCCCCAAATATAATAAATTGTACATTTATAAGACTCCTTTCTTTCTCCTAATTGTAGGAAACAAAACATTAGTAATACTACGCTTGCAATAAGAAGACAAAACCCCACAAACACAAAAAGCCAAAACTTCAAAGTTTATCAAATATCTAGCAGACATTAGAGTTCGATGACCTTTAGCTGTTTTGAAAACATTCAGCTGTTGTCATATAATGCAGATCTTAGAAATTTTAAAGTAGTTTGTCAACTAGTAATTTTTAATCCATTGCCAAATGTGCAGATGAAGCACATCATCTTTTTTTCTGCTACTGTGAAGTAAAGTGTTGAAATAAATCCAAAATAAAGAAAAAAATAAGCAAATGAAAGAAAATCTAAAAGAAAAATTGCATCTGGAGATGAGGAGGAAGTCTGAGACTTCTAAAAGTAATTGTGTTTTTAAGTCACTAAATTGTCGTATTAATCACCCCAGAATAGCATATCCTTAAGGAATGAATAAAGACTGAAGACTAAGTTGTTTCTGTGACATGTTACCTTTGGCCAGTGCAGCTGGTTTGAGAGCAGGAGTGTTTTTGAAGGGAAACGGGTGGAATCTAGAGTTAGCCATTCCTTCTCTAATGCAGCCTGCATGAATGAGCAAAGTCAAACAGTGCACTGATAAAATCAGTTTAGTTTTCATAACTCTTGCAAACTCTCTTTTAAATTGTCCTACATACTTTGTACACCTTTTCAAGCTGTATATCAGAACTGCCACCTGCAGAACAACCACACTCAAAGCACCTCTGGAGATGCTGTTTTATTTTAAACAAATCAGATCAACAGTACTTGAGGGTTGTGGAGGTCCTTTTAGGATTTTGGTTTTGCATAGGATGCAAACCCTCTTTCTCAAATTCCTGTATTTTATTCCAACATTTTCAGTAAATCCAAGTTATTATAAAAGAATGCCAAACTTTGAAAAAATACAGACCTAAAATACTTAAAGACATAAGGAACATGAAGAGCTTTCTGTTCTTTTTTTGACTAACAGAATTTTATGTCCAGATGTAGGTGTCTGATTCTGTCAAACTTGATTTTGTTGAACTGGCGAGTAATTTCCACTGAAATGTGGGACTAAAAAAGTAAATTCTATACAATGCCACACACTTCAATTACATAGTTTTATTTCTGATGTAATGGATTAAATGAGGAACTAAAATAATGGTTGGAATGAAGAATTATGATAGAATTTGTTACCAACTGGTTTCCTTAGCATTTTAAGATAGAATTCAGTTTTCTTTAATAAAAACAAACTCTAGACTATGTTTCAAACCTATATGACTTGTTTTTCTTCTAGGTCCTTGAGGCTTTTTACCATGTCATTTCAATATATTCTGATAAGAAAGAGAGTCAAATCATGACCACACAGTAAGCAAATATCACTGAAGAATTTGGCTTGACTTACAGGGCTCAGTCATTCAGGTTCTTCTTCAACAGTAAAGAGCCTGGGGTTCATTCTTTTGAAAACGTCTGCTTTAAAAAACTGAACTATCTTTTCACCATTCGTAAAATATTTCAGATTGTACTGATTTCTGACCCTGAGAGATGATCCCAAGTTTGGATACCTTACTCTGTAATTTGTGTAAAGAGGACTTTGTGTGGCCTTAGATTGGTGAACAAGATCTTCCAAGGCCTTTGAAATTCTGAGAGACAAAAGAATCATATTCCAGGTATTTTGAAAGGCTAGTTCAGGCACTGGTCACACAGTTTGGTGGCTCTAAAATCACTCTTTTTGCATCCATTCTGACCAAGCTTTGAAAAATAATGCTTGATTTTATTTTCATGTATTAAAATGGATGAATTCTTATATCTGATTGATTCCCTCCTTCTGGAAATCCCTGTTATTTGATAACAGTGTGTTTTGGGTTTCACTCCTTTATTTAATAAATCTGTAAAAATTCTATGCCCTCATTATTAACAGATAACTACTCTTCCCCTCCTCAACATTTCAATTCATGTCAAATATATTAAATTATCCATTTTATTATACCTCCTCTCTTGGGTAGTTGCATTGTTAAGAAATCTATGTAAATAAACTGCAGAGGCATGCAACAAATAAAATATATCACTTTCTTTAACTTTTACAGTTATCTGCAATCCACTAATTTACCTCTCTTCAGTGATATGATTATTCTTATGCTGATAACCACTGAGTGGTTTATTCACACAATTTTCATTTAAAAAAAATCCACTCCAAAAAGCAGACTGCAGCAAACCAAATCCCAAAGGTGATCAGTTGAAATATGTGACATCCATACAATTTGAACATAGAAGACTGACAAGTTTGTATCTTAGCAGAGACAAAGCTACAACAATTCAAGTTTTACAATTGCCTGGGCAGAAAGGTTAAAAAGAAAAGCTATGATAAAGTAAAACATTTGACTAAAAACTTCCAGTAAAAATAGGTATTGTTCCTCTTTGTGCTCTTTAAATTTACTTCTCAATTGCACTATGCAAATAATATTTTTAATTTTTCAGATAAGAATTTTTCACTTATTTTTCAAGACTAGGCATATAATCCAATCAACAGTGTTGGTATATGCAGGTATAAGAAAATAGCAAATTTTAGAAATTTTTCTTCCTCCTCTATTTGCAAAAGAATACAGGTGGGAGAGACGTAGATTTCCACTTCTTGTACAATTTATACATCAGTAAACTTAATCTGTGTGTACAATGATGTGTCCCTTATTTACCTGAGTACTTAAATGTCTTACAATAGCAGTGAATATTATCCAAGCTCTAATGTCAGATTTCAGGGCCAAGCCTCCATGCTGGCTAGTTGAAGTTTTACCTCTCTAATGAAATAGTTTGTAAAAGAAAACAAACAAACAAACAAACAAAAACCCCCAAACCAAACAAATCCCCCAAGCAAACAAAATATCAAAACAGAACAAAAATCCCCATGAGAAATAACACCCCAAATGTGTAGCCAATTTTTTTGGAACAAGAATCACTTAGGAGTACACTGATTGAATCCTTTTGCTTTATAGTTGTACCACAACCCAATTAAAGTTCATTACTCTTAACATTTTTGTTGAAACTTTTCTCACTAATATTTTCCTAGCCCAATGTTTGCCATTTATTAACTTAGTACTACTAGTGGTTTTATTTATTTTGTAGCCTATAAAATGTATTTCAATATTCTAAATGTTGAAAAGAAATACCAGTAATAATAAAAAAGTATGAACCAAAGTTATAAATATGCACAACAACAACAACAACAAAAAAAAGACAACTGATTTACCATTAAGTGCCTCTTTTACTCTTATGAATGTACAGCATATCATAAAAATATACCACACTGATGTTTGCTTTGTCCACAAAAATAAACACATAATTGATTTTCAAACACTCCCTTCCACTATGTTTGCCTGGACATTTTCACAGCACTAAGCTCAAGGAATTTCTGCATACATCTTCCCTATAAACAGTCCTAATGAAAAGTCTATCAAAGATTTACCAACATTTAAGGCTTAAAACTAAATCTGCTTATACTGATATTGTTCACTAAGATTAAAAAACAAACTGAGATGAATTACAAAGCAATTAAAATGACAGTTTTTGATTGCATGGTCTACACAAACAGCTATAGGTGTGCTATATTTATATTTATTTCTTAAGTCAAATTAAGTAATTTCCTAAATACTGAGGTATACAATGTGGCTTTACATATTTGTGCAAATCACATAGTTGATTTTATACATATCAGTTTATCTGAAGATATCTTTTATGCTTTCGTACCCTCCATACTTTATTTCTAGTGTTTTTTTCAAAAAGTCTGCATTAATAACTTTGTTTCAAGTTTTACAAACACAAAACATACATAGACCTTTCTAATCTTTGTTGCATCTGTTTTTTTGTTAACCCATCTGGAACAAATATTTTAATTTTCAAACACAACACAATTATCCATGGTACCACTCTTCAGGAAGAAGGAAGTGTGAACCTATTTGATGTTAAGAGTTTTCTTTCTAAATTTTAATAATGAAACTTTCATATTATTAGTTATTTACATTTATCCATTAGGATCAAGAATTTTTTATCCTGATTCACAATGCATTTTTGTCCTTTGAGACACTACTACTGCAGGGTTCCTCCTTTGATTGTGTAGCTCATTAATAAACTCTAGAGACTTGGGGATTTTTTTTTTTGTGGCATATTATATTTTTCATTTTGTTCCTCCTTCATTTTTCAAGTATTTACTCAACTGCTTCCCTTGCAAAATGTAATGACTGTTTACATCAAGCATCAAACTTCTGTAGGCTCAGAAACAGAATCCAAACCAACAAGGAGCAAAGTTATTGAGAATGGTTCTGCTAATTGGGTCTGGATGAGCTGCTGAAAAGTCTTAGTTGCAAATGTTATTTACACAGTCTAATCCTAGACATCTTTTATATGCTCTGGATTACATTCTGGAGCTAAATAATCTTTTATAATAGATCATGACTATACATGTAATTAGGGCTGTTCTGAGTCACATTTACACCATGAACAAAAACTAGTTCTCAGGACAGTGTCAAACTTACACTCAGCTTTGAAGTGCTTCTACAAGTAACTGTCCAAACTGTGAATAACACCATCACATCTTGCCTTTCATCTCCCTGAGATCAAGGAGGATCACAAGAGCATAATCGAAACCAAACCAATTCCTGAAACTGTACTATGGCTTGAAGCAGAGGATGCAAAAAGGCATTAACAATACAGGCTGAAAAGAAAGGCCAGCATTTGACATGTAACTGTTCTGGTCAGAGCAAATATCCATCTACATCAGTACTCTGCTTCCAGAAGAGTTCAGTAGCAGCTGCTTATGGAGAGAATGCAAAAAGCTGGACATGATGAGGACAATCCTTCCTTTAGTACATTCTTTTAGACCTTGGAAACTGGTAGTTTAAGGACCTTCTGCCAAAATCTAGGGAAATATTCCTCACCCTAAACCAGTAATCTAATTTCTAACAACAAATGCAACTATCTAGTCAGCATGTTTGCCATGTCATCTCTATGTCAATCTACAAAGAATGACAATCATGTATACGACTCAGGATGTAACTGCTGAAGTGGTGGAGATTAACTCCAAAAGGACATCATGTTGGATGCCACGGGAGGTTTCCAAGCGTGGTGAACCTCAGAATCACCACCTAAGAAAACAGTAAAAGTATCTTTGAAAATCAGACAAAAATCGCTCCTCGTATTTCCTTTCTTCTTTCACCCCCTCATTGACTCACTGTTTTCAGGACAGCAATGGTTTAGTCAGGAAAAAAAAATCATTGATATCTAAGTGCATTTATTTATATGGTATTTTAAGATAAAAACAAGTAATCTACCCAAAAATATAGAAAAGCAGAAGAAAGCTAATGTCCAAAACACACTGTTAACTAAGAGTAATGACTGGCTTCTGATCATTACAACCTAACAGGAAGAATGGCAAGAGAAAAATAAAAAGGATCTTCTATTAGAAACAGTATTTCCACATTAGAATTTCATAGAAATAGTGTGTAGAATCCTCTGCTTTGAAAAAAGATTCACCTTCATCCAGTTCACCTGCCTGGTTTTAGACAACAAGTTTTCCTGTATTTCTGCTCCCCTCTGTGAGGCCATTAGTATCATCCCAAGGAGGAATAACCAATTTTCAACCAGATGTTACAAAGTATCTGGCCTCTCCATTCGGTTTGTTTTCAATGAGAATACCATGTAATTAAACAAATAAATTAATCAGAATCAATATTTCCATTAGTCTTCTCTATAGAATAAACATTTTAATAAAGTTCTTTAGGCTAGTGATGTCCTTAATTCTACTTTTTTTTGTGAGTGTTTTTAAATAATGCAGTTAAAGTCTTGTTTACTGAAAGACAATAAAAAAGGTAAAAGCAAAGACAAGAGAAAGGCAGAACCCTCAACACCATTCCATGACTATTTTAAATAAGCTTACAAAAATTCTTTTGGGGCAACACATTCCAGACGAAGAACTGCTTTTCCTGATGTTAAACATCCTGTAGGTTAGATACTTGCTTAGGCTAGGAGGAGGCGTGGTGAGGCAGAAGGATCTTATACTGAAGGTTAACCCTCTGGATACTCACAGCCAGCCCACTGAACTGTCTTTCATCTGGCAGAAAGCCGTAACTTTTTCTCTTGGTTCCTGGCAAACATATTTCACTCTGTAAGATATTTCACTTAAATATCACGCTAGACCAGGACAATGTATTATATTTCTTTTAAAACTAAATTTATTTCTGCCAAGGCCTGAGTATTTGCTGGGAATTTCTTCTCTTAAATTCTAAATAAGTTTTTAAAAATTTCTTAAGAAATCACAAATTTTTAGCTCTTATAACTGAAACAGAAGAACCAGACTGCTTTTCTATGCTCTTTTGTATATTGTTGATAGACTGTGATTGAAAACTTCCTTTGAAATTAAAGATCTGAATATATTTGTGTATTTAGCTTTTTCTTTCATCCAGTCCTTTGAGGAATCAGATTACTCTATGGACTAGTTTTTCTGTGAAACTCAAGTTCATGTGTAAAGCTTAGTTCAATGTTAGGACGCTGAAC
Source organism: Erithacus rubecula (assembly GCF_903797595.1). Lineage (NCBI taxonomy): Eukaryota > Metazoa > Chordata > Aves > Passeriformes > Muscicapidae > Erithacus > Erithacus rubecula. Next base: position 24,047,159 of record NC_136686.1, on the reverse strand, counting down.
AGCAGTTCAAATCCAGACTTTAGAAATAACTTCCAAAGCTAAAAAAAAGGTCAGATACGAACATCCTCAACTGAATCTTCTATTAGCTGCAATATTATTCCACTTAGGGTACTACAAAAATTCAATCTAAAAGCTCCCATTCACAAAAGCATTTAACAATATTATAAAAAAAAATGCAAAATCTTTTAAATTAGCTTAGAGGACATACATTTTACAGAAAATATATCTCCGAACTTCAAGCAGTAGGAAAAATAGTCCTTTTCTCTGAGTTTGTCTTCCAGTATTTTCCACTTATTTTATGTGCTAAAAATAAATAGGTTAGCACCCTAATAAAGGTTATTTTAACCTTTGGCAATGCTTCTCTTTCAACCTTGTCTTTATAAAAGACAATATATATACATTAGAAATCTGGATACAGCTGCATTCTTATGACTGTTAAAACCAAACAAAGTTTCAAGCCAAAAAAAGTAGCGAGTATCACATGAATTCCAGGGAAACACTGCAATGATTAATTGACCTCAGGAGATTTTATAGACTTCAAAAAACTGGTTAATTACTAGAGTACATTCTTGTAGGAAAATAAGAGGACAAGAAGAGTCAATTTCTAAGGAGGATGTATTAATGATTACTGGAAAAATCACATTCTGTTAACAAAAACATTGAAGAAAATTTTATTGTAGAATGCGTTCTCCAAATGTAATTTTTCCTAACTTTTTAATAAGCTTGAAAAACTAGCTGTTCTCTAAAATTCTAATGCATATATATATATATATATATATATATTTACATTTAATGCATGTACCAATGTGTTTACTCTACACAAACGGAAATAAATGAGAAGCCATTGTGAAAAATTAAATTAACAATGAAAATTTCGAGGAACACAAAAGATTTTGTTCAAATAAAAGGTTGAATCTCTATATACATAATTAAATCTCAAAAAGTCTGAATCTTATTGTAGTTCATGTCCATCATTCATGACCTATGTGACCTAAACTTTTCTAAATTGCATTTTCGTCTTACACCTGACAGTGTTCAAAGGAAGCTCTGTGTCCTTTCTTTGAACACAGGAATAAAAACTAAAGATGGGTATATGGTAACCTCAAATTCAGAGATTAGACATGATTCAAGTAAGCATCAGAAATGTACACCTGAAAAGTCTTTTGAGATATAAATCCCCACCCATCTCAATAAGCATCAAGCTCTTGGAACCTTCAAGCCCCCGTCTCAAAATGAGTCTAAGACCCCAGATATTTCCCCACTAAAATAAACAAGAACCTTCAGGACTTCTCTCTGACTCTGGCACATGACAGAAATTTTTGCTGCTCTGTCTCTATAAACCTTTTCCCAAGCTTTTATACTTCCATGAAAACAAAGAAACAAAACTTTCAAGAGGCAATGAATTAAAAACTTTTAAAAAAAACAGCCAACAAACCCCTCAACCCTATCTCTTAAATACTGTGAATTCAAAGAATTTTGAAGGAACATAACCCAAAATGTTCAGCTTAGATAATGAATACTAAAACACAATAGAAAAGAAAGCTGTGCTTCAGCTTGCAGTTTTGTCTAAGGAAGGGAAGTAATACAGAAGCACAGGGTAATAAAAAAATAGACTAGTCCCAAGTTTGTAGTCATTTAACCTTTAACATGTTTCAAAGTTCAGGTCACATGAAAGTTTAGATTCAATTTCAAGACAACTTTTCCTTTTCGCTTGAAGTCCCTATTTCGGGAACAAGAACAAAAAAGGATTTGGAAGCTAAAGAGCAAAGAAGGGCTAAGTTATAAACATAGATTTTAGATTAGATTAACAAACATCTAATTACACTACAAAATCCTTCATTCTAAAGAGGTACATCTAAATCATCTCTCAGATTCCCTTATACTGTCCTCCTTATATGTCTGTAGCACCGTCTCTTGTATTTGAAATAAAATATCCACAAATGAATCTGCAAGTTGAAATTTGTTCATTCATAACTGTATTCTCAAGAGCTTAAATCTTTAGGGACATGTAATGATTCTTTGGGATCTTTACCTGGTTTATGAAATGATCAGTAGCTACTCCTATATCCATATTTAAAAAAAAAAGGTTTTAAGTATTTTTCATACCAAAAAATTACTAGACTGAGTAGTAGGACAGTTTTTATCATTTAGGACTCCTTAGCACACTCTATTCTGGACAAACTAGACAGAAACCTAAATAGTTCTCAGCTAAATTAAGACTGTATTATAGCATATGAGGTGTTTGGTGTTTTTTACCATTGTTTGTTTACACTGTTAGAAACTAAAGCACTGCATGAAATGTCCATTATGACTGCACATCCCTTTCTGTGGGACTGCTTCCTAGCAAGTCAGACCCTAGCCAGCAGTATTGCTCATGTACTGGACTTTGCACTTGTTTTTGAACATTATGAAGCTCTGGTCAGCCTGTCTATCTGGCCTGTGCAGATTGCTCTAAAGAACACTCTGATCCTGAAGCATGGCAACCACTGCCCTCAATGTAGTGTCACCTGCACACTTGAGATGGCATTCTGTTCCATCATACAGGTAGCTTATGAATTTTTTTACTGTTTTGGTCCCCCTACCATCCATGATGGGCTCCATTAATTGCTGTTCACCAGTAAAAATGTGCAATTTTGCACCACAAAACACAACTATTTGAGCCTGATAGTGAAGTCAATTTGCCAATGACCTCATTGTATACTTTTCCAGCCCATACTGCAATAACTTTTGGAATAAGACTCTGGGAGACAGTCAACTGCTTTGCTAAAATAAAGGCATGCAATATGCACTGTACTCCCCTTATTTCATAATGCCAGTCACCTTTTGACAGAAAACAATGAAGGTGATGAGTCCTTGGTAAACCCAGGCTAAATTTTCACAATTACCTTTTTTCATGGGTTTAGAAATGGTTTCTGAATGTATTTACTCCAAGCATTCCCAGAAAGTGAGATAATGTTGATGGCTTCTAGTTCCCTGGAACTTCTTCAGTTTTCTGAAGATGAGTGCAATCTCTGCTCTTTTCCAGTCACCAGCAACCTCCCCATTTGCTGTGATCTTTCGAAGATGATAGAGTAACCTCAAAATGATATCAAGCAGCTTGTTAAACCCCCTTGGATGCATCCTATGTATTCCTTTGGACTTGCATATGTCCAGGGGGGTTAAGTTGTGCTGCAATTGGATAACATCTTCCTTCTTCTAAACCCAAAGGATTTCAAGCTCCAGGCAATGAGACATGCAGAGAGTTAAGTGTAGAGGATCACAGAAGCTGACATCTCACATTCCTCTTTGGTTCCTCCATAAGAAATGCAATTTAACTCAATAACAATATTCAGTGAATCAATGGCTTATTTTCACAGAGCACAGACAAATCAAATAGGTAAGCTCCAGAAATCTGTAAATAGGGACTATTACAAAATCTTTTTTAATGGAAATCAATGTATGTGGACATGTTAAATATTAGGCATTTAACAAGATATTTTAAACATAATCTATATCTATACCAAAACAGTTTCAACATTACATAAAAATTAAAGAACTTAGGGAAGATCTATTCAATGATAAAAGATCCTTAGCTCAGCTTTTAAGACACTGCAGATGGAGATGTACTTATTGAGAAGAACCTATGACTGTATTATTGCTTCCATTTATAATGACACTTTTGGCTTAGAACAATTCTCCTTTGAGGCTACAGTAGTGAGTAGAAACTTCAAAGAACTAAAGCTTTTTTTTTTTCCACTTACATATGTTTTTCCATTGCTTGCCTTGCTTATTCAATTTTGATGGTTCTCTTTAGAAATACAAGAATAGGAATAATAATTAATGATATCACTATTCTTTGGTACGTCATAGAAGCTAAATGTAATTAAGAAAGGCACTACACCATTTGCAACATATAGGTTCCAAATTATACCTGTAGTTCCATACATCCCTAGTAGGCTTTCCTTAGGGAAGTATTTGTTTGAATCTGACTATTTAACCACGAACTGGGTAGAGACAAGTGATGAAGACAGGTTTTGTTTAAAAATTAACAGCATTTCAGGTGGTAGGAAGAACTGAGATCTCATGGTGGAAGACCAGAAAGCAACCAGAGCACATTGTTCATGAGCTGTGAAGCTGGAGTGTTAGTGACAGCTTTTAGTAGCTATGATTGTGTTATCTGAGACAACTAGAAAATTACACTATCAGCACTGCTGAAAAAAATAGAAGTTTTATACACCTGCAGATGCCACAGACTATAAAAGGCATGCAATCCACTAACACAGCAGCTGAAGCAACAGGAACATATCAAGTGATTATTGATAAACACTCAAGAAAACAGATTGATCCTCCAATACATTGCTTAGGAGAGAGTTTTTTCCTCCTTTTTAAAAGAAGGGTACGGATCTAATGAAATTTTCAACAGACACTTTTTTGCTCTTCTAAAACACTGTAACTTTACCTGAAATTTGATTAAAAAAGGATCATATTCTTTGCAGTATACAATACAGAATGCCTGAATGCTGATCTGACATTTTTAAGCAATTACAGGAGCTAGGCATACATAAGAGTGTCAAGATACAAGAAATATTATGGGGATCTTCTAATCCATGGGCTACACTTATTTCCTGGCACCAGCCAGAAAACAGGAATCACTGTCACAAGCTCACAATCATAAGCTCCAGTCTGAGACAAACCACATTATGGAGGATTATCAGAAAAGAAAACAAAACACATCATATGGGTCTAGTTTGGACATATGATAAGAAAATAAAAGATGGGAGACATGAGGAAATTATTTTTTTCTAATTACTGTTTACTTATTAAGAGTTAGCACACATGAGGTAGTTCTTACTCTTCCCACTCCTCAGAAAAGAAAAAATGAGAAGAAAGAAAAATGAAACAGCTACCTACTGTGGAAAATAAGTAAAAATTAGGAATGGCTATGTGTCTGAGTGTGGAGAATATGCAAAAAAAAAAAAAAAAAAAAAAAAAAAAAAAAAAAAGAAAAAAGAAAAATCCTGAACAATAATTTCAAAAGCTGTCAAAAAGAATAGAATTTAAAAAATCTATATAATCAAGCTCAGAAAAAGAGCAACACTGTAGGCAACAGTATTATCTCTCTTGATGAACAAAGCAGCGATGGATTTCTATTTTGAAATAATATGACTAAAGTGATTCAAATTAAATTAAAAATGAAGTTTGAAAATCAGAGTACTTACTTGGTGTGCCATGTAATCATCAATACTGATATTTCTCTTTATGAAAATAAGATATTCAGTGTAGGAAAACAGTAATTTAATCAGCGGTCATTGCTCAGGGTAAAGAATTGTCTAAAAACTCATCATATTTAATTTATTCAGCTTTCTGACACCTTGGCAAGTTTAGACTTTTGCATTTGGCTCACATCATATTTACATTCAAGAAAACAATAACACTGATATTTAGTAGAAGTAAGAAGTAAGAGCTGTGTCAAGCAAATGTGCTGTCAGATTTCATCCACCAGAGGTAAAGTGAGCTCTGCCTTGTAGATCATTTGCTACATGGATGGACTGCTGATGAAAGGTTGCCTTAAGATCAGCCTTCTGGAGCATGTAGGCTGGAATTCTCCAAAGTCCACATGAAAGACGTGAAGATATCACTAAATACCAAGCTCATACTTTGTGAAACATCTGTTGGCCAGATCTTTCATGTCATCTGGGACAGCCTGTTTGACACTGCACAATCAAACACACACAAAACAATACTGCCATCATTGCCTCTGAATGGCTTCAGCAATGTATGGGACCTGATATGAATACAAGAAGGTATCAGCAATGGTTTGGGTGAAATGACTAGTTTTCATGATATTGTTAGAATGATAAAGCCCATTAGTCTACTCCATTGCATGCAATCCATTTTCCATGTGATATGGTGTTTAACTTGTACTAAAAATATACTATTGTTCAATGGGCATAAATGAAGGGAAGACCTTTATCAAAGACTAGGGTTTCCCCTATGCTGCTTCACAGACTCACCTTCCATGGAACACTGGGTACATTGAGTTTATAATGAAGATGTTAAACTTTTTTTTGGTGAAGACTGATGCCTAATGACTTTTTGCACTGTGATATTTACAAAAGGTTTAGATAGGTGCTTTCTCAGTAATGATTTTGTAGAATGTTACATAACTGAATAAAATCATGACTGAAACCTACACAACACAAAATAGTGAACTATTCAAAAAAGCTTTTAGACAAGACAAGACATTTGTATCAGTTTCCAATAGGGAAAGGTTTTTCTGCCCTTCTCTCTCATTTCACTCGCCCTATAGAACACTGAAATCTGCAGTACAAAATGGTATCCAAATATTTTTCTTTTCCTTCAAACCCTAGCATATGGGATCTCTTAGCCCAGCAATATGTACTCCTCCCTTTTGAGACACAACAGATAGCCACTGATACCATGTGTCATTATTTGGCTCTGCTTCAGCACTTTGCTATAGAACACTGAGACCAGAAAGAAAGGAATAGGAAGTATAGACTGTTCCAAGTTTCTGTGCTTGTTTCTCCAGAAGCAGGAAGTCCACGTGATTTGGTATTACCCAACTGCAGAGAATGAAACAGCTACAGACACATGGAAACAGATAACCTAGTACTGAGTAGCTAGTCTGGGCTATACAGAGTAGAGCACATGCCCAGTATTGTTATGCCACACATTTCTCAAAGTCAACATTTCAGCACAGAAAACACATACACTTGGAAAACAAAAAAAAAGAAATAAAAAAGAAAAAGTCAAATATTGCAAATAATTCTAGTTGCAATTATCGAAGTTGAACATTGAAATATTCACTCAATGAAAAAAAATAACCTTCACAGACATATACACTTTAAATTTATCAAATACACTGCTCTGTAGAAAACAGATGTTGTTATATTTCTCATCAAAAGAAGCTAAGGTTTAAGTAACTTATTTGACATCAGTCCACAGTTCAACCTTTGAGCCTGCTGTGCAAATTAAAATGTCAACTCATTGTTCACCTGTCATCATCTGAACCTAAACACTTCCTGAGAATTTCTCCCTAAATCCATGTTTTATTTCATTCCTGATAAACCCAAAAATAATTTTGGGGAAAACAAAAAAGATAGTGTGGCAAGACGAGAGGGTGATACAGTACAAATCTCTCCAAAATCAGCTGAGTTTCTTTCTCCTGCCTTCTTCATCCCTTCCTTTTATCCCTGGCCTCAGGAACACCTGTCCAAACTTGATTGTCTTGTTGACAGAAAGATGGAACAAAATTGTCTGTGTAGTTTTCAGTTAAGCAATTAAAAAAATCCCAAAACCAAACATGACAGGGTTATTTGGACCAGACAGAGAGAAGCAAGAATGGCTCAACTGAATTACTGTGTGTAAAACTCTGGCCTACTGGCTGAGTAATTCAAAACAGGATATTTTCCTTCTTTAACATATGAACAGATACTTCCTTCCTGTGTGAAGAAATAAAACCTTCAACATTCTGCTTTTTATTATTTTAGAAAGAAGCCAGGGATCAGAGAACATCAACTAATGAAACTGTTTTGTATATGTATTTCAAATTAAAATGAAAAAAAATCTTAAAATTTAAGCCAGATCTCTATGTTACACACACAATTTTGCTGTCGATCAAATGATTCTTGGAACTTCTGCATCAAACCTTTTGTATGCTCTTAAATAAAGCAGTAATTCTGAAAATGTACCTCAAAATAGATGTTAAAAAGGAGAAGAAAAAAGTAAAATTACCCTAAGTCATCACCTCATTGGCAATAATTTCTCAGAATGCCTAGCTATTTTCTATGGAGAGGAACTGGCAAAAGAATCCTGGTATCAGATGAGCAAAGACTGATCAGCTATAAACTTCACTGCACCAACCAACAGCAAACTTGGTTTCATTAACTCCATGATCCATCCAAACATTGAATTATAAATGGGACCTAGTCCTGCCAGTAGCAGGGCTATTGCATCAATCTCCTTTGCAACATTACTGTGGAATATTGATAAATGGCTCTTGCAAAGACACAGCAGCTGAATAAGCACATTCAGAGACAAGGGTTCATGAAAAAAAATCTTAGTTATATCCTCTTAGGTCTCAAAAGGCCATATTGCTGTTAGCTTTCTTTGCTTTACCTGAAAGCACTGAAAAAAAAAAATAGGCAACCAATGAACGTGAACAATAAGAGAAAGCAGCTCTCGAGACAAGCACATAGGCGACTCATCAACAGCTGCCTTGTTATTTAATATACATACTAGGTCTAGACCTTCCTATATAAATTTTTTTTGAGACTATGAAGAAAAAATTCTTCAAAGATTCTTTTTTTGTTCACTGAATGGCAATATTGATCCCATCAACATTTTAATTTTTTTATCTAAGTATAGCCAAATTCAGTTCTGAATGTCATTTTATTCCTCGAATTCTTCTGGAGTCCACTTTTATTTCTTAGAATGGAGGCTTCTCATCCAGTTTCAATCCTTCTGAAACTGAAAGAGCATTTCTAAATCTATATAACTTGTAAAAATAACTAGTAACAATTTCTGATTATTGGGTATAACAGAGCTACTAAATGAGGGCTGTGGGGTTTTTTTCTGATTTACCCATACTTCTCTTCATAATTTACTACTGTATTTAAACCTCTGATTTTTTAGCACACTGCACATGAAATAATAAGCCTGCTTCACCTTTTGGTTTGGGGATCTGTTTTTTTTACTGGAATATAGCTGACATTCCGTGACACAGTATTTTCTAAACTGATCTCATTCTATCATGAAAATTAAGAAAATTCACATTAAAACATTACTGAAATTATAATTTTTTACTAAAATACTAAAACTATAAACATTTTGGAACAAAGGGAACTGTTTCCTTATTCTCATTGCATTGCCCTTTAGCTGTAAAAATACATGGCATTCTACAGTGGGTGTGACATTAACAGCACAATAAGTACCAAAGCATCTCAAAGAGCAGGAAGCAGTTAATCCAAGACAAATACATTTAAAACAGCTATAGATAAGAAATACTTCTTCATTTCTGGACATCCAATGTGTTAATTCTAGCCTTGGTAGTACTTTCCATTTTTTTTTATTTATTTCCAACATCTACATGATTGCTTAAGAAGAATAGCAAAGACTTTATGTTAATTACTGTGCTTACTTCAGAAAACGTGAAAGCATCCACATTTATTTCTTCATATTCATCTTCCACTTCATCATTTTTAACATCTGCAAGAGCACTGGCCAGTTTCTTTCGCAAAAGAAAACCCTTCCAAAATGCCTAAACAAAAAATTTAAAGCATGTTATACATAGCCATAGATCAAACCCAAATCCAGATTCTCTATGTTATCCCATTAGGAAGATAAAACATCTTGGGCCTTTGTTTAATAGCTCAATGATCTGTTTTTTGAACTTTATGTGACATTTAAAACTACAAGACAAATTAAATGCCAGCATATGTCTAAAGCTTAGAGTACTCAAGAGGCTCTCCACTAGTAAGCAGAAAGGAATCCTGCAACTCCCTCAACTACAAACCTGGGTCAACTAATTAATTATTTGACAATTCCTTCAGGGACTATTATAAACTGAAAGGAAAGGCTACATAAGAAAAACCTGAGTGCCAACTTTCAAATTACTGAGAAAAAAAATACAGATGTACTAAATGTCTTAGTTTACAAGTGGCAATTCCTGGAGACATCTCATGTAATTGATCCAGGTCAGTTACCCTTTTTTAACTAAGGTCTTTATTTAAAAAAACTATAACAATAAAAAGTATAACAATCTCTAAGAAAAGGAACACATTAGAAATTAAAGTGCTAGAAAAATAGAAAGGCTGTTAGGAACACATGCCAAGCATAGAATCGTGTCCAGCAAAAACACTTCAGAGATCAAAATGAGATAGATGGAATTAAGAAAACTCTATACAAGACAGCAATTTCCCCCCAAATCAGTATTTGACATAATGAAAATTCAAGATGCTTCAAGTTTTTAAAACACCATATAAAATATTCTCACTGTCACAGAAGTGGTGTTGTACACCTTTAATGGCTTTGCAATGAAGGCACTAAAATAGAAAGGGTAAATCTCATATTCTGTCTTAACATTTAGATTATTAATTTGCAGAAAAAATTTGTCTAACCACAAATTATTGAAAAAGTTATTATTTTACACACATTTCCTGATTATTATAAAATGATAAATGTTTTAGAGTTGCTTTCTTATATTTTCATGGTTGTTATTTTCCTACAGACCTGCATAAGCATCCAGATAAAATACCCTTACATTGCTGAGTGATCAAATGACAAATATATTACATTCAACAAAGACAAATAGTTCTTACAGATTAAAAAGAGAAAATGAATCCTAACGATATATGCAGAAGGCGAAATTGTGAGGCAGCTGCTAAGAGAGATGTATGAAAGCACCATGTCAGGGCTCAGTCATGATCAAAAAGAAAAATCACATGATTTTTTTATGCTTTTAAGAAACATGTTTTTAAGAAACAAAATAAGAGTTTCCTTACTGTATGAATTCATTCCATATCTGTCTATGGATTTCAGTTCTTGTTGCTTCTTTTAATGAGATTGTGACAGATTGTGGCAAAGGTCCAGAGAGGAACAAAAAGATAAAGAGAATTACGAAGAAATGTGAAAAGAGACTAAACAGACTAAACTTCTATTTCCAAAAAGTGGATATAAGGATGGATGTATGGGAGATCTAAAAACCTGTAATATGCACAGAAAATAAACAACAAATTACTTTTCATATGCACTTTGGGAATTACCATGTTTGAAACAGATGAAAGGAAGCACATATTAATCATTATGCAGATTTGTTAAATGCACCACTTTAATATATAGTATAGGTCAAATACATAAGTAAGTTAAAAAATGGATTAAATAAGTCTTTGGAAATCAATTGTTAATATGCTAGCTACACATTTTACTCCAATAACAAATTTTTGCTTCTAAATCACCTTATCATTTTTGAAATTTGTATATAAGACTTACTTTATGGAATGTTTCCACATAAACTTGAAATATGAAATCGACAGAGTTTACTTGCTTCAACTTGGCAGGCAAATATTGGTTAGCAAACTAAACAGAGTCAAGATATGGACTTCAACTCTTGGTCATAGTAATCCATTCTGTTCAACTAGCTCAGTATCTACCATAGGACAGCCTAGGCAATGGGCTCTTCCCAAGGACAATACAGATAAAGCAGTCCTGGGTTTTGAAGATGAGAAGAGAAGGAAAGAAATGGATAGGTAGGATAAAAGAGAGAGGGGAAGATTATTTAGCCACACAGATATCACACACAACACATTGGTTACACAGCAACCATCAGTTTCATAGCATAGACAGGCCCAAGTAAGAACATGGGCACAGAATCTCTTAAATATAACATTAGAATTAAATCAAGTAAAAATAATTTAGGGAAATACTTATGAAAAAAGGGAAAATATTTTTATATTTCAATAAAGCTTTTTGTAAAGAAGTATCTGTTTAGAAAAAGCAAGCTTATTAAATAAAACAAAGATGTTTAGTTATAAAACTTAATAAGATAATAAGCAAAATAGAAGATGACACACAAAACCAGAAAGATTTTTTTGTTATTCAACTTACAAAAAGAAAACACCATAAACCAACCTGGATTACTGTGGCAGCTGCATGTTTCTCTCTCAAACTTTCTACAAACTGATGATTCTCTGTTTCCTTGCAGTCATGTTTCCTCTGAACACGGTACTGCCGCCAAAAAGACTGGATCGTGGATGCTGCCATATGTAATCTTATGGAGAAATAAATACATTTATGACCCACATAGCCTCATTAATACAAGTGGATTATCATATCTGCCAAATTTCAACCATAAAACATAGCACTGTGCTTCGAGACAAATGAGAAGTTGTGCCACTAAACAAGAAATTACAATCCAGATGTGACATATATATTCAGAAACACTAGAGAATATTCACATCACATAACTTTTGAAATTCAGTTATCTAAGGACTAATGTCCACTGGGCTCTACTCCATGAATAGTCACAGTAGAGGAGGAGTCCTCAAAGGAAGGATTAAGAGCAAAAGTGGTACAGCAATGACTGAAGAAATTACTGGAGGGGTCTACTTATTTCCATTGACTATACAAAAAAGTAAAAAAAAAAAAACAAAAAAACCCCAAAAAACCAAACCACCCCCAAGAAAAACCAAAACAAAAAAAACCACCCTAAAACCCACCAAAACAACCCAAACAAACAGAAATAAAACAAGCAAACAAACAAACCCCCGAAAAACCTAAAACACAAACACCAAGCACTAAGAAGGACTAAATACTGAAAACTGCATGGGACAAGTATTTTCAACGGAGTAGACAGGAAAAACACAGAATGTGGAATTTCATCTTTTGCCTGCTTTTACCCTTTAAGACTTATGACTAGTGATTATATGTATACATTTTCTAGTTTGCTCATTTTTTTTAACAAGCACTAAGTACAGACTAGATCTCTTAAGTGATTCAGATTTCTAAATATATGTTCATATATGTATATAATTCTTACTGATAGAGAAAAAGTATAATGTCAGCTCTGCATTATAACTTTACTATCTTTACTATAATGGAATTCTTTTCTCCACAAAATACTCATTTCAACTGGATAGTGTATTAAAGAAAAGATATCTGAATTTCCAATCGTTATTTAATTCCTTTCCTTGTGTAGTGCATCTAAATAGAGGACTACTAGTCAGGAAAAAAAAAATTAAAAATTACACTTCAGAGGTCAAGATAAATACAAAAACTGTTTTGCATTCTGTTTTAAAAAGAAAACATACTTAGAGAATTTATTTGAAATGTTAACAAGAAACTAATTAAACTCTTTCACAAAATTTTTAAAGTACTCATCTCATGCAATAGACTAATGTATTCTTGCTTTCATCTTGCTGACAGGTGATCATGAATTGCATGGTCTTCCTTAATCATACATTTTATGACAATTAGTGCCTTAAGTACCTACAGAGCAGTTTCAGATTTTCCATAAGCCTAAACCGCTCAAATAAGCACACCTGCCATGCTTGCTTTTCATACTATTCTCAAGATATCTGTTTTTGAAACTGAATTCTTACAAAATTTTAACTCAAATCTTGCAGAATTCCTGCAAAAAAATCAGCTTCTCCTTGCCTTGTCTGTACATCCAGAACCATGCAAATCAGTAGCAAACACATTCCAAAAAGGTAACAAACTAGTCTGGCTCATGGAGGAGAAAATCTGGGGACACATAACAAGCTGAACTGGACTCTCACCCCTGCCTCTACTTTTAAGAAGCAGGTTAAGGCATGTTGGAAGAGTACCAAAAGCAGGGCAAGCCATTAGCTCTTCAGTCATCACAACAGCAGAAAAGTGGCCTAAATCAAGGGATTAGGACGGTAGATTTCAGCAATTTTTCCTCTTGCCTTCTAAATGGTACTGACTGTAAAGTTTAGGCAGATGAATCTTAAATGTCTAATGAATAATTTTGGCAAAAAAAACCTTACACTAGTTTCTAGTTGCAAAACATTTGGCATTTGCATTCCTAACTCTGTATGTGTCATTGAATTGGTGTCTCAATGTTATTTGAAGAACATAAATATCTATATCCTAATATACCAACTGGGAGAATACCACAAAGGATTCTTAATGGCTAACATGGAAGCCTAATGTGCAACACTTGAATATAATGATTTATTGTCTAATAAGCTCGAAAATATTATCTTACAAGTTCTTTGCCTCTATTTTAAACAAAAAATCCTCACTCTTATTGTCTATCTATATAATTGATTTGAAAGCAACCTGACATCTGTCTTACCTTTCTATATCATTCCCAAAGTGCTGGAAATTTCTTCCCGTATCACTTGCTACTATCACTGACTGCTGCAATGTGAGTTGGCCTGACATGTTATTATTGCCTTTGCTCTCCACACTGTAATTAATACAAGATTCAGTGCTCTTCTGCCTAGCTATCTGATCTTCTCTATTTTCCTTCTGCTGCACAGGTATGGAGGAGTTAATGACTGTGGCCTGAATATCACCAGTAGTAATCCATCTTTTGGAAGGATCCAACAAGACCTGTTTATTTTCTGTCACACCCATGATAAAGAGGTTATTTTCCTGTAGGCAGCCAGTGGATGTTTGCTTTAAATGATTTTGAAGTGCTTCTGGTCCATCTCTGTCAGTAATGCTGAGCTCACCATACTCATGTACATATCGATGTTTAACACTAAGTTTCATCAACTGATTAAAATACCAGCATTGTCCCAGTGCAGAATCAATAGAAGAGGCAACTCTGAAAAAAAAGAAAAAAAAAATGTCTGTTAGAATGCTTTTAAAAAAAATCCCTCTATTATTTTCTAAAATACCTTGTATTTTCAAGTATTCTTAGATGTTTCCATATTCTTAGAGCAAATAGAAATTACTCCTAATGGAAAGCCAGTTTCAGTAATCATAAATCTTATTAGATTTTGTCTTCTTTTGGACATATTAAAAATAAAATCACACATACTTCTTATTTTACTTTGAGTTTTTCTAAAAGAGTTTTCAAGTTGTTTTTTTATAAATAGCCATTATAACATGTATTTCACTATTAACTTTCTGTGTAGTTAGTGGCATGTGCAGTCCAAATTTTCAGAGTATTTGAAGCAATTTTGCCTTAATAATCCAATCTTACCTGGCAACTATGAAAGCTCATATAAAAATAACAGCAATTTTAAAATTTAGATAAGAACTAAAGCAACAGAACCCAAACTTAGATTCAAACCAACAAACTACAACATCAAAATAAAATTCAGGAAAACATAAACTTTTAAGTACAAATATTTTTATCAATATAAGAGAAAGTGCTAGACTGAAGCAATAGTAATCTATGAAGTCTGGCTCTCATTTGTTCTTTGTGCATATAAATATTAAATATTTTAATATTTAAACAAATCTATATATTTGTTTAATGATCTAACATACTACATAGTAAGAATAGCAATTTAACAGAAAATACTTAAAGCATTAATTATTTAGTTAAATATATTGAACTAGTTCAAGTATTTAAAAAATTTAAGTCTGGTACAAGATCATTACCAAATTTCTGCATAAAATAATATGGTAAGACAAAAAAGATTTGAAAAATTGGAAAAAATCCATTCCAACCTGTTTCTTTCCTTTTCTTTGCTTTATTTCAATGGTTTATTTGTTTATGGAAATTAAAGTATTGCAGAAAACCCCAGAATGTTTTACATATTGAGCAAAAAAATTCCTGTGAAAACTATATCCTGAGTATCCTTGTTCATTGTCTAAAGAAAGAAAGAAAGAAAGAAAGAAAGAAAGAAAGAAAGACAAACCACTATAACAGTGAATCCTCTCCTTTGACAGGTGCAGGTGTATCTCAAGAAGCTGTTTCATCCTTCCAGTAGCTATGAATATGTTAAGCAGAAATGAAAGGTGAAGTTCAAAAAGTGAAAATTCAGACAGGGAATAATTTTTTGTGTTAGGTTTTTTTTATAGAGGCTGCTTTTGGATAGTTTTCCCAAGCAGTGGCTGCAAAATACCATCTTGTCACTGTGGGCATGCATCCACTCCCATACCTTCTCTGGCAATCCACAACTATATTTTGATTTTGCAGGATTTTTAGGCTGCTGTCTGTATCAGTAACTTTTTGGTTTAGGCAGTCATATTAGTTTAAAGAAACAAGAAACGAAGCTGAAATGACATCTCAGACACTGATGTGCAATGAAGAGGCATGGTGTGTTTGAGGTTCTCCTCAAATGTAAATGAAGGCAAAGCTCCAGTGCACGGACACCAAAGGTCATGATGGGGCCTGAATACTAACTTGGTGGTTCCCTTCAGTGAACACGGATATCAGGCATCCTATCAACACATTGCAACTTTCTCAGTGTCTCAACAGCACTGCACTCTTGATGCCAGAGATGTGTTCCTGAAGACTGCTTATTCAAACCACAGAAAGGAAGCTGCTGTAATGGAAAATACACAGGACTGGTTTACCTCTTTAATGGTAAAAAAATCATACAAGGAAAGAGAGAAGACAAAGTAAGAAATATGACAGTATTAAGACTTTTGATAGCACAATATTTCCTTTTCAATTAATGTAAACTCACTGTTTGCATTTCAGACCTTTTCCAGTGTTATTGGTCATACTTAACCTGGAACTGCTTCTTGGTTAAGGTTTTAAGCATAAATTGGCAACAAGGCAAAACAAGAAATGGAATTATCCTATGGAAACACCAGTGTCCTTAGTGTCTGGCTGCTTAGCATGAGAAGAAATATAGATAAATATGGTGGCCTTGCACCAGCAAAATTTTTATGGCTTTCTGCTTTCACCAGCACATTCCTTCATGTTCAGTTGCTGAACAAGTGAAAGTGATTTATACCATATGCAAATTTAGCATAACCACAAAGCATAACTATTGCTTTTTGCAGTGGGAGAAAGTGGTAATAAGCCAGAAGAGCAAGGGATGAGTCTTGCAGTACTGTACAAATGTGCTAAACTAGTGGCCCTGACACTAAAGACCCACGTATTTTCACAAAAAAAAAATGCTAAGAGCAAAAACCTATGTGTAGCTTTTTTGTGTTTGTTTGTTTTTTAATCAGATACCTCTTTATTTGTGCTAGCATTTTCTAGGGACTTTGAGGAAAGATAAAAACATTAGAATCAGATTTTAATCTATTTGGAAATTTAAGTCAGGCATTCATTAAGGACTGTTACAATTTCAGTCGTCACATCAATTCACAAAGAGTATCCATCACTGTCCTGGTTAATTTAAACCAAAACCTGCTGAATTCCCATGCAGTGTTTGGCAACAGAGGAGTAGACATGAAGGGGAATAAACCCCACTGGCAGCACCTAGGAAGCATAAGGATCCATGCACAGGCTGACTTAACAGATATAGAAAAGAACAAAGTATTCATGCTTTAAGACTTCCAGTGAAATTTAAATCAGCAAAAATGTGGCTAATTAATTTAAAGCCATGGCAGAGGCTTGCTTGTAAAGCTAATACATTTTGTATAAATTTTCTACTGCCTGGTCATTCAAAGAACATAATTTTCTCAGAATGAGACAGTAAATCTGGAAAAGTCAGCAGAACAAATCTCTTAGAGACAAAAGGGACAGCTTGGAAAAAACAAGCCAGTTCTGATCAGGATTGGCAGTTTTCTCCTGGCCCTTGCAGTTAAATTATAATTAATATTCCACCCCTTTGTATACTAGTGTGTGCTAGCTAAAGCCTTGCTTAGTATCATGTTTTTCCCTACTGTGAAATTCATAATTATAATACATGGAATATTCAAATAGTACTCCTCAATGTACGTAAGCTTTCATTTGCAATAGTGTGGGGTAAAATCTAATGTCTTCAGGGAAACTTCTATAGGCATCATTACTGATGTTCACTTCCATTTACCAAAGTCCCTTACAAACATGAAACAGGTCACTGTTGACATATTTTTTCCTTGCAACACCATTTATGAAATTCCTGTCATTTTCACTATAATATACATACAATAATATAATAATAATATAAAGTTCAGGTTCCAATAGCCAGACAACTGCACATCTGATGGCTGAAAACAAATTGCTGCAGCACATGAATCATACTATTTTTTTTACACGATTACTTATTACAAGTCATCTAAAAGTTATGTGACAGAAAACACTTAGTATAATAGAGAAATTAAATTTTAAAGTCAGTTTTACTCTTAAGCATGGCATCAACAGAGAAGTTTTGTGAGAAACAGCACAGAGAATTTAACGGGGCAGCAGTGGTGTATGAAACAGATTAGGGAAGCAAGCAGTGATTACTTTTGGCAGCTTACATACTTGAGGTCGCACCTACAGGGGCTCATAACTTAGCTAGATGTGAAACAGATAGAAGTTTGCTCTATTGTTGGCCTGTTGTTTAGCAATGCCACATTAATTCAGTCAAAGTATTGCAATATGTACATATAATAGCTATGCCACTAAGGCTTATATACAAACAAGTTGTTTAGAGTTTCTTTTATGAACTGCAGTTTGCAATGGTTTTCAAGTCATCCGTAAATTTTACTTCAGTCAAAATGAAAGATAGATGGTTTTAACACACAATAAATTAATTTTAAGATCAAATTTGATACAAGATGCTTCAATCATGTCATGGCTACCCATTTAAAAGATCACAAATGAATTCTCAAAAGCTCAAAAATCCCACAACCCTCCCTCTGCACTCCCTGCCCTTCCTCCACCCAAACCATAAATTCAGGAAAGAAGAGATGTTTACATAATCACCTCTTTCCACTCTTGCTCTTCTCAAATATCTGCAGGTTCTTTCAAATATTTCTCTTTCAAAATTTACATAGAATCATAGAAAAATTCTCAGTTGAAATAACCTCAGGAGGTCTCTGGATCAACATTCTGCTTCAGAGCTGGGCTAGCTCTTAAATTAGACCAGGATGCTCAGGTTTTCATCCTGTCAGGTCTTGGAAATCTCCAAGAACAAGACTGCACAACCACTCTGGGCAGCCTATTGCAATTTATCACTATACCACCCTGAAAAGGTTTTTCCTTACATCCAGTTGTACTATCTCTGCCTGGAATGAATTAATTCACACTGCAGTTGCCCATATAATGCTGTGGTTCAGATTTGTGATTGAAACTGTATTGATAAAACACTAATTTTCTCCTGAAGAGTGCTTGGACAGCTTCAAGGCCTTCTCTCTTCCACTCATCAAGCAGCCTGGGAGGGACCAAAAAGCCTCCTTTCTTTACCTTCTTCCTAGGGAAAGAACTTTGCACTTGTCCTTGTTCAATTTACAAGGTTCTTGCTGACCTATCCTCCCATCTTGCCTATGTCTGACTGGTTGCCCTCCTCTCATCAGCTGCCTTTGAATCCTTCCACCTCCTGCTCCCAGTCTTTGGTGAGAGACATTAGAAGTACAAGTCAGCTTCCAGAAAGTAGCATGAGCCCCATACCATTTATGATTAATGGATGGTCTGAGCCGAACGACCCAACGCATTTCCAATTTATCTTTCTTATGTCCATTCATGCAGAATAAAATAAAAAATTAAATTTTAGGAATATCTTTCCCTCTCATTTCTACCATCTTGCAGAGATGTATATAAAATTTAGGTCCTTAGATTCTACTACAGTTTGCTCACAAGTCATATTGTAATTATAAGCTTTTTTTTTTTTTTCTGCAAAAGGATAATGATGAAATGTCTAAATATCAGACATGGAAAGACTTTCTCAATCATAGAAAAAAAAGAGATCTATTTTATTTCATGAAAAAGGAAGGAGAGAACACCATTTCAGGATGGTAAATAAATTACAAAATATCAGCTTCCCATCTGCAAACTAGAAGCCAAAAATCACAGAAGTGGAGAAGACATATCTTGATGGTTTAATGGAGAAACATATGACTTTTAGGAGCCACTTACACATTACATCTGTTATAGAAATATGCACTATATAATTTCTCCCAACTAATTTCAATCTAATTGTTAATACAAATTTATTTTCAAATTAATCTGATTCTGAACTATGAAGATTTTATTGCAGCTTAGTAAATGCTGCAATAATACAGCAATGTAACAAACTGTTAGCTAGTAACAAGATACCATGGATATATAGGCTTACATGAAAACACCAGAACCACCAGATTCTGAAAAGTGCATACTTTTCCTGAACCAACAAAGTATGCAAGGCAAAGTCCAAACTAAAGCAATGTAAAACAGCACATGTTTCACCTGCTCTGGGATAATGTTCAGTACCTGGCAGAATCAAGAAAACTACTTTTCCAAAAATTAAAACATAGGCTGGATATTCAAAGGACTGTAGGAAATTAAAAGGGACTATGAAACAAACAAAAAAAAACCCCATGCAATACAATATTACCCTGTGCAGAAATGAGAATTTTGAGATATTTAGACATTACAAAACAATTAAAACATAGCATGTGTAAGTGATAAATTACCACTTGCATGGTCTAAGCTGAAGTTACTGGACAACTAACCATGGTAACAATGATAAAGGTAGCAAGTATAACAAAATTAAAGACCTGTAAACAGAACCATCTAATTCAGTACCTTAAAGAGAGAAGAGGTTAAATCTTTTGCAATTATTTAGTGTGAATAACGCACACATGGAAAAAAAATGCACAAATAAAAAAAGAGCATATTGAATCAACAGCCAAATTCAATTTGATTAAGTAAAAGTTAGAAATCATGATTTTACAACTTTCAGTATTTAAGCTACAATTTCTGCATAGCACTGTACTATGTTGTGTCTATGAATTCATTCAACTACTAATTGCAGGTTTTGAACCACCTGTTTTCTCAAACTTAAAGAAACAAAACTCAAGGCCCTCATAAGTTAATATGTCTAAAACAGATTTTGCTCTGAAGTCAACGATTCTAATCTCTTTCTTAGCCTAATACATTTCCAGGCAAAACACCCCAAGTTTTGATTCATATGACAACAAGAACTTCAGCAACAACACATAAAAAAATTATTTCTGAATGTAATTTATAGTCACATAAATACGTACTCCAATTCAGCAGCCTTTTTTTTCAGTTGAGTAATTTCTTCAATTTGAACTTGACAAAGTTGCAGAAAAGTTCCTAATTCTGATGCTTTGATTTTTTCAGTTGTGGGTAAAGTATGAAGGGTTAAGATTTCACCGTCAAGCAACTGCAAACTAGGAAGGATCTCCAACATGGAAGACCTTAGGGGGAAAAAAAATATTTTTTTAAAAAAAATCCTTACGCTAAAACACCCGTTTTATTGATACACTCATGTAACAATACAGAACACGAAGATAGTTCTCTAAATGTTTCAGTGTATTTGTCCTTATTTCATATGTTAACATAGTAACTAAAAATTTATACTTATACTAAAGAATAATATAAAGAATAAAACACAGAAGCAAGATTTCTTACTACTTCGTTGGTATAAAGAGCACTGTTGAAAAACTGACAGCAAGAAAGTCTCAAATCACTAGAGCTAGAATTTTACCTACACAAACCTTAATGTGAAAATTTGACACACTTGTGCATAGGCACCTGTAATTAATTCAGTTAGTAGGCAACAGCAAACTAAATCATAGGAATAAGATACAGTAGTGATTTTGTTGATGCATGAAAAAAATGAAATTTTAAAACTGCTAAAAATACTAAACCTTGCCAATTCTACTCCCTTTATCAATTGCATATACCACATATACTGACCTGCTATTTGGTATGCCTGACAGGAAAAAAAAAATCTACTTTTGAAATAATGAATTCCGATCAGTGAAAGGAATGAGAGCAAAGGTGAAATTCCCTTGCTATAAAAAGGACAACTGTGGCCACTGATGCAAGAAAAAATACATATGAGTAACTTACCTAATAAAACAAACAAACAAAAACATTTAATTATCATCAATGTGGTCTCGTTTATGTTACTGAGAGATGCAAACTGCTACTCCAATCTTTTTTCACATATTTCTTGTACCAGACCAAATTTGTAGAAAGTTTGAAGACTGCAAAATTATATCAACTCTCAATGTTTCCATTAACTCAGTTTTAAGTAACACGAACTCTTGAAAGAATACTAATTGCAGGCTGTAAATCCCCCTATTATGGAAAAATATTGTATTGTTTTCAAAATTTTGGAACTCCCTGACTACTCCCTGTGAAGCTAAAGGATAACTACTCAGCTCAGACAACATACACTAAGCTTAAAATCAGAGAAAGTCTCTATGACTGTATTATAGTATTCCAAAAAACAGAATAGAATATCAGTTTTTGCAAATAGGAAACTTTCCTTTTTCCTTTTCTACAGTCCATTAATGAGGGCTAAGATCATCTGAAGAACATTTGGAATAAAAATATGGGTCTAGATCAACAGTTTCTGAACACAGAGAAATTGCTAAAGCTGATGTTGAATAACAATACACCAAAACAGTGACATATCAAAGTTGATCAATGATGGAAGTTTTGTCTCTTAGAGCTGTGGGATCTCAACACTCATTTTTCCAGCTGGTTTCTCCTGGTGAAGGGCTGAGTCAATATTTCATTTAGTGAAAACTTCCTGGTGAATATTCTGTCACTTAAGAGGCTCTATTAATCATTACAGCATTGAAACATATTCCCCTAGGAGTGCTCAGACTGATCCCAGGGTTTAATTTTTAGAAAGAGATTTCTTACTACTTCACTTTTGTTGGTATTATCACTGGCTGGACATGAAAGTACAAAACCAATTGGGAAATTTTACAACTAATTCCTTTGTTGGTATCAAGGGGTTATGTAAAGTTCACTGGAACATATTGTCTGAAGTTACAGTCAATGCTGTATTCAGCAAATCCATATTTCATAGTATCCCATACTTTAAATCCTTTAGACAAATTAATCTCTTGTCTAATCATGAAAGCTCTATTGGTTTAAGCAATCTAAAGTGTCAGTTCTCATAGCTAAATTGAAATTCAGAAAGCTTTTCCCTCCAGGTTACAAGTGAAATAACACTTAGTTTTGTAAAATAGTGGGAATTCAAACAATGGGAAGGAAAATTTAATGGTCGCAGTCACTGAATTTTATGAATGAAATTACTTGCAGGACCCATGCGGTGCAAATAAATTAATAAATTAATAAATAAAAATTAAATTAAATTTAAAAAATAAAAAAAAACCAATCAAGAATGTACTTGCACAGCTATCTGTTAAACTACTCAAATACTTTTAACTAAAAGTCTGAAATAGTTGGGTTTTCTCTTTTGATTAGTAATCCTAAATTTGTACAAAAATCTTCAAATGGGGGATATAAATGTGAGGGTGGTTTTGGTTTTTTAGGCTTTAGTGTGGACAGCAGAACGAGGGCAGTGATCATACCCCATACATGGCACTAGGGAGACCATACATCAAGTATTATGTCCAATATACAAAAAATAATACAAAAAGCCTATTAATATACAATTTTACTCCTATGGCTTACAAATTGATGTAAGTACTTTTTTCAGGAATCATGGTTACTGCACATCATTTTGTATGTCAAGTTTCTTTTCTACCCTACTTATTTTTTTATATAGGACTAGCTCTTTGATTTTTTGGATTGTTATTCCAGTATTATACATCACTGAAGGGAAAGTGACAACATTACTCTCACAATTCTTTCATAATTTTAAGAGGAATTAAATTCTGACATAGAGATAAGGAATTTGAAGAAGCATAAAAACCACTGATTTTCAACTACTAAGGAAAAATCAAACATTCATCATGACCTTTTCTTTTAACAGACATTACACCTTCACTAGCTATGTGCAATGTAAACCTGTCACAGCAGCAAGACTGTTCAGATTATGTGGGAGTGTCTCTACTATTTAACTAAGATACATAAAACAATCTATTACCTGATTTTGACTTTTGATTTAGCAAATTAAAGTATTTGTTTACCTCCAGTTCTTTTCTTGGAGAAGAGGATTCCCACTCAATGACAACTCCTTTAGTTTATGGCAGCCACTAAACCATGCATGGACATCTTTAAGATCTGTAGTATAGCAGAAAGAAACCTAAGTATGTCTGAATGCAGAACCATCTTATTTCCCATAAAATCTTACATGAAAGTAAAATGTACCAATATCATGAAGTCCTAAATGCAAGACTGCTATCCATAGAGTACAGTTTTAATTAATATCTATAACATTAATGTTGGGAAAATATTTGTATAAATATAAATACATGTGAACAGTCCCATTCAAAGCAGTTTATAATTTAACTAAAAAGGTATTATTTGAATGGGGGTTTTTATTTTATTTTTTTTAGTCCAACTCACCTGACAAGAAGTTATTTTTGATATCTAGCTTTTCCAAAAATACAAATGAATTTAAAGGCACCAGGTCAGTTAATCTAAGAAAAAAACCCAGAAAATATTTTTTAAAAAGTTGAAATTTAAACAGCAGTCCATCAAAAGAAAGACACCAGAATCTTTTGCAGGTATGACAATTTACTTATTTGTATAAGAAAATGCCTATTTATCTATCCAAGATGCTAGGACTGATTACTGACATTTTAGCTTGGAAATATTTATTCATTTTCTCAGCATCTTAGCTTTTAATATTTTATCTTCAATGTTTTTTTATCTGATAAATATTTCATTCTCTTCCCTCCACTTAGTGCTGAAGATCTAAAGACTTATAAAATTTGCACAACTTAGCTGGCTGTTCTTTAGGCACCATAACTAGAATGGTGCTAATAGAAGGTCCTGATTCTGCAGAAAAAGTAAAATTTGCTTGGCTTCTTTCCTCTTTTCTCATTGCTCAGACTGCTTATCAGGTTTTTTCTCCAATCAGCACATTACTTCCTAGATCCTAAAACTAGGATAACTGTTGTCATGGATGCATTTTTCAACAGGTCAAGGTTGCACTATCCTGTAACATACTTTTAGTCTTTCCTCTGTGTTACTACTTCTGTCAGATTGTGTCAAATAGGTGCTGATTATGGAGAGAGTTATGGAACTGGTAATGGAATAGCTCTTCTTGCATTATCAGAGCTTTCCTTGAGCAATAATGCAGCAAAGCAATACTAAAGACAGGACAAAATTCTTGTTTGCAGTATTGAAGAGTAAATGTAAACAAACCAAGCTGACATTCATCTGTACAAAGGGACTAGGACTTTAAAATGTGTGTTATTGTTACTTCTAATGGAGTAAGGCTCAGTGCTATTTCTTTGCTTGCAAACTTTCATTAATGCAAGAATGAATGTTCAATGGTTTGTTCTGCTGCCAGGCTATGGCTAAATATTAACTTTCAGATTAAAGTTTATCTCGGTTTATGCCAAATATGAAAGAGACAGGAAAACGTAAAAATCAAGATGCAAAGAATCCCAACTATCAACTAAAACTAGAATGTTTAAGCACATTGTTCACTAACTATAGCTTTTTAAAATAAATACATGTTTAGGTAACATCAAGGCCCTAGCATAGCAAGAGAATTGTAACAGAAATGCCACTGTATGTGGTCAATTTTTGACTGCTAATTTTCACAGAAATTAGTATTTTCTGAGGATGTAGTGTCTTTGAAAGGGATAAATCAGAATATTTTTGTTTGAAATATGACCCTACCAAAAAAATGTAATGTACTCAAAATTGTTTAGAGACATAAATGCGTCTTCGTTGCTGAAATGTATGAATACATTGTGTTTTCAGCACAAGCTTTACAACAAAAGGCAGAGCTGAATTTTACTCTGGTGCACAAATTATGAAATAAATGTTGGTTGTGGATTACTTAATCTTACTGAAAATACAACCAAATTCAAAACAAAAAAAAATTACCACATTTAGTTGAGAAGTATTTCTATATGGCAACATAATATTTTAAGAGTAAATTCAGAGAAACAGATATAAAGACAACTGAGTACCTGCCACTACACTTCCACTTCTTTCTCTTTAAAGTTCTCATGGTTCTAGTCCTACTTAGTTCTACTTCCTTTGTGCTGTAGAAGTTTCCCATGGAATCAAATAACTATGAACAAGTATTGACCCTCTAATGTATTAAGCCTTGTATGTAGATCTGTATATAGTATTACAAATTTCAGCATTTTTCAGCATTACAAAGTTCATCATCAGTCAACAGTACATAAATATACTTAACATTTGTAGCAAATATCATCATAGATATTACTGGCTAAAAGTATGGCTGCAAAAACTGAACATTCCTGACTGCAGATTCATATATTCAGAAAACCAATGTCATATTTTGCATAAGGGACAAAAGACATTGCAGGTGTTTCATTTGTAATGAGTTCTCTGGATCTTCATCAGCATATGCTGTGGTGAATTAAAAATTGTCTCCTGGACTGTCCTTGCCTGCCACTGGCATTATGAGAGTTAAAACATTTCTCTGTCATTCTATAGCCTTCCCTTTACCGACATTCTTTGTTAATTTTTTTCCTAAGAAAATTCAAACCAGAAAGACAAAGGACATTACTGAAAACTTAATACTACTTGACCTTGTCACATTAGCCCTGGGCATAAGAGAGATATAAATTACAAAGAAGACACAAAAGTAAAAGATATTCACAAAAAAGCAAGCTATAGCTTCCTTTTTCTGCTCCCATTTAAGAAGCTACCAGAGCAGGTCAGAGATAGACTTTACGTAGTTTATGTGGCTGCATCAGAAAACAAGATCTAAGAATAGTTGCAAGCATGCATCAGAGAAAATAAAGATTGTGTTTCTGAACATGAATAACAGTTACTGTTCAATATGGTCTAAATCCTGCTGTGCAACTGCTTTTCCCCAGAAAAATTAGCACTGATGATAATAAGCAGTTAGCAAAAAGCAGGGCAAAATAACTAAAATAAATTTATCATAGATCTGTAGTCAAAGACTAGATTTCTTTTTCATTGCTTAAATTAAAGACAGTTTAGTTTGCATATTTATGCATATTTATGAGCGGCAAATACACAGAATACAGGAAATCTGTCAGGTAGCCATTTCACTTATTGAATACTCTAGTAGGAGTACTTCAATTACAATACCCATGATGCCACATACTTAGAGATAACCTTATCACCAGCAAAGAATTACTGAAAATTATTTTAAAAAATCTAGAGTGGTAAGGATAGGATGATGAAAACCACTATATATCTATAGGTTTTTTCATTAATCACTTATTTCAACATCCAAAGACATTTAGATTTATCATGATAATTCTGGAAAGCTGGTCAAATTCTCAAAATATTATGGCTTGCTCAACTCTCATATCTGAGAAATTCAGTAAAAATACAGATATATTTGAGAGAACAATGCATGCCAAGAAAGAACTTAACCAACTTTTGAGCATTTCTAATAAAAGCTTTTCAGAAATAATATGCATCTAGATGCAAAAACACAGGAGCAAAGTGTTCACAACAAATTTGACTTGGGACAAACCATTTTCCCAAAATAAAAAGAAACTTTTGAGATCACTGTATTTTTTAAAAATATTAAATTTTTATCTATCTCACTTAGGTTATCTTTGTGAAAAGCAAGAGATAGCAAAAAAAGGAATTTTGTCTTACTAGTACCACATTAAAATAGGAATGTTAGGAGGGATTTTGCCTTTTTGAAGTTGAAAAAAAAGGGCTACCTGAACAGCACATTTAGTGTCTCACTGTAAAACCTTTAAATGAAAAAGACATTACTAGTAAGCTACATAAATTAAATGTATTGTAAATATAAATGCCACATGAACTCTTAACACATATTAATAATTTAAAAATTTTACACAAGGACAAGGTTGTTTTCCCCTACACCTAAATCTTTATCCACAGCAGAAGAAAAAGGAGTATGTCCCTTTTTTAAACTAATTTAATAGTTGTGTCCTCAGCTGCTATAAAATAAAGAATGGATCTTCATAGTCCCAATTCTGCAGGAACCAAGTCAAGAGAAAATTCATCATTGCCTCTGTTCAATTGCACATCGATCAAGAATATTCTTTGTATATAAAAGTCACAATAAAATACTTAATAAAAGCAGCAGTGGTGAAATAGCTGTCTTTTTTCTATTTGAAGGAGTTAATTACTACCTGTTTTAATTCCTTTTTAGACTGCAGGTTTAAAACAATTTAAAACAACTAATTTTTGGAGTTTTACCTTTGACAATTTCAGGTTTATGATGCAGACAAAGCATCTCGGGAATAAAAGTGTCCTGTAAATTAGTGTAAGAATTTTCTTTTTACAGTACCTTACTTTCATAAATATACAGATTCATAGCATTATCATTATATTGGCTTCCTGCAATCAGTAGAGGAAATGGCACTCACTGCACACTTGGAAAAAATTCATAAAATCGCACTGGCTGTAGGATAAAAGTAAAGAAACAGTTTTTCTTTCAACAGCTTACTCCATTACATTCACTGTTTCTATGGAACATCAAGTTACTTATGCTATAGCACACACATATGGAGCTGCTTATAAGTGTACATAAAATGACTGTAACAGAGCAGGCTACTGAAATGCCAGGAATTTTGAGGCTTTTAATATGAATTTAAGGCTATCTTGTCCTGTTTGTCACAAAGATTTGACATAAGCTATAGATTTATCAAAGAAAAATGGGGAATTGTTTGGGGGCAAGATGTATACTTATTTTCAGCATATCCAGTCTGTTGATGGAAAAATATCTACTTTCTCATAGCCCAGCAAAAGGAATTCAGCAGACCAAATACTACATCTCTGCTTGGTTACTGGAACACCAGAGCAAACGCTACAATGGACATTAAGAACTGTAAGATGATGGGATAGGAAAGTGACTGAAGGTACATCCACATGGCCAGTCCAGCACAACCTAAATCCAGAGGCTGCATTCAAGCTGTTCCTGAGATGTGGTCCCCTGGAAGGCATATGAGATCTTCCAGTTTTGCAAACACTTCATTACACACAGGATAGCTGCACTGGAGGACGAAGAGGAAACTACAAAAATATAGAACCACATTATTGTGTGTTCCACAAAAAAAGCTAAACAGGACAAGGAACAAAAACCTAATTAAGAATAAGAATTAAATCAAGCAGTGTGACTCAAAATCTAATGCTTAACATGTAATGCTCTTGCTTAATCACAGGCAGAAAGCACTTTTTCCAGACTCCAGAAGAATTAATAGGGAACAAAAAATCCCAAACCCTAGAAGTCTGAGCAGGAGTTGAAGATTAGTTTCTGTAGATATTTTATTTACATCCAAGAGTCTCCATGAATAGTATTTCACTAGAGATGTTATGAAAACAATTTGAAAAGTTTTATAAAAATATAGGTTGTATATACTTAAATCATATTCAATTTCCATAAAGGACATTGCTTATGAAAACAGGACTCAGTCTTACACATCCTTTTTCCCACAGGCTCCCTGACACAATTGGCTCTGCTGAACTAAATGTCACATAGGCTGGGATTCTTCTACTCGATGTAGGCACCTACACATGAAGTGGTCATTTTGATTTTTTTACTAGTCAAAGAAGATGAACAGGCACTTTTAGGCTATGATTAGTCTCAAGGCAGGCAGCTAAAAACAGCAGATGAATCACCCTTTAGAAACATCTATTCACTAACAGGAGACTGAAGTAATTAGTTGAGAGTGTATTTCTATATATGGTATGTAGTATTCTGTTTGTTAAGCTGAGATCAGTCTTATTCAGAATAAAACAACCACAGCATAGAAAAATAATAGATATTAATTTAAAATTAATTTTCCTATTAACATACTGAAAATTCTAATAAATGCTTCATATTTTTTTTAGTAGAATTTAAATTAATAAAAAGGGGGGTGGGGAAAAAAATATTATTAATCCAGGATATCTGGTCATTCTACCTCTAAAGACGTATAGCTTATCTTAGAAAACAAACATAAAACTAATTACTGAGACCTTGAGTGCATGATCCAGTTTTATGCTGCTTGTCTCAATCCTTCTTTATTTTATACCTTTTAAACAGAACCATAAGAGTGAAAAACTAAAGCAAATATACTTGTTTTGGAGGGTATTAACATATGTATGTAAAATAAAAAACATTCTTATTTGTCCTTTCTAACTCTAGTACTTGCCCTTAACTTAGCCTTCAAAGTCTGTTTCGAATAAGCTAGCTGTGAAATATGAAGTTTGACAGACATATTCTAGAAACAATTGCTAAAGAAAGAAAGAAACCCACCATGGTTTTAATAATG
This sequence comes from Erithacus rubecula, assembly GCF_903797595.1. Classification (NCBI taxonomy): domain Eukaryota; kingdom Metazoa; phylum Chordata; class Aves; order Passeriformes; family Muscicapidae; genus Erithacus; species Erithacus rubecula. Next base: position 24,017,519 of record NC_136686.1, on the reverse strand, counting down.
CCCCAATGCTCAAGAATTATTTTCACATAACATCTAAAACAAAAAAATTAATTTACATAGTTAATGCTGTTTCAAATTTTCTTACATAGAGGTAGCCAATGTAATTACATGCCAACCACATATTTTTATTTTTAAAGAATATCCCAAAAAGATAGTAAAATTTCAGTCATATTGAGAATTATACTTTTCAGACAAGTCTTATGTTAATAAATTCTTCTGGATCAGTTCTGTAAGTAGAATAATGTTTCTTACCTATTTTGAGACAGCAAAAGAATCTGCAATAGAGGCAACCAATATAAAGAAAGTATTCTCATAGAAGAAATGCTATTGTCATCCAAATACAGCTCTCTTAAGAGAACATGATTTTCCAGTCTTGGAAGCTAAATAGAAAGGAGATGGTTATTTAAGATTAATATAAATTAGAGAAACAACAATGGAATGCTTACCAGATGCTTTTCATAAATCATTACTAAGTACAAGCAAAACTTACATTTTGGATATATGTATCATTTTCTTATTACATATGTACCAGTTGGCACACATAATCTCTATATGTCAGGTGGTAAAAACTTTTTAATGTTTTCTATCACACCAGAATGTTTTCTATCACACTAGTCAACATAAAAAATTTAAGGAAGAAAACCTCAGGAGCCCAAGAGTCACACCCTTACTATGTTATTCATGCAGTTACTTGCTGCTTATTGACAATGCTTTTCATCACATGAATTCATAGGAGAATAACTGCTAGTAAATACAATTAAGCACACAGCTAGCAAACAACTTTCCTATTTTAAATGCTGCAGCACAAAATACAAGTTTTGGAGAATCATCATACATTAATTAAGCATGATTATTATCAGGGTAATAATAATGATATTATCATTACATACAAGTAATGGTAAGAAGCAATCACTTACATGTAACAACAATTATATCATTATTACCAGCCTGTTATAATTATCTTAATATTATACCAGGACTTATAAGTAATAATAATCTTTTGTTACACAAAATCAGAATCATATAATATAAACCAAAAACTAGATGCTATAAATGAAGGAGGAACTATAATCACTGAGAGTCCAATTTTTCAAGGACTTGGGAGTAAGAAAACAATTAACTGCTAGCCATTTGTATTTTTGAAAAATCACACTCTGATAAGGGGAAAAAAAAGTCCTACTTAAGAGCATGAAACATCCCACACCAATCAAAGAGCACATGCTTAGAATGCTGAAAAATATGCCTGTTAGCAAAGATGTATGCACAACAGCCACTAAATTCAAAGCTTTTACCTCCTGGAGGTTATTGCCCTGCAACTTCAGCACTTGAAGTAGGCCACAATTCTCAATGCCTTCAACTTGTGTGAGATGATTGAAAGAGCAGTCCAGGTGAATGAGAGTAGGTACCTCACAAAGACCTTTTGTGCTGATTAACTGATTATGATCCACAATTAATTGTTGAAGATTTTTCAGTGACTCTAGACCACCTGAAAATTCAAGATTTCAGACACAATGAAATAAAAATCTCTTGCCATACAAATGCTAAGAAAAACTCAGAATTTTCTGTATATTTTCTGATGTAACAATATTTCTTCAGCATAGGGTTTAAAAATAATTACTATATTTTGACCCTATCACATATACAGTGCATATGGTTCACACATTTCTGATTCAGTTAATCAAGCAATAATAACAATTCATAATCTCTTTGGTACTTCTTTTGGAAGAGAATATTCTTTTAGTGATAAACTAAAAGTACTTACTATGCTTTAACAACTTTACAACTGCTCTGAACTCTGTGAAATGCTAACAGTCCTCTTAAAAATCATCTATATCAGGAAAAAAACCCACTATGTTTAAAAGTTAATTTTTATTATTTCATTTTTTGAAGGTTTTTTTGTTAATGTATTATCAAGGTTAGAAAAAAACTGCATTAAAACTTAGGCCAGTAACACTGCTATTATTTAAGTTAGTCTTGTTTAAATAATTATGAGAAAATATTTTTAATTAAGAAATTTATAAAGAAAATCTAGGGCCTTTAAGAACAAAGCTATAGTACTATAGCCATTCCACTCTCAACACATTTACTCCTGCCATCTACATTACAGAGCATGCAATCTCTACACAAAAGAAAGGCAAAAGAATTCCCATCAACATCTGTTTGTTTCATAGAATGTAACCCAAATCATCCTTACAACAGCAAAAATTACATTGTCTTCCCACAGTCTTACACATGCAATGGCACTGATCCATCTAACTTGCTACAGGACTGAGCAGCTTTTCTGTATCTCTGTAGTAAAAATTCCTGTGAAGGGATGTCCTTTACAAAACATATCTAAAATAAGGATTTTCTGATTTTACTTCTGTGTCATGTATTCTCAGATAATTTAGTTAATTTAGGATTATTTGAGGGAACACTTTGCCTCATCTTTGCCACCCAAAATTTCACAAGTTCCTCAAAGGAAGCTGGATGAGCTTTAAAACAGTGAATCTCTTTGTGACTATCCTCTGAAAACAGACTAGACTATTAAACAGAGATCAGTTTGCACCATGGAGTATCAAGAATACAGAAGTAGACTTAAAACTGAAAATAAATTACAAGGAGAAAACTGAAGCAAAAAATTAAATACCAAAACAGCAGTAAATTTAAAAAAAAAATTTAAAAAAAATTAAAAATGGAAAGCACTTAGTAAAAAGAATGCAATTGTCTGACATTAAAGTGATATCATCATAAATATAACACACATGTCCTATAATGTAACTTCAAAACTGCACTTTAGCAAATAAATGTACAAATCTTTAATTATTCTGAAAAATTCCAAACATGCCCATGACATCACTACCTTGATTGCAAGATCCTGATCTGTATTTTTCTTTTTTGCTTTGATAAAATTAAAAAAGGAACCAGCACCATCTAGTGGTTTCAGAAACACTTTCATGTTCTCGTGTGTTGGCTGCCAAGATTTCCTTGTAAGAGCAGCTCTTACATCTCCACTTTTCAGTTACCAGCTTAGCAGTAGTGGAAACTTAAAAAGCACTCTATGAGCCTGGAGTGGGACTTAGAAGAGAGATTGCATACACAATAAGACAAGGAGGTAAAACAGGATCTGGAAATTTTCTTCTCTGCATGCTGCAACAAAGCACCTTTTTTTTTTACTCTTGATCACCTGAATGTCATTCAGAATATTCTGGAATTATCAAATGCAGTCCAACAGAAAACACACAGAGAGAAGAACGTAATACAAACAGATGGTATTTTACTGGTTCTCCTGCCTATATGCAAAATTAAATATAAGCATAAAAGTCTTCTGCTCATTTCCACAAGATACTGTGTGATTTACATACAATGCAACAAACAAAAGTTATAGCAGCCACAGGAAAATACTTTGTTGACAAATACATGCAAGATTCAAGGAGAACTTTTACATAAGTTCTCAGCAATTTGCAAAGTGCAGCTGAAGTCTGCTAGCAAGGGACTCTCTAAGCTATTGATTCAGTTCTGAAGTCACTTCTGTGTGTGACAAAGACAACTAAGAACAGAGTGAAACCTGACAGCGAACATAAAATGAAAAAAATAACCCCAAATAAAGCCCTCAACAAAACAAAACAAAACAATTAAAAAGGTATCTGATGAAAAGAAATCCTCTCTGGGCAAAAAGAGTATATTGAAACAGCATTTATGATCATCCGTGGTTATGCATTGCTCTTCTTTGAGCTGCCGGGATTTTACTCAGCATTCTATGGGAGTATAGATACCCTACAGAAGTGTTTTCAAAGACTTGAATCAGAATGCTATTACTTTTTGTGCATGAAAAATTTTAAGCAAAACATTAATTTTCAAAATACAAACATATGCACTCAACTTCAGCGTGTTACTGTCACAATTACTTAATTTGTGATCATGTATTCTTACGAAAAAAAAGCATAATTGAGACTATTTCTCTTACTGCTATTTTTAAGAGGTTTTTGGCAACTCTAATTTTCCCTCTATTGATGCTATATTTCAATGACAGGAGAAAATAATAAAAAGAGAAATAACAGTATGCCAGAAATTTCCTACTACAAATCATTAAAACTTAAATATTATAAACATAAATAAATTTCACTGCATAGTACTGGAGTTGACAAAATTGCTAAGGGACATCCTGCAAGATTTATAGATGAGAGGGATATCCTAACTTTTTATAATCCACAAATCCATTTTTATGCATTCTGTGCATCTACTTAATATGTTATGATATGAAATAAATCCTGTATTATGCAGCTGTTTTAACCTAAAATCCTCAAAGCAATTCCAGAGAGGGAAAAAATCCCACATTTGAAGATTTGTGCGAACATTTATTTACCCACATGAATTTATTAGACTCAGTAACTGTAGCAGTTCACTGTACAAAAGAGAAAGTACTGGAGGATTTTACTCCACTTGGGGTATATGAAGTTCCAACACTCCATACCAATGCCACATTCTTAGTGTCATCCACTAAAACAATGTCATTCTTACAGTAATCTTGCAGACATTTTTATCAAATGAGATCAATCTGAATAAGAATCTTATCAAAGACTATTTGCCACAACCACACAGATTAAACTTTTTAACCATTTTATTATACTGTTCTTCATTTGAGTACTGATATGCTTTTACAGATAACATTGATTTCTCAACACTTTTATTCTCACATATTAAAAATTTTCTTCATGAGTACTAACATTTATACATATTAGCAAAAAATATTGATAGTATCTTCATCAAAATCTCTACATCTATAGATTTTTTTAAGCTTTCCCATTTTTGCACCCTTGCTGTTTATCACAGAACTGTATTTTCCATGTTCACAGGGTTAATTAACAGTCTTAACAGTGGAACTACTTCTTATTTACAAGTCTTACGTGAATGTGTTTTGTCTATGAGCTTAATAATTGTTTTTAATTATTTTCCTACTGTCCAGCAGACTCGAGACAGGCAATACAATTTCTACATAACTACTTACTGTGCCAGTCAGGAACACCCTGGAATTCCCTGCAGCTGCATAGTTAGGCTAGCTTTGCTTTCATTATGTCTGTAGATAAGCTGAACTCAGGCTACTCACATATTCCAGCTAATTTAGTGAAGATAATATTAGTGGCCATTTCAGAAAGATTTTAATTCTCTCTGACTGACAAGAGTTACATGGCCTGCTAGATGGAATACACAGCAGCAGCTAAGTCATGCTTTAAGATGCAGGTTTTTTCCAAAGTCTGTCTCCTTGGGCTTAGCAGTTGACTGGCTCTAAATCCAAGGGATGTATAATTCTGAATATAAGCTGCAAAACTATTGTTATGCAAATTTGCATAATTTTCTTACCAATTCGAGTGATTCTATTGTAGGAAAGTTCAAGATTTTGGATATTTTTGCATCCATCTAAGCCACAAACTGATGAAAGACGGTTCTTACTCAGAATGAGAATACAGAGATTTTCCAGATCTGCACAGTCAACTACCTGAATGTCATTCTCCTGCAATAAAATAAAATGAGAATATTAAATAGTATCTGATATTAAGTAGTAGAACTAAGTAAAAATATAGCAGATTGCCTTCATTGTTTTTTATCATAAATGTATTTTTATCATAAATTCTTAGTTAGGAGTAAGGGCATCTCTATTTTTCCATTAGGAAAAAAAATCACGAGTACTAGAAATGACCTTTTGTGTTCTGCTGCAATAGAGTAAGTATATATCTTGAACTTCATTCTGGCTCTGAAAATGCTCAAAGTTGAAACAAAAAAAGCATAAAAAGAAATTAAGAACAGAACAGTCTCTTCCATATATGTTTTCCTACCTCCTGAAACCCTGGGAAACTGAACTAAAAACTGCATAGAAACATCATATTTACTAGATGCTAATGAAGAAAGCTGTAATTTTGCTGGAATCCTATTTACTAATAGCAAAAGTCTGCATTTATAGATACTTTGGCCACAAACATTAACACTATTCTATGCTAATACTCTTCCTCCAATGGATCCTTATATTTAAACATTCCCTTCTCCAGATCATTATAATAATTCTTCCTCAGATTTCTCTTTCACTATTTGCTGTGCTTGGTCTTTTCATCTGGAACATTTTGTTGTTAAAACACATTAAATTAAAAATGTGAGCAAAGTTGTTTCATGTAAATTGCCAAGTTCTGGAACAAAGATGTAATACAGAGAAAAAGTTTTCTTTAGTCGTTAGGCTCATTTAATACATTGGCCAGTAGCAAATACCTAATCACTAGACCTCTAGTATAATTCACAATAAGTACTATTCCTTGTGCATATATGTTACTAATTTTAATTAATATTCAAGGTGTACAAAGGACACTTCCGTCTACCTATTTTTGCTCAAGCTGAGCACCTGCTACGGTGAACAGCATTTGTCTACACATCAATCAGAGACTGAGGTAATGAAGATCTATACTAATGTTAATCTTTGATATTTTCTCAGTATTGGTTGAATCATTTGCAGCATGTTGTATTATGCTATTTGTACTGTAAATCTGCTGGTATAACTTTGTTCACATTTGGGAGTATTTTGTTGCTTTTCCTATGCTCTTAAGGCTAAAAGTTATATATTCAGTTGTACATAACTACATAATCAACTAAGGAGCAAAAATGGCAGTTGTCCTCATTTTATAACAGAGAATCAAATATGCTTGGTACCTCCACATTGATATACTTCAGGTCTTTGCAGCTACTTAGTCCTTCCAGTGCAACCAGTCCACAGCGCCTCAAAGTCAAAACTCGAAGATTTGAACACTCAGATAAGGTTGAGAGGCTACAAGCTGGCAAATCTTCGAGAGTAAGCGTTGTGACCTACATGCATTTATTGATAAATAAAACCAATGTTTTGTATATTGAACATTCATTGCACAACATCATATATGGTAATTTTCTTTAAGATGAAAAGGAGAACGAAACTATAATCTAGTAGCATCTTATAAAATGCAACCAACGAATGATAATCTTTTCATATAGAAAAGAATGGCAATGATAGGTTTGATTTGCTCAATGGGAGAAGCTAACATGAAAACGATAGTCACAGTACTGTAAAAAATGAGTGTAGAAAAGACAAAAATATTTCAGACTAGAAGTGTGTGTAGCCTAGTAGGCCATCCTCAGAATGGATATCAAGATGAGACCACAGAGCAAGCACACAATGATAAGTTAATAAGTGTTAAGTAAAATAAGTCCAAGCAACCAGGAGATGTCCTTTATGGCAAAACACTATCTATAAGCATATCAGTAACATCTTGTTTCTAGAAGAGACTGTTCTTCTCAAAATTCTGAAGGGGCTAGTTGAGCAGGAGCTGAAATGTGGGCCTTTATACAAAGGCAAAACTTTGTTAATTTAGCAGAAAGTAAGAGTTCTTGCCTTTAAAGTGTTATTAGTTATTAATCATCTGAAGACCAATACCCCACCAGTCTGCTCCACAACACTCACAGGAATTCAAAAGTCATTATCATTGCCCTTATTCTGCACCTGGGCATAGGAACTCTCACAATATCTATTTCCTGTTCAACAATAAACAGCATTCTGTCAACATTCCAAAACAGAAAAAAAGCCAAAAAAAGGTGATACGTTTGTCTCCCCATTTCATTCTCAAACTTTCATATAGCTACCTGTTGCAAGGTCCTCCAAGGGCCACTATGAATTATCTTTTCTGTACTTAGTGGAGGCATCTTGATAACTGAACTTTTCCTTAGTAGTTTTCTTATAGTTGCTTGTTTTCCTTGGATTTCTTCATATATTTTAGACCAAGATTTGCATGTGTTCATCCAGTTTATTCTCTTCTTTTCAATATCATCAGGAAAAATTACTTTACTAGAAGAATCTGCCACATCTTGGCTACTGTCCCAGGTGTGTCTGACTTCTTCATTAGCACTTTCCATCAGAAATAAAGTTTTCTTCATAGTTTCATACTGAGAAAATCGATCTTTAATTTCTCTGTTATTAGCATTTGGCTGGACTTTTGGTGGGCTGCTGCATATGCAGTTGCGCAAGCAGCATATGCAGTTTGCCTTATTTTCTACCATGTCATTAGCACCAAAGTTAAGAGGTTCACCCTTTGAAATATGACCATTTGAAGCTTTATCAAGATAACTTGTTAGTGAGTACTTTTCTTCTACTTGTGTTACTGAATTAATGTATAAGTTCTCATTATTCACTTGAGAAGAGTGTTCCTCCTCAGAGCCCAGCATACTTGGTGTCAAATTTCTTTCTGCTGTAATCATCCTATTATTTGTTTCATCCATCATTTCAGCATGTTTTTCTTTTGGTTCCTCTACTTGTTTATTTAGTTCCTCCTTCTCTTCTCTTATTACTTTCATATTTTCTGTCTTATGATCCTTTTTTATGTTTTCTATGCTATTTTCTACATTTTCACTCATCACAGCTTCTACTCTTTTTTGTTCTATTTCTTCTTCTCTTCTTATTTGCAGTTGTTTTTCTCTTTCCAATCTCAGGCTTTCTTTCTTTTTCTCATATTCCTCACACCTCCTCAACTGTTCCAAATATTCTTGTCTTTCAAGTTCTTCTTGTCTTTTTCTTTCCTCTTTTCTCTTTAATCTGTTTTCTTCCATTTGCCTGTTCAGTTTTTCCTCTCTTTGCTCCATTTCTCTTTCTATTTCCTCTAGTATTTTCTGCTTCTTTCTCATTTCATATTTCCATTGTTTTAAAATGGGAGCATATTTTTTACGGACTAAAAATGCTCTAAATCTAGCTTGGATTTTCACAGCTGCTATATTCTGTTGTTCAGCCAGTTGCTGTCTTTCTTTTGCTTTCTGTTCCTCCAAGGCCTTTTTCTCCGCTTCCATTTGCAACTGTAGCTTCCAGATCAATTCCTAGGCCAAAACAATTAGGATAGACTTCAACCACTTTTAAAATGGGACAGGTATTGGCACATATTTATCATTAATAAACAGAATCTAGTATAATAACTGTTCTTGTATATATTTATTCTGAAACATATAACAGCAACCTCACAGTCTTTTGACAAAATCTCATTGTACAATCTTACCTTACGTTGCTTCATTTTGTCTCTCCAAGCCTCCTCTTCTTTCCATATCTCATCTTCTATTGCAGCTTGGCGTTTCTGCACAACAAATTAACTGAAATGAATACTGTACAAAACTCAGAACAATACAAAACACCCTCTCTCCAATCTCACCCATCTTCTTGACTTTCCAACAATTCAATTTTGTGAATTCCTGAATTTAAATGAGAATGTGTGGATCAAAATAAACAACAGGACACTTGCATCAGTAATGTAGCTTTGGTAATGTACTAAAAGATGCACATCTTCAGAAAGTCAGCATCTTGAACTGACTCAAACATCTGCCACCTTCCTCTCCAAGATCTATACTACTATTGAAAACTGGTTACTAAACTACTCAAAGTACAGGAAGAAAACAGAAGCATATTTGAACAACAGCACAGACAATCTCTCTTTAATTGCACTGGTATGTACTGATAATATTAAAATCATTCAAATGGGAATTTTGCTCAGTAAAGCTAAAGAAATTTTTGTGACTGAAATTGCTTCTCAATGGAAAATGAAAGTTCAAGTCTACTTTCTCACCACCTGAAAATAAATGGCATTTCCCTCCTTGCCCAACATAACCTCAATCAAAAAAATACTCTCAATGAGACTGTAAGTTAGCAGCCAGAAAGTTAGTTCCATAAGTAACTAAAAAACAGGCTGATCCAGAACCACGTAACCCCTAGTGGAACCAAGATATATCAACCAGATCAATTATGGAGGATCTGAAGGAAGTAGTTGAAAGAAATCACTTTCAACTTGGAACATGAAGTCTCCCAGATGTCTAAGCACTGTTTTTCATGGGCATTCAGAAGCATGCTGTTCAGAAAACAGATCAGGCATCTAGATCCTTCTGCAATGTGGAAAGCTAGATTTTACTTCTCACCTCAAAAGAGCGTTCCTGCAACAGCAGTATCAAAGAGCCTAAACGTGGCCATGCACTTCTTTCTCTAGAGAAAGCCACCCTATATCCAAAAATGATTTGTGACAGCAAAAAGTCAAGAAGGCCTCTTAGTTTTTCTGACCTTTTGAAAACAGAGCTATAGTGAACACTGAACTGGCCTTCAGAGATCAAAGGCCTTTTCATTTACTAAGCCCTTCCTTACCATTTGTGGCTTGAATTACCTTGCTGGTGCCAAGGTCCCCACCTCTTCAGAAAGCCACAAATTAGTTAACTGAAAATGTAGTGTTAATGCACCTTTCAAAACACACTTATTAAGGCTAAATAATAAAATTCTGTGGCTTCACAAGTACTGAGAGTTACATTTCTTCATGTTCTTACACTCCTTTATCCTTTATGATGCTCCATCCAATATAGCCAAATATGACTAGATAGTCTGAGAGTGCAACTAGTCAGTGTGTTGAGTCATCATCTGTTGTGGCAGAACTCAGTAGATGAAGCCTGATTAAATTTCACAGATATCCCAAAGATAGGAAAACCAAGGATTGTAACTTTTACCTAGATGAAGAACAACACCAGCATTGCTGAAATGAATAATTTTGGTTCTGATTACTTCCATTAAGATTTTAACATTGAAATGTGAAATTAGGTGGGAGTTCCAATCTAGCTAAGTATTTTCTATTAGGGCACAGTAACCAGTTTTCATTTGTGATTAATTTCAGCATGACTCTCATTTCTGGTACTTTGACTGTTTTCATAATATAAAAACTTTGTAAAGGCAAAGCTTGAGGAATAATTGAAAATTTTGCATAGCAAATTCACTCGCTACTGATTAAACAGTAAAACATAAAAATCAATGGACTATACTTAAATATGTTTCACAGCTCACTGGCAACACAAGTAGACAGTTTAGGACAGTCATACAGTTTAAGATAGTAGTCTCTTTTTCACATTAGAGCTTGAAATCAGGTTGTCTTGACTGGAACATATTGACTTAATATCATTCATTACCTTATAAAGGAGATCTAACTTTATGCTTTCAGTCTCAAATTGCTCCAGATGCTGCAACTTTCTTGCATGTTCCTCTTCATTCTTTCTTTCCCATGACTCTCTCTCAGCTTTCCACTTTTTCATCTTCTCATCTTCAAGCTCAAATGTTGGTCTACACTCTTCTTCTGCTTCACAATGTGCAAGACTTATGTTCATTTCAAGACCAGCTATTAATCAAACAAGAAAACATTTAAATTAATTTCCTAATAAGCACTGGGGAACACTAAACAGTCTTAAGGTATTTCACAAGAAAAAGATCCTATGTTGATACAGCCAGCAATATATATCTGATTTCTATATATATTATATAATATATACAGGAAATCAGAACTACAGCACAAGTGCTTGCCATCAGAGAAGTTTTATTATTATACTGAGCACTTCATGACTCTGCAACTACTATGCTTATTCTAAAAATGTACAATGCAGGATTGCAGAGGGTGTATTCTGTAGCTGTTAGTGGGGCCTTTAGCACTGATATGCTCCAGATCAACTCATCCAAAGGCCTTGGGAAAGGAACATTACCAGCCAATGTGTCTACAAAAATACAAACCAAACAAACTAAAAAAAACACAAAAAGAACCCCAACCAAACAAAAAACCAACACCAAAAAAAAAAAAAACCCAACAGTAACAACCAAAAAAAACCACCCCAAAACCACCAAAAATCCCCCCACCAAAAAAAACCCCAAACAAATAAAAAAAAAGTTGTGATCAAAGTAAAACCTGCTTAGTGCCTCTGAGCAGCTTTCATTGCTGAGTGGTATTTTTGGATACTAATTTCTATGATGATTTTGTGATCTTGAAATGAGATAAAAGTAGATGTGTACACTTATGTCCAATTCATCAAGTATCAAGCCCTGTTCCATACTGCAATGTGAAATTCTTTAAAAAGAATGCCGTGCTACTCACGACAACAGAAAAGCAGGAAAGAGTGATATATTCAAGATCAACTCAACCATATGAATTATGTGCTTGCTTACCTGTAAGAAAGTGGTCATTAGTGTCCACTTCACCACTGATGGACTGTCCATAACCAGGTGTTCCAGCAAGCTTCAAGTCTTCATTTTCAACTTCAAGCAGTATCTAACATAGTTGAAAATTTTTATTAAAAAACAAGAAAGAAAATTGAAAAGCAGAACATTGTAAAAATCTTCCAGAACAAGGATGAGCTTTTAGCCATATGACAAGTACAACAATGTGAAACTTACTACTAACTGGAATCCTTACACATTGAATAATGCAAACATATCAGTCAAAATATTGTTTCCCAGAGTAATAAATATTGTAATATTTATCAAAATACATAATATTTCAATGTATTTTTAAAATATATTTAATATTTTGACTTAGAAAAATGAATGTCTTGCATTTGAGGTTTATTTTACTTTCTGTGAAACCAAGCAGTATATGCATGAATATTGTTATGCACACTGGGGAAGAACCAGTTACAGAGCAAATTTTTAAGAAGGCTATTTCAAAATAATGTAATGGGCACAAGGATTGCTATATTTATTTCATTGTTCTTTACTGGCAAGTAATCTATTCCTCCTCATTTATCATCTGTTCATCACATGCTTTGTGCCTATATTAATATTTGTAATGCAGTTGAAGTCACATGAAGTAATTGTGCTGTTTTAAACAATGGTCTTCTGAGAACAAAAAAAATCATGTTTGCAAGAGTGCTCACTAATAAAAGCCAGGCAGAAAATTAAAAGTGACTAAATTAAATACAGTTTTATATTTTTCTAAGAAAACTTCAGTGAGTTATTAGTCAAATTCTGTGAAAATATAGAAGCACTCTTGTTCATAACTCTTGATTTTTCTTTGAAAAGCACAGAGATTACTATGTTTATATTTCCTGCAAAATTATGGAATATATTAAGAGCAAGATTAATAGTAGTCTATCTTCCTGATCATCATAAAAAATAAGATTAGAGAAGCTTAAAAGTGCTATCATAATATTAAGATAATATTCTGCAAACAATTAGAACTAAAGGATTATTCAGTTTTGTTTAATTTTGTTGATTTTTGTGCTCAATATCTCATAATTTATTTCAAATTTGAATGTTTATAGACATGGTCTATTACAGCTGATGTCCTAATTCCAAAGAATTTTATATGGAAACTCATCTTAATAGCTTACGGATAGCCTGACAGAAAAAAAAACTGAACACATGTATAGGTCTCCTTAGGAAGCCACTAAAGCAAGTTCAAATTATCTAGAATATTTAATAGAATTTTCTTCACTATAAACATTGTATAAATAAAAAATACCTTTTCATTAAATTGTTTTGAATCTTCATTTGATTCAGAAGGATGGGAAGAAACTATTCCATAAATGTCACCTAAAGAAATAAAAATTAGTTCACAGAGAAAAAATCCCTTACCAGTGCTCACTTTTTCATCTACAATGTTTACCTAGTCCATTTGTTTAAACTAAAACAAAGGGGATTTTTTTTTCCTTTCCTTCTCTCCTAGTTTTACTTAAAAATGTATGGGAATTATTTATCCACATTAAAAGCAGAAAATGTGTGCAATAGAATCATGAAACACAACAGAACATTTTCTGTGCAGAAGAATACAGTAGCACTGCTATCAGATAAAACAATGAAAAAGAGTAAGATTGCATTACAAAAAAATTATAAATAAGGATGTTCCTCAGATATCAAAATTTGTAGTCAATGTTGAACAGCACCAGCTCACTGACATACAAACTATGAGCTTGGCTTCAGTCACATAGATGACAGAATTTTTTTTTTTGGGGCATCTCTCAAGACAAACTTTAAACATATCCTATGAGAGTCAATTGTATCTGAACTCTATTTCAGCTCCTACTGACTTCATTTTAGATTTTCATGGAGAGTCTGGCCTGAGCTCTGTCTCAGAGAGTAATCTCACCTTGCCTTCTTCAACTTTAGATGAGTCTTTAGAAGTTTAATTTCTGCTCAGATGTTACTTCAAGAAGATAGCAATATTCCTAGAGATTTTCATCATGCATTCAGAAGCTGAATGGAATAGATTTCACTGCTTCTACTTAAAAGTTTCCATTATTTTACTGATGTGTGTTGGTCTAACTTCCACTGGCAATATGAGGTGTACAGACATTTCAACTGTGACTAATGCTTACTTGTACTTTGCTCACCTTCCAAGTCCTGCAGTATAAACCTTTCAGCATCTTGATTGCTGCTCTTGATAAAGTTTAAATAGGAGAGAACTGATTCTGGTAAGTCATCTGAAACCTACAAAAAAACCAACCTTTGACATATATTCCACATTTTCGTCTCACAATCTTGAAAATAGGTAAATGTTTGACATAATAGAATAAAGAGTTGTTTTGGCTTCTCTTATAAAGCAGTGAGAGGTGATAGATGGAGATTTAGCAGCAATTTCCACCAACTTTTTTTAAATTCCTACACTCCTCTTGTTGACTTATCACCCAGTGAACAATTAATAATTCTAATTTTAATTGCATTCTAATCAAATTTTAGTAATGTATGTTGCACCAGCTCCAAAAAAACTATCCATCTTAATTTCAATAAATTATACTTTCTATTCAAAAGATTGTCTTTAATGTCAAAATTTTGGGAAAATGATCTGCCTTCTCTCAGATGTGCAAATTGTGATAGATACTGGTGAAATTCACTATGTGAGTGCATACATACTTATCACGAATGCCTTTGTCTATGTCATATGAAACATGATTTATGATCAATATTATCTAGCCTCATATGCTACAAACTAATCCCTTTCCTATGAATCTGAAAGATTAAAATTGCAGAAAATAACCCAAATAACTGATTTTATTTCAAAGGAAAGAAATAAGAAATTATTCCCAAAATAAGAAGTCATCCAAGAAAGAGGATTTGAAGAACCTATTTATATGAAATTAGGATCTGGAAATCTTATAAGAAATCTCTTAATCCAGTCTCTTGTATGATTAAAATACAGATTTCAGTGAAGAATTATCAGTTTATTCATCCAGATTTAATCTACCTCATAAAATCTTCCAGCTTCAGAGGATGCTAAACAAAATCTCCAGGTCTGATCTTCTCAAGCAGAATGCTGATAGTCATCTCTCTTATTGTCTTGTCACCACTGGAGGTTACACTTTTCATGAAGCAATATTACCAAGACTACTTTTCAGAAGAAATCCTCAGGTTAGGTGTGTTCACTCATCAAATGGGCTTTCCAATGCCAACACTACTTTTGTACTTTTTGTACTTCTGCACTGCAGAAGCAGCTTTAGCTCACTGCATACTTACTGTGTCACTGTCACTCGAGGGGTCATCTGGTACCTCTGAGACAAGATCATCTGTTCCAAACGAAGAAACACTGATTCTGTCTAATTCCATTTCTACTTGTTTTTCAATTTCTTCAATATCTTCTGACATTCTACTTCCCACAGTGTTTTACCTGTTTTGAAAGCTACAGCAAAAAAGAATACCTTTCAACAGAGCATGACCCAAAATGAAGAGAGTCCTCATTTAACCTGAGTTCATTCAGATGTATTTATTGAACAGTTGGCTTAAAACATGAAAACCTCATTCCATATCAACAAGCAAGAAATAAGAAAAACTTTTTATTGTGATAGGAGAATCCTCCTGAGAATATCCCTTAGAGTTTTGCAAATATAATTAAATTTCAATACTGAAAATCTCCACCTGCCCTCTACTTCCTCACAAAGATTTTTTTTTCCTAGCCCGAGTAGCTACAAAGGAAAAACAAACAAACAAACAAACAAACATTTGAACAATAAATAAATATCAACAATTACAAAATCAGGCTCAGATATAGGAAGCACTCGATGAAGTTTTAATGATACAGAGAAAGCAATGAGAAATCATGTAACAGAGAGAAGTAAAAAACTTGTGGATGGATGCAAGCAGGGGGAAACCGCGCACACACAGCGCATTTCTGCCGGGAAGGCGGGAAGCAGATCCAGGCTGAGAGGAAACTACACCTCCCGAAAGGCACCGCGCCCAGAGGAAGCACCGCCCACCCTTGCTTCCTGACAGGTCCGCAGCACCGCCCCTTTGCATGCTGGGAGTTGTAGTCCACTGCTCAGAGTGCCCGCAGTCCTCCGGTCCCCCCATCTACTTCATGAGCCCACTCACTTGTAGTTCAGTCAAGTTCCTCACGGAGCCTCCGCCTTTCTGGCCGCCTCTGGAGACAGGCCTCCCCTGTGCCCTGAAATTCCGCGTCTGCCAACAGCGAACGGTGGGGAGCTGCAGAGAGGGAACGAGAACCCCGCACCGCGCTGCTACCGCGGGAGAGTCACCACGGCAACGGTAAACAGTGGCTCGGACGGGCAGCGAGAGGAGCCAAACTTCGTGAGGAGTTGTCGTTTCGCGTTCTTGGGGTGTTAGGCAGTGCCCCCCGCGTGAGACGGTGCGCCTCGCTCCACCTTTTTTCGTGGGTTGTTTTTTTTATTTGTTTGTTTGCTTGGTTTTTTGTTTGGTTTTTTTTCTGTTTTTTTGTTTTTGTTTTTTTGTATTGGGGTTTTGTTTTTTTGTTTGTTTGTGAGGGTATTTTTATTTTGGTTTTGGTTTGTGTTTGGGATTTTTTTTTTGAAGTCATAGACTGGAATTTAGTGTTCACAATAAATTGCAAAAAATATTTAACTGGGGGAAGAATGTAATTAAAAGCATACCGAAACCACAGATTAAAACACTGAGTGTTTGCTTCCATTCTTGTTTGCCCAGAGAACTCCAGAGTAAAGAAAAATGAAAACACACGGAAAATTCCTTCTGCCTTCCCATTCTGGGGCTCGGTCATGGCTCAGAAGGGCTGGCTGGCTCTGGGGCTGGGGCTGGACTCTGGCACAGCCTCACAAGGGCAGGGGACCAGTGGCTCAGCCTGGGTCTGCCAGTGCTGCAGGTAGGACAAAATTAATAGGAGTTTAAAAAAATTGTGAGAGAAAGGTAAATACAAATACAAATTCATAGAGTCATAGAATGGTTTGGGTTGGAAGGAACCTTCAACATCATCTCTTCCCAACGATCTGCCATGGGCAGGAACAACTTCCACTAGACCAGGTTTCTCAGTGCCCCATTCAGTCTGGATGGTGAAGTCTGTAAATAAAAAGTCTTTCTGAATTCTTCAAAGAGAAACCAGAGTGCAAGAATTGAATTAAAACCTTTGAATGAATTGAAGTATATTAAGCCACTGGTACACAGCATAAACGTGTAAGTTTAGGTTTTAGAATAAGCTAGCAAGGAAGAATAAGTCCTAAGTGCTTTAAAAAAATGAAGGTTTTGCATACCAATGTAGAAGCATGAGTTCTAGTAAAGGTTGAAAAACGTAGTCCTAGATACTAGTGTTTCTGTAAAGACTCCAGAACATAATTTTAGACATAATAAGACTGTAGTAAGAGTATTGCTTAATGTTTCTTAATGAAACAAGATAGACCATATGCTTAGTTTATATATAAACTGGCTTGCTAAGAAACTAAAATTCTAATACGTTAAAAAGAAATGGTTTGAGTTTGTGTTTTTAGCTTGTTAAGTAATTTGTGTATAAAAATCTATGCACTGGGGAGAGATTTGCTTTGCTTTTATTCCTGCTCTCCTGGTTTTCTTCTCTCCTCATCATCTCCAAGACAGGAGCTGCCACAGCAACACCAGCCCTGCTGGAACCTCCCTGCTGGAACGGGAGCTGCTCCTACCTCTGACTGAGGCTTTGCTTCTAATTGAAACTCCATATCAAAAAACTTGAGCACGGGCTTTAACGCTTGTGACTCTTTGCCTTTCAAGACTAATGTGCCTTTGCAATAAACTACTTTATAGCAACAGATAGCTGCTCAGTTCGTTAAAGAAAATAACCACAACCCAACACCGGGCCTTGAACACAGGGATGGGGCACCCACAGTCTTCTCTGGGCAACCTGTTTTCACAACTCACCACTCTTGGTGGTGTAAAGAATTTCCTTGTAGCATCTAATCTAAATCTCCCCTCTTCTAGTTTAAAACCTGCCCCCCTTGTCCTATCACTGTGTGTGTAAAAGTTCCTCACTGGTTATTAAAAGCTGGAGAAAATATCCAGTTACTTATAGACTTATAGACTTATAGAGACAATAGAATTCAGTCTAGGAAGAGTTAAACAGATCAGGCAGGGTGCAGATAATAACATTTTGTGTGTTTGTGGGGAGCAAATCTAACCCTGTGTCTGATGAGGAATATCAAGATGCAAAAATAGGTATACCAAAAATTAAGATCTAGAAATTTAGCTTTTGTTTAGAGAATGTGTGTTTTGGGAGCAATGGGAAGGATCTGCCAAAAATGGTAGGGGTTTTCCCATCCATTTACTGTCCTTAGAATAAGCTGAGGACCTTTCAGAAAGTTTTAAAAGAATTAAGCAAAAAATATTTGCTTCAAGGGCAACTGCTTACAGTTTTCTCACCTATGTTATTGATAAGCAGGATATTTAAATATTTAAAAAAATGGAAGCATATCCACTTGAAATCATCCCTTTTATATAGTCATGTCACTGGTGAACTTTTCAATGTGACCAACTCTTTTTTCCACTGATTGAGTGTGCAGTACATGCTTCTTTTGTAGTGGAATTATGCTGGGCACATACTGAATAAAGATCATGTCCAGCGCAAAAATTTGCAAGATAAAAGAGATGTTTCATAAAAATCATAGAAATATTTCATTTCATTTCACAAAATGAAGAATTTTCGAATCACTACTCACTCAACTGGAAGGCTAAACTTAACACTAATGCTTACCATAGCCCTAACCCTAAACATAACCCTAAACTTAACCCTAACACTAACCCTAACAATACAACCCCCATCCTTATGGGTGGTCGAGTTTAGAGAGAAGTAAGAGCAGCAGTATGGAGACCCTACTGGGACCACCTTGCCATTCATGTTACACCCTTATTGTTCCTGCAGCTGTGGGCTCTTTGACTCACTCAACACTAACACTAGCCCTAATCCTGATCCTAATGACATCTTGGGACTGTGCAGAGGCCCTCATCACCATGGGTTGCACAGATTGAAAGATGTGGATTTATCACTTGTGGCACCCTGCCCTGATGCCCTTGCAATGCCTTTTGGGTTGCCAGTGTCCCTGAAGCTGTAGGTTCTGCAGCTCTCTGAACCCTCACACAAACCCCAAGTGTAGCTTGTTGTTGCTGCTGAGATCCCCATCACAAGTGTTGGCACTGATTCCAGCTTTGTAGACTGAACAATCTTGAACCTGTGCTGTAATGAAAATTCTTCATTTCACAAATTTGGAAATGAAGGGAAAACAATTGCATATCATGGAATGACAGGAAGTGCATCAAAATGAGCCAAAACTTCCTGAAACCTGTTGCCACACAGGTAATGTTATTAATAAGAGAACTGTGCAGATTCCAGTTTTTAGGTTGAATATATAACTGTTCAGGGGGCTTTTTCTTAAAAAAATGCACCACATCACTGTTTGAATGCATTCTATTTTTGAAAATAAAAGTTCAATTACTCTTAAAAGTAGTAAAACTTCTCTAGAGAAGTTGAAAAGCCTGTTGTCTCATACAGTCTATAATTATACTAGGTGCATTATTGACCCCATTATTGACTCCACTCCACTGCAGAGCTAGTTTGAGAAGTTTACTACAGCTTTCTTCATGCAGAAGAAAAGTTTTATAATCCAGGCATTGAGGATCTTGACAGGGCAGGCTAAGCTTGTGTTTGCTGAATATTTTTTCTAAAAAATAAAATTTGGTACATATATAATGTGTTTTCTATATAAAATAAATTGTTAATGCAAAATAATTTTTGTCTGCAGAAGCTTCACATTTGTAATCTGCTTGTTTCAGCTGCTATCCTTACCATTTAGTAAGTGCACTGAAGAATAGAACAAGTGTATGCCAGGCTATGTAAATCTTGCCATAGAAATCTTCCAAAACACATGCTGCTTCCAAATGTCTTTATCAGCTTAAAATAAACAAGACCAAAACTGAAACAAATAAACAAACAAAAAAACAAACAAAAAAAACCCCCAAAAACAAAAACAAACCAGCAAAAAAACGTGTACAGTGTAACAAAGGCAATGGTGACTATACACCATCTTGATGCTTTCTACTGCTCCTATTATTTTTGTTCAATGTATCAGTGACTGTTAAAAATTCTAAAATATTACCTGGAGAAAGGAAGTTCCATTGTAATTTATAAGAGCATTTATATTTGTTTCATAATGAACTGAATATATGGTTATACTTTCAGCTGGGATCCAAAACTGAAAACAGAAGAATAAAAATAAGACAAAAAAACCAAATACAGAAGTTCTATTTAAATATCTTCAGTGGAATTTTCTAGGCAAGAAACTCTGTTTTCTTTCTTTTACTTAGAAGCTTTATTTTTATTTTTTTTTAGATGTTCTTAATTAAAAAAACAATCCTTTGCTTCTCCTCCCCTTCCCATCAGGCTCTGGGTGTCATGCTTTTGACATTTGGCTTATATTTTTTATTTGACAGAAAGAATTTCTTCAGTGTTTTTTTCTGCATATAAATAGAATTTTTCTTCTGTTTTAAATGATTAAATGATTTAAATGATTTAAAAGAATAAAAATGCCCCATCCCTGGATGTGTTCAAATCCAGGCTGGATTTCACTTGGCCTAGTGGCATGTGATCCTGCCCACGGCAGGGATGTTGAAAGTAGGGGATCTCTAATGTCCCTTGCAAACCATTTTATGGTTGCATGGTTCAATGTAAAGGACAGAAGAAGCAATGGATTTTCACAAGGTGGCAGTATTGCATTAAACTGCATGGTAGTAAGGTTTTTTTTTTTCCTCTTGAGTTTGTTTTCTCTCATTATGTGGTATGATGATCAAAATAGGAGAAAATGTATTACTATACCTACAATTCAAATATTGTTATAATTTATGCAAGTGATTTATTTCTTTCTCTTGCTGTGCAGCTTATAGATGAAGCACTGAGAAATAAATCAGCTCTATTCATCTTTTCTTTATATCATTTACCAGACTGGACTTGACAAGGTGGTAGATCCTTTAGGTGAGGATATGGCCTCTCCCTATGGATAGCCCTTTTCCCCATAATGTCTATTTTTTTTTTTTTTTTTTTGTTTCCTCAGAAAAGTATGTTTTGGGTCACATAACAACAGATGTGCTCTTAAAGAGCAGCTTGCCTTGGTTATGTGAAGAAGTGTCAGTTCCAAACTAATGGCATAGGAACCATCCAATGCAGTAATTCTGTGAGAAAGCATTTGGGCTCAAAGTATTTAAAACCACTTCTACTTTCCATATCTATGCACAAATAGTTGGAATGCAAAGGAGTAAGTGGCCAGTTGCAAAGAGGGAGGACAGCACTAAATCTTTAATTTATTGAGAAATATATATCTATCTTCCTGTAGTATCTGCATGTCTTAATAATCCTTGGCAAACAGAAAAACAAAATCTGTAAGCTTAAACTGTAATTGTTCACTGATTTCACTGTGAGTGGTTCACATTGTTCAATTGAGAATGTTCTGTTTATATGTCATATGTTATTATCATTGTCTAAATTTATGAAAATCTTCTTTCTTTCAGTGAATGTAGATGGTAATAATAACAATAATAACTATAATAATTAGAAGAATAATAATATCCTTTTATCATTCTATTATTTCCATTTTTTCAGTAATAGTGTTGCAAAGATAGTTTTTCTGGAATAAGTTGCCTAAGTGGAAGTCTCATAAAAATAAAAGGAAAATAAGTATCAGTACAAATGCACTGTGTTACAGTTTCTTCAGCCAAGAACTAGCTAGTAACATGTCTTTCTTGTATAATACTTGGCATTGGATCTGTTATTACTTTTACATCAGCCATGGGAGTCCTTGGAGTTGTGGAAATCAAATGTCTGCTAGTTACAGTAAGTGGAAAGTAGCCTTCAACTTTCTTGTAAAATGAGAGAGAATTTTGTGTGCATGAAAAATGTGATCTTGTCCTGGTGTGATTTGCACATACAAATTTGTTGATAGAAAGACATGTTTAGATAAAGTCTTGGCTCAAATGAAATCTCAACACAAGTGAAGATCTTTCCATATCACTACATGAAGGTTTCCAATGCCTAAATATTTGCAGTTTTATGCAGAAAATATTTTAACCACTGTATTTATTAGTGTAGATGTTTTTAAATACTTGGTATGTGTTGAAGAAATAAAGAAAAGACTGGTCCAGAATATTGCAACTTGAAAGCACAGATAGGTACAGTATGGCTATAATATTGAAATATCAAAGTATGATTAAAAAGCTATTACCTATGTAGACTAAACTGAAGGCTCTGTGTTTATACACAGTTCCTTCTTTTTAAAGGCACAACACTTTTATTTCTGCAAAATTGTATAGTATACATTCTTATTATCATTTTGACACCTTTTTTCCTCCATCTTTTGTTTATCCCTTCTTGAGAGATCTGTTTTAGGCTGAAGCAGAGAACTTCACTGTTGATTCATTTGTTAAGCACTACAAATATAAATTTGCACAGCAGAGTGAAGCCCAGGTGCTATAACCAGGAAACTTCCTTCTTCCCCCTGCTGCCACCTAGGAATGTAGTGTGTGCCTCACAGTTTGTAAGGTGATGAAAGAAAAACACGTGCCTCATTTCCAAATTCCGTGAAATCATCTCCATCACAGTATCTAGATACTGTGGGTGAAAATTTGTTTTCATTGGAAATAAGCAAAATCAACTATCTTTGTATTTTGTGCCTTATAGCTTGCAGGAGTTCTGAAATAGGTGTGGGACTTAGGGACCATTGTCTTTCAAACAGGAAATAAATTAATAAGAATTTTCTTCAGTGAAGCAGAGCCACTTAAAAACAGCTTTTGTTCTTCACTTGCAAGAAAATTATGGCTGTGTCTTTAATCAAAGCCCAGCGAGTTGTGTTTTGCTTGAAGTCTGCTTCTTAGACTATGATGTCACTTTCCACAGGTTTCCAGGAAAAGAAATTCTTATTTTTGTTGAAATCAGTCTAAATAATAGTCATGAAGGATTGTATGTGAGGTTCTGGAATTTTTTATTGTATTGGTCACTTATTCAAAATGATATTCACACATAGTTTAGCTGGCTTTGGGCATTTTTTTTCAGTATATGAATTTTCAAATCCTAGTGTTTGTAATGCAGATGGCATTATTGCAATTATGAAAAAAGAAGAGCTATGCAAGTAAATTATGTGGAACTGCTGATAGCTTCAAAGATGTTTTGTGCAATTAATTCAAAAGTATGTAATAGTCAGTTCTCACTGTAAACTGTGTTACCATTTAATTGAAGTTGACTATTTTACATGTTGACCAGGAATAGTAGAAGATGTTAAAAACTTAATTTGAGGAATTCAGAGTGGTTCAATATAGTCAATGGCAGTGCATGGAGATATATTTCCAATTTCTCCCCTGCAAAAAACCATAGTCTTCCTACTCAGGAATGTGGAATCAGCAGTGGAAGGGACAGCTTTATTCCTTATTGAGGGTTTATTCAGGGTGTCAATCCCTCCTTCCTGGGTATCTGTAGGCATGGGAGGAAGCATCAGATGCTGAGCTGTGTCTGTTAGTGGATGACAGCAGTTTCCCCCTGTGCAATTGATAGTAGGACTTACTGGTATCATGGCATGCAAACTATACCAATGAATTACTAACCTTATTGTTTGAACCTGTATTTTAGGTACAAGCAGAGATCTAATCTTAAGGAACATGTATCTTCAATTTGGACAGCAGCAATCCACTATAAATACCAACATAGCTGTTGTCTCTAGTTACTGTTCCACTTTGAAGCTTCATTCAGTCATTTGTTTTTTCTACAGATAGCAATTGCCATAGCTTGAGTAGTTCTCACAGTGTTATATGGAAGGTAATCTGTACTGAATCAATACCAGCCTGGCCACTTTTCTATTCCATAATTTCAAAAGCTATGGTTTAAGAAAACCTCCAATGACAATGTTCTCGTAAGGTTCATGTGGTTCTCCAAAGTCTGCTGCTATCCAGGCAGAGTACAGCACAAATGAAATACTTTTAGGGTCCTTCAAAGAGCATCTGTATAATCGAATTTCTTTATCAACTATTGATTAATGATGACATTTTCTGTGTTTTATACAATGTTTTTATATTTTGAAAGATTTAAACTGTCAGGAATAATTGATTCTGTAGTCAGATATTTGTGCTGGAAAAATTGATTGAAAAATTGAAGTTA
This sequence comes from Erithacus rubecula, assembly GCF_903797595.1. Lineage (NCBI taxonomy): Eukaryota > Metazoa > Chordata > Aves > Passeriformes > Muscicapidae > Erithacus > Erithacus rubecula. The sequence continues at coordinate 23,993,352 of NC_136686.1, read as the reverse complement.
AATTTATTTTATATCAGCTGTAATTACACTTGATCTTAGCCTTAATTAAGTGTTGCTGATGGCTACATCGTTCACTGTGAAAGCTTTTGAGTTTTGATTTCAGGATGGCTGTAGCAAAGGAAATGAGTTGGAGAAGCTTGATTTTTTTTTTATTGCTTTGTAATGAAACATTTTAGTCGCCTAGGATTTCTGTTCTGCATACACTCCCTGCTACAGTCTCTCTAATCAGACTCTTTATGATGAGTTTGCCTGCTTCAATTACTATTGAAGGTGTATTTTACCAGTCTCAGCAAAGATGCGTAACCTAGGGCCAGTATGAGCTGTTCATTCCCCTAGCCTACAGCAAAACATCTTCTGGCCAGATTCTGTGATAGTCACAGAAGTTTGTATCACATTAAGTGATTGTTATGATATAAAGTGATTATTATGATATATTGCTGTGCTTATTAAAAGTACATATGAGAAGTAAGATTTAGTATTTGAGGACAGATCAAGTGGAACTAAAGTGTTTCCTGGCCCTCCTGGCTCCATCTTCTGCCTGCCTGTGCTCTGTATGTGATTTGACTTGCTTCATTTATCCTTCCCTTGGGCTTACAAATTTCCTATAGTGCAATGGCTATGATGCATCTTGGATCATATTTGGCAAATTGATTAGAATGCTGCTGCTTGCAAGTAATCCTCGAAGAAGTCTGAATGTCAAAAAAAGATCAAGGATTGTACTATCCATCCACACTCTTACCAATATATATATATATCAAATGCTATAAATATTTATTAACAGGTTCACAATCAAAGAAACAACAGAATTGATGATTTTATTTCTGTATAAAGGAATGAGAGTCTGACTGATCAGGAATCTGTGTGGAACATGCCATGCAGCATGATGTAAGGAAAAAAATCCCACAAATATGACGTCTAAAAATACTGCATTGACCAGAAATGTGTATACCAATCAGAACTTATTTTAAAAATCTCATTTAGTAAAGGATTAATTTTTCAAGATCTGCTGTTATTATATGATGTGGGTTGGCAGATCCTTTGCTGTTATATGGGTCACTATGGATGAGATTAAGCTCTTGAAGAAATTCTTATTTCATGTAGGAGCAGAGGGTTCTGGTCACTGAAACCTGAAAAAATTCGTGCAGCTGAAAAAATGGGAGTCCTAGTATTTTTTACACTGCTAGATAGCACAAAACACTTGATCTGCTTAGGTCTCAAGGCTGATGTGAACTAAGCAGAGATGTTATAAGGTCAAAGTTGAGCTCCTCCTGTAAGAAAATTTGTATAGGTTTTGCACTGAGACTCTCAGAAATACTGCTTGAGGTCTAAAGTGAGCTTGTAAATTAGTACTTTCAATACACATATTTAGTTATCACTCAAAATATTTCCTGTGGCCTGGCAGCAGGTAATTTGTTTGCTTCTTTAGAATAGTCCTTTAAAACATTTGGATGGTATCAATTATTTTGGAAGTTGTTAGGAATGTTTTTGACCAGTGATGTGCTATTCACCTTTGAAATTAATTCCGCATTATGAGCTTTTAATTATAAACACTACAGTTTAACAGCATAATTTGCTTTAATATGCTTCTACAGATCAGCTATGTGTCCCTTAATATAACTTCTTCCAGAGGTGAGTTACATAATTTTTAGTGAGTGCTGAAGATAATTGATGATTCCAGATAATTCACAAAGCATATATGTTTAGTCTCAAGATTACAAATGCATTTGCAATGTATTTTTAAAATCTGTTCTTTGAAAATCCATTCATTGCATTCATGATTTCTCAAGTGATTAGTGGTGACCCCATTATGTCAATGGTGCAGCTGGACTATGTGCTGGTATACTTGACTGCAGTTTTATTGGACTCTCATAGGAGCACAGACTCATCACCTACCCACCTATTGGAAAAAAAATCATTGGCATTTGGACAAAAAAACCCCGAGGATCATTAATAGTATTTAATATATTCTTGGTGATATTTAATATCCTCCTTAAATTGGTGACTATTTTAACTAAACCTGTGGAGTTGTTGAAATTGAATATTTATACAGGGATAGGACAGCTTTCGCCAAATTTGAAAGAGACCTTCAGCATCATCTAGTTCCAACCCCTCTGACATGGGCAGGTACACTTTCCACTAGACCAGAGCTCCATCCAGCCTGGCCTTCAACACTGCCAGGGGTGAGGTATCCAGAACTTCTCTGGGCAACCTATTTCACTGCCTCATCAGCCTCAGAGGATCTGATCTAATCTAATCTAATCTAATCTAATCTAATCTAATCTAATCTAATCTAATCTAATCTAATCCTACTCACTCTCAGTTTGAAGCCTCTGCCCTACATCCTGTTACTACATGCTCTTATGAAAAGCTTTTCTTGACATTTCTTGTAGACTCCCTTCAGGTATTGGAAGGCCACAACTAAATCACCCATGAACCTTCTCCAGGTTGGTTAAAATTCTCTCAGCCTTTCTTCATAGGTGAGGTTCCTATCCTTCTAATCATCTTGGTGGCCTCCTTTGGATTCAGTCTAGGAGGTCAATGTCCTTCCCATCCTGGAGTTCCCAGAACTGGATGCAGAACTCCAGATGCAGGATAAATACTGGGTGCAGGACTCCAGAGCTGGATGCACTTCCTTTCAAAAATATATTATTATGTCATACTGTTGCTGTCTAGACTATCCAGTGTGCATCATAGGAAATGATGCATATGCAAGGGCAAATCATCTCCTGTAGAAACATTTCTGTATTGAATACAGAGGGAAAATATCCAACTAATTTAATCAACTACTTAATAGCTAGCACTCATCTGGGTGAAAATTCCTGTATGTGACAGTCTTTATAAGTGTTGGAGTTACATGATTTTGATTTCTATTGTAGATGGAGTACTGTGGAAGACACAATGCTACACAGTGGGAAAGGAACAGAACAAAGAAAAATAATACTCAGTTCCTGTGCTCATGCACAAAATACAATCTGAAGAAATGGTTTTGTGATGTCCCAGGGGATTCAACATACAGTAAACTTCTTGAAGAATATAACTTTTGTTACTAAATAAACTTTAGAAAATAAAGTATAAAATATATTTTCCTTCAAGAAGTGGCTTACAAATGCTGAAGTTCTAACAATATTCTTTGTTTTGTCTCTGGTTACTTAAAAGCCTTACCTTTTATTTGTTAGCTGTCAGCCATGTAGGCAGTTCTAAATAAGGAATGCTTCAATAGAAAAGGAGTTGTGCCTGATCAATATCACAGGGAGATTAAAAAGTGGTTTAAGAAGCATCTTGGCATAAACCCATGCTGTGCACATCAATGATAATGGAAAGCATCAGTATATAAAAAGTATACAGTACATTTCCCACTTGTAATTGTGAAAAATGTCTCCACTTGTTTCTATTATTTGTTTCCAGGGCCTCTCCAACACTTAACAGGATAAGTAGAATGAGCAAGACACTGAAATATGATGTGTTTTTTAAGACTGGTCCATTTTAGGGTTTAATATCAAGGGACTGGTTAGTATAGGACCATCTGATATCACCACCTGAGCTGGAGAAAAGTGATACCTATTATCATCTTTTAAAAACCATGCAGTGTTATTAGGACTAGCAAACAAGGACAAAAATGCAGAGGGCAGTGGTTGCTTCTTGACAATGCAGAATAGTAAATAATGGGAAGTTGTCCAGTGACATCTGCTCGTCTTGTTTTGCTCATCAGTTCTGAATTTCCCCTGTTTCTACAAACCCTTCTCATTAAAAAAATCACTTCTAAGTATAGAAAGCATTTATGTATGTGTTTTATTGTATTTGTACCTATTTTAATCAACATAATAATTTGACAGTTGTCTTAAAAAAACAATATAATAAATATAAATTTTAACCTGGAAGATACATAAATTTCAGCATGCATAATTCATAAGAATCAATGAAAACTTAAAAACATTCTTTCTAGCATTTACTTTTAAGTTAATGTCCCAGTTAAACACACACAGAACCAAATTCTGTTATGATTAAATCAGAAGTTCTGGAACATTTCCATTGAAAAATGTCAAATTTCCTTAAGAACAAGCTGTTTAGTTCAGATAATTTAATTATTAGCTGTAGCTAATGTTCCACAATAGACATAATTGATGTTTTTGCTTTCTTGCAAGTAAATACAAGAACCTAACATACCATAAAGAAAATTCTATATATTTTAAAAGTATCTTCCTATAAAGATGCAATATACGTTCCAAAATTGACATGATTTTTGTTACTGGGAGTAAAAATCAATCCAGTGCCATTCAGTTTTGACATGCTCTACAAAATTTTTGAAGATTTCCATCAATTTTAATTAGAAGAAAGATCAAGCACTGTTTACCAACAATCTCCCTTATATTCAAACACCATCAGAGATTATGTTGTCCAAAGCTTGTAAAATGAAGTGATTGACCAAATTTCTGAAAGCAAATAGCACTTCAAGGTCAGGAAGTGGTTAAAGAGCATGTAAAATTTCTGCACTGAAATACCCTTTTTTGTCCTCTATTTGTACAGAACCTATTCCATGAGTGTACTAAATCAAAAAGGCAAAACAATGAAACTCTTCTCCCACATATCTATGAGAAAATTTTGTTTGACAAAAAGAATAGAGCTTTCAATATCAGAACAAAACCACATGAATAATGGCAAAAAGAATTGATTGTTCACCCCACAGATACCCTGAAGGTAGGCAGAAGGCAAGAAGAAGGATTTTTTATAATATCTAAAAATGTAAGGTTGAATATGAAATCAGTGCATTTTTACTCTGACAATTAAAAACATACTCTATTTTGCCTCTTTCATATGTTGTACCTTCCTGTAGATGTACTTAGTGATCCAGTTCAATAATAAAAAAGTTTCTTTTTTATACACAGCTAATCCTCACTGACATATTCTTGTGAGATGGTAAAGAACTGTTAACCCCATTCAAGAGCTTGGGAAAGACCTTTAAAGTCATTGTATCCAACCATATTTGGATTCATAGGGTCCTGAAACTTTTAACACTTAACACTTAATAATGTGTCACTTGAAACAGATTTCAAGATACTTCAATTCTGTGAATTGGGACCCAAGTGACTTGCTGGACTTCACACAGCAAATCTGTATGGATGCAGAAAATTCAGCTTGTGTCTTAAGACATCCTGATCATTCTCCTTTATATCCTCTGCATTTTCATTCATAGAAGCCCAGTTAGCAGTCAGATTGGCTCAGTCATAAGTGAGTTTGAACACTTTGTTGTATTTATCTCACCCTTTTTCCTTTCCCAGATTTTTTTGATTGCACTCCCTGGCTATTTGGAAAATTCAGGAAGAATAATATTTGGCCAAATGAATCATGAACTCTCATGAGCATTGCTGTGGTTCTCTGATCCATTCTTATGACAGCCTATGAAATTACTTGCACTAAAATTTGGATCAGGCTCTGCTTGTTGTAATCATGATAATATTAATATTTGGGCTTAAATGTGTTTGGGTTTTGCTCATGACTATGATTTTGGTAGTATGTAACAAAATTTTCTGTGCTAAAGTTTGAAGTACTATATTATTCACTCACTGGTTAACAAATCTTACTGATTAGCTGAGTATTAATTCCCTGAGTACCTGGATCAACTTGTTCAAAGTGATGTAATAGTACTATATAGTACAATCCACTTTGAAGCAGAAGAAGCCCTTTATCAGATTTGATCAAGAAAAAAACTTACTAAATGTTGCTTCCTTAGGCCTTTACTTTTCCTTCCAGTCCTTCTCTGCTTCTCTTCCTTTGTCCTTATCTGCTGTGTAATTTAATCTCAAGAAATTTCACTGAGTCTTATAAATATTGGAATCTTCAAGTCTGTTCCAAGGAGTGTTGCTGTTGGCATCTTTTTTTCTCACTCGATGTCTCTTGCCAATAATTTAATCAAATGGCTTCAAAGTGGCGTGGTCTTGAAACCTTAAAACATTCTTTATCCACTGATCAATAAGGTGACTTGAGATATCTTGGAAACAGAGGAAGGAGTACTATTACAAGCATATGTAGTAGCATTTTTAATTTTTTCTCAAAAACTTCCCCTTCAGTAATCAATTTTCTAATCTTATACATTTTCTAATCTTATCATATCTTCTTTTTATTCAGAATGAAAATAGTTCCACTTCAAGTGCTTGCCACAGGCTGAATTTTTTCATCTAAAGAACTTCAAATTCAGGCACTCCTTCCCTCCAAGAGGTACATTTTGGGAAGTATACAATACTTCAGTGTGAAGTATCTCCTGCAAATGTGCAACTGCTTCTATTCAGTCCACCTGGAAGTGTTCTTCACTATTCTAGCACATTCTTTCATATGAATTACATCCAAATCTAATAACTACCTATTCATGTTTCAGTGGTTTGTTACACTTGAAATAATTAATCATGTCTCCTGTTTCAAAAGGATACTGAGGATGGGATTACCTGGCTAAGTGCAGCCGTGTGTAACTGGACAAGTATACAAGTGCATGTGAAGTGTGAGGTACTCCTGTAGAGTAGCAATTAGTCCTTTTTCCTACGTCAATATTATGGAATGACATCCTCTTAGAAATGCCATTATTCTGCTGGTTTGTATGAGAGCCAACTTGCCCTAACTTACAGCTTTTAAAACTTGAAATGGTTAACAACAAATGAACTGGAGCCCACTTCAATAATATATGGTCAAGAATTCAGGAAGTCCCAAATAAAGTTACGTTTGAAAATTGCATTTGTCCCTAATGTATCTTCATTAGAGAACAATTGTCAATTATGTGCTCACATAGTGGCTTTTCACAATAGGCTGAAATCCAAATTCTTTAAAAATGTACTGTGGTTTGTACACAAATTATTTTAGGATGGACTGAAGCAACTTCTAAAGTCCTAAGGAAAAACTTGGCATGTCCAAGTGAGAGAAGAATGTGACTCTGTATGTAAGGAAATGCTCCACAATACCTGAGAAGACCTGTATAACCATCCACAATTCAAAATGGATGCCAAAATCTCCAGCAAGCACATGGATAAGTAGACAATAGACAAATGTGTGTGTGCAAGAAGATTATATATAAAATTGTCAATACTGCCACATAGTCTGCTATGTTTACTAGGAATAACTATAATATACCACTATTATTGTAAAATTCAGTAAAAAAAAGGAATAAGAATGAATACAAGATAAAATTTATAGGAAGGAAAACTAATTATATTTTTAAATATTTTGAGATACAAAAGTGGAAATTATTTGTTTGCTAATTTATGCAATTCTGATAGGTGGCCGCTAGAGGACACAGGGAGCTTAAGAATAATGCAAGTGATAGAGAAAATAAGCATAAGATTTGCAGACTGCCATAAATGCACTTTATACATAGTCACAGTTAAAAACATATTGAGTAAGTCGGAAGCTAATAGCCACATGACACTGTACTAAGAGAATATTACGTTGAGAGACTGTGCTTCCAAGGAATGGTGTGGCAAAGAGCTCTCAGTAGGTGTGTTAAAACTGTAAGCTAATGAGCGGATCCAGTTCAGCTAATTAAGAGGTTATGTCACTAAAATTAGGAGATGTCCTTAAAGGAATTATTAATGCAAGTGTTAAGGTAGAAATCATAACTGCATAAATTCTCTATGCAAAGTAAAGAGAGAAAACAGAGACTGGGGTTGCACAGTCACTTTCATTTGACTTAAAATCACTCTTCTGCTGCAGAGTGGTCCCACTTCAAGTCCTTAGCCTTACTCCCATGCCTGGCTGGGCACTGACACTAGTAGCCATGCAGCTCTGTGAGAAGCTGATCCAAGGCTATGATGGGTCCAAAAAATAATCCTGCAATAAAGCAGTGGTTTGTTTTATTTTTCTGTTTGCTTGGTTTTGTGTATTTGCTTTGGTCATTTATTTTGGGTTTAGATTCTCTAGTTTGTTTGCTTGTTTATTTGTTTGTTGAGTCTTTTTGGTCAACACTTGCCCAGTGTAAAATATATATATGGTACAGTTTGGAATTTCTGCTCTTCATCTCTGTACATAGGGAGCTCTAAACCCTGCCCTAAAATTGGGCTGTGTCTTGTGCTCTTAATACCTGCCCCACCTTTTTATGTGCCTGGATGCACAATGGTTAATCTTCAGTAAAAGGGCACTGAATCTTACTCTCAGTGCACTCTCAGTGTCTCATGACTTGAAATTTTAAAATGATTTCAAGCTTTTGAGTATAATGAGACTGAAAACACGTTGCCTATCTCTGTAATTGGTTTCCCAGTTATTATAACATTAGATAATTTAAGGGAATGGGATCAGCGTCAGCATTACATCAAATAAATAGTCATGGTTTTCACTGTGACTAATGCTTGCAGAATTCTCTAGGGGGCTTAAGAAGAGTTCAGGTGGCTCTGCATAAATCCTACTCTGCTCGGTTTAGGCTTGAATTTTTATAGGGCTACAGGTACAAGCTAGCTGACATGTAGAAATGTAGCAGGCACTTTGAAACTGTGCAGTCACTGAAGCTATGAGAAAGTTTTTGGACAAGATAGGAACAAATTAACTATATGCCTGTCTACATGGCTAGGAGCCCTAGAAAAACAGTGGTGTGAGTGCCACCTGATTATTTTGTTTTCATATTCTGAAGGAAATAGAAATTGCACTTATTTGTTTTGCAATTATATTGCTCATACTGCTCAGTTCCTGAGGGAATAGAATCTGCAGTTCCCACAGGACATTTGTAATTATACTTATCCAAAGTTAATGTAATCAATGTCAGTTCTGTGGATGTCATGCGTATGTTCTGAATGGGGAGCTCACAAAACTCTATTGATAGAGCCACTTCAACATAAAAGTCATGGGGAAGAGGTGAAGAGGTTTACATATTTTAAATGCTACTTTGGGCTAGAACACTTTGGGTGATTTCAGGTGTGACATCCAAAAATTTGAGGGTCCAAACTCAAAAGAACAGGAACGATCAAAGAGGTAATTTGTTTAGGATGACTCTTTGTAATGAAAGTTTGAAACCATATTTTATTATACGGATGCTACCAGTTGTAAAACTATCATGCATTGACAAAAAATGTCCAAAACCAAAACAAACCAAAAAAAAAAAAAAAACAAACAACAAAAAAACAAACAACAGGAAAAAAAAAAAAAAGAAAGAAAAGAAACAACAAAAAAAGGAATATATAGCATAAAAATACAAAGGACAAAAGTGAGATGAGAATATGAGAACAGATTTTTTTTTGGTAAGTCAAGCTTGCCAGATCTTTTAATAATCACTAGCCAAGCTCCCATTCTCCATTCCTGTAAAAAATCTAGAATTCCAAGAGAAGTACAGTAAATAATAACCTTTTTACTTTAGCAGGTGTAGTGACATTAACATATGATCCCAGTGATCCAATGATGTTTCAGAATTAAAAGTGACCTTTCTTTCTTTAAAGAACATTCTAAAGCCTCAGTTGGGCTAAATACAAATGCAGATAGTCTTGTATAATGCTTTGATCACAGAACTTATGAAATATAACAATATAATATAACTATATGACAATAGGGTAATTAGAATGATCTGTATATTTCATATATTTGAACAGGACATGTTTACAGTTCAATTTTTCCCAGCCTGAACTATTTTTAGCTGCATTATTTTTTTTTCAAATAGTGAATTAAATAATGAGTTTCCAAAGATTTAATGTCAATACTTCTAGATCAACCACATAAACCATTTCAATATTGTGAAAAGCCATGATTTTTTCCCCCTGAAGCTTACTGGAATTTGAGGTTCCAAAAATGACTTTCTAAAATATTTTTATGTTCAAATAAAAATCAGTGTTCTTATGCATTGTCAGTTAAAATCTTTAATTATTGGGAAGTAACAACAAAATTAATTTAAATTTACCCAAATGCAATTCCATTCCAGTGTGCCTAGAGATCATGAAGTGTAGGGCAAACTTCAAGGGCCTCCTAGAGCAGGTAAAAGACATGATAGCTTTGGAGGAACAGGTTGTCAGTATTAGCATTATTAGCATTTATGACATCTGTGGGAAATGAGGGAAATGTATCTCTCCCCTTTTTGTTGAGTCTAGAATAAAGAATATAATGATGTTTCAAATGGCTGGATGGTGCACCCCCAACCTCTTCACTCTATGACATAAATACCAGTAGTTTACAATTTTTAAGACTCAGAATCCCAGTGTAATTGAGCTGTTTATGTTGGAAAAAACCTTTAGATCACTGAGTCTTATCATTAACCAGGCACTGCCAAGTCCACCACTAAACCATATCCCCAAGTGCAACTCTACATGCATTTTAAATAACTCTAGGGTTGGTGACTCAGCCACTTCCCTGGGCAGCCTAGCTAGTCACACACAGATCTCTGCCTGCAATTCCACACTTTCCAGTATTGTACAAGTCACAAGTTTACTCTCTGGCTCTCTGTCCTATTTTGATACATATTAACATAAAATATTGCAGTCTAGTGCAACGCATGATTTTTAGACACCATGTTATTTGTAAACTTCATGAATTGAGAATGAGTTGATCCTGATCAGCATCATTCTCGTCTGACTGTCCATGCCAACACCCATCTATTTGAATGGCTACATTGAAACTGGTTCTGGTTCTTCAATGTCTCCAGAGCATCTTGGCAAAACAGTGTTTCATTTAATAGCTACAGTTCCAGGAGAAAAAAAGAATTGCAGAACGTAAATGAAGAATTTCTTAATGGTTCTTGAGTCTGTGCAAAATTCAGATTTAATTATTTGATCAACATGACTGTTAGTACCTTCATTAGCTCACCTTCAACATGCCTGGGCTGGTACCAGTTCTCGTGTCACATGCATCATGCTCTTATTTATAAATAATTCCATTCATCAGTCATTATCAAAGTGATGCTTCATATGTTTAGGTAGATTAGATACACTTTTAATATTTCTGTGGCACCATCTTATTTCCTTTACTAGTTCAGACACAGGTGCATATCAATCGTCAAGCAGCTCAGAGGAATGAATAAAAAGGTTTGCTAATATCTCTACATTCACTGCAGGAAGGAAAAACAGCAAGAAGTAAAGTTGAAATATCCCTAGCCTCAATCTTGCAAGCATTTTTCTAGTCCTAAGCAAACCTAGTTGGAGCTTTTCTTGCTCTTAGGCATCGTGACAATTTCTTTTCTGGATCAAGTCTTATGTTTCTAATCAAGGGTGTGTTTATGTAGCAGCCCTTCCTCTAAGGGAATTTTTCCTATCCTCAGTCATCCATTTTCAATACTGTAGGAAGAACACTAAGATTTTCAAACCTTTCAGACCTTCCTCTGGAAAATACATTTGAGAGTGGTAACAGATGTAAAAGGCCTGGGGAAGGAATGACAGATGGGCACTGGGGCAAGGATGTGTCTGCCTGTCCCTGTGTGCACACTTGTGTCCACATGTACTCACACAGGCACCATTACAGCAGGGCTGTGCCAGCAGGTCTCCTGCTCCTAAAACATGGCACTGAAAATTTAGACTGTTAGCACACCTCCATCTGCTGCCCTGTACCTCTGCATGATGTGATTCCCACACTCATCACACTGGTGATGGCTGTATGGAGGCAGCTTGAAATACAATATTTTCATTTGCCAGGAAGGAAAGTATTATTTTTCATTACTTCTGAAAGAAAGCTAACTGTGTGCATGAATAATATTCAAATCCTCAACATAACCCCAGTAAGTTAAATATCCTGTGGAAATTTACAATAGCTAAGAGTCTAATCCATATATTAGAAAGTAGTTGTATTTTAGATAAACTAAAATTAATGACTTAAAAGCAAATAACAGTCACTGTTATTCTCTTTACAAAGTGCTTTGTCATGTCACTGCTAAAGATCATAGATTTCTTAGTGATTCTTTTTTCAGTGCAGTAGCTGAAAATCTCCAAGTGGTGATATTTTTTTTTCTGGACATACCTATTATGTTTTGCAGAAATAATAAACACAAATGCAAAAATCTAAGAACAAACATATTTAGTATGTTGGTATGACTCTGCAAACATGAAAAGGACAACTGGAATATTCCTCCCTATTTATTTATAGCCTTTCCAGCTTCCTCTCCCACCAGAACAAAATTACTTTAAGAGCATCATGAATATATGAAAAAATATATTTTGCATAATGTTGTACTTGGCTTATTTTCATTGCATGCATTTCATTGTGTCTTTTATAGCCCTAAAAGTCAAAGAGGAATTCTTCAGAAAGGCCAGGTTTTTCTCTTCCTCACATGGGTTCACACACCTTACTCCATCATATTTATTGGCATTCTTCAAGTTGGAAAATAGTGTGAGCAAGGACAAACCATGAATCACAAAGCTTTCTCCAGCTTTCTGGAAATGAGAGATCTCTAATGATCTGAAGAAATGTATTCCTTTTGCTACATTCATGAGATGATTATTTGTTCATGGTCAAATTGAGATGAGAGAGTACTTCCCATAAAAGATATCATGTAATATACTGCATGGGTTCTGTATATATAGAATGGACTATTGTGAGGATTATGAGAAATGTAAATAGAAATGAGGCATTTAAAAATCTAAAAAAACTAAAAAAGCTAAAAAAGTTACTTGAAACCACCACTGAATCTTGATTTAGAAATGAACTGTTGAAATCAGCTTTGAAGTTCTGCACTTTTGACAATAGACAGAGATTCAGAAATTCTAGGTTTAGAGTTTTTTCTGCCATTGACATACTGAGTCACTGTTGGCAAATCTTTTAATCTCTTATAATTTCAAAACCACCAAATGAGATAAGAGCCCTTCCTCTTTGCCTTCATATGACTTATTTGTTTGAATTTTTAAGTCTTTTGGATATATGTTTTGATTTTTAACTCTGCATATTTGTTTAGTGGTCTTTTTTGGGAGTCACTGTTATAATAAATAGTAGTTTCACTGTTGGCCAAAAGGCTTGGGTCAGATTATCCAATGATAAAAGTCAAAATCCACTTGTAAGGATCACAATAAAGTAATTTATAAAATTGAAATGAAGCTGTCTAAAGTCCAGCCATCAGCAAACTGTGTCTGCTTCTGTCAGCAACAATCAGTTCTTCTGCTCTCTTGCAGGGAGAAAGGTGTTCAGCTCTTTTTTTGAAACCGGTAAAATCCAGACAAGGGCCAGACAGCTTCATCCACAGATTTGCCAAAGCTTATACCATCAATAATAATTCCAGTCTAAAGAGACACAAGTTTGGATAACATTTCTGTTTATATTAGCAAGGTATGGCTAACAAATGTATTTTACTACTGTACTGTTAGGGTAAACAATTGTGGACATTTTCTTTAGCATCTATCACAGAAAAACAAGCAGTTTAATGCAGGCACAGAAAATTAAATATTTCTTCTGAAATATCTACTGTCAGATATAGTACACTGGAGAAAATGCTGAGATAATTTTTTGGTTCCTGGGTGAAATTTAGGATTTTAGCTGTCTGGCTGTTTATTTTTGCTTTGTTCTGCAAAGGTGCCTTTAAAGATCTTTTTCAGTAGAGATTATTGATTTCAGTATCACTGATATATTGCTGATAGAGTATTCTGGTGAAAAAGATCATCTGAATGCTTAACTAACCTAGGCACAGGTCTGAAAATCTGAACTCTTGCCTTTTTATATTCTAAGTCAGACTTCTGACCTTATGTTTCGTAGAAATTATTAACTTTTTGACAAGTTCACCTCAAGTATCGGAGAACTGGGTCAGATAGCTGTCAAAAAAAAATCTTTAAAATGCAGTTTTTAAAGATTTTCATAAATAAGTTTACAGAATTTTTTTAGACAAGAGCTGTGTCATGAGAACTCCTCTGGAAGTATGAACACTGACAAACTGGGAAATTCTTTTGTATATCTTTCTTTCTATCTTATTCTTTCATTACCCTGTTGGAATGATTCCATAAATAGTGGCCAGATTTGGTTCAAGTCAGAAAAACTTTAACACCATTTTTCAAGTTATCTGGACTTTTTTTCTTAGTTCTGAAACAGATTTTTTTTGCTTCACATGATCCCAGAAAGGCTCTCACACAAACAGTTAGTTTCCAGCCATTATCCTGTTATCCTCCATTTTCATGAAGGAAATGGAAAGTTGCAGCTCAGATTTGCCATTTTTGAGACAGAAGTTGCAAACTTTTTTTTTCTTTTTTCCCTTCTACTTGTCTAATAAAGGTGAAGATAAAGCAAGCACTCAGGTGCTTAACTTAGAGACATACTGTAATCCTTTTGAAATTTTATTGTTAGAACTTGATTATTGCTACAATCTCAGATCTCAGACTTGTAGAGCTAATGGAATCCTATAAGCATACTCAAGTGTTTTTTTTCTCACTTGAGTGTGTCAAGTGATACGTTAGCACAAGTATTTCCCAAATCAAAATTGTGTTAATATTGTATTTCTTAGCTCTGTGCCCTCAGCTTCTTTACTGTAATTCATAGCATGACTGGGTTTTTAATTTTTTTTTTTAATTAGTGTGCTTAGGAAGTGGAGACATCAAATTTTTATTTTTTTCATCTAAAATGCTTTATTTTGCCTTTTGACATTTAAATGCACTTTAGCATGCTGTTCTGTAGAAAAAAAAAAAAGTGTTTAACTTTTAAACTTTTGCTTTGTGCAAAATGAAAGAAAACATCTGTGAAATCTGTGTGAAGTAGAGCTTCCAAATGTGAGAAAAGTCATCAGCCAGCAACTAACTCAACAGGACAGTTTATTGAGTTGTGGTGGAAGGTCAGCCCCACTAGGCACTCAATAGTTATCTGCAAAGACCAAACTTGCAGACAAATTGGAAATACATATAACAAACAAAAAAAAACCAAAAAAAAAAAAAAACAAAAAAAAAAAATTCCCTGCACTCCGTGATGACTATCAACTGTGTTTCTGAGAGTGTAAATTATGTCTGTAAGATCACACACAGAGATCCAGGCCATAGGTACATTATGCAAGAGACTGCAACTGCAGAGTGCAGCAAGCAATGTGGCAGCAAGAGCAAGCAGGTTTGAACATGGAATGAAGAGGCAAGAGATTGAGACCATCCCTATGAAGAGTTTGTTCCTTAACCTATACCTTAATGGTAGGAAAAGGAATTGTAGCCCAAATCTAATGATTTTGAATTTAAACTTAATTTACTTGGCCATGATCGCGGGCCAATATTGTACACAAGAGGGTGTGTTCCTAAAAGCAGAGAAATTTGCCTATGACACAAAAATGAGGTACTGGACTGTTTCATGGCATTAATGAAAAAAGATTTTATGTGGTTTCTAATGAGTTTTAACCTGTTCAGATAACATCACATAGTAGTTTGACATATCTTGTAATTGTTTTCAGTAATTATAAACCAGCCTTAAGGGCAGCTGACTAACAGCATCTCCCAACGATTTTCTTGCATCCACAGCTACAGAAACACATTGAAACTCCAGGATGAGAAGGTCAAATCCTCTGAAAGCATGAGACTACTTAAGAGAAGATAAGAGAAGCATCTATAAGGTTTTGTTCTAGCTTCAAGTGATTTTCCCAAACAGGACCATTTTTCTTCCATGCTCCATAATGCAGAGGTTTAGGATCCCTGCATGATTTCTGTTTACATGGATGACTCACTGCAGTGATTCTTTGCCATTAAAGGTACCTTAAAGAATTTAAGCTTTGCTAAAAATTACCTTGAAATGTATTTGCACTATACCTGTCCTATGCACTAAAACAAGATTGAGTGCCTGCTACGTTTTGTTGAACGTGAGTAGATGACTTACCTATCCAGTGATGCAGTGAGGCCCTTGAATCCTGACATTTATAAATGACTGATAGAGAAATCTGCTAACAGTGAACAAGACTTTTCTCCCACAAACTGCTTACCCATTAATCCTGCATGTTTCATTTATCTGTGGATATCTACTGAAAAATTTTAACTCCTCACAGTCCCTGAAATGGGAATAATAAATGGAATCTCTCCCAGAAGTTCTGATAAACTCCCAGGTGTTTGTAAAACACATTTGAATCATGTATGCATAGACATTTTTCTCTGTATCCTTCTGCCACAATCCTGGATTCTATTCACCATCAGATCAGAGGTCAACAGCAAATTCCCTCATGTTTAAGAGTTGAGGATAAAAATTTATGCTTGACTAAGAACATAAAAGGTAAGGACATAAATAGTGGAGTGTGGAATCACAGCCCTTATTTAGCTGGGGAAAAGTCCTGCTTTTGATTTCAGTTGTGTTACACATCATAAATGCATTAAAAACAAGTCAAAATCTAGAAATTGTGTCATTTAATGGAGAAAAATCCTGAGAAGTAAAACTGAAAACAAAATTATTAAAATACCTACCATCAACTTTGATCTACATAAAAATCTACATTTATTTCCAATTGATTTAGAAGATCAAAACAAATATTGATTGATAGAGTTTTGAATGTCAAATAGGGGGCTTTACTACTTGATGCTATTCATATTCTTCAAAAAATTAATGCCATTCTCCTATTACTGCACTGTCTTTTTTTAAATGTATGGTGGATATGGTGGAGACGGGACCAGGAAATGAAGCTCTGCAAAAATGGGACAGAGAAAGCAGTGAGGTCATAGGTTTGGGGTATTTTTGGGGTTTTTTTTTTCACCAAAGAAGCAACTTTCTCCTTTCTCTTCTTTGCCTCCCCTCTTACCATGACAGAATGGCATCTGGAAAAGAAGGGGAGAATTAATCTCAGACTGAACTCAGAGGTAGGGACATGCAAGAATGTGCAACAGAGCTCAAATAGGGGAAGGGAAGAATAGAAAGAATAAACATTCCTATTATCAGCTGAAGAAGTTTGAGCACCTTGAATGGCTAATTTTGTATTTTCTCTGTATGATAGAAAGGAGGAGAAGAGCATCAGCAGTTCTTTGTGCATTTGAGTACACAGAGATGGTGCATACTTCTGGAATAAGACAAAACAGTAGGTGGAAGCAAGTAAGTAGGTGTAACAGCCTTGCCTTGTCTCCTGCTTGTGCACCCCAAATATTGTGTCATTTTGTTCCAGAACATGGCTATTCCAAAGGTGGAGGTCAAGTTTGCCCTCTTGCACACACTTATAAACTTAATGTGTGGCAGGCAGAGCCCAGATTCAGCTGGAGGATTGGTAGGTTATAAGACAACCCTCAGGCAAGGGAGTCTAAATGTTTAAACCACTCAATTATCATCATCTACAGCTGGATTTTGGAAGGCAGGAACACACTGTTTCATCTTTGACAGAAGGACAGAGGTAACCTTTAGGAAAGAATTCAGAGGCATTGTCTTCCAAGGGAAAGAAAGTACCTTCTGATAGTGTTAATTAAGGTTAAAAAAGCCACTCAGTCTCCCAGCTTTTGCCATTTCACTTTCCTGCACAGTGTTTTCAAGATTTAACTGCGAGGGGTTACAGTTTTGAGTAACAAAATTTGAGTTGCAAACTTTAACTTTGTAGTTTTTTATCTGCAGAATGTATCTGAGGAAAAGTTATAGTATAGACTTGTTTAGTTTTTAACCAGGAGCTGTTCCTGTAAAGAAGGTAGAAATGCTCAATAGTTTGAAGAATCTCATACTAAACTGTATTCTTTGCCTCTGCTCACATTTTAAAGGAAATCCATTTTAGGATATCCTCCTAAAAAGCCTCTATTTTAGGAAATCTGTACTCTCTTGGGACCAGGAAAAGAAATTGAACCTTACTTTGTTCCTGCAGGACAGCACAGATAATGCTAGGTCTGGGAGGTAATGGGACCATTATACCTGTCTCCCTTGTTCTGCTGATGCAGCTGATCAGGAAGTGGGTAGGTGGCAAGGGAGGTTATTTTATTGTCTCCAAGCATATGAAAATCACGAGTGAGGCCTGAAAATATAATTTGCCTGACCTGATGATCACAAGATTAAAAAAAAACAAAACAAACAAACTAAAAACTCCAATCCCTCCCCTCAAAAAAAAAAAAAAAAAAAGGAAAAAAAAAAAATCTCACTTAACCATATAATTTTGGAGAAAAAAAAACTTCAAAGTAGGAAATACACAAAGTTGGCAATAAGGCATGGGAACCTCCAACATGGAGCTGATAGACCAACAGGCTGCTAGCCAAACTAAAATGTCAAGAAAAGGGGATAATTTGTCCCTGGCACAGTACATTGCTGTCTCAGAAAAAGGGAGAGGTGGAAAGACATGCTTGTCAGTCTAAGAGGAAATTCTCAAAAATCAAAAGGAAAATCTGTTTTCATAACAGCTTGGTCTTACAAGCTCTGTCCCTGGTGCTCAGCCCTGTGCTCAGCCCTGAGCTCTTGCCCCATGGCTGCAGCAGCAGAGGGCAGGTCAGATATCATCATTTTCATGCTGGAGTTGGCAGCTGTCCCATGGTCTGCTGCTCATGCCTGTCCTTAGAGCAGATCAGCAGAGAGCAGGATGTGGAATCTGGGACCAGCACAAATCCTGCTCCCCTTCAGAGCTGTCCCATACATTTCAGCTGCAGCAGGGAGCAGAGAGCCACATCTGCACCTGTAACCCAGGGCAGAACAGATGATGTATACCTTATTCTCTGCTACCCAATGTATCAGAGTAAACATTTCCAGCAGCACAAAAGAACAAATTACATTTTAAATCAGTGAATGCAATTTGTGGTAGAATTTACATATTTTTTTTGTGATGTATTCTTCCCCATATTTACAGGAAAAATATGTAAGAAAACATTATTCATTATACTAATTACAATAGCCTTTTGAATCAATTGCTAAAAAAAAAAAAAAAAAAAAAAAAAGTTGTGGCAAAATTTCCTTTTCCTAATGAAAGATTTCTTAGACCAGCACTTTCAGAATGCTTATGGTCTTGTTTTAAATAAAAATCATTCTTACTGAATGATGCAAAGATTTCTCTTTGTGTGTTCAAAAATAGAATAAATATTTACAATATTGCTTTGTTGCATGCACAAATGCAGAAAAATCTTATGTAAATGCAGATATTTTTCTGCAGGACTGTAAGTTTATCCAGCAACATATACTATCAATTGCCTTTTCATCCCTAGAAGATTATTGGATTTGACTTTGTGGGATTGTGTTATGAAACCACAGGAAGACATGATCCTTAGTCCAAAGATGCAAAGGTCAATGGTAGCTTGTCTGCTGCTGTATCTTAAAACACTTCTCAAAAACTGTAAAAATGTATCAGAATGGAGTTGTAGATAAAATAGTAGGGCTGACACAGGGAAGGCCAGTGGTCACATGTCAATGTGATGACCACAGCAGGTCATCAAATGAATGGCAAGAGACACCAACTGAGAGGAAAGCAGAATTTTTCAGTTCCTACACTGGCTACTCTTTTAGCATAGCAGTTGCAAAAATGGAAGGGTAAAAGCCAAGGCACTTCCATAGCCTGGTGGCTGTGTCTGGGATAAGTGTATGAGATTCTTCCTTCCTGCAACATTAGAGCAGCATGAAGTACAGAGCTTGAAAGCGTGTCTGCTGAGGGTATTTTCAGCTGAAATGAAGTTACTTCTTAAGAAAACAGGAGGCTCAGAAGTGCCAATATTAATCAGAAATACTACTTTCAAATACAATTTGCAGCTCTTGCTTGGTGAGAAGTGATTCTCACCAGGTGAACTCTCCAGATCATCCATAAATAAAACAGCATCTTATACAGCACTGATTTCTTATCAGACATAACACCTTTCTGAAGACTTGAGTTTGACTTCTGATGACATTTATGGAATAATCATATTTTTAAAATCATCTGCTTTATAATAAGTAATGTATATTACAATTAAAATAATATTTATAAGAAAGTATTTCTATGTTTCTTCTACTGTTACTTCAAAGGGATTTCAGCTTCCTCAAGAAAAAAGTTCTACACATTCTTGCTTAATGTGTGAGTTCTTGTGGTGGCATGTTCTGTTCTTTTGAATCTATTTGTAAGTATCAAATATGAAAGTGAAACAGAAGCCTCAAAACTTCTTTATTCATAGAAATTGAACTTTTCTGAAAATAAACAACTTTTACAGAGGAAAGTTTCTCCAAACTCTATATTGCCTCCGAAGTAGACACCGAAAAATCCTATTCTCATGTAAAATTGAATAGGAAAATTTGCTCCATAATTTCTGATTCTGACTCAGATAAAATATTAAGCCCTAGTACAAAACCAACAAAAACTTTTTTTTTTTTAAATTTTTTTTTCTTTTCTTTTTTTTTTTTTTTTTTGTTTGTGTGTGAAAAATGCAACAAAATTGCTTTCTTTGTTCCTCCCTTTCTCCACCACTGCTGAGCAGATTTTGTGCAACATCCAATCTGAAAATAGTGCAGTCTAAATATGGGTAGCATCTTTACTACTCGGAAGTGATGGACTAATAGTAGCTAAAGAAGTTGCTGGGCATAAAGACAGCATAAAAAATACTCTATAGAACACTTACTCTATAGAACACTTACAATAAGAAATTTAACTTCCTCAAGTAAAAAATACACATGGAAGTGTCATCAGCTAACTTAATGAGGGGGCTTTCAAGCCTATCATCCAGATCATTTCTGA
Organism: Erithacus rubecula; assembly: GCF_903797595.1. Lineage (NCBI taxonomy): Eukaryota > Metazoa > Chordata > Aves > Passeriformes > Muscicapidae > Erithacus > Erithacus rubecula. The sequence goes on along the minus strand of NC_136686.1, from coordinate 23,972,900 downwards.
AGATGTTGAATAGGGTAGGGACAAGTATTTATACCTGTGGGGCCCTGTGTGTGACAGGTGGCCAGACTGAGTAAAAAGCATCAGTCAGCACCCTCTGTGAGCCAGTTTCCAATCCATCCCACAGACCACCTGTGCAGTCAGTATCTTGACCGCTTGCATAGGAGGAGGCCGTGACAAATGCCTTGAAGTCCAGGGGCTTGAACTGCTTTGACCATCTCTTCTCAGCCTGTGCATCTCTGAAAAGCATTAAAGAGCTTTAGAGGACACTGAAATGTTATCAGAAAAGAATTAGAAAAGTAATTGTGTTTTTTCCATTTTGGTGATTTCTTACGTTACACACCTTTGGGAATAATTTTTAGAATTTAGAACAAAATCAAGGTTTTTTGGTACTGAATCTTGTGTATCTAGAGAAGATGCAGAAAATCTGAAAATAAATTAGAACTCTGGGTGTAAAGGCCTTTTCTAGTTTTAATTTTTTATTAACTTTACTGTAAATCTAGTTCTTAAGTGCCTCCAAAACTCTGGCATAACTAGTCCTAAGTATGGTTATTTTCTCGAAGCCTACTAACTTGCACTTTGCCAATATAAATGCAAATCACAATTATGTTACATTGTTTGGACTGGATCCCCTGCAGTTTAAAATTCCTAAGCTATGAGAAATATATTCAGAATGCATGTCAGGGAATGTTCAGGTCCTTTCTTTGCAAATTATTTTACCTATCAGTTTTCTGATAAACTAGGTTAAATGATAAAATGATATCATTCTGCCTGGCAGTAGATTCTTCAAATGTTTTTGATTATTGTTCATTCATTATAAACATTATTTTAGAGGGAAACAACAATCCAAAGGTACAGTGTAACTTGCACAAGTCAAACCAAAACCCAAGATTCAATTATAAATTTGGTAGTTCACCAAAATGTTGTCTATATGAACCTGAGTGATGAGACTTTATTTAAGGATATGAAGTTACAGAAACAGAAATGCAGGAAGAAACTACCTGTCATGTAAAGCAAGTGCATTTGTCACAATCCTTTCTGTTATATTTCTTTGTAGGGAATAGGTACTTTTATGTTCATATCCCTGTATGCTCATTCATGTACCTATATATATATATATATATACGTAGATCTGCACCTGTTATTATCCACTGTGATTTTGTACCAGTGAAATTACTTCAGCCTCCCGGTGCTAAACTGTGTGGAACTTTAATAACTATTGGACTTATTATAACCATATTATCTTTTCCTCCTTTGATGAATGTCCCAATTATATGATACCATGAAGCGGGGAAAATGTTAAAAAAGTGTTGATGGTATATTAAAGTCAAAGCATTATAGGCTACTCTTTGTGCTCTGCGAACAATCATGAAAATAACATTGGCATGAGATATAGAAAGATTCAGAGAATTGAACTGCATAATATTATGGCTCTGAGTGAGTGTGGAGGGGAAAAAAAAAGCCATAATAATTCAGTTTCAAACTGGTATCTCACTTTCACTCTAACCACCATTTTGAATGTAACTGGCTGGATGTGCAGCATCAAAATTTCTCTTACAAGTGATTTCCAGTAATGATGGGACCAAGAAAGCAAAAAGCCTCATGAGAAAGCTATCTAATTCATAAAGTAATGGAAGTCTTTTCATATCACAACTATTTAGCTTTGATGTGAAATAATGTTCTGTGGGGGGTTTTTCCTAATTATATACATGCTTTGTGCATTAAGCCAGGTTCTTTCCATTTCTTGAATCTCTACATTTAATGAAGAACTGTGTTTATTAGCTAAAAATATGCAAGTTTAATTATATTTTAGGTATTTTTTTCCTTGTGGAAATTAAGTTTTGAGTGAAGCACTTAGCTCCCAGTAAAGATTAAGTGGAGAATTAGATGCTTCAGAATAGGATCCAGAAAGGAAAAGACACTGGTAAAGGGCAAGTCTGCATAGCACACTGAGGAACCATGCATTTGAAATAGTGGTTTGCTGAAGAAAAGTGGCTCCTCAAGCATAATTTATTTTCAAAAGATCCAGGTGAGTACATATAAATGGTGGCAGAAAATTCTATCCAGTCTTTTATATGGCTGTGGAGTTTACTGTTCATTAGAAGAAAGAGAAGGGGAGAGAAAGAGAGTGGTAGGGAGAGAAAGAAAGAATGGTGAGGTGGTATTTTACATATCTTTTAGAAAGTGTGGCCTGTTTGGGTCTGAAATTCTTGCTAAGAGAGGCTTAAGGCCATAAAGCTTCATTATAAGGCAGCAAGGCCATACATTCAGTGAACAACAATTAATATACGTGGTTAGATCTCATTTCTCTGTCCCTGTCCTGTGTCAGGACACACATACACACACTCTCCACATACTTGCTTTGCTTCTGTTCCCTCAAATAACCTACACCTTAGTTCTTACATGACGCTCCTGGGAGGTAGGTTATGTCAGTTTGAATCCCTCAAGCAAAGAAGAGAACTTGATGCAGAGTGTCTCTTTCCTGGTTGGATGTTTGAATGTCTGTGGCCACTGCATTTCCCCTCAGCTGCAACTGGAAAGAAAGCAGCCACAGCATTTTTGTGAGGTTGTGTCAGCCTGTGTCAGACCCTACTGGAGCCTGGCAGAGAAATGCCTTTTTTTAAATCTTGCATCAGGTTTAGGCAGGAGATAAGGATCTCCTGGGGCTGAGGATGCCCTGGGGATCCACTGAAACAAAATTTTAGGTGCTTAGAGAATGTTAAAATTAATCAGGGAGAAATCAACTGATCTTAACAGCTTCCAGGTTAAGACATCATCGAGTGGGGAGTATAAGGGAATTTTTTTTCAGCTTAGGCATCTCAGATCTGCCTGCTTAGGTCCTCTGCTACATCTGATGGAAAGGTCCTGTTGAGGACCAAATAGGTTGTTGAATACTTGTACAGTATAATGGTCAGATGCCATTGGTTTCTAGGATTTGTGTTTAATTCTGTTCTTGCAACAGATATTTCTGTTGGAAAAGGGCATTTCCTCAGGGAATATTTCTATTTTAAAATAAAGTGTATAAGTCTAACAAAGAAATTGTTACTATTAGAAATGCGACTCTGATGAATACAAAAAAATTAAAGTTGCTCCAATAAAATGCTTCAGACAAATTTATTTAAAGTGCCTTTTCCATCAGACATTGAAGTGATTTTTCTTCTCTTGCTGTTTGAACATAGTCCATAATTAATTATAATAATATCTACTTGCTGTCATATACTCATAAGAACTTCAAAGGTGTGGGTTTAAGTATTTCTGTCAGACATATACATTTGCAGAAAGAATAGAGCAAAAAGACAACATATTATTCTGTTCTTTAACTTAACGAGTAAATTTTTGCTGCAAGCATAAGGTTATGAGCAGAAGAGGAATTTAATTTCTGCAGATGTTTGGCAAATCATACTTTTGTGTTTAGAAAACTGATTTAATTATATCAAATTTAATTTTAAAATTATTAATAAATTATAAATAATTGACTTATCATGTAAAAAGTATTTTGAACAAGGACTGAAGGTAATACGTTATCAAAAATATAACATTTAAAAACAAATTTAAAGATTTAATTATGAGGCAAAAAAATTGAAATAATGAAACATGCAACATGGAAAGAATTCCAGCTTGTGTGGCTACTGTGACTTGTTATATTGCAAATGATGCCTCATAAAAATCTAATGCATATAATTTTCTGATATAGCAATATTCTACTTCGAGTTTTTTAACCTAAGCATATCTAATGCTTCTAAAGACCTACCAGATTTAAGATGAATGAAAAATGAAATTGATGATTTAGAGTTTCTGGGATATAGCTGTAGCATGCCATTGTGTCAAGCTGCAGATATATGGCATGCACAGTAGGCTAATGGACATTTATTATCTGAATAATAATATATCAGTATTATATCTGAATTATATCAATAATAATTTATTTGAAACCTATGAGCACTATTTGTCAGCACTCTTTTTTTTTTTTTTAAATCATTATTTCAGTGCCTGAGGATAAAAGAACACTGAAAACCTAATAAATCTTACATTTTCTTCTTAAAACTTTATACATTCTACTTCATTCTTTAATTTCCGTACTAAATATATGATGATTTCTCTGTTAAATGTCTTGGTCATTCTTTTTTCTTACATTATAGTAGTCAAAGAGGGAAAAAAAAAGCAAAACCCAAGCTAATGTACACTTGCTTGATTTAATTTTTTTTAATAAATAATTCTTGGAAATACATCTAGAAAATTAATTAGAACTGCTCATAGGGGTTTTTATGCCTGTCCTCTTTTCCACCAGAATTATCAGTCCAATAAATTACTGTGACATGGTGGGAAACTCTTCAGCTGACCAAAGAAGAACTGCAGTGCTGCCTCTCAATGGCTGGCTCTGGTGGCTGCTGCTGCTGTGGCTATCATCATCAAATTATAATTTTTGAGTATTCACTTAAAAATTGCAGCCAGCTGAACACGTTATTAGGCAATGGTGTTATAGGTTGAGGAACACTAAGTTATACCTCTCTGCTATCTTATCTGGAGAACTGCTTCATGTCACAAATTAAAATTAATTCCTTGATACTACTTTCCTGTTAACTGGCTGTAGATCCACATTGCCATAGTCTGCGTGACTGTCAGTTTGCTCGGTGGAGGTTTGGTTCTGGAATAGCAAGGGCAGTGCAGGTCAGGCGTGCTGTGTGTTGGCAGAAATACAAGACCCAGTTCTGAGATGACCTTCTGTCACCACCACAAAAATTAAAGGGAGTATTATTGGAAAAAAATACGGTTTTCAGACTTCTTCCTAGTTCCCTTGTTCCTTCACTCGTTCTCGTTCATTCTTTCACCTTCCCTCGTTCCTTCCTGCACTCCTTCTTTTCCTCCCTTTCTCTTTCCCTCGTTCTATCCTGCACTCCTCATCTTCCTTTCTCCCTCATTCCCTAATCCCTTCTCTTCTCCTCTTCCTTTTTATCTCCTTCCATCGTCCCTACACTCCTCCACTTCCTCTCTTTCTTGTTCCCATGTTCCTTCTCCCCTCCTCTTCATTTATTTCTTGTTTTTCCATCCTTTCATTCCTTCTCATACTTTATTCCTCGTTCTGGCATTCCTTCTCTCCTCCAAGTCCTCTCATTCTCGTTCCCTCGTCCTTACACTCTTCCTCTTCCGTTCTTTCTCCTTCTCTTGTCCCTTCACTCCTCCACTTCCTTTTTTTTCTCATTACCTCCTCCCTTCACTGCTCTACTTCTTTGGTTTCTCGTTCCCTTGTCCCCTCAATCCTCTTCTTCCTTTCTTTGCGTTCCCTCGTCCCTTCACACCTCCTCTGATTTTCTTTTACTTTCCCTCCTCCTGTCATTTCTCCCTGTACTTTCTTTCTCATTGCCTCATCCCGTCAATCCTCCTCATCCTTTCTTTCTTGATCCATCATCCCTTCTCTCCTCCTCTTGTTTTTTTCTTGTTCCCTTGTCCCTACACTCCTCCTTCTCTTTCTCTTTCCCATGTTCCTTCACCCCTCCTCTTCCTTTCTTTCTCGTTCCCTCCTCCCTTCTTTCCTCCTCTTCCTTTCTTTCACATTTCCTAATACTTTCACTACTCTTCTTTCTTTTTTCATTACTTTCAGGTTCCCTCACCTCTTCCCTTCTTTCTTCTTCCCTCAGCACTTCACTCTTCCTCTTCTATTCTACCTTGTTCCCTCGTCCCTACACTCCTCCTCTTCATTTCTTTATTTTCCCTCGTCCCTGCATTCCTGCTCTTCTTTTTTCCTCGTTCCATCATCCCTTCACTCCTCCTCATCCTTTTTTGTCTTTCCCTCATTCATTCTCTCCTCCTCATGGTTTCTTCCACTTTCCCTCCTCCCTTCAGTCCTCTTCTTCCTTTCTTTCTCATTCTGTCTTCACTTCTCTCCTCCTGTTAAATTAATTTACATTCCCTTGTCCCTTCTATGCGCATCCTCCTCTCTTTCTCGTTCCGTCTTGCTTTTCATTCCTTGTTGTGCTTTCTTTCTTGATACATCGTCCCTTCATTCCTGCTCTTCCTTTCTTTTTCTTTCATTCATCACTTTCTCCTCCTCTTCATTTCTTTCATTTTCTGTGGTTCCTTCACACCTCCTCTTCCTTTTTCTCATTCCCTCCTCCCTTCTCTCCTCCTTTTCCTTTCTTCCTCATTCCCTTGTCCCTTCACACCTCCTCACACTTCCTTTCTCGTACACTTGTTCCATCCTACCCTCCTCCTTTTCATCCCTTTCTTGTTCTGTCATTCATTCCTGCACACCTACTTTCCCTCTTGTTCTTGTTTCTTCATTTATCCTGCATTTATTCAATTTGTCCCTTTCCCATTCCCTCATCCCTTCCTGCACTCCTCCATTTCCACCCTTTCTTGTTCCCTCTTCCCTTTTCTGTACTCTTCCTTTTCCTCTTTCTCCTTCCCTCAATCTGTCCTGCACTCCCCTTTTAAATATTTCTTCTTGCCTCGTTCATTCCTGCACACCTCTTTTTTCTCTCCTTCTTGTTCCCTTGTTCCTTCCCGCACTCCTCTTCTTCCCTGTCTCGTTCTCTCATTCTTTCCTGCATTCGTAATTTTCCCCCCTTTCTTGTTCCCTCATTCCTTCCTGCATTCCTCATTTTTCTCTCCTTCTCATTCCCTTCTCCCTTCATGCACTCCCCCTCCCCCCATTCTCATTCTCCTGTTCCTTGCTGCACTTCAGCTTTACTTCTCTTTCTCATTCCCTCGTACTTTGCTGAACTGCACCTTTTCTTCACATTCTCGTTCCTTTAATTTTTTTTTCACTCCTCCATTTTATCTCTTTCTTGTTGCATCTTTCTTTCCTTCACTCTTCAATTTCTTCTTTTTCTCATTCCTCCGGTCCTATCTGAACTCCTCTCTTCCATCCATTTCTCCTTCCCACGTTATTTCTCGCACTCCTCATTTTAAGCTTTGTCTCTTTCCCTCATTCTATTTTGAACTTGTCCTCTTCCTCTATGCCTCATTCCTTCGTTCTTTTTTCCACCCGTCTTTTTCCTCCCTTTCTCGTTCCCTCGCTCCTTCCAGCACTCGTCTTTTTCCTCTCTTTCTCGTTCCCTCGCTCCTTCCTGCACACGTCTTTTTCCTTTCTTTCTCGTTCCCTCATTCTTTTTTGCACTCATCTTTTTTTTGTATTTCTCGTTCCCTCGTTCCTTCCTGCACTCGTCTTTTTCCTATCTTTCTCATTCCCTCGTTCTTTTTTGCACGCATCTTTTTCCTCTCTTTCTCGTTCCCTCGCTCGCTCATGCACTCGTCTTTTTCCTTTATTTCTTGTTCCCTTGTTCTTTTTTGCATGCGTTTTTTTCCTCTCTTTCTCATTCCCTCGTTCCTTCTTGCACTCATCTTTTTTCTCTCTTTCTCGTTCCCCTGTTCCTTCCTGCAATCGTCTTTTTCCTGTATTTCTCGTTCCCTCGTTCTTTTTTGCACTCGTCTTTTACCTCTCTTTCTCGTTCCCTTGTTCCTTCTTGTACTCGTCTTTTTCCTCTCTTTCTCGTTCCCTCCTTCTTTTTTGCACTCGTCTTTTCTTTGTCTTCCTCGTACCCTCGTTCCTTCCTGCACTCGTCTTTTTCCTCTCTTTCTCGTTCCCTCGTTCTTTTTCGCACTCGTCTTTTTCTCCTCTTTCTCATTCCCTCGTTCATTTTTGCATTCATCTTTTTCCGCTATTTCTCGTTCCCTTGTTCTTTTTTGCACTCGTCTTTTTTGTATTTCTCGTCCCCTTGTTCCTTCCTGCACTCGTCTTTTTCCTCTCTTTCTCATTCCCTCGTCTTTTTGCAGTCGTCTGTTTCCTCTTTTTCTTCATCCCTCTTTCCTTCCTGCACTCATCTTTTTCCTCTCTTTCTCCTTCCCTCGCTCTTTTTTGCACTTCTTATTTTAAACTCTTTCTTGGTCCCTCATTTTTTTCTGCACTCCTTCTTTTGCTCCCTTTCTACTTCTCTCTTTCCTTCCTGCACTCCTGCTTTCCTGCCTTTTCTCGTTCCCTCGTTCCTTCCTGCACACATCTTTTTCTTCCCTTTTTTGTTCTTTCCTTCTTTGTTGATCTCCTCCATTTCCTTCCTTTTCTTTGTCCCACCATCTTTGCTGCACTCCTGCTTTTCTGCTGTTTCTCGTTTTCTCATTCTTTCCTGGACTCCTCCTTTTCTTTCCTTTCTTGTTCCTTCATTCTTTTTTACACTCCTTCATTTCTCCTCTTCTCGTTCCCTCCCTCCTGCCTTAACTCTACCTATTTTTTATTATTTTGTTTTTTTCCACACTCCTCCTTTTCCTCCCTTTCTCATTCCCTCATCCATTCCTGCACTCCCCCTTTTCCTCCCTTTTACATTCCCTCATTGTTTTCATTCTTGCATTCGTCTTTTTCCTTTCTTTCTCGTTCCCTCGTTCATTCTTGCACTCATTCTTTTCCTTTCTTTCTCGTTCCCTCCTTCTTTCTTGCACTCTCCCATTTCTTCCTTTTCTCGTTCTCTCATTCTTTCCAAAACTCTTCCTTTTCTTCCATTTCTCGTTCTCTCATTCTTTCCAAAACTCTTCCTTTTCCTCCCATTCTCATTCCCTCGTTCTTTTCTGCAGTCCTTGCTTTCTTCTCTTTCTCCTTCCCTTATCCTATCCTGGCCTCCTCCTTTCCTCCCCTCCCCTCATCGGTTCCTCGTTCTTTTCTGCACTCCCCCTTTTCTTCTCTTGCCCGTTCTCTCATTCTTTCCAGAACTCATCGTGTTTCTCCCTTTCTCGTTCCCTCGTTCCTGCCTGCACTCTTCCTTTCTAACTCTTTCTCGTTCCCTCATTCTTTCCAGCACTCCTTCTTTGATTTCCTTCCTCGTTTTGTCATTCTTTATTCACTCCTCCATTTCCTCCCTTTCTCGTTCCCCCTGCGCTTTCCTGCACATTTCCTTTTCCTCCCTTTCACTTCCCTTGTTCTTTCCTGCACTTCTCTTTTTCTTCCATTTCTTCTTCCCTCCTTCCTTCCTGCACTCCTCCTTTTCTTCCCTTTCTCCTTCCCTCGTTCCTTCCTGCTCTCATCCTTTTCTTTCCTTTCTCATTCCCTCATTTTTCCTGCACTCCTCCTTTTCTTCCCTTTCTCGGTCCCTCCATTCTATTCTGCATTATTCCTTTTTATCTCTTTCTCATTTCCTCGCTCCTTCCTGCACTCTTACTTTACTTTTTTCGTCGTTCTCTCCTTTTATTTTTGCACTCCTCCATTTTATCTCTTTCTCATTACCTTGCTCTTTCTCAAACTCCTCTTTGTCGTGCCTTTCTACTTCCTTCGTTCCTTTTTGCACTCTTCCATTTTTTCTTTCTCGTTCCCTCGTTCTTTCCTGCACTCCTCCTTTTCTTCCCTTTCTTGTTCCTTCATTCTTTTTTGCACTCTTCCTTTTCCTCCCTTTCTCATTCTTTCCTTCTTTTTTGCACTCCTTCATTTTATCTCTTTCTCGCTCCCTCCTTTTATTCTGCACTCTTCCTCTTTATCTCTTTCTCCTTTCCTCATTCTTTCCTGCTCTCCTCGTTCTTTCCTACACTCCTTTGTTTCTTCCCTTTCTTATTCCCTCGTTGTTTCCTGCACTCCAAGTTTTCCTTTGTGTGTCCTTCCCTCATCCTTTTCTGCACTCCTCCTTTACACCCTTTTCCCATTCTCTCATTCTTTTTGCACTTTTCCATTTTATCTCTTTCTTGTCACCTCATTCTTTCCGCAACTCCTCCTTTACTTCCCTTTCTCGTTCCCTCATTCTTTTTTGCACTCGACATTTCATCTTTCTCGTTCCCTCGTTCTTGTGTACATTCCTTCATCATTCATTCTTGCACTCCACAGTTACTTTCCATTCTCCTTCTCTCAATCTTTTTTGCACTTCTCCATTTTAACTTTTTCTCG